>NC_137888.1:18408247-19008247 GCF_963455335.1 Martes martes
GACTTCTAGTTCTGACATATTGCTAATGTCCGTATTGATTAGGCACCTAGCCGTTGGTACTGCCTCTTGTTCTTTTTTCTTGTGGTGAGTTTTTCTGCCTTGTCATTTTATCCAGATAAGAAGAGATGAATGAGAGAACAAAATACTAAAAGGGTAGCAATAACCCCAGAAAAATACACACTAACCAAATCAGAAGAGACCTGAAACTGGGGGGAGGAGATGGGGGAAAAAAAGAAAAAAATATATATATTTTTTCTTTTTTATATATATATATATATGTGTATATATATACACACACATATATAACATATATATTACATATATATACATGTATAACATATATACATGTATAACATGTACACATATAATGTA
Source organism: Martes martes (assembly GCF_963455335.1). Lineage (NCBI taxonomy): Eukaryota > Metazoa > Chordata > Mammalia > Carnivora > Mustelidae > Martes > Martes martes. The sequence goes on from NC_137888.1 coordinate 18,408,620, forward strand.
TATATATAAAATACATGTAATATATATATATGTGTGTATATATATATATATGTTAGATTGGTGAATAGAATAGATCCACACACTTGATTTTGGGTGTATTTTGGTCTGTTAGAAGAAACTACCTTTCAAATTTTTAAAGAAAGAAATACTTATATATATACACAAAAATAAGGGTAAACATGATGAAGGGATGGGATATGAGCATAAAGATGAAAATTTAAAAAGATTCCAAAAAAGGAATTGATAAGAGAAGAAATTGGTTGAAAAAAGAAAAGAAAAAAAGAGAAAGAAATGCCATCAGGCTGGAGACTAGAACAAAGACATGCACTAGATTTAGGGTATATTTTGATCTATTAGAAGAAATTGTATCCCAAAATTTTATTTTATTTTATTTTATGTTTTTTAAAGATTTAACTAATTTATTTATTTGACAGACAGAGATCACAAGTAGGCAGAGAGGCAGGCAGAGAGAGAGGAGGAAGCAGGCTCCCTGCTGAGCAGAGAGCCCAATGCGGTCTCGATCCCAGGACTCCAGGATCATGACCTGAGCTGAAGTCAGAGGCTTTAACCCACTGAGCCACCAAGGCGCCCCTGTATCCCAAAATTTTAAAGAAAAAAGAACCTATATGATGAAAACTAAGGTTAAATACAATCAAGGGATAAAATATGACTATAACAATGAAAATTTAAAAAGATTTTTAAAAAGGTATTGATAAGATAAAATAGCTAAAAAACGTTAAAATAGGAAAGAGGAAAAATGTAAAAAATAGAATAAGAAAAGTTGGGTATTCATTGTTTCTGATGGCTGTGTAATATTCCATTGTGTATATGTACCATATTTTCTTTATCCATTCATCTGTTGAAGGGCATCTTGGCTCTTTCCATAGTTTGGCAATTCTGGCCATTGTTGCTATGAATACTGGGATACATATGACCCTTCTTTTCACTACATCTGTATCTTTGGGATAAATACCCTGTAGTGCAATTAGAGGGTCATAGGGCAGCTCTGTTTTTAATTTTTTTGAAGAATCTTCACACTGTTTTCCAGAGTGGCTGCATGAATTTGCATTTCCACCAACAGTGTAAGAGGGTTCTCCTTTCTCCACATCCTCTCACCATCAGAAAGGATGAATACCCAACTTTTGTATCAACATGAATGAGACTGGAGGAGATGATGCTGAGTGAAATACGTCAAACAGAGAATGTCAATTATCATATGGTTTCACTTACTTGTGGAGCATAAGAAATAACATGGAGGACATTAGAAGAAGGAAAGGAAAAGTGAGTTGGGTAAATCGGAGGGGGAGAGGAAACATGAGAGACTGTGGACTCTGAGAAACAAACTGAGGGTTTTGGAGGGGAGGGGAGGGGAGATGGGTGAGACTGGTGGTGGGTATTAAAGAGGGCACTTATTGCATGGAGCACTGGGTGTGGATCATAAACAATGTATCTCAGAACACTAAAAAAATAAATAAATAAAAGTAAGATGTTAAATAAAATAGAATAAAAAAAAATTAAGAAAATTTAACTTTGAAAGACTAAAGGATCATGGGGGAAAAAGCCATGAATTCTATGTGTTGCTTTCCCCTAGCTCTGGAGTTCTGCAGTTCTCATTGATTAAAGAACTTGGTCTTGGCTGGATGTTCTTGCTGATCTTCTGGGGGAGGGGCCTGTTGCAGTGATTTTCAAATGTCTTTGCCTGAGGTGGAATTGCACTGCCCTTGCAGGGGCCAAGATAAGTAATCTGCTTAGTTTTGGTCTTGTACAGCTTTGGAGGAATGAACATGGTGGCCTCCCAATCTCTGGTCCCATAGGATCTGAGAGCTCAGGACCCCACTCCTCAATGTGCCATCAGAGAACAGCAGTTAATCCCTCCCATCTCCCTGGTCTCTGGCTGCACTCTGAGCTCACCCAGCCTGTGACCGAGCATTTCTGTCTCTGGTGTATGGACTCATTTGGAATCTATAAACCCAGCTGATTTTTTTTTAATGCTTTTTTTTTTAAAAATCACTTGCTCTTTTCTGTTCTTTTCTTTTTAAATTTCTTTTCAGCATAACAGTATTCCTTGTTTTTGCACCACACCCAGTGCTCCATGCAATACGTGCCCTCCTTAATACCCACAACCGGGCTCCCCCAACCTCCCACCCCCCGCCCCTTCAAAACCCTCAGGTTGTTTTTCAGAGTCCATAGTCTGTCATGGTTCACCTCCCCTTCCAATTTCCCTCTACTTCCTTCTCCTCTCCATCTCCCCATGTCCTCCATGTTATTTGTTATGCTCCACAAATAAGTGAAACCGTATGATAATTGACTCTCTCTGCATGACTTATTTCACTCAGCATAATCTCTTCTAGTCCTGTCCATGTTGCTACAAAAGTTGGGTATTCATCCTTTCTGATGGAGGCACAATATTCCATAGTGTATATGGACCACATCTTCCTTATCCATTCATCCGTTGAAGGGCATCTTGGTTCTTTCCACAGTTTGGTGACCGTGGCCATTGCTGCTATAAATATTGGGGTACAGATGGCCCTTCTTTTCACTACATCTGTATCTTTGGGGTAAATACCCAGTAGTGCAATTGCAGGGTCATAGGGAAGCTCTATTTTTAATTTCTTGAGGAATCTCCACACTGTTCTCCAAAGTGGCTGCACCAACTTGCATTCCCACCAACAGTGTAAGAGGGTTCCCCTTTCTCCACACCCTCTCCAACACATGTTGTTTCCTGTCTTGCTAATTTTGGCCATTCTAACTGGTGTAAGGTAGTATCTCAATGTGGTTTTTAATTTGAATCTCCCTAATGGCTAGTGATGATGAACATTTTTTCATGTGTCTGATAGCCATTTGTATGTTTTCATTGGAGAAGTGTCTGTTCATATCTTCTGCCCATTTTTTGATGTGATTATCTGTTTTGTGTGTGTTGAGTTTGAGAAGTTCTTTATAGATCCTGGATATCAACCTTTTGTCTGTACTGTCATTTGCAAATATCGTCTCCCATTCCGTGGGTTGCCTCTTTGTTTTGTTGACTGTTTCCTTTGCTGTGCAGAAGCTTTTGATCTTGATGAAGTCCCAAAAGTTCATTTTTGATTTTGTTTCCTTTGCCTTTGGAGACATATCTTGAAAGAAGTTGCTGTGGCTGATATCAAAGAGGTTACTGCCTATGTTCTCCTCTAGGATTCTGATGGTTTCCTGTCTCACGTTGAGGTCTTTTATCCATTTCGAGTTTGTCTTTGTGTACGGTGTAAGAGAATGGTTGAGTTTCATTCTTCTACATATAGCTGTCTAATTTTCCCAGCACCATTTATTGAAGAGACTGTCTTTTTTCCACTGTATATTTTTTTCTGCTTTGTCGAAGATTATTTGACAATAGAGTTGAGGGTCCATATCTGGGCTCTCTACTCTGTTCCACTGGTCTATGTGTCTGTTTTTATGCCAGTACCATGCTGTCTTGGTGATCACAGCTTTGTAGTAAAGCTTGAAATCAGGTAATATGATGCCGCCAGTTTTATTTTTGCTTTTCAACATTTCCTTAGCAATTTGGGTTCTCTTCTGATTCCATACAAATTTTAGGATTATTTGCTCCAGCTCTTTGAAAAATATCGGTGGAATTTTGATCAGAATGGCATTAAAAGTATAGATTGCTCTAGGCAGTATAGACATTTTGACAATGTTTATTCTTCCGATCCAAGAGCATGGAATGGTCTTCCATCTTTTTGTGTCTTCTTCAATTTCTTTCATGAGTGTTCTGTAGTTTCTCGAGTACAGGTCCTTTACCTCTTTGGTTAGGTTTATTCCCAGGTATCTTATGGTTCTTGGTGCTATAGCAAATGGAATTGATTCTCTAATTTCCCTTTCTCTATTTTCATTGTTAGTGTATAAGAAAGCCACTGATTTCTGTACATTGACTTTGTATCCTACCACATTACTGAATTGCTGTATGAGTTCTAGTAGTTTGGGAATAGAGTCTTTTGGGTTTTCCATATAAGGAATAATGTCATTTGCGAAGAGAGAGAGTTTGACTTCTTCATTGCCAATTTGGATACCTTTTGTTTCTCTTTGTTGTCTAATTCCTGTTGCTAGGACTTCTAATACTATGTTGAAGAAGAGTGGTGAGAGTGGGCATTCTTTTCGTGTTCCTGATTCCAACGGGAAGGCTGCGAGCTTTTTCCCATTGAGGATGATATTTGCTGTGGGTCTTTCATAGATAGATTTTATGAAGTTCAGGAATGTTCCCTCTATCCCTATACTTTGAAGCGTTTTAATCAGGAACGGATGCTGGATTTTGTCAAATGCTTTTTCTGCATCAATTGAGAGGACCATGTGGTTCTTCTTTCTTCTCTTATTGATTTGTTCTATCACATTGATTGATTTGCAAATGTTGAACCATCCTTGTAACCCAGGGATGAATCCCACCTGGTCATGGTGGATAATCTTTTTAATGTGCTGTTGGATCCTGTTTGCTAGGATCTTGTTGAGAATCTTAACGTCCATATTCATCAGTGATATTGGTCCGAAATTCTCCTTTTTGGTGTGGTCTTTGCCTGGTTTGGGGATCAGGGTAATGCTGGCTTCATAAAAAGAGCCTGGAAGTTTTCCTTCTGCTTCAGTTTTTTGAAACAGCTTCAGGACAATAGGTGTTATTTCTTCTTTGAAAGTTTGGTAGAATTCCCCAGGGAATCTGTCAGGTCCTGGGCTCTTGTTTTTTGGGAGGTTTTTGATCACTGCTTCAATCTTGTTACTAGATATCAGTCTATTCAGGTTATCAATTTCTTCCTGGTTCAATTTTGGGATTATAGTTTTCCAGGAATGGATCCATTTCATCTAGGTTGCTTAACTTATTGGCATATAACTGTTGATAATAACTTCTGATGATTGTTTCTACTTCCTTGGTGTTAGTTGTGATCTCTCCTTTTTCATTCATAATTTTATTAATTTGAGCTTTCTCTCTTTTCTTTTGGATTAGTGTGGCCAATGGTTTATCGATCTTATTGATTCTTTCAAAAAACCAGCTTCTACTGTATCTCTAGTTTCTACCTCATTGATCTCTGCTCTAATCTTGATTATTTCCCTTCTTATGTGTGGAGTTGGTTTGATTTGTTGTTGATTCTCCAGTTCTTTAAGGTGTAGAGACAGATGGTGTATTCTGGATTTTTCCATTTTTTTGAGGGAGGCTTGGATGGCTATGTATTTCCCCCTTAGGACCGCCTTTGCTGTATCCCATAGGTTTTGGACCAAAGTGTCTTCATTCTCACTGGTTTCCATGAATTGTTTAAGTTCTTCTTTGATCTCCTGGTTGATCCAAGCATTCTTAAGCAAGGTGGTCTTTAGCTTCCAGGTGTTTGAGTTCCTTCCGAACTTTTCCTTGTGATTGAGCTCCAGTTTCAAAGCATTGTGATCTGAGAATATGCAGGGAATAATCTCAGTCCTTTGGTATTGGTTGAGTCCTGATTTGTGACCCAGTATGTGGTCTATTCTGGAGAAGGTTCCATGTGCACTTGAGAAGAATGAGTATTCTGTTGTTTTAGGGTGGAATGTTCTGTATATATTTATGAGGTCCATCTGTTCCAATGTGTCATTCAATGCTCTTGTTTCTTTATTGATTTTCTGCTTGGATGATCTGTCTATTACTGAGAGAGGCATGTTAAGGTCTCCTACTATTAATGTATTCATATCAATATGACTCTTTATCTTGATTAATAGTTTTCTTATGTAATTGGCTGTTCCCATATTGAGGGCATAGATATTTACAATTGTTAGATCATCTTGGTGGATAGTCCTTTTAAGAATTATGTAGTGTCCTTCTGCATCTCTGACTACAGTCTTTAGTTTAAAATCTAATTTATCTGATATGAGAATCACTACCCCGGCCTTCTTTTGAGGCCCATTGACATGAAAGATGCTTCTCCATCCCTTCACTTTCAGTCTGGGTGTATCCTTAGGTTCAAAATGGGTCTGTTGTAGACAGCATATGGATGGGTCCTGTCATTTTATCCAATCTGCAACCCTGTGTCATTTTATGGGCACATTTAGGCCATTCACATTGAGAGTGATTATTGATAGATATGTTTTTATTGACATCGTGTTACCTTTGAAGTCTTTCTTTCTGTAGATTTTCTCTATATTTCTGTTCAATGATATTCTTAGGATTTTTCCTCTTTTATAGAACCCCCCCTTAATATTTCCTGCAGTGTTGGCTTGGTGGTCGCATACTCTTTTAAGCCTTGCCGGTCTTGGAAACTCTTTATCTCCCCATCCATTTTGAATGTTAGTCTTGCTGGATAAAGTATTCTTGGCTGCGTGTTCTTCTCATTTAGTGCCCTGAATATATCTTGCCCGCCCTTTCTGGCTTGCCAGGTTTCTCTGGACAGGTCTGACGTTATTCTGATGGGCTTTCCTCTGTATGTAAGGAGCTTCTTTGTCCTAGCTGCCTTCAAGAGGTCCTGCCTACAATTATAATTCTTCATTCTTACTATTAGGTGTCTCGAGGACTTTCGAGAATCTATAATCTTGGGGGTAGACTGTTCTGCCTCTAGTTCATGAATGCTGGTTCCATTCGCGAGATTGGGAAAATTTTCATGGAGAACTTGTTCCACTATATCTTCTAGACTTCTTTCTTTCTCCTCCCCTTCAGGGATTCCAATAATTCTGACATTGGAATGTTTCATGGCATCATTTATTTCCCTGATTCTGTTTTCATCACTTCTAAGCTGCTTGTTCCAGGCTTCCTCCTGATCCTTTCTCTCTATCTGTTTGTCCTCCAGATCACTAATTCTATCTTCTGTCTCAGTTACCCTACCTTTTAGAGAATTTAGATTAGATTGGAACTCATTGAGAGCATTGTGAACATCATCCCTGGTGGCTTTCAGTTCTGCCCTAATCAATTCCGTTTGGTCATCCATGGCTTTCTCCAACCTAGCTATTGCCTGGATAATTGTTAGCCTGAATTCCCTTTCCAACATATTGTCTATGTCGATAGCCAAAACTCTTTTGCAGAAGGCCCATCTTCTGTATTTTTCTTCTGTTATGCATTCCTCCTCCTAGTCATTTTGGTGAGAGATGGTTGAATGGATGTAGCTAACCCAGCTGATTCTTGCAGCAAACTCCCACACCACTCCTCCTGGAGGAGGAAGGTGAGTCTCCCGGAACTGTTGCTTGTTGGATTCCTGCCTGAAGAGCAGTGGCCGGACTGTGCCTCAGATCAGGGTTTAAGGTAACCCCGAACTGAAAGCCCCTCCTTGGCTCCATCTCTGCAGCCAGCTTCCCTGTTCCAATACCAGAGAGTTCTGCCACACTTAGGCACCCCTGGTCTTTCTGTGATCCCACAGGTCCTGAGACCACACTGCCCCTGTGAGGGCTCCATCCTCCACTTAGCCTCTGGAGCAACATTCCTTAGTGGAGCAGATTTCTAAAAGTTCTGATTTTGTGCTCCACTGCTCTATCACTGCCCTATCCCTCCCCCCACAGTCTGTCTTCCCGAATGTTTCCTCGGATTCACTTCTTTGCACATCCTACCTTCCAGAAAGTGGTTGATTTTCTGTTCCTAGAATTGCTGCTCTTCTTCTCTTCTCTTCCCTGTTGTGTTTGTGGCTATTCAGAATGGTTCAAGAGCTATCTAGCTGAACTCCTGGGACCTGATGATATTTAGGTCTTCCACTCCTCTGCCATCTTGCTCCTCCCCCTGGTTTCTCCCTTTTCTACTTTGCACTCTCCTCCTGGGCAATCTCAGCCCATGACTTTGACTCTACTTTCCCTGTAAATGGCTTCTAAATCCATGTTTACACTCCTGAATTTCCCCCCAAATTTCAGTCTCAGTTTATTCAATTTCCGGTTTGACATTTCTATCTGGATATTCTTCTAACATGTTCTTTTTTTTTTTTTTTGAAGATTTTATTTATTTATTTGGGAGAGAGAGAGAAAGAATGAGAGAGAGAGCATGAGAGGAGAGAGGTCAGTGGGAGAAGCAGACTCCCTGCCGATCAGGGAACCTGATGTGGGACTCAATCCCAGGACTCCAGGATCATGAACTGAAGGCAGTCACTTAACCAACTGAGCCACCCAGATGCCCTCTCCTAGAATGTTCTATTTAGCAGTTGAAAGGATGAAACTCCTCGTGTTCCCTTTTAATCCTGCCTCCCTCACTATTCCACACTCTTGTTACAACCACTCCTTTGTCATTTAGGCTCAACCATCAAGGCCATCTGTGATTCCTGTCTTTCCTTCCCTTTGTCAAAACAACAACTATTGATAAGCTGTTTGATTCCATATCTAGAAGGAGTGCCTCTCTCCTTAAGTAAAGATCTCTTAATTGGTCATTTCCAATTCCATGACCTCTTTTGTGTTTCAGAACCCGATTATCTTTGACTAGGAATATTGCAAAAAATATGTTAACTTTTTTCTCTTGCCTGCTCTACCTGGTTAACATGAGAAGTCTTGCCAGTTTAACTTTTCTTGACTTTATTTTTATAATGTCATCCTGTGCTTCAAATCTTCAAAGACTGTGTTTTTAAAACAATAGTTCTCAACTGGGGATGATTTTGCCTCCCAGGAGACATTTGGTAATATCTAGAGATATATTTGATTGCCATAACTAGGGTAAGAGGTGCCTGGGATACTATTAGACATCCTGCAATACACAAGACAGCTCCTTACAACAAAAATTTATCTGGCCCAAAATGTTAATAGTGCTAAAGCTGAAATACACTGGTCTAGAGAATAACCTACAAATGATTAATTGGGCATTCTCAATTTTTTCTACACTTCATTTACAACCCCATGGGATTTTTATAATTATTCCTTTTCTCCATTTCCTGCTTCTAGATCTTTGCTTATACATTTTCATCCCTCACTGGTATTTTTTTCTTACCTTCTTTTTTTTATTAAAAAAAAAATCCCAGTGACATCCACACTTCAGTATTTAGCTTTATTGCCTTATTTTTCATAGGATCCCATAATAATCCCAGTTGAAAGTGATGATCCTTTATCTGAATCCTGATAAAGATTTTTTATTATCTCTTTTACCATTTCTTGCCTTTTCATGAGTATTTATAATAATGTCTTTTAAAACTTGCTAGTCTTTACATTTCTTTAAATAAAAGCTTCATTGAAATATAATATACATGCCATAAAATTCACCCTTGTAAGTAAAAGATTCTGTGGTTTTAATATATTCACAGAACTGTGCAACCACAATCACTATTCAGTTCCAGAACCCTTTCATTATTCCCAAAAGAAACCCATGCCCATTAGTAATCACTCCTGCTTCCTCCTTCTCTTAGTCTCTGACAAGCACAAATCTATTTTCTGGGTCTGTGTTTTAACAATTCTAGACATTTCATGTAAATGGAATCATATGATAGGTTGTGACTTCTTTCACTTAGTAAAAATATTTTTAGGGTTAAAGACTGTCCTGGGAAAATCATGAATAAATGTCCTATCCATATGATTTTCTTCTCTCTTCTCCTTCTCCTTCCTTTTCGTCCTCCTCCTCATCGTCCTCCTCCTCCCCTTCTTCTTCTTCTTTTGATTTTGTTTATTTATTTGAGAGAGAGAGAGAAAACATGAGCAGGGGGAGGGGCCTCAATCCCAGGGACCTGGGATCATGTTGTGATCATTACCTGAGCCAAAGGCAGATGCTTAACTGATCGAGCCATCCAGGCACCCCTTTGCAATTACTCAACAGTTTACTCAAGACTTTCCTGGCTTGTTTTACCCATCTATACAATGCTATTCATTTTTTTATCTTTCAGAAATCTGTTGATATTTCTTATTTGTTGATAAAACATTCTGTGCCCCCACCATTTCTCTACCACATTATCTTCTCTCTTAAGACTTTATTTCTTTTTATACTTTTTTAATCAGCAGAGTTTTGTGAAGTATAGAGAAAAATATGCACATAAAAGTCTACTATCTTGACAGAATTTTACAAACAAGAAAATTATGCTTTCCTGCTCAACTTTTCAAGTTCAATTTTAGCATTTGTGAAATAATTGATACCACTAGCCAGGCTGTACTATGATCTATGGTATATTGTGCTTTATGTTGAAGTAGGATCTGATAAAAATTTATGTCAAGTGTACTGTGTTGATGGTTAGAATTCTCTGAGTGGAAAGAAAGGCTTAAAGCAAGACTTAAAGCATTTATATATAAAGAATGTTGCTAATATCACCAAACTGGGATGAGGTCAGTACCAAGTAGTGGGTGGTCTGAATTCTAAAACATATTAAAGGAAATGCAGATTTTAAAATTTCATGTGTGTACTCCCACTGCTTCCTAAGATTATTTGGCTTATTAGGAGAAAGTGCATTTCTGGCAGAGGGAACACTGAGTGCAAAGCCTTAAGCAAAGGCTTGCCTGCTCTGATCAAGAACAGTTATGAGGCCAGTTTAGTTAAGGTGGAATGACAAGGAAGAAGTAGAAGGAGACATGTTCAGAGTAGTAGCGGAGACCAGATCACATAGGTCTTTTGGCTTTTCTTCTAAGTGAGCTGGGGAGCCACTGAGATGTTGTGAGTAGAGGAGTAAGATTGTGTTTTAATTGAACCTCTATTTCTGCACTTTAAAGAATATGATGAATCCGGACAATCATAAAATAGGGGCACAGTTAGGAGGGGATTGCAGTCATACACGCACAAATAGTCGTGTCTCGGGCTGTATGATTAATTTTGAATATGTTCTGAAGATAGAGTAATTAGAATTTCCTGACAAATTCGCATAGTGTATAAAAGAAAGAAAGGCATCAAGGATGATACCTGGAATTTTGGTTACTAACTGAAAGGATGGGGTTGCTATTATATTTTATGGGGGAAGACTGGAAAGGGGCAGGTGTGGAGCTTGGGTCAGATAGATGGTGATCAGAAATCAATTTTAGTCATCTTGTTTGAAATGCCTTCCAAGTGGATTTGTTGATCAGGCATTCGGATTTCAGAGGAGAGGCTCTGATTGGAGATGTAAATTTAGAAGTCATTGGGCGTGTGGATGGTACTTACAGCCACAAAACTGGGTGAGTTCAACCAGAAGAAGCATGTAGATAAAAAGAGAGAAGCTGCTCAGGGGCAGAGCTTTGGAGCACTCCAGAATCCAGAGGTCAAGATATAAGGAAGTACCAGCAAAAGAGGCAGAAGAGGAGAAAAGTCAGGTGAGTATTAGATTGCAAACTGAGTATGGGAATCATATCTGCTTGTTCTGTGTCATATCCTTCTTTAGTATCTTATTCCTAGGAAGCAATAAGTACTGACTGAACAAAGCAAACATGGGGTTATCGATAGCTTGTATATGAAGCAGTGTTCTTTTCTATGCCTCCAAATTCTTGATTTTTTTTTTAAATTGAGGTAAAATTGGTATATAACATTAAATAAGACTCAGGTGTCCTTCCTGAGAGTCTTTCTCTCAGGCACAGTGACTGAAGATGTACAGAGCCTTTCTTTTCAGATTCAGGTGTCTCTTCCAAATGACTTCCGGTCATTTTGACATCTGTGGATCTAGCCCTGTAGGTCAGTAGTTGGTTAATTTTTTATTCTAGATCATGCAGGGCAAGGTATTTTCATGTAGACTAGCTACCATTGCTTCCTCTAAAACTCATGGGTGATTTGCAGCTTGAGTGTGCCTTCTCAGGGAAGAAGAACAGCCTTAGGTCTTTTCTCCTATGCTTTCCATATTTTGTTTTCTCTCCATCCAACACATTGCCCTGTTTGATGCTTTTGTGTTTTGGAAGAGTTACTAATAACCTCTCAAAGTCTCTCAAAGAGGCTTTCACAACTGCCAACTTTCTGAGCTCTGATTAACACCATTTGCAGTTCTGAGCCCTGCAACTAAGAACCCAGTGAGTCATGTTAGTTCTGTTACTCTGGTAATATTCTAATGTGGGTATAACAAATTACCTCTCTCTTGGTGCCTAGAAACAATGTATGTTGACATAGTTACAAATGTTCTCCACATGGTGCAATAGTATACAGTATGAAGAATCTCTTTGGACATGTATTTTAGAGTAAAATGATATAGCAAGGAATAAAACTCAGAATTTTACTTTTGAAGTTTTTATTTACTTTTTTAAAATTTTTTTTGTTTTTTTATTTGTCAGAGAGAGTGAGAACAGTCAGAGGGAGAAGCAGGCTCCCTGCTGAGCAAGGAGCCCGATGTGGGACTCGATCCCAGGACCCTGGGATCATGACCTGAGCCGAAGGCAGCCGCTTAACCAACTGAGCCACCCAGGCATCCCTCAAAGTTTTTGTCACAGGAAAAAGTAACACATTCCATTCATGAAGCTCATAACTATCAATAAAAAGGCTCCGGAAGTGTTAGGGAATACTATTTCAAGTTTTAGTTTTTAAATGTTCATGTGTCACTGTGACAATTCTGAAATTGTTGGAGAGATTTGGTAACAAATATGTCAGAATGCCCTAAAATGAGCTCACCTTTGGGCCAGCAATTCAACATGGTAGGTATGGTTTTTGAAGAAAAAAAAAAAAAGAAAAGCAAAAGCAAAATCCATGACCTTCAGAAGAATCAAACTATTGTCCTTCTTAAGTTGCTTGTGCTGTTATGAAAATGTCAAGCATGTTTGTGTTAATGGCTTAGAATGTCTTTCTATTTATTGCTTTAAAACTTGGTAAATGTGAGAAAGTAACCTAGATCTTGATTTCTCATTCTATGCTAGTACGGTCATTTTGGGCAGCATAATGATAAATGTGTAAAGAATGTGTCACATTTCTTAGTCCATTCCCTTACTCCATAAAGGCAACTTTCATTCAAGGAACTCTGTAGTGAAGGTAGAGTTGCCAACTGTTATCTCTCTAATTTTGGTTTGCAAATTTCTGATGACCAACTTTACATAAAACATGTCATATCATGAGACAAATATGAGAAAGAAATGACATTTCTTTTTGTGTGGGATCCTATGCTTCATTAGAAATACTCGGAGCATTTCTCTTTCCAAATTAGAAAATGTAGTGGGCTATAGTTTGAAAGTAACACTTTGCAATGTGTTACCAATCTTTGATGAAATCTAAGAAGAAAGTGGGAAATTTGCATTAGGTTAAAATGGTTTTCAAACTTTATTAGAGTTAATAAGACATAATTAAAGAATCCTGTCAAGTGACACGAAAGCTGAATAAATGGTTCTACATTAAACAAAATCTTTTTGTGTTAATTTACAACTTTACTCTTTTAATTTTTCTCCTCTAATCTACTTTGTTATATACTATTTTTAAGCTTTCATACCTGTCAAATAATTGTGCTGAAATTAGTTCTTGGATGATCATTATAATGACTTTAAAAAAGTCATTTATCTTTGGTCTTGTTCATTGTCATAAAACCAATGAAAAGCATTAGCATTTTTACTGGGTTATTGATTTGGTCTTCTTGGACTGTCATAACAAAATACAGTAGACTGGGTGGCTTAAATAGCAGAAACTTATTTTCTCTAGTTTGGAGACTGGAAATCCAAGATCAAGGTGCTAACCAATTCTGTTTCTGGCAAGAGGGCTCTTTTCCTGGCCTGTAGACGACCGCTTTTCGGTGTATGGTCATATAGCTTTCCTTGGTGTGTTCGTGTGAAGATCTCTTTTCGTCTTCTTATAAGGGCACCAAACGTGTTGGATCAGGACTCCACTTTTCTGACCTTAATATCTCCTAAAAGCCCCATTTGCAAATATAATCACATTGGGGGTTAGGACGTCGGTATAAGAATTTTCGGGGGCAGCGTGGAGAGGGACATAATTCATTCCATAGCTCTGATAAATCAACTGATCTAACTACATCAATTTCCAGTGGCTTAGCATCAGTGTTTCAGTTTCTACATTTAACATGTATGGAGCATGTACTCTATACCTGACACTGTGCTAGATTGGGGGCATTAATTAAAAAAGATGACTACAAGAGTCTTCTGCCTGTCAGGTTATAGATGAGTGCATGAGGCTGATGTGCAGACCCACAAATATCATACCATTTGAGAGGCAAATAGCAATGTGCACACGTTCTTCCAGCACGGATGTCTCTTTTGGCTATATTTCTTGTAAATATATCTGAATTGATGATTTTGTTTTTTTACATAGTAGTTGTCCATTATTTTCCACTCTGATCTCTGACATAGCAGGTACTTCCCAGTGAGATGCCCATACTATGTAATGTTTTATGTAGAACATTTTATTCCTGAGCTGCCTTAGGCTCTTATGTCAGAATTTTCTACCTGTTTCAGGGACTGTGGCAAACTTGTGTGTGTGGCATCATTTCTTGTAGTGTTTTTCTTTCCCTCGATATATGATCAATACAATTTGGAATGTCGGATGATTTTCACATCCTCTACAAGTCCGTGCACTGCCCCTATCAACTAATAGGACTGCTTCTAATTGAAGCTGAATCACTTGCCACTTACGAAGAATAATTTTGTCCACACTTTGAATTAAAATTAAACAAGTGCCAAAATTTAACAATCACATCATTTTCTGTTTTGATGTAAAATGAAATTAGGTGTGTCTGTATAACAGTATGTTATGCAATTTACGCTTGGTCACCCTTTCATTAGTCATGAATCATTCTGAAATCACTGGTATCAAGTAGGGTGAAAAGTAGGACCACAGTTAATATACTTTTGAAACCTTCTTTAATATCAGTGCCGCTATCAGAACTTTTCAAGGATGTTCGACATTTAATTTCCCGAATTAGGCTGTGAAAGTTCAGGAGACACCCTGAGTTTACAAGCGTTGAGCCTGGCTTTGTCTTACCTGCTTCCTCAATGCTATTGTAACCGTTAAGTTTTCTAACTGTTACTATGTGTTTTGCCCTTTTATTTATTTTAGCCAGTGGACACACCTTTTCCTTTTCAAACTAGTGTGTCAATGGCCTTTCCTTGTAATAACACTTGACATAATCCTGTTGAGCTTTAAGAAAACACTACCAAGGAAAACACTGGCTGTTTCTAACTTTCTCAGACCTCTGCAAAGAGGGAAGCGGGTCTCAAACCAGGGTCAGGTGGAGAAAGAGATATCAATGGGCGGAACTAAGAATTTCAGGTTCTCAGGCATGCTTCTCTTTGCTTTGGATTTACTTCCTAGCCTCTGGCCTAGGATGCTGAATTGTGACAATAATATTTTTCTCTTGTCCAATTGACTAATGTTTTGTTTTTGTTTTTAAGGATTTTATTTATTTATTTGACAGAAAGAGACACAGTGAGA
Source organism: Martes martes (assembly GCF_963455335.1). NCBI lineage: Eukaryota > Metazoa > Chordata > Mammalia > Carnivora > Mustelidae > Martes > Martes martes. The sequence continues at coordinate 18,423,783 of NC_137888.1, forward strand.
GAGGCAACACAAGCGAGGGGAGTGGGAGAGGGAGAGTCAGGTTTCCTGCCCCTATGCGGGGCTCAATCCCAGGACCCTGGGATCATGACCTGGTCGAAGGCAGGTGCTTAACGACTGAGCCACCCAGGTGCCCCTGGCAAATGTTTTAAATAATAAATAACAACCATTGCTGACAAATACTCAAAGTTATGGCATTCCAGTACTTTGGTGATAGAAGTGTGAATTTTTCTACTATTTTGGTGAATAAATCTGGCAGCAATTATTTGAATTAAAGTGATTGTATGTCAGATAGCAACTCTAGTTCATGAATTCTCACGGTAAAAAAAAAACACATTTGATAAAGGACATATATAGAATAATGCCTTCTGGAGCATTCATTTTTGCATCAATAAAACATAAACAATCTAAGGGGCACCTGGGTGGCTCAGTGGGTTTGGCCTCTACCTTCGGCTCAGGTCATGATCTCAGGGTCCTGGGATCGAGCCCTGCAATGGGCTCTCTGCTCAGCAGGGAGCCTGCTTCTTCCTCTCTCTCTGCCTGCCTCTCTGCCTACTTGTGATCTCTTTCTCTGCCAAATAAATAAATAAAATCTTAAAAAAAAAACATAAACATCTGAACGCCCATGAATAGGGGCTGAATAAATTATGGCACACGCAAGTGCCACACACACATGCACACATGTACACACAACAGAAAATGATGTATTGAGATCTTTCAATGTCCCAAACAAGAAGGATGTTTACAATATATAGTGAGGTGAAAAAAAGCAAATTCAAAGTAAAGGGAATAATATCAGCCTGTTATAAAGATTAAAAATGCAAAACAGATTATGTGGTTCTCTTTTTTGGCTGGAACCATGGAAGGTGCAGAAGAGAAAACGATGGTCCCTGCTATGCCAGAAATCCTTAAGAAAAAAGAAAAAAAAAAGCACAGAACTGAACATTGAAAGCTTAAGAAAGAAGTTTGCCCAAAAGATGTTTTGAAAAGCAAGGAAAAAGCTTATCTTTGAAAAAGGTAAACTATCAGAAAGAGAGATGTACAGACAGATGTACAGAACCACTACCAGAATAACGAGGATGGCAAGAAAATCTGGCAACTTCTATGTACCTGCAGAACCCATATTGACATCTGTCATCAGGATCAGTGTTAATGGTGTCACCCTAAAGTTCTGGAAGGTGTTCCAGCTTCTTTGCCTTCACCATATATTCAGTGGTACCTTTGTTAAGCTCAGTGATGCTTCAGTTAGCATGGTGAAGATTGTGGAACCATATATTTGAAGTCAGTGTATGATGTGTTTTCTTTCACAGTTATGGGAAAACCAGCAAGAATTGATTGTTGAATCTCTTGGTAAATATGGCATTGTCTGAATGGAGGATCTGATTAATGGCACCTACACTACTGGCAAATGCTTTAAAGTAGCAGACAGCTTCCACTGGTTCTCCCAATTATCTTCTGTATGAAGTGGATTAAAGAAAAAGAACATTCATTTCATAGAAGGTAGAGATGCTGGCCATGAGGAAGACCAAATCAACAGGTTTATTAGAAGGGTTAAATAACAAAAATTCAACCGAGTTAATGTTAAAGATCTGATGGGCTTTATTAATTGATGTAGGAATGGAGCAGCATTCCGTCTAGCAAGTAGAAGGGAGCTCCAAAGGACTATGGAAAAGGAAAGGTTTAAATGTTGAGAGGGAGTGGAGGAAAGGAAGTTATAAGCAAAGAATCCATTATTCTAGGTAAGGTCACCTTCCTAGGGGAAATGAAGGGATCTATCAAGAAATTTCCTAGTGCCGGCCAGAAAATTCTCACGTTGATGGGTCAAAGGTTACATTTTCAGGCAGTTGAAACTGTAGTAAGTTTAGGTGTTAAGTCTGGGATTACTGACCTGGGGCCTTAACCTAAGTGACACCACTTTTTGGTCTGTGGTTTTCTTTTTAACAGAAGAATGAACTAAGGTACTATCATGATTATTTTTGTAATCCAGTCAGTTAATAAACAGTGACTGCTTGCAAATTGACATGTAAAACAAAGAGCAACACCCACCCCCACCCCCCAGTCCCCCCAAAATCAGGATATATGATTGACCAAAGAGAGAATGGGACAAGTACTCACCCAGTTCTTCATATTTGTTACCTAAGGGAGGTAGAGGGGACTTCCTTCCTTCCTTCCTTCCTCCCTTCCTTCCTTCCTTCCTCCCTTCCTTCCTTCCTTCCTTCCTTCCTCCCTTCCTTCCTTCCTTCCTTCCTATCCTTCTTCCCTCCCTCCCTCATTATATAAGAAAAGGGAAGACACAGGAGAAAAGAAAAAGTGGATCACCACTTTTTCTCCCTCCAGTGATGGATGCTAGGTGAGAAAAGGGCTGGCAGCCAGCCTCATTACCTCCCATTTTAAAGGGAGCAGAGGGCTTCTTCTGACTTTCTGAGCACAAAGATTTGGAGAAGGATGTTGATTGAGGAGGAGGAGAATGGTTAGAGCACCCAAGTCATCTATAGTTACTGACAGCACTTCTCCTTTGAAGAGTTGTCTTTAGGTTTTCCAGGGCAAGTCTTCTCCTAATTATGTACATCTATGAAGCAATATCCTGCTTCAGGAGAAGTTCTGCCCTTACCTGTGCCAAGCTCATGTTCCTAGAGTGGGAAGGTTAAAGTCAGCAGGTGGTTATTGATGGATGAATGTACTTCTACTTGAGGTATGAGTGGAAACTTCTTGATGAGTCAAGAAATTTGCCAATGTCTATGCCTTTCTCCTCACCCCACCCACAGAGCTAAGCACCAATGTGTGTGTGTGGGTGTCACTGTTTAAAGCTTTTCTAGGAGAAGAATATGGCACAATAATATTTGAAGTTATTAATCCATGCTTTTTCTTCTCTCTCTCTCTGTGTATATATCTGTATCTATATATTATCTTTATATCTATATCTGTATATCTATATCTATGTCTGTATCTGTGTCTTTTCCTCCTTATTTGTGCAAATAGTTGGTGCTGGGGAAGTGTGAGCCAAGGTGATATTTCTGCCTATTAATTTCCAATAATGCAAGTCTGAAGAAGTCAGGCAAGATTACCAGAAAAGGCCAAATGGAGGACTTGTGGGCAATGACAAGTGTTTGGGCCAGAAACATAGTGGGAGGTGAATTTTCCAAGCTAGAAGGAGATTCCCTGGGAATAGGGCAATGTAAGGAGGAGAAGGGAGGAATCTGTGGGAACAGGGAGATAGGGTCTTTACCTAATTTCCAACCATATAAAGAAGAGAATAGTAAGACTCCATAGAGGAAATAGCTGCGTGGAATTGTGACAAAGGAAATCAAGAGGATCTGTTCTTCCAACAACAAACATTTTGGAATTATAAAGAATGTTGCAGGGCGCCTGGGTGGCTCAGCTACTTGACCAACCAACTCTTTGTTTCAGCTCAGGTCATGAACTCAGGGTCCCAGAGATCGAGCCCTATGTCAGGGCTCTGTGCTCAGTGGGGAGTCTATTTGAAATTCTCTCTCTTCCTCTCCCTCCGCCCTTCCCCCTACTTCCATGCCCTCCCTTTGTCTCTTTCAAATAAACAAATAAATATTTTTTTAAAGGAATTTTGCAATGAATATTCTAGGAGTGTCCTTGTGCGAGAGTTTTTCTGTAATTCATACTTCAGAAGTTGACTTGCTGGGTTCGTACCTTTAAACTTGCTAGGTATTATGAAAATGCTTTCAAAATTATACCAATTTGCTCTCTCAATCATTCCCTGTAGTAAAACTTCACAGTTCATTAATCATCAGGAATTAACATTAAGAATTTGAAAGTCCTGGTTACCTTACTTCCTCACCACTACTTACTTTTGAATTTTTTCCAGTCAGAGAACATGAAAGAGTACCTTGTTTTAATTTACATGTTCCTATTACCAGCAAGTTACTTTTTTTTTTTTTAATATCTTCATTGGTCATATAGAGATTCTCTTCTGTGAACTAAAGGTTTATATTAATTTCTTTTTTGGCCTTTTGTCTTTGTCTTACTTATAGGATATTTCTCTTATTATAGATTAAAATGATTTCTCAAATACATTGTAAATATTTTCTCTGTAGCTTGCCTTTAAACTTTGTTTGTGGTTTCTAATGTATAAAGATTTAAAATGTTTATGTTATCAAATGTATTCATCTTATAGTTTATACTTGATGGTTTAGTCTTTTTTTTTCTTCATAGACTTTATTTTTAAAGGTTTAGTTTCATACAAAATTGAGCAGAAGATAGACAGATTTCCCATATACCTCCTCCTCTAATGAACGTATGGCCTCCCCCATTATCAACATCCCTATCAGAGTTGTACATGTGTTACAACTGATGAACCTTATATATATATATATATATATATATATATTTAAAGATTTTATTTATTTATTTGACAGACAGAGATCACAAGTAGGCAGAGCAGCAGGCAGAGAGAGAGGAAGGGAAGCAGGCTCCCCGCTGAACAGAGAGCCCAATGTGGGGCTCGATCCCAGGACCCCGGGATCATGACCTGAGCTGAAGGCAGAGGCTTAACCCACTGAGCCACCCAGGCACCCCGAACCTTTTTATATTTTAAGAAATCTTCCATTACTTCAATGTTATAAGGTAGTCTCCTACATTTTCTTCTAGAACTTTTTTTTTTTTTTTAAAGATTTTATTTATTTATTTGTCAGAGAGAGAGAGGGAGAGAGATTGAGCGAGCACAGGCAGAGGCAGAGGGAGAAGCAGACTCCCTGCCAAGCAAGGAGCCCGATGTGGGACTCGATCCCAGGACGCTGGGATCGTGACCTGGGCCGAAGGCAGCTGCTTAACCAACTGAGCCACCCAGGCGTCCCTCTTCTAGAACTTTTAAGGGCTGCTTTTAGTTTTTAATTCTTTAGTCCACGTGGACTTTCTATTTGCTGATGGAATAAGGAGGAATTTAATTTTCAGATATATTTTTAAATTTGTTCCTTAATCAAATGGGGTCAGCCCATCCTGTTAACAGATTCATCTGCTGCTCTACTGAAAAATCCAGGTCAACAAAGCAGCTCCTAGCAGGCATCAGGACCAGACATTGTGGGTAAACCACTGGGCTCATGGATAAGCCTCAGACACCAAAGAGCAAACTAGTGGTGCTACTTGGGTGAGTTAGTGGTGTGACTTCTGTGGAGTCTCTCGTGCTGGGGACATTGGCTAATGGGAAACTGGGAACATCCACTGATTGAAAAAGGATGTAACTGCATTGTCCTCACAACTGGATATTAGGATCTGGATCAAAAGAACAAACAAACTAGCAAATGTCGCTGCAAAGATGGCGGAACTAATGTATCCAAATAATTTTTTGAAGTGAATGTAGATAAGCCAAAGAAATTATTTTCTGAATAGTGTTTCTTCTCTGTCATATCACTAATTTACTTAGTATATACTATAATCTCTTTAAGTTCTTAAAAAACTGAATATAGTGGAAAGGAAAAATCCCATTTTGATTATTTAGTTGGAAAAAGTAAAAACAAAATTTATATTATTTCTCTCCACTTCCAAAGAGAATAAAATCAATTTTAATAATTTGAGTAGAGATTAATTCCATTTTTCCCCAAAAGTAAAATAATTACACAGAATTTCATGGTAATCTTCATATTTATACAGATTTTAAAAGAAAAAAAAAGAAAACCTTGACTTACATAAAGCACTTATACTGATGACTTCTGAAGTAAAAGAATGATATCAAAATTAAAAAAAAATATAACTCAGAGTCTAGTGTAATGTCTAAGATGAGTGTCAATTTAAGTATTTGAAATAGAGAATGATATTTGTAATAAAATTAAAAATAAATTAAAATAATTAGCTGGGAATATCCCATATGCATTATAAATACCCCAGTTGGAGTAGGTAATTTTTCTTATTATTCCACAACACATGGCATTCTTTCTATGAATGACATCAGTTTGGAAATACCCTGTGGTTTTCTGAGTTATAAATGGATATGTCACTATGAACTCCTGATTATATTATGATTCATACTTTCACTTCTGTTTTTTTATGCTATCATTTTGAAAAGTGAAAATGAAACTGTTTCATTGGCCAACAGTGCACAAGGGAGAAGAAAAATAAGGTTGAATGTAATGATTAACAAAATATTTAGGCATTATTGTCTGAGAATATTGTGAGAATAATATCTTAAGGAAAAAACAAGGTAGTTATGACAAAAATGCTCTCAGAGAGTTATTCTGAGACTTAATGATTATTGTTAGAGTTCTGCTTTCCATAGGTACTTCGCTTAACGATTTCATTTGAAATCTATCTTATCTATCTTTTTATCTATCATCTATTCATCTATCTACCCATCCATTCACCTGTCTATAATTCTTTTAAAACTTTTTTTACCCATGGAAAACTGGGTTATGAACCCTTGCCTTCTACCTTTAGAATTTGTTCTCTTAACCAGTACCCTATGAGAAAGATGATGATAGATACTTAGCTAGATAGATAGATGCTAAATAAGAAAGAAAGAAAGGAAGAAAGAAAGAAAGAAAGGAAAAAAGAGAGTGAGAGAAAGCAAAAAGGAAGGAAGGAAAACAGGAAGGACTGAAGGATCATATGGAAAGTTCCAACAGGATTCCAGGCTTGAGAGACTGTATTGAGACTTCAGGTTTCCTTAGGGCAGGGTCACACCTGCTCATTGCTGTGTCATTTCCTGGCACATGGTAACATGCAACAAATATTTGTTGAATAAATGAATACAGCAGGATAAAACAAATTCTTGCACATTATGGTTTTCTGTGGAAAACAAGAAGAAAAAAAATGTCTTCTGAGATCTCAGCACTAGAAAGTGACCATGAAGTATCAGGAATCTAATGAGATCCTTCTCTTACAAGATCCTTCAAATGTCCATGCTCCTACCATGAGGTATGAGGTTGAAGGCTTGATGGCTCAATGTTGTGTGGTTCATTATTTAACATTACTTGGAAAATGAGAATTTTGCCAGAGATTATAGATCCTTTATAAAGATTAATGTGATTTTAAAAATCTTTCTATTAAATGTGGAATTCACCTTCTTGGGCTGCCTGTCACCAAATGGGAGCTCATATCAAAGAATTATGTTTTATGGGTTAACATGTATTTTCCTATAAATGAAGTGATTCCTCACCTTCAAATTTCCCCTTCCCAGATCAAATATTTTTTCTACCCTACACTGCTCTGATGCTTGTATTTCAGATTTATCAAATCCTTTAGCTTAAGGTATTGAAGAATGATCTTAATATCGCCTGTTTTTATTTATTTACTTATTTATATTTTTTTTAAGGAATTTTTTTTAAAAGTAGGCTTCACGTCCAGCATGGAGCCCAATGTGGGGCTTGAACTCACAGCCCTGAGATCAAGACCTGAGCTGAGATGAAGAGCTGGATGGTTAACTGACTGAGTCACCTTGGTGCCCCTAAAAATTTTATTTTTAAGTAATCTCTACATTCATCTTGGGCTTGAATTTATAACCTGAAGATCAAGAGAAGCATGTTCTACCAACTGAGCCAGCGAGGTTCCCCATATCACCTGTTTTTACCATCATTAACACCTTAAGATAGAGTAGACTTACAGACTAGTTAGCCAGTCACTCTTCAGGTTTCTAAGAGGTCAGAACACAGGAGAGATATGATTGTATAATGGTAAGGAGTAAAATAATGCCTAGAGGGCAGCACATTTATGAAGACTGTTCAGTAGGAAATATAAAAGTTACTCCTTCCAAAAATTGTCTGGAGAGCCCTAGAACACTATTTAAAAATATTAGAACATCCTAGTGTCAGTTATACCAAGAACCTGAGATGAAAACTGAGAATGTGCAGAGAATAGCAGTGATACTAATAAAATGGTCCTTGTTTTAAGCTGTTATGTTTTGTGATAGTTAATCAGCAATAGACTGCTGGAACAGTCTAGAGATTAAATGGATATTAATGAAAACGAAGTCAGGTGGTGAGATTCTCTTTTATTTTTTTATTTTTTTTAAATTTTTTTTATTTTAAATTTTTTTATTTTAATAAACATATAATGTATTTTTATCCCCAGGGGTACAGGTCTGTGAATCACCAGGTTTACACATTTCACAGCACTCATCATAGCACATACCCTCCCCAATGTCCATTTCCCCACCACCCTCTCCCGTCCCCCCTCCCCCCAGCAACCGAGATTCTCTTTTAAAATTAAGGACACTAAAAGGAGAAATATGGAAGTCATCTTACTGAGACAGAATAGTTTATCAATCAATAAAATTTGACTTGTAACCTGTTAAATATTTTTAAAAGAAATAGTGTGTTAAACAGAAAGGCAGTTGGTCAGCCTGGCATATGAAAGAATAAAATGAAGAATTCATGAAGTACACTTTGGCAGAGAATTCTAAAGAAATTTGTCTCCAAGTTTTGTCCTATCTGATACTAATTGTTGAAAGTATAGCATTATTCTTTGCTTGATGCCATTGAACATCTTATTTAAATCAACCCCCACTTACCCTGAATTCATTTTTGCTAAGCATTATTTTGATTTCTGATATAGGTTTACAAGGAAGGAATGCTTTGGCTAGAGGACCCCTTGGCAGTTGTATCTTTCATCATAATTAATGTTTTCCCCCCTGGCATATATAGAAGAAGTCTCCCGAATCTAGTTTGCATGTTACAATTCCGAAGTTTGACTAAGTCTGGGACACTGGAAAGATTGAGTTTTCAAAGACACAAGACTGAGCAGTGGAGTTTGGGCTGCAGTGGCCTTCCCAAGGCTACTGCCACTTGGAGTCCTCCTGGCCTCATCACTTGTGGGGACAGTGTGCAAGAGTATCCGGCAAGATGTGTGGCACAGAGTGGTGTCCCCAAAATGTTAGTTTCCGTTCCTGAGTGTTTTCTCTAACAGCTTATGCAAAGAAGAAGCAGAGCGGGGGGAAAAATAGAGCAATCTGCAGAGGGAATGCTTTATTGACATTCTGAGCTCTGATAGAAATCTCTTCCATGACAGCATGTTGTGTCTTGTCAGATGTTACGGTTAACTGTATGTGACAACTTAACTGGACCACAGGGTGCCCAGACATTTGGCCAAACGTTATTTTGGGTGTATCTGTGGGAGTTTCTGGATGTGATTACCATGTGAGTTGGTAGACTGAACCAGACTGCTCTCCCCAATGTGGGTGGGCCTCATCCAATCATTTGAAGGCCTTGATAGAACAAAAATTTGGCCCTCCTGCACAAAAAGAACTCCTTATGCCTGACAGCCTTTGAGCTGAGGCAACAGTTTTTTTTTTTTTTTTCTTGCTTTCAGACTCTAACTGAAACATCAGCTCTTCCTCGGTCTTGGGCCTGCCAGTATTCAGACTGGGACTACATTCACCATCAACTCTCCTGTAGTCTCCAGCATGTGACTGAAGATCTTGGAACTTGTCAACCTTCATAATCATGTGAGCCATTTTCTTGTACTAAATCTCTTTCTCTGTCTATATACATCTGGTTGACTCTATTTCTTTGAAGAACCCTGACTAAATAATCAAGTGTCTTTATCAAATGGAATATTACCAGAAAATTTTACTTTTGCCTATGAATTAGGTTTTTTAAATATATTTACTGGCAGGGAAAAAATATTTCATCTAAACTAGATTTTCTGTAACTTGGTGTGAATGTGTTTCCTATTTTCTTTTCTTTAATGAGGATACATCCCATCTCATTAACACTTGTCAAATTTATCCTCAGTAACGGAAAATTATATGCAGTAAAGAACTTAAAAATTTGGTGTACTCTTATGTCAGAGATGTCTGTGGTATATCTTTCCTGGTTGGTTTTATTTGTGATGCTGCCCTATTTCTTTTAGCTTAACAGGCTCTTCCCTCAAATCCCCAAACTCAAATCTGACTCATTTCTCCCCTGAACCACCCACTACAATGTCAACAGCTCCACAACTTGAAAGTCCTTCCAAAGTGTTTTAAAGAACGATTTATCAAAGGAAAATGTACATCAACAAGTAGATATACTCCACCACAGCAGCGCATGACCATTCATTAATTCCTCAGGCATATTTTAAGTACCTACCAATGTACAAAACTGGAGAAAGAAAGATGGAATAAATACAGACCCTTTCCTTAAAGAGGGAAGATAAGAAAACACATATACAGACTAAGAGGGAAAGGAAGTACCAGATGTTTATTGAGTATTTATACTTTATCAGGCAGGTAGTCCATTAGAGGCTTTGCAGTGGATCTTCACAACAGCTCTCTGAGGTAGGTACTATTACCCCTCATTTGTGTATGAGAACACCTAGGCTCAGAGAGGTCCTCTTGTTAAGAGAAATTATAGCTAGCCTCACTGAGCCTCAGTGACACAGTAGAGTTCAATCCCACCTCTTTTTTCTTCATTTTGTTGCCTTGTTTTAGATCCACCCTGCGTGTAATGATAGCCACTAGCTTCATGTGGCTATTGAACCCTTGAAATGTGGCTAACCCACATTGAGAAGAGCTTTAGGTATAAAATACAAGCCAGATTTCAAAGACTTAGTATGAAAATGTAAAATATCTCATTAATAGTTTTTATATTGATTATATGTAGAAATGTAGACACGATAATATTTTGGGTATAATGATGTATTAGTCAGTTTTCCATAGGAACAGAACCTGTAGCATTTCTCTGCCTATCTATCAACAGAATGCCAGGAGAGGGAGAAGGGGATATTTAAACAACTGGCTTATACACATGTAAGGGCTGGCAGGTCTGAAATCTGCAGAGCAGGTTGGTAGGCTGAAATTCAGGTAAGAGTTGATACTGTATTCTTGAGTCTGAAATCAGGAGGGTAGACCAGGCAGGCAGGAAACCTGGGCAGTCTAAGGGATTGAATTATTGCCCCATCCACACCCTTCCCACCCTATTTGAAGATATGGCCTTTAAAGTAATTAAAGTTAAATGGAGTCATAAGGGTGGACCCCTTGTCTGACTGGTGTCCTTATGAGAAAAGTAAGAGATATCAGTGATGCATGAGCACAGAGAAATAACCATGGGAAGACACAGCAGGAAGGCGGCCCTCAGCAAGCCAAGGAGACCCCAGGAGAAACCAAACTGCCAAAAATTGATCTTGGACTTCCAGCCTCCAGAACTGTGAGAAATAAATTTCTGTTGTTGAAGCCACCCAGTCTCTGATATTTTATTATTTTATTATGGCAGCTCTAGGAAACTAAACAAGCGGGATTTCTATGTTGCCATCTTGAGGTCAAGTTCCTTCTTTGGGAAACCTCGGTCTTTTTTCTTAAGGCCTTAAGCAGATTGGCCCACCCAGAGAATGGCGGGTAATCTGCTTACTTAAATCTGATTTTTTCCAAAGATTTATTTATTTATTTGAGAGAGAAAGAGAGAGAGCATGTACATGAGTGGGAGGAGAGTAGAGGGAGAAGGAGAGAGAGATGGAATCCTTAAGCAGGATTGAGGATTAGTTCTGAGCCTGGAGCTAGACACAGGGCTTGATCCCAGGACACCAAGATCACGACCTGAGCCTAAATCAAAAGTAGGTGCTTAGCCAACTAAGCCACCCAGTCGCCTCTTAAATCTACTGATTTTAGTGTTAATCATGTCTAAAAATTTTTTTCATAGTAACATCTGGGTTGGTGCATGACCAAACAATTAGGTACCGTAGCCTAGCCACAATGACACATAAAATTAACCATCACACTTGGGCTCAATAAAATATACTATTAAAATCGTTTCACCTGTTTCTTTTTGCTTTTAAAAATGTGACTACTAGAAAATTTTAAATTGTGTATGTGGCTTACATTTGTCACCAATATTTATTTCTGTTGGGCAGTACTGCTTGAGACATTTTTGAAAATAGATAGAAAGTTTCATGAAGGGACACATACATGCACAGGGTGCCATGGGACCATGGAAGAAATACATTGACATCCACTTGGGGCTGTTAAGGAGGGTTCTGCAGAGGTGGTGAGATCATTAAAGCACTAATTCTGGAGCCTGGATTCCTGGGTTTGAATCTCTGCTCTGTCATCCCACTAGATGGGCGGCCCAGTGCAAGATATTTACCCTCTTTGTCCTTTGTTTTCTTCATCTGTAAAGTGAGAGTCGTTATTAAGCCCTGTGCATGAGATCATTGTGAGGGTTAAATGAATTTATACATTTAAGCATTAAAATAGTACCTGGGATAGGGAATCTCAACAAATATCAGTTACAGAAGGTCATGCTTGAGGAGAATTAGGACAGATGAGGGGCTGGGCAGATCCAGAAGGGCTTATTAAAAAGGAATCAATTTCCAATGAGGGGAACATCAAACCCTCTTCTTTGGTCTTCCTTTACTGTTTTACCACAGGGAAATCAGCTGCAGGGTCAAATTAGTATATTTCATTCAGTGAATGAGTGGCATACACTTCGCAAGGTGCGTTTTGGTCCTCATTACACCTGATCTCAGCAGCACTCAGTTGTGCTGACCATAGCCTTTTTTTCAGAACATTGTATTTTTAGCATGATTGTCTCCTGGTTTTCTCCCACCTCCCTGGGTGTTTCACCTTTGACTCCTTTGCACAGTTAGTCCTCTTCTGGACAAGCTCAATCCTTCTCTCTCCTTTTTATTCTGTGCTTCCCCCTAGAACATCTGAGGCACACTCATGCAAGACCTTAGTTACAACAGACACTGCGCATGACTCACAAGTTTGCATCTATAACCCAGACTTTTCCACTGAGCTTCCGATCTGAATACTCAAATACCTACTTTGTTATCTCTACTATATGTCTCAGAGACATCTTATATTCAACAAGTTCTAAAATGCATTCACCTGCTCCTCATCACATATCCTTAGTTCGTTTTTAGTGTTCCCAACTTGTATCTTACAAAGCCAGAAACTTATGAATTATCCCCTATCCCTCTCCTTTATTATCCATATTTAATCTGACATCAAGATTTACCAGTTCTACTTCATTTAATCCAAGGCTGCCATCATTTCTCACCTGGATCACTGCATTATATCACTGCATCCTTTTTGACCCCTTCTAATTTCTTGTCCACACTGTAGCCAGGCTGGTATTTTTGAATATTAAATTTCATCATATCATTTTTCTTCTAAAAATATTTGATGGTTTCTCATGTTCATTGGATAAAGTTAAAATCTCTGGACCCTACTACCTCTCTAGCACTATTTCATATCAGCCTTCCCTTCATTTAGCCACTTAGATGTTTTGTCATCTCCTTGTTCTAATCACATGCCTTCAGGCCATACGATCTGATCTGTTCCCTCTGCCTGCACCCTCCTACCACATTCTCAGGAAATTAATCTCCTTCAGAAAATTTACAGTTACTGAGATTTATTTCTATGATCCTTTGGTTATTGTCTTTGTTTCCCCCACCTCCACCATCCCTAGATTATAAGCATTAAGAAGTCTCAAAGGGATTGTGTCTTTCTTTTCCTCCTGTCGTATCTCTGCCCTAGCAAAGTGCTGGCACATAACAGAAGCCTGATAAATAAATGCATGGTTTCAGTTAGTGCTCACTTCAGCTCTGTCTTCATGGTACTTTCATTCCTCAATTTACATGTACAGACAGAGAAGTTTAGTTGGTTCATCAACATGCCTTAGATTGCAAACCTGATAATGTGGAAGAAGTTGGAAATAAAACCAGGTTATGTTTTTACTCTGTACAATAATTTGGATCTCCTTGTTTCTTAATATGGGGGAATAACAGGAATCATGTGACTATGTCCATCTCCCCCCTTTTTTGTTGCTGGATTATACTGGACATCTGGACGCTTAGTGATTGTATTATTTCTGAATATGCATTTTTGTTCTGGAAGAATAAATTGACTAGTTTTGGATGAAAGGTGATTAAGAAAAAATAACCTCAGATGGCCCTTAAGCCAGGAACTCTAGATATTTTGATCAAGTGGAAGAAAAATATAGACTCAGACAATTGAGAAAAATCTTCATTAACCAATAAAAAGATTCTTCCAGATATACTGAAAAAGAAACAAATATATTGAGGTAAAAAGCAGGATGATTTAATTCAAGTATATGAATGATATATCAGTAAAATTTTACCATCTGTACTTTAAAAAAAAAAAAGATTTTATGTATTTGGCAGAGACAGCCAGAGAGGGAACACAAGCAGGGGGAGTGGGAGAGAGAGAGGGAGAAGCAGACTCCCCACTGAGCAGGGAGCCTGATGTGGGGCTCAATCCTAGGACCCCGGGATCATGACCTGAGCCGAAGGCAGACGTTTAATGACTGAGCCACCCAGGCACTCCTACCATCTGTATTTTTAATAATTAAGATGACTTGTCTGGTTAAACTCTTTTTATTAACTTGGACTACATGAAATTGCTGATACTTGACCGTTTTTGACTACAAAACAGCATTTTCTTTTGGATCAGTTTCTCATAAAGAGACATTGCCCTATCTCTCCTTTGTGTCCCAGAAAACATTTCGTTCTCATGAGCCCATTGAAAAGAGGTCAACTTTGATCAACTTTGCTGAGCTAGAACATTGATTCTTCTTTCTCCACAACTGTGTCTGCATCCATCTTCCATCTGGAAGCTGTGGACCAGTTAGAAGGAATCTTCTATTTGATCAAGGATAATGAGGCCTCATGTAGTAAAAAGAATAGAGGAGCTCATGGAAATCCAAGAATCTACCATAATCATAACTCTCTTTGAGAGAAAATGGCTTGAAGCAGTATCTTCCTACAAACTTTGATGTGACTCATGGCAATTACTCATGCTGAATGGAAACAATGGACACAATGGATTAGACCAAGGATCAGGAGATATTCTGTTAGAAAGAAGACCAGAAAGCATGTTGACCAAGAAAGATGACCACATTTTTTGAATCTCCAGTTTTTAGTCTTTCTCTAAGAGGCCCTGCTATACTTTATTTCTCACCTATGAATATCCATGAAATTTTCCTTCTTGTAGCTTTCTAATAAAACTCTTATTTGCCCTTATTAAGGAAAACTTTTCCTTACCACCAAACAATCTCTGACCAAGACAAGAATTAAATGGGATGATGTATGTGAGTTCTTTTCTTTTGTTTTCCTTTGTAAACTATAAAGACAAAAATGAGGAGCAGCTATTCTTTCTTTCTCTTATGAAATTTGGCTTTCAGAATGGAAATTTATTTCATGTTGGCCAATTAGATTGTGAAAAACCAAGCAGAAGATGTTGCTTCAATGAAATATGAAATGCATGTTATTAAATGGGTTTTATCTTAAGACAATCAGCATAAATGCAAAAGCAAATATTATTCATTCGCAATCCAGAGACTTTCAGAAGTGATTCAGTTGCATTTCCCCTTTTTCCTTCAGAAAGGATTAATCTGAGCTCCTACTGTTTATGGGCAATCAAAGAGATCACCTCTGGCCACACTTTAAAATTTAGTTGTACAGCTATGAAATCAATTGGTTTAGACCTTAAGTCTCATTCCTTATGAAAAACTTTCATCACTGTAGCTGTATGAACAAGTGTTTATAGATTATTTTTTTTTTTTGCTAAGGCATAGACAGAATGTTGCAAATGTATTTCTTTTATTTATTTCATAAACTTTTTATTGACCTTCAGAGGGGTTCATTCAAACAAAGATTGAGATGAACTTCAAGGGTAAAGATCTGAAATCAGAAGAATCATCTTTCTTTCTTTCTTTCTCTCTTCTTTTCTTTTCGTTTTCTTTCTCCTTCTTTCCCTCCTTCCCTCTTTCATTCATTCCTTCCTTCCTCCCTCCCTTCCTTCTTTCCTTACTCCCATCTTTTCCTTTCTATTCTTCATCTCTCTCTAAAATCTTGTTTTTCCTTATCTATGCATAAGGAGATCTGAAGTTGACCTACATTTCCTTTTGTAACGCTTGTTTGGTTATTTAGAGCAGGTATCTTCATCTTTTTTGTTATCCCTGGTACCAGATGTCAGGGAGGGTATAGAGCAATTTTGGAACTTTTCCAAGGGTATATGATGAGTGTGGGGAAGAACGTAAAAGAAGATTGATGTCTCTGGTTCAGAACTCCAGAACAATATCTCCGAATTGGTAGTAAAGCTTACATTTGAGGAATGTTTTCTGTCCCTGACAAACAGCATGTTGCCTACAATGGAATATAGATTTTTTAATGGTGACTAGAGATAGACTGACTGTGCTAGGAGGAAACTATTATGGTATTAAAGCACAAAACTGCATGAAAGTGTATTCCTTAAATCTAAGCTTGAGATTTTGCATAGCCCATAAGGAATGCTTGCAATTGTTCAGTTATTCTAGGATCAATAAAATGTATTAAGATTCCAACGGCTCCACTGGTTCTCCATCTGCTCACTATTGCTTCAAGACTTCATTAAGCACTGCTATCAACAAGGCGGCACTCGTAACAAATGTCTATACCCTTTAAGTATCTGCTATGTATCAGTTACCTTAGTTTGATAAAATTGTTAAAACTATGCCATTTTGTTAGATTTCTAGTACTATGTCAAAGTCTGAAAATGAACTATTTCATTTTAATCCTAAAAAAAGCCTAAAAAGAAAATATTACTGAATATATTATGTAGATACAGAGGATGGAATTTAAATAGGTGAACCTGTCTGCCACTTACACACACACACACACACACACACACCCCATACACACAATTATTAAATAAGTTGAAGTTTCAGGATTCAAATCCAAATTTATTTCATTGTCGATCTGGTGCTATTAACTAATATAGGCTATTGCTGCCAGGTACTTTTTTTTTTTTTTTGTTAGTTCGTTCCAGATACTAAGATTCTTGTTATACTGGTAGACCAATATACTGCATAATTATTTAAGCCAGTTATTGTGGAGGAAATTGTAGACATTAAAACAACATGATGGTAGGTACTGAAACTTGATCGGTGGGATGATACATGGCATACTGGAGAAGGTGATCAAGCTAGATGAGTAAGAGTCAGTCAACTATGATGGAAGAAGACCACATTTCAGGCATTGGGAAGGGTTTGTGCAAATACTGAAAATGCCATATTGCTTTTGTGAAGCTGAGACCCAGAGCGGAAATTGAGGAGTGGCCGTGGATGGGAGTGGAGAGGTGGGTAGGGATCTTGTATAAGACTGTTGTATAACACCCTTAATTTGAATTTACCCATATATCAATAGGAAGACTTTGAGGATTTCATGAATAAGAGTAACATGATCAG
Source organism: Martes martes (assembly GCF_963455335.1). Classification (NCBI taxonomy): domain Eukaryota; kingdom Metazoa; phylum Chordata; class Mammalia; order Carnivora; family Mustelidae; genus Martes; species Martes martes. The sequence continues at coordinate 18,440,903 of NC_137888.1, forward strand.
ATTTGAATTTTAAAAATATCACTTTGGAGATTGTGTGGAGATTAGGTTTGAAGTGACCAAGATTGGAGGCAGGGAAAGCAGATTTTGTTAAGAAGTAACTTATGTAAGAAAAGATGAGTCCCTACGTATGAAAGTGATAATACAGAGGAGAAAGAAGAGATTTGAGGGATATTTGGGAATTGAGTTTACTTAATTTGGTGATCGGATGGAATATGAAGGGGCGATGAATAAAGAAAAAAAACTGCAAAGATGATTGCTAGTTTTCTGTCTTGACTTACTGTTTCATCAGAGGGGTGGCTACATAAGAACAGATTATTGGGAAAATGTTGGGGCATCTCTACAGGACACCCAGTTGGGGAAGCTTAGAGTTGTCCAAATGGATCTGGAGTTCTGCAGAGAAGCCCAAGCTGAACATATGCTTTGGAACTTATCAGCCATAGAGTGTGGTAATTCAAGTCATTACAGAGGATGAGCTTTTTTTAAGGAATAGTATGAAGAAAGAGAAAAAAGAGGATGTATAATAGAAGAAGCCCCAACAGAAGCCCACAGAGGAGCCTGTGAAAAATAAAATGCCAGAAAACCCAGGTAGGTTGAAAGTAATCCAGGGCTAACTATAGTCAATAAAACAAAAGGAGATAAGAACTCCAAAAGGGGTATTTGGGGAATACCTTCAAATTCTATGGAGAAGGGAGAAAAGATTAAAAAGCATCATTTCAATTTAGCAGCAGAGGGATGATTGAAATAATGTTTCTGTTCACTTTAATGAAAGCTTATGTTCCCCAGTCTTTTCACTGGCATAGGGTTTAGTGTGGTTTGAGATGGCTAGGGAGAGAGGTATTAGCTTGGTGTTTGCATACCAATGCGATACCCACAAAGAGGTAGCATGGTAGAAAAGGATTTCTTTTGGCTCATTGAAATAAAATTACTGAAATCAAATTTATATACTCTATTTGTGCACCCTACCTATGAACATCAAAAGATCTCTGCTTGGAAGGGTGCTGTTGCAGGAATAAGTGTTTATCCTTTTCTACCATCAGAGCCTCTCCAAGGATAATCTATGTAGCAAACACTGTATGAAGAAACAGTATTTTGATTATCAGAAGTTGTGGAGGTCCATATTTTGTGAATGTGTAAATTAGTTTTAAGAATATAAGTTCTAAAAAAAAGAATATAACTTTAACCAATCACGTTGAGTGAGACTGTACTTTTATATCTTGGGACACTCTGTAATGAATCAGAAATAAAAGCTATTAACGGTTGAGCTTAAGTCAGATAAGTGTGTATTTGGACACTGACACTTTGTCAGGTTTTTTTTTTTTTTTAAAGATTTTATTTAATTACTTGTCAGAGAGAGAGAGAGAGAGAAAACAAGCAGGGGGAGTGGCAAGCAGAGGGATAAGGAGGCTCCCCTGCTGAGCAAGGAGCCTGATGCCAGACTGAATCCCAGGACCCTGGGATCATGACCTGAACTAAAGGCAGAGACTTAACCCACTGAGCCGCCCAGGTGCCCCAAGATTTTTTAAGTAGTTAAAAAGGTAATGTACATTAAGCATTTAGAACTGTTGTTTGCATATAACAGTGCTCAATAAATGTTAACCACTGTTATTTCTATTCTAGTTAACTTTTCTTCTCTGCTTTGGGACCCAACCCTGATTGAGGCTTTTCAGGCATTGCTCCCACACCTCAGCACATCCCACCCTCTTTAGGGTTCTCAACCAACCTTCCCCTTCCTTCCTTCCTTCCTTCCTTCCTTCCTTCCTTCCTCCCTCCCTTCCTTCCTTCCTTCCTTCCTTCCTCCTTCCTTCCTTCCTCCTTCCCTCTCTCCCTCCTTTCTTCCCTCCTCCCTCCCTCCCTCTTTCTCTTTCTCTCTTTCTTCCTTCTATCTTCCTTTCTCTTCCCTCCCTCCCCCATCCCTTCCTCCCTCTCTTCCTTCTTTTGAAGAATTTTTTCTTGACCTTAGTTATGCCTAGAGGTCAACTACTTTAAACAAATCAACTTTTTTTCTTTGGATCCTGATACCTTTAATAAACTTTGAATTTATTTTCTTCCTTTTCATGACCAACTCCTCAATAAATCGTCTACACTCACTCTCATTTTTCCATTATCTGTTTTGTTTGTAAACTTTTGAAGGGAATTTTAGCCCTTGAATCTGCTTGTGGGAAGTCATTAGTGACCTCTTCCCAGTGAAAATCAATGACCTTTTAAAAATACTCACTCTCTTGGGCTATTCAGTGCATGTGATTCTATTTGGAAACCCTTCCTTGAAAATCTCTTACCCATCTTTTCTGTGGCACCACAACATCCTCACTTTTTTCTTCTTTTCCCTCCCTATCCCCGTCATTGGAGTTTCTCAAAAATTAGTCTTTTGCTTTCTCTTCTCTTTTCTACACTAATTTCTCCACAGAGTCATTCTGCTGAGAGTTTATACCATAACCCTGATGATGAAAAATATCAGGTCTACCTTTGTGCTCTGTGTTTTTAGCTTGTATCCCACCTCCATATTTCCAAACTCCGAGAAGCCCTTACTTCAGCAAGTAAGTGCAACTGCCACGCCTCTTTTGGGCTTTACTATTTTCTAGCCAATGAGATCCCTTCCTTTTCTATATTTCTAGGTTGTACATTCAGATTAGTATCTGCCTTAAACCGTTTGAAAATCACTATTATGTGTAGCTTCTATGTCCTTTGAGAATAGTACTCAGACTGTTATTTCTTGTGTCAAACTTAAGTACTTAACAGTTAATTATCGTGCATATTTTTTACAAATGTCAGGATTGTGGATCAAACACAAAATAGGTGAACATCAGAGTAGAAATAGTTTTACATCCTAGAGTGGTATAGTACTTATTTAGTAATTTGTGTTTGTCATCAAGCTAAGTTTATTTAATAGTATTAAGAGGCATAATAAGAATATGAGATTTAAGTGTATTAAATATTGAAGGTCATATGAAACAAACATACTAAACAAATGTGTTTCCTCTTTTTAAAAATTATTTGGCACTGGGACTTAATGTCATATGTTTCTTCATAACCCTGGTTAAGTAACGAATAGGAATTTTTTTTCTGGAACATTAGAATGGGATATTTAGCAAACATTTTCCGACTTACAATTTGGAGACTTCAATTAATTCTCAATATAATTTACTTTAATTAAAATCCACTACAATCTGGTTTGTGTAGCTAATGAGAAAAAAAATCCATGGGTGGCAAGTTTTATGTTGAGAAAATATTTTATTTTGTGTGGTATTGAGCAAAGCTTCCCTACACTTTCATGTCTTTCATTTGAAAAGATCCCAAACTAAATATCAAATAAACTGTAGATTTAGTAAAAAAAAAATACCAAAGACCAAACAAATAAACAAACAAAACGACCTCCCTGATACAAATCCACACAAAAAGGAGTCAATTTTTCATTGCTTTGAACAAAAGCACTATTTCCCTTATTTCTAGCTAGTATACTATTGTCAGTGTCAGAAAGTACATAGACTTGTTTGTGTATTGTCTGGTTGAAAAATGACTAAGACTCTATTTTGGACAGGGTCATTTGGAAGGCTTCTTGGTGGTGGTCAAATAATAATTATGATACTATTTGGGGCTATATGTTGGAATATTGAAAGCTAAATTTGAATTCTTGTTAGCAGCTGAGTCACTGTGGGGTCTCACAAGTGACTTTTATTGTTGTACTTCAATTTCCTCTATCATAATTCAAAGGGGGAATTTTTATCAGAACGTGTAATAAGCTGCTTAATAATGAGAAAAATTTGAAGTCAGAAGAAGGGAAAAAAAAAACCCTAACAAAGTCTTGTTTGGAATTTTGCCAGCTAGGAGATGATGGCCAAAGGTGGATAAGCTAAAAACTGAGATAGCTGAACAACACCAGTATCTTATGTGAGTCTGTCCAGAAGAAATAAATCTCCAAGATGACATATTCCTGGCCCCAGGTACCAACTTTTTTTTGATGCATTGTAACTGTGCTTTCAATTATTCAATTTTTTAGTCTATCAGTGAGATGTGTATTAAATTAAATGCCAACTATGGGATAGAGTGTTAGTGATTGGTGCCACCAGAGAAGTGTGTGATGATGTTACAGAACTCATCCTTGCTAAATTCTTCTCTTTCATCCTCACCCAGGCCTTATTCCAAGATGGTAGCCATTTGAAGGAATCACAAGATGTGGGTTAATATTTTGGGGGTTGTGGGATCCATGGAATTTTCAGTACTGGGAAAATGTGCTTCTGGCTTTTGAACCCATCATCCTATTTCCTTTGTTGCCTTTACGCTACTGGAAACAGCAAGGAATTCAGGACTAAGAGCCAGAACTTGGGAGAGTCTGAAGCTTATTTTGAATAACTTTGGCTCCCCTGGAGAAGGAGGACATGACAGTGTGAGTTCCACCAATGTGTTTGGGGTGGGGTTGGGGGTCTGCTGCCAAGACTATAGTTAACATTTTTGTGATATATGTTTAGGTGGTAGCTGAGACTTAGAAGACGGGAGACTCAAAAGAAAGTAGACACAACCCTGTTTTAATATTTTTCCTTATTCTCATGAATCACCTGTGTTGGTCCCTTTCAATTCATGGGGTAATCTTTAAACAACTAGAGAAGGAATGGGTTTATAGGTAGGTCCATTCTTTTCAAGAAGAGGTTTTTATTCCAGTTGTACTTTTCTCTGTATCCTGTCTTCTTTCTCTCTCTGTCCCTCCTTTTGTTGTTATGCTCTGTGTACCTTCAAAGTTGTATTCCTTCTCTTTGTAAAAAATTTAAGAACTTCAGAGGTTTATAAACAAGCGCGAAAATAAATAGGATGGCTTCTCCTTTTATAGCTAGGTTTATGAGACTATAGAGGAAAATGACTTGGTTGGAAATAGATTGAGTCTATGAAGCTAAGATAGGAAGGGCAGAAGAGAAGAGAATTCCATGGCATTTTCATATCACACACAAAGTCCAAGGTATTTCCCTGGGGACTTGTCAGGTCTAAAGGATGTTTTCTACGTAGGGAGGAGACTGATTGCTATACAACTGGTAACCTCCTAGGGTATGTCCCCTGGCCATACCTACTTCTCTAGGGTTCTCTGACCCACTGTAAGTTATAATCAGAGGGGGATTTCCTTATTTGAAGTCTTGTCACTTCAATGACTTTCTAAGTAGAAATGGGAGAACCCAGAAAAGTTTTCAAAGAGTTTTAGTTCTTCCTGGAAATTACATGGTTTTTTTTTTTTTTTCCTTCCTGTATGTCATTTGGTTGTGAGGAACTCTTATTACCTTTGGAACAAATATGAAACAGTTCTCTGGAAAAGTGAACTTGATTTTTGGGAGAATATTCTCTTTTTATCCAATACTTTCACAATAAAATGTATGCTCAGTGTAACTGAGGAGAAAGACTACATATGTTGCTTTTTATTCATGCATGTATGTTTGTATAAGGATAATGAAGGTAAAATTTTGTTGCTTAAGAATATAAAATCAACACACTCTTCAATGTTCTTATTACTTAAAAAAAAGTATATGCTATGAACAACTATCTAGAAACTTATTTCAAATTTCCATGGACTATTTTACATAGAAATAGATACTATCATATTCCTTTTCTAAAAAGTGAAAAAGGGAAGTGATAAAGAACAAGTGTTTCATGGGCCATTGATTAAAGGATTCAACAAGATTGTGTGTAGTGGGTGTGTGGGTGTATAATAGTGAATGAGACAGAGAGAGAGAGAAAGAGAGAGGAGAGACAGAAGAGAGAGAGGTATTTGATTGGTGGGATAGGATATTTGTCATTGTAATTTAAAAAATTCTACAGCTATGTTTTTATTTCCTATGATACATGATTAAGTTCTGGTCAAAAGCTTTTAACTCAATTTATTATTTAGATTTGATTATTGTGTATCCCTTCAATTAAGTGTCAATATGATTACTCCCTTGCTAAAAAGAATTCAGTAAAATTAAGATAGTTATTTGTAATAATATTAGATCAATGAATTAGACCAGAATCATCCTCTCAAAGGTTTTAAAGTGGTCTAAGTTAAATGTATTCAAACATTTTGCCATAAAATAATGAAAAACAGACTGGTTAAAGGGACAGTACCAAGATAGATACATTTAAAATGTGAAACCACATCAAAAACTAATGATGTGCTGTATGGTGACTAACATAATTAAAAAAAAAAAGAAATAAAAAAAGGAATAATTTACAGAGGTAAATGTTTGGAAATAAAGTGTTTGAAATAGTTAAGTAAAAAATGTGAAGCTATTCTCTTCATATTGAAACATTAATAATTATGTTTTCATGTAGGAAAATCAACTTCCCAGAATTATTTTTTGGTTTTTAAAGTGTTAGCTACTAGAGTATGAACTGACCTCATTTCTGATGCCTATAAGTATGTAACATGTTAATAAACTCGGGCATCATTTTTCTTCCTTTTTAGTTTAACTTTTGAATTAAAAATTTTGTTTTATACTGATTGCTGATTAATCCCCATAATAGATAGACAGTATGTGTTTGCAGAAAGAATGAAATTTTCAAATTGACTCTTCTAGATGGGTTGGTTAGCTTGAATTTGCTCCCTAAAAATAGACTGCTTTCCTAAACTTATATAGTATTTTGTAACTTTCTGCTTTAAGTCTTAACCAAACCAAAGCCTCTGAAGTACAGATGCACCTGAACCAATCCATCACCAATTCTACAAAAATGATTGAAGAAGTTGTCCAAAGATTATTCCTTTAGATAAGAACATCACATATTAGTTGGTATTCAAGTTAAATAGTAATCCACACATAAAAATTAAGCTTTACAAAGAATACAAAAGCAAAAGTGGAAACAAAATATCCAACCTTACTACACATGACTTGCTGAATTGAGAATGCAGGTAAGCTATTGTGGGGTCAACGTGCTTACCACGGTCAGATTCAATTAATAGCCAACAACCCGAGCAGTGTACCTAGAATGCTGATTAGATGGACATACTCATCACCCACCCCATAAAATGCTTGTGGACCCTAGGAACCCCAGACACATATTAAAGAAGGGGATTTAATGCATAAAGGAGCAACTGGACTCCTGTATTTCCCTCTATTTCTATATAGAAGTGATTTTTTTGATGAATAAAGCCTTAACACCCATAAATATCCAAATAATTCCAATAACTTATCTAAAATATTTTTACACTTTATAAATGAAATTTAAAATAAAATATACTTATAAATGAAATTTATACTTTCTAGATTTTGGGAATGGACAACTTTTCCTGGAAGATAAGTAATCAAATGTCTCAGGGATGCAGTACTACACCTCCTGGATTTTTTTGTTTTCCCTTAATTGATGAACCTGTGACTTGTCTACCATAGAATGTTTCAAATCTTCTTTTAGGTTATAGAGTTCAAGGAGATTGTAAATATCATTCATCCACTCATTCCTTAAATTATTCAGCAAATCTTGAGAGTCTCAATAGCTTTGTACTGAGGGTAGGGAAGTAAAACAAACAAACAAACCCCTCCCCGCCCCCAAAATCCCACTACCAGAAGTAGCTTGTCTTCATAGGACAAACATTAAAAAGTTCTTAAACATAAAAAAAAAAATATATGAAGGAAAAGCTTAATGCACTACCATCAGATCTAAAAGTTAAAAGAAACATATAAGAAAAAGAAATACACAGCATGCTGGTGTGTGTGTGTGTGTGTGTGTGTGTGTGTGTGTGTGTGTGTGTGTGTATTTCCCAGCTGTTCCATGCACCTAGAATGCCCTCTTCAGGGGAACATCACTGACCACAGCCCCACTCCCCTGCTGGGCTCAGGACCTCATCACTGCCCTTTTCAAGCCTTCTGTGTCTTTGTTTATAGTTCTTTAGTTATCTTCCCCACATTATTAGAAATTATCTCTTCATGTGTTTGTTTCTATCAATGAATCATATACTTCATGAGGGGAGTGACAGATACTATTTATCTTTCAACTGGTAACAATTCAGTTGAATAAGTTGGTTAATTGATTTGCTGAAGGCTGAATTTTTTTGGAGAAGGCATGATAAAGAGAAAAACCTTTACTTTTGGGGGGACAGCAAGCTGAATTCTACTCTTGGGCTGCCACTCACAAGTTTGTTGTGGGAGCTGGAAAGGACATGGCATGGACTTGGGTGGTTGCTTTGGGCACTGCGTTGGGGGCGGAGTCCCTTTGTACCCTCTTTGTACTCTGCCTATGTCTGATTTCAGCCACAATGTCTATACTCTGGGAGTTCAGACTCGCAAGCTGGTAGCTGGGTTTTGTTTTCCTGGGAATTGGCTCAGAGAAGTATGGACTGGGGGTGGCAGTGATTTCTGTCCCTCGGAGCAATCCTTAACTAATGATGACAGGAAGCTGTTGGAGAAATACCTTCTTCCTCCTGTCTCTTGGAGGGGATGATTCAGAGAGGTACTTGTTTTCTTTTCAGAGGGCTTGGCAGAATCAAATCCTCTATGAGAATGCAGCTCTATATTACCTTCCCTCTTTCTCTTCTCACTCTGCCATGCCCTCATTTCTACTTCCTGGTATATCACCCCAAATAAACCACCTGTACCCAGGTTCAAGTCCCTATCATAGGCTCTGTGATCAGGGAGACTCAAACCAAGAGAACTGTGTAAGTAAGCGGCAGAGGTCACTAGGCACTAAGTGGACAGTGCTTTTGTGCTCCAGATTTCTACATAACACCCAACACGATTTCTCTACCAGCTGACACACACTTCCCGATTTGTAATTGGGTCTAGCTAAGGACAACTTGACTGATACTTTTTTTTTTTTTAAAGGTGTTATTTAGTTATTTGACGGAGAGACACACATCGAGAGAGGGAACACAAGCAGATAGAGAGGGAGAAGCGGGCTTCCGGCTGAGAAGAGAGCCTGATGCGGGTCTTGATCCCAGGACCCTGGGATCATGACCTGAGCTGAAGGCAGACGCTTAAGGACTGAGCCACCCAGGTACCCTTTGATTGATACTTTTTGTCTTAAAATATCTGAATTCTATTTGCTATGTAAGATTTATGTCATTTTATTCATTTTTTTAAAGATTTTATTTATTTATTTGACAGAGAGAGAGAGATCACAAGTAGGCAGAGCAGCAGGCAGAGGGCGGGAGGAAGCAGGCTCCCTGCTGAGCAGAGAGCCTGATATGGGGCTCCATCCCAAGACCCTGAGATCATGACCTGAGCCAAAGGCAGAGATCTAACCCACTGAGCCACCCAGGTGCCCCTATTTATGTCATTTTAATATTTGTCTTATTTGTTGTCAGGGAACCCTGGATAGGAAACATGCACAAACCCGTGTAATAGCCTGAGGGGTGAGCTCACCCGGCTCTGCTTGGAAACCTGTATAATGATCAATGGCAGATACTATAAGTTGCAGGAGTTCAAGAATCCTCAAGTAGAAAAATGTATGAGCTACATGTCCCCAAGAGCTTCAGCCCTCTGGAGTCAAAACTCTGACCTTCCAAATGCAAATCCGATCACTGAGCCCCTCCTGCACAAATGCACTAAATGATGCAGTCTAATACCTTGTCTCCTATTTCCCAGGGTAGGGAAGTGGAGGACAGTGGGTGCAAGATGCTTTCTTCTCTTATGTTCTCCCATTTGCTATCCCTGTCTCCCTTTCGTTCACTCTGGATCTGCCATCGTGCTGTACCTGTCTCCTGGCCACACCAGTTCATTCAAAGCCACAGACAGTCACCTGTCCTTTGTTCTTCTTTTGTATCTCCAGCCCAGACCTGCTACAGAGAACTTTAGGTGAAGGCTTGGTGACGGTGGCAAGGAATTACAGCACACATGAGTGAACAATCTAGATTTGAATAAGTGGATAACCTTTCCTCAAGTTCATCAGCTATTTCTGTTCTGGGTGTCTCTTACCTTATACTTCTTTTTTGGGTCCCTGAACTGCTGCCATTTTTGCTGCCATTTTTGTAGGTCTACTCTTTCATTTTATGGTCTCCCCCTTCCCCTTTACTCTTAGTCCCCAGATCCACCTTCCACCCATTTCAAAGAAAATATTTTCAAAGCAGACATTGTCACTGCATGTGGAATTTACTGTTAATTTGTTCAATGGAAAAATTTAGCTTCTTTTTTTTCAAACTCCTTATTCCAGACTCTGCCCTAGACTTTGCCTTTTGAAATCCCATTCTGTCTTCTCAAACAAAGTGCCAGTTTGCAGTGCATATTTAGCAATCCAATAATTGTTAGAAACTTTGGAAATCATGGTTTTTCTTTAACTGTTTAAAGATCAGATTCTTAGGTGGTTTCAAGGTTGAAGCATTACTCATAGCTCCCCAGCCAGGGGTTTTTGTTAAAGGAAGCAGGATAGGATAGACTTTGTTCCCCTTCCCCAGAATAGAGACTTTAAGGGTTAGATTCAACCATTCAACCATTCTGCCCCTTCTCATGGCCAAATCCAGCTCCAACTGCCTGATTTGGGCTGACAACTCTACACTACGTCCCTGGGGGATGTCTCAGGTTCACTTCATGGGAAGGTACCAGAACTAAGGGTGAATTGGGGAATTATTAGAGTCAGAAAAGGAGTTTTTAACTTACACAACTTTTGCCAAAATATGTATCTTTGAATTAGGCTTGGGATGCTGCATCAACTGCCCTCTGATACTGCATCATGAAGCCAATATTGCTTTCCCAAAATTCAACAAGTCAGACTCTAGTTTCTAAGGATGGAAAAGAAGAATACTGATGGTGTTTAGTGGTGTTATTCAGATCTTCAGATTCTTTTCCTGAATAGTTTTCCAGAGCCGTTCTCTTTCTTCTTCCTTTCTGGGACTCCAATGACACACAGGTTTGATATTCTGTTACAGTTCCATGGGTCCCTGATGTGTCTCCCCTTCCCCTAACCCTACCCCAAACTATCTGCTCTCTGTTTTCAGAATAGAAAATTTCTATTGTTCTCTCTTCAAGTTCACTGATTCTTTAATCTGTCTTCTTCATTCTGTTGTTGAGACCACCCATTAACTTTTTGTTTTTATATTATATTTTTCAAAATTCTGAAATTTCTATTTGATTCTTCTATATATTTTCTATGCCTTTGCTGAGGCTTTCTATTTTTTCATGTATTTCAATCATGTTTATAATTGTTTGTTGGAGCATGTTTGTTTGATTCCTGCTTTAACATCATTGTCAGATATTTCTATCCTCTGTGTCATCTTGGTATTGTTGTTTGTGGATTATGTCACCTCATTTATGTTGAGATTTTCCTGGTTCTTGGTAGGATGAATGATTTTTGATAAAAACATAGATGTCTGGATCTTATTTAAATCTTCTATTATACTAGGCCTCTTCTGGTTCAGATCTATTAGGTGAAGAGGGCACTGCCAAATTATAGCTAGGATGGGTGGAAATCCATGCTTCCCAATGGCAAGTGGAGAAGAGATGATCCTCATTACTGCTGGGTATGGGTGTGGTTAGAAGGTCAGGCTTTTTGCTAGGTCTCTGCTGATAACTACCCTAGCTTGGAGAGGCAGGAGTAACTTGTTACTACTCCTCACATGGCCTCCACCAACACCATGGGGATGAGGTTGTCCTTCTTATCACTAGGTAGTGATGAAAGTTCTGATTTTCTTCTAGGCCACCTCTGACACAATCCAGAGGCATGAGGGAGGGGCGGAGATGGAAATCAAGCCTCCCCACTGACAATGCAGGAATGCGGTTGGGTGGGGAATGGGACCTGGCATAGTGAAAAGCCCTGCTCCCATATGGTTCTTGTCTGATATTACTCTAGTGGAAGGGTTGTGGGGGCTCCATTATAGCCTGGCAAAGGTGGAAGTCTGTGTACTCTACTTTGTCTTTGCTGGTGAGAGTAAGGTTGGGGGCTGGGAACAGATTTCTCTGTGGCATTTAGCTAGAGTAGCATGTTATTTTAGAAAAGTTTTCAGTCCAATTGATATGATCCTTTTGGATAATGGGAACAAGTTTAGTTTAGTTTTTTGTTTGTTTGCTTTTAGGTACATGTTGGTGTTTCTGGATTACTGGTTTTTCCAGGAAAGCAGTCTGGAATACCTGAAGCAAAGAAAACCCCAAACCCCAAAGCTAAAAACCAAGAGAACTTATCACTGTGTCTTTCCATGGGTCTCAAAATCTCTGGCCAGACCTTATGTTCTCTCTATCTTCCATAGTCTTCTTATGTTGGTTTTATGTGTAACGTCCCAGTTTGTTTGTTTATTATGCTCTAGTTAGCAGAAGGAATAGAGAAAAGTACTCCAACTCCAGTTTTCCAGAAGTAGAAATCTCTCTGATGTCAAGATAGAGTAGCTTTGAGGCTTTGCCTGACACTACTTTATCCAGCCAACTTCTGAGGTTTTAGAGGCTCAGTGGGTTCTCATTAGACTCTCACTTTTGGTTACCTGTTTTGGTCTTAAAGCTGAACCACTCGGAGCAAGTATCTGGCTGTGTAAGAGGTGTGCCTCCTCCTGCCCAGGCTGCTACCATGTCGTAAACCACTCCACTCTGATATGCTCATGTGTGTATCTTCTCATTTGTTTCTTCTAGGTCCTTCCCAATGTCTAGTATATATCTGTGTTCTTTTGAGAAACTTGATAAAAATTCTCTATATTCTGGAGAATGAGTACCAAAGGGATAAAAATAATCTCAATTATGTTATAATATTTGACATGCTCTAGTATTTGTTCAAGTCAAATTTAAATTTATCGTTTAGTTATTTTATTTTTAAATAGGCTTATTTGAATCGCCAAAACACCTATTTTCTCAAAAGAAAAAAAGTTTGATTTTCTTTATAAGAAAACTTGTTCATGTGCTGTATTGCTAAATAGAAGAGAAAGACTAAATAATATTGAAAATAATGGGGCAAAAGAAAAAACAATCTCAGCTTATATATTGTGTCTGTCTTGTTAGAGACTTCCTTGTGTAATTTTAATTCCAAATGCCTCCATATTTGCCATGTTTTTCCCTGACATTGAGAGTCAAGAAAGTCCAGACAGAAAGTATGTGAAATAAAATGGTTACTAAAGCAGAAAGTGTGTTTAACCCTAGAACCCTATTATCGATTAAACTAATATTATGGCTTCATGATTTTCTTTCAAAAATAATTTCCCCCCTCTAAACTGTCTTGGAAAAGCTACTTCTTGCTACCAGTCCTGTCTCAAGGGATGTGTACTGACTGGAAATTTTGAGCGTCTATAAAAGTGTTTATTTAATTTTTGAATAATTGCATTAAATACCAACAATAAGCAATCATCATTTTCATGTTTGTTGAGCAATTGCTCCTCATTGAACCACAAACTTGGGCTACAAAATTCAAAATAAAGGGCAAAGTACAAGAAGTTCTTTGCATGGATAAAACATTTGTAGATACTAAGAAACAAGTAAACCAACCAATCAACCAAACAAACCTCAATTAAAAACAAATTGAACATGAAAATTGCATTAGAACAAGTCCAATATACCTGGGGTAAAAATAAATCATAACAACAGTGTGTATTAAACACAATTCTCTTCTGAAGAGTTTATGTCTACTTCTCTGCTTTATGCATCGTTTCCCTTTTAAACTTAGGATAGTTCAAGGGGAAGAGAGATGATATATTGTTTTTACTTTTCCTTCACTTACGAAGGAAACCTGAGAGTGTGGAAATATTTTCAGGACACAAATCCTCCAACTACCTGTCCAATGAGAGGAAGCCATTCTCAGGATCATGCCTATTTAAACTAGATCAGGGGTAGAGAACTGCTCCCACTTTGATGCATGATTTTTTGGTTTTGCGAGCTTCAGTTGTTACAGAGTCTTTTCTTATATGGAGCCAAATTGTTCCTCTGTGATCTAGTTTGGTCATAGGGAGTGATTCTAGGCTCTATTCCATATGATAGCTTTAAATTCTTTTTTCTTCTGTAGGTGAAATATTCTCAGGTTTTACCAGGGTTCATTTTGAGAGTTCTCTTAGACATTGCAGCATCGTAATAACCCTCTTCTTTTGATGTTACCTATGTTATAAATGTACCTGTTAAAATGTGATTAGAAAGTCAATTTAAGAACATTTCAATTCAGTTCAATTCAGAGAATAGTTATCAAGCAATTTTGATGTGCCAGACACTCTGTTGGGCCCTGGGGCTGTGAAAGTGAACACGACCATCTGTCCTCCTGAAGATCACAGTTAGCAAAGACAGATATTCAATAAGTAATTACAACTGTGATGAGTGTATGGAAGAGTATGTAAAGTTGTCTAAAGCAAGGTGGATTTAATTAATCCTGGAGAGCATGGAAGGCTTCTGTGATGAGGAGACATTTAAGTGAGGACTTGAAGCATGAGTTGAAATTAGCTGCGATAACAGAGGTTCAGGCTGTGGAAGTGGTACAGGAGGAAGCTTTCAGGTCTCCCAACTCCGACAACGCTTTTTAAGAAGAGTATTCCAAGTTCTCATGTCAGTGGAGAGAGTCTTGGGTGGCTGCTACCGTTAGGTAATGGGGAACTCCATTGCTCAGAAGGAGCAAACCCTTGTCTTTTCTTTCTGTGTAATGGTGCCTAGCTTTCACAATGATTCCTCTACTTACTTACACCATAGGTTTTCTTTCTTTCTCTCTTTCTTTCTTTCATTTATTTATCATTTAAATTCAATTAGTTAACATATAGTGTATCACTGATTTTGAATGTGGATGAGGTAACTGGGTGATGGGCATTAAGGAGGGCACTAGGTGTTTTATACAACTGATGAATTACTGAACTCTACACCATAGTTTTAACAACTCTCCTGGTTGTGGGAATGTATCATCTCAGAAATAAGTGCGTTAAAGCTTTTACTTTTAGAAAAAGTGCGCGACAGACAACCCCTCTTTCTACTTGGCTGTATTTATGTGCCACACAGCTAATTAGATAAAGACCAGAAAGTTTTCAATGGATTTTGCATAAAAGAATTTATTGGTGACATTCTAAAGAGCTGTTAGTAGCTTAGTAGGTGAAGAAATCATATGGCAGTGGGTTGGGGTGTGAATAGGAAGTGAGCTAGTAAATACAGAGAATACAGACACTCTAAAGAATCTTGGCTATAGAAAGAAGAAAAGGGATTGGATAAGTATGTAGAGGAAAAGAGGCATAAGGAAATGTCAGGTTATTTATTTATTTATTTAGAAGAGAGACTATGGCAAGATTAAATATTGCTGGAAGTACACTACTATTTATGGCAAAGTAAGAAATATGAGGAAAAGCATCCCTAAAAGGAGACCTCATCTATGATCTTTGGTTGTTTCCAATTTGGTTTAGAAGGTAAATGAAAAACATAAGTAATGACTTAAGAATAGGATATCCTATAACAACCTTTATTGTGAATTAGGTGTGTGATGAGAAAGGGAAAAGAAGGATAAAGAAAATTAGGTAATGCATATTGAAGCGACAATGTTTTTCAAAAGGTGGTAGCAAACCAGAGATCATCTTGGGCTGGTGGTTTAGAAAAGGAAGAGATTTTGAGGCTCATTTCCTCTACTTTCAATCAGTTTGACTTTAGGGAAGTTATGCAGTTTTTCCAAGCTTTTGTTTTCAGTGTGTAAAAGGGATCATGATGCTGAATTCACTTTTTGTGTTTGTGAAAAGGAGATAATTCTTGTAAAGCTCTGAGTATGATTAGTGTACAATAAATGATAACTCATAAAATCATAGAAAATGGGACTTGAATGACAAAGACACTATTATTCTATCATGGTTTGCACATAGTAGCTCTTCACTAAAAAAACTGTAGAGAAGGAAGAAGTGAAATACATTATGTGAGCAAATATATGAAGTGAAAAATATGTGTGAGGATAGATGACAAAAAATTAGACGGGTCTATAGGTAATGCCCTACAGTTTCATTGTGTTCATGATATTAGGAAAATCTGGGAAATCAGAGTACTTGGAAGCTAGCTCACAAACAGAAATTCATGATATAAGTGTTAATTACATTATCTGTTATAACAGGTACAAATCTCAGTCCAAAATAAACCAGAGATTGTAAGAAACATGACTTGATTCTTCTACAAATCGACTAAATTTTTCTTCAAATCTTTTGTTGTTGTTGTCTTTATTTTATTATATGAATTTTTATCTCAAAATCATAAATGTAACTCTGCAATCCAGCTAGACTGGAGGACAGTAGGAAAATATGAACCAATAGAAGTACAGCGAGAACACAAAGATTATAGACTATTTTGAGCAGATGGAGGCAAAGGAGTGCTATCCTCAGTTATAGAAGGAATAATTGTAGTTAAGATAAAACAAAAGTCAAATTTACCAGATTTGTCCATGGTCAGCAGGGGTGATATTCTTGCTAGTCTTGCCATTCCTGGACCCAAAGCACTCCATGGGTTCCACAATATTCATGTCCTGTCTCACCTTGCCAAAGACCACATACTTGCCATCCAACCACTCAGTCTTGGCAGTACAGATGAAAAGCTGGGAACTGTTAACACTTGCCATGTGTATGATTCCAGGACCTATGTGCTTCAGGATGAAATTCTCATCATCAAATTTCTCCCCATAGATGAACTTGCTGCCAGTGCCATTATGGCATGTGAAGTTACCACCCTGGCACAGAAGTCCTGGAATAATCCTGTGAAAGCAGGAACTTTTATAATGAAATCCTTTCTCCCCAGTGTTCAGAGCACAAAAGTTTTCTGCTGTTTTTGGAACTTTGCAAACAGTAGGAAGGAGATGGGGCACAAAGGCTTGCCCTCAATAGTGATGTTGAAGAACACAGTGGGATTGACCATGGTTGGGCAGCAGGGGCAGCTCTGGCGGCGGGGGTGGTCATCTGCAAGAACTCTTTGAATTTTTAGTTTCTTTGGACATCAGACATTTAAACTGTCTCTCTATTCCCGGCTTGGGTTTAAGTTCCAGAGAGATGTATGTAATTTCAAGATATTGTATGACCCATCTTGTTTTTGAGTCATCTGTCCACACAGATATTTGCTGATCAATTCATGGTTCCATTTGGTCCTTGCTCCATGATCTATACAGTAAACTATTGAGACAACTCTCATTCTTGTCTACCTAGGGCTTCAAGTCCAGTGGGTCTCTCTGACGTTTTCATGTCAGGCTTGAAAACTGAACCATCATTCTAAAGCTTTTACACTATTCCCTGGTAAGGGACTTCTGGGACATATCTATGTCTTCATTTGCCTTGATGTCTAATTTGTGACTCTATCAATTCTATAGGTTTATGATCTAGGAAAAAGGGCAATACCCCACATTTATTTTCTGTCTCTTAAACCACATTGGAGTTCTAAATGGAGAGCAGAGTCAATATGGTTTCTCTCTAAACCACCATACTTTGTCTTTCTTCCGCTGTTTCCCAGCCTAGTAGACTATTTTTCTTGTATTCAGGGAAAATCTCTCCCTTTATAATTTTTGATAGCTTCCCCAGATTCATTCCCCTGCCCCCAAATAACCATTTTATGGCATTAGGATTTAGAGAAATAAACCAGGGACTCATAGGAAGCTTCTGTTTTCCACCCTACCCTGGCACACCCACATCCTCAGGAAATAACTAGAATAGACTATTTGCCTGCATTAGGTGAGAAAGTGGAAAGGGAAAGTGGGGACTTTAAAGAAAAATCCATCTATATTTCAATAACCTGTGATAACGACAACCCATTGCATTACCTTACAATTTGGTATATAACTTTTAAGAAGTATATTGACAAAGACCCTACATTGATTATTTAAATTTGACCAGTGTCCTCTGGTCAAATTGAACTTCAGCATGTTTTTATTATTATTATTATTTTTAATATTTTATTTATTTATTTGACAGACAGAGATCACAAGTAGGCAGAGAGGCAGGCAGAGAGAGAGGGGGAAGCAGGCTCCCTACTGAGCAGAGAGCCCGATGTGGGGCTGGATTCCAGGACCCTGAGATCATGACCTGAGCTGAAGGCAGAGGCTTAACCCACTGAGCCACCCAGCTACCCCTGTTTTTATTATTTTTATTCTCCAAACAATGTGGACAAATAATTCAGATTAGTTGGCAGAAATATTAACGTTTGGTGATCACAATTCTGAGATTATAGTGGCCACATTTTTAGAGGTTTATATGGGTCTTATAGCTCATTTTTGCAAAGGAGATGACCACAACCCAGACTCTCTTCTGTTGGCAAAGTCTGGAAATGTCGATATTGATTTTTGCCCAGGGTTATTGGTTACTTCCCAAGGGTATAAAATTATTTTTTGCAGTTTTGTGCAAAGTGGGATAGCATATATATTTTTACTTACTTAAAATTTTATTCAATATAAAAATCAATTAACAGGTTGGTAGATTTTCACTTTTAGTCAATGCCTTCATGGAAATAAGTTTCTGATCTTTGCAGAATTGACAAAATATCAGGATGAATTCCATTTAATTTTTGAAATCTAAGGAGTGTTTCATGGGTTTGTAATTGCTTTTGTTTCCCAGACAGTTTCTCTACTAGACATTCTCTCCACACCAACCTCAGGATAGGTTAGCACCCTTCAGAGATACCTGTAGGATTCCATGTTCTAGCATCAATATTTTCAATGACACAGCACAATGAAACTTGGGACTGACAAGGTGATGATTCATGTCATAAGTATTCAATATTACTTTTCTAAATATCCGCATAAATATTTGGTTCTAGGCTTTGGACATAAACCTCCAGTGATACCATAAGGATGTATGGTTAAGGGTAATACAACCCTCCAGGAAAGTTTCTAGAGAAGCTTGTCATCTATACTAGTTGTAAAAGTTCAAGTGTGAGTGTAGCTATAGAACTTCTTGCCCCCATGACAGCAGCAAGGATGTTGTTAAAATATACTTCTATTCAAAGTGTGTATGATGTTATTCTCGAACAATTGATGTCTCTGGGCCATCTGGCATTTCATGGCTAGGCACTGCACCAACATCATGTGGTAAAGTGCTAGGGACAGGAAATTATGGTTTATTTTATTGTTTTGTTAACAAAGACTCAGAAGTCAGTAATTGCTTGACATTTCTGAAAGTGTCTTCTAGTTGGAGAGAACACACTTAGACAATGAAATAATGAAAGGGTTGTGCAATGAGTTTGTGTGTGTGTATGTGTGTGCAATATATAGAGTCACCCCAGAGTTATGTGATGGTCTGGATTTGTTTCTGGAGAAGATAAATTATAGAGTAGTATGACAGCCAGTGCACCTCTGTCTGGACTGAGTGAAGTAGTTCAAGCAAACACATATTTCAAAAGGTCAGGACTTCATTTTTCTGTTCTCTTCCCGACTCAGATACATGATATATAAAAGAAAGGAGGCCTCTTGAATTCTGCCCGAGTGTATCTGATATTAGTGCTGCAGTTTGGACACATTCACATAGGATAACATACCAAGAATCCAGGTATCAGGGCTTTTATCAGGAGCATTAGAAAATTCTAGGCATAGACTTTCCAAACCACCTTACCCAGAATGTCTCTCAGTAGGTGTCAGTTTAATGTCTGTAGTAGTGTCTGTGATAACCAAAATCATTGCTGCCTTTGGCCAGAACTTCATGGAGTGGCTAACTATGAGTTGACCATACAATTATATTTAAAGTCAGAATGATGGAGTTGAATTTCATGAGTCAAAGAGACAGGATGAATTTGGGCCCAATACCCAATAAGTATGGATGGGGCAAATTGAATATTAATTTCATTATGAAGACAATAATAACTTCCTTAAAGCACTGTTTTAAAAAGGTTAGTTGAGAAAAGAAATGTGAGGTCACAGACCCAGATTTAGGGCTCAATAACTTTAAGATGAATATTTTTAGGTAAATGTTCAGTTACCTTAAAAAAATAATCCCCATTTCTAACACCTTTTTTTTTTTTTTTAACAAATAGAGACTCTCAACAGAGTTAGAGAAAGAGGTGTGCCTTTCTACCTGATTTTTTTATTTTATTTTTCAGACAAAGAAAGTCATTTCCCCCTAATTTTCTAGTATGGCTGAAAGGATAAGGGTTTTGGGTTTGTGTGTGTTTAAATTTTCCATTTGTTTCAGCCGCTTACATTTTAAGAGATGGGTGTCTATTGTAGGAGAGGAGAGGTTGCAAGAAAGCAGTGGTGATCAGCTTTGCTTCAGCAAAGTATAGAGTGTGCAAAGTGTCTAACAAGGTGAAGGCTTTGAATAATGTTGCCTTTGAAACTCATTTATTTGTGGAAACACGTTGTCTGGTTTTACTTGACATAAGCAATCTGAAAGATAGTCTGCACTGGTCAGTTTTCAACTGGGTATTTTGTCCACATGGACATATCCAGCCATCAGTTTCCAGAAATCTTTCTGGTTCATTTGAAGTTGCTTTATATTGTGTAGGAAAGAAACTAGCCATCTGAGCACTTGTTTTGGAAAAACTCTCAGTTCTGAATGATTGGAGAGACTTTTTTTAAAGGATTTTATTTATTTATTTGATAGACAGAGATCACAAGTAGGCAGAGAGGCACAGAGAGAGAGAGAGAGAGAGAGAGGATGGGAAGCAGGCTCCCTGCCAAGCAGAGAGCCTGATTGTGGGGCTCGATCCCAGGACCCTGGGATCATGACCTGAGCTGAAGGCAGAGGCTTTCACCCACTGAGCCACCCAGGTGCCCCATGGTGAGACATTTTTATTCATAGAAAACACTTGACAATTCTAACATTCAGTCATTTACTTATTCATGCATTCAAGTTTTTATTTATTCAAATATTCATATTAATACATTCAAGAAATAAGTTAAATGCTGGCATAGTTAAGCATTGGGCTAAATCACCTGATTTGTCATTCATCTGGACAAATGTTCAATGTGCCCATTAGGATTTGGGAGTCCTACTTTGCATTAGGGTTTTCCAGAGAAACAGAACCAATATGTTTGTTTGTTTCTCCTTTATGAGAAATTGAGTCATGCAGTTATGGAGACTGAGAAGTCTAAAAATCTAAAGTTGCTAGGACTTAAGAAAAGCTGCTCTTTTAGTTGGAGTCTGAAGGCAGGAAAAGAACAGTATCTTGGTTCAAAGCAATCAGGTGGGAAGAGATCTCTTTTACTTGTGTGAGGTCTTCAACTAATTGGATGAGGCCCACCCACATTATGGAGAGCAATCTGCTTTACTTAGTCTATTGAATCAAATGTGAATCTCATTTTAAACCATCCTCATGGATATACCTAGCATAATGTTTGACCAAATATCTGGGCAACCTATGGCACAGTCAAGCTGAGACATTAAACTAATCACCACACTGTTTTTACTGTTGAAATAATGAAATTGACCTACCAAAAAATTGTGTTATAAATCAAAACTTGTCTTTAGACTGTATTTCCCTGAGCTTGATAATTCTCCTTTAGAGAGTCTGTCATTTTCTTTCAGCACTAACATTTATTTTAAGTTTTCTTCAAAATTCCAAGTACTCCTAAAAGTTATTGACCAGTGTCCTGCTTTAGAATCCTCCTAAAGTTTGTCTATTTAAGTGTTATTAAAATATTCAGATATATATCCAGCCCTAGGCAGGAATAAATGTTACTTCAACTTTCTTAAATTCATCAATAGTTTTGAGGACTATAACATATAAGAGAGCATTTGTTTTATATTACATATGTCCTCAGTAGATATTTCACACTTTCCTGGGTGCAGAACTTCCACTGGAATGATGATCTCTATTCAACTGCTATAAAACAGCTCCCGCACCAAGAAAGCTGTCTTGGATTTTTATATATTTTTAAGCAGGTTCATAAAAAATAGGTCCCTTGCCCTTTTGTAGAGTGGAAAGAGCAATAAATATATTTAATATCATTCAAAGAAATGTGAACATAAAGTGAACTTCATGCATCCTGATTCTAATTGCAAATTATCCTTGCTCTTTTATGGTCACATCACATATAATCAGATTGAGTCAGAGGTTACCTTTAAAAGCAAATCCTTGGCCCAACCTACTTGTATTCTCCAATTCTCTGTCTCCTACCCTCAGGACCTTTGGGTCCTCTATTCTCACTGTTAAATTGAAAATCTTCTTTTGGGCTCTTGCTGTGGCTCTGGGGTTTAGAATCACTCAGCCTTAAGTATACAACGATACTTCAAGATTAGAGGAAATAACCGTGACTTCAACTGAATCATGCCTTCAATGAGAATGTGTATTAACCCATATGCCCTTTCATTTATGCTCTTCAACCAGTTAACAATGACAAATTTAAATCAGGCAAAAAAAATTGTTAAGAATTAAGTTTGCTTTATGTTCAGATAGGCAATGAACCATACCCAAATCAATAACTTTTTTTTAAATCCTTTGCTCCAAGGCTTGCCCTAACTAGAGCTAGAATAGTTAGCTCAATATATATGGTATCACTTGGAGTGATGTCCCAGGTGCTGCTCACCACATTTTTCCTGTGTTCTGACCTGTTAATAATAATAAACACTTATATGATACTTACCACGTGCCAAGAACTGTTCTCTACCTTTCCTCTACCAAAAAATTTTGGTACACTGGGATAAACCCTCAGTTCTCCTGTGGTGCCACTCACACCACCCACACCCTGCATTCTTCAGGTGAGAGTGTTTTCATTATCATTTCTCCATTGACTTCTTTTCCCTGATAAAATATTGACCATTCAAAATCCCACAAGAGGACACAAATTCTATTCTGGAAAACCATATATTCTAGAACAAGTCTTTCTAAATCTCATTAAAGAACACTTCATTACCCAATGCCTTAGTCCAGTTAATACCTTAATTAATGAATTTTTCATTTCAAATATTAGAAATCTTATACCCTTGTTTTAGGTCTCTAGGGCTTGACCACCAGACTTCTTTCATAAATAAATTCCATCTGCCCACAAGACAGGCATCATCTAATGGCTTATGGCTGGTTGAATTTTATTTTGAGGGCTAAATTACAGACAGATATTTCTTCCTGAAATTAGTTAAGACTCAATTTGTGTAGAATAAAAAATTGATTCCATGAAATCAGATATTAGATTAAAATGCTTTTAGAACATTTTAATATAATTATAAGATGATTAAACTTAAACGCAGAAACTGAAGGGATAATTTTTTTAATGGAACACTTATTCTAAGTAAGACTATTAAAAGATTATATTGCATAAACAATCTGAAATTTCAAATGTAAGAAATAATATAGATTGGAAGTTCTTCCAGTGAAGATTTTTAGACATCATAATTTTCTCAAACTAGCATATATTATAGGAGTAATTAATTGTGGATTTCTAAGGTTCTAAAAGGAATCCATTTACTCTCTATCTCTTGTGTATTACAATGTAGAATGTATTCACGTCCATATTATTTCTTTAGGTTAACTGCTTGACTTGAGTGAAAGAATATAACTGAATAATTGCATTGACTGAAAAGGCTGAGTATTTTTGGCATTTGAAATGGCCTCAGGCTTTCTCTAACATTTGTGATTTTCTCTTTGGTTTTGCAGTAGTACTTGTATAGGTTTTGTGTATCTCTCATATTAGCTTTCTGGAATTGAAAGATGAGAAGCCTGGAAAACTCCCCCAACAAGGTCAAGTTCCTGTTGACTAATTCTGTGATCACTGAGAACAGTCTCTGGGTCCTTGAAGCCAAAGGCTGTGGTACAGGCTGTGCTTGGAGCTGTGTGTGGTTTCTGAGAGGCTTTAGCTTAGTGGATGAAGAGAGGCTCCAGGAAGCCTTCAGTCACACTCATAAACCAGTGTGAGTAGAGGGTCTGTGGGTGTGATGAATGCCTGAATGACTCATGGGGGAGGGGAGTGTTAACAGGACTCTCCATCAGAGGCCACTTGCTATAATTTCCTACGATATGCTTGGAAAGCCCCCCTAATGGAGGAGAGACAGGTTGATGTTTGTCTATTTCAAAAGTGGTCTGGTAGGGAAGAGCATTTTCATTTTCAAAAATCCTGAGAATCCTTGAAAGACTATCTAACTAGTCAATGTACTGGAGCCCATTCCCCCACCCAAAGTACTGTGTATTCTCTGTCTTGGAGACTTGAGCTTCCTTTGCAACTTGAATCATCAGAAGTCCAAACCAGGGTTGGCTCTTCATTTCTTCTCTCAAGTATGTCCTAGCTACCCAAGGTTAACCTCTCCATCTGGGTTATTTTATATTTTAATATTATTTTAAAAAGAAAGTGGAGGGCTTGCTTCCCCTACCACCTGGCCATGATAAAGGTAATAACTTCTCACTATAGGAGTGTTGGCAAAGTGAAAAGAAAGCAAAACTATTTGTGGCTCTACTCATCACTAATTGTTAGCTTTTTTTTTTTTAATCCAAACTCTCTCAGCTCTTACCCTTTGCTCCATATGCAGCATTCAGTGTGGGGTTTTATCGTATATTTATAACTCCTTTAATAGTTATATACATGTCCAATTTGGATAATTTAATATGGAAAATGTTTATAGAAGAAAAAAAATACCCATCACCAACATTAACATTTTAGTATATTTCTCTACCAATCACGGTTCACTGTCAGCATGAAAGAAGGCTTCCTTTATGACCAAAAACGTTTTAGTAAATATTAATTATGAAAGCCAAATAAGAGAGAACATTTTAGGGATCTATCAAAACTTTTTAAAAACAATGTCTTCGGAGTATTTCCAATATACTATTTGGTGAAGAAACAAAGCATATGGACCATCATGGAGAAGCACGCATCCTAAAGTGACTTCTCGTGTACAATCTGTTGTACACCCCTTTCTTCATTCCCAACATACCTACCTATTACACTCAAAAGAAACTAGAAAACTTTTGTCAAGTTTTGATTTTTTCCTCTAAAGTCCTGCAAATACAGATTCCCTGAAAATGTACCAAGATTTACAGGAAGAAATGGTAACTTGTATTCTTTTAGTCCTTTTATGTACTTCTTACTAGCTTTATCTGCATATTTACAGATATTTATTCTTACCTTTTATTTATTTGTAGTTCACATGAAATACTTCAAAACACAGATGATGATTATTTTTCACACAATAAAGAGTACTGAGTACCTTACAGAAGACAAGGCACATATTAGATGTATTTCTTGTTATTGCTAAGAAATAAGACTGAATGAATAAATTCTATTTATGTGATAGTAGCAAACAGATGAAAAACTCAAGGTTCTTCTCTGGAGTACAAGTTTTAAATTCAGAATCCAGAGAACCTTGTAATTGTATTATTAGAGCATACCTGGAAAGGTTAGGAAAAGAGCCCAACTTATGACAGTATTTTGGGAGAATCACAAATGTGATGAATTTCAAACTTAGATCTTTGAGCTAGAAAGCTTTGATTTAGCATTCCAAATAACCCTGCCTTTTCCCTAGATCTATTAAAAAAATTATAGAAAGAAAGATTCTAGTGGCTTTCCCCTGGCCATGATCAATGCAGACAAAATCATTTGCTGTTTCAATTGCACAGGAAAAATCACAAACGATGATAAATTGATCTATTTTTCTATGTGATTAATAAAGCATTCTGCTCGCTATTAATGTGTGATTAGAAATGTGACTTTTTTTTATATATATAGAAATATCTCCAAGGGGATGATTTTATATCGCATTTCTACTTTTCTCAGTCGAATATTTTTTAAAAATTTTTTAAAGAAAAATTTTTGTTAAAGTATCACACGTGCAAAAACATGGGCAAATCCTAAGTATATAGTTAGATGAATTTCACAAAGAGAATACACTCATGCTACCAATGGCCTGATCAAGAACTAGAAACTTGGTTGTATCCCACAGGCTTTTTGTGCCTCTCCTCCTGCTCTTCTTCTATCCTCCTCCTCCTCCTTCTTTGATTTTTTTTTTAAGATTTTATTTATGTATTTGAAAGAGAGAGAGAGAGAGAGAGTGCATGAGAGGGGAGAGGGTCAGAGGGAGAAGCAGACTTCTTGCTGAGCAGGGAGCCTGATGTGGGATTCTATCCTGGGACTCCAGGATCATGACCTGAGCCAAAGGCAGTTGTTTAACCAACTGAGCCACCCAGGCGTCCCTCCTTCTTTAATTTTAATCACCTAGTATTCATCATGACAAGAGTACTCTTTAATTCCCATCCTCTGTTTCACTCATCTCCCACCCTTCCCCTCTGGAGATATGAATTTTTTTATTCCCCTCTCTCTCCTTCCTTCCTTCCCTTTCCTCTCATTTTCTACTTCCCTTCTTCCCTTTTTTCCCCACTCTCCCTCCTTCCCGTTCTTTTTTCTTCCCCTCTCTACTTTGTTTTACAGAATTTTAAAGGGAACTCTCAAGGTATAATATCAATATGTGCTATGAAATGGTTTTCATTATATTATTGAGATACTAAATATTGCATTACCATTAGATCCACCATTTCCCAGATTTAAATGAGTATGTTCATTGTGTTAAGTAAATTTGTCTTCAAATAAATATGTCCTTGTGTAATTACTGAATATTATCTTAAAACTAATTCCCAAGACAGTTTGGGTAAAAATCAGCAATCTTCCATTCATGAGCTCCCTGAATCCTTATTGAGCTGGAAATGTGAGGAAGTGGTGTATTGTCAAAGTCTAAATTCTGAGGGTTTTGGTATTTTCTCTGAAGAGATGTGGCAACTGAGCCTCATTTCTCCCAACACTGAGCTTCTTTTTTCCAGACAGGCATTTTGATGAATAACATGAACAACTAAATACTCTTAATATTCTCTCAGATTTGATTCAGGTTACACCAGTGGGTAGAGATAAAGAAATTAATGAAATGAAGCAATTTGGACTCTGACTAGCGAGCAGTGTGAGGGAGAAACACATTGAATGGTTTCAGTTATAGCACTGGTGTAAAACAGAGGGAGTTTTACAGCAAGCAGCTGAAGGGTTTGATGTCAGAATTACCAGTTCTTGCTTGAGGGTCCCATCATCTCTTTGCCTTGAGAAACATCAATATTTTTTAGGCAGCTTAAATATTTGTAGAAATGAGAAGATGGCAGGATGCCAATATAGGAATTTGCATCAGGGCCAAAATAGTGTCCAGAGAAGAGTTTGGTCTCTTTTGTAGCAATCTGGGGCCATTTTTCAGTTTCAATGTCTGACTTAAGGAGTAGTGACTTGTCACCTGCCTGCTCAGGTTTGCATGGAGTGGGTTGGGATTCTGATAAAGAGGGCCATGAATGAAAGTTAGGACTCCTATGGTCTGAGAGGTCTGACAGCTTAAGTACTTTACATTATTCATGGACATTCTATCGCCTTTGTTAATATGCATTGACATGCTTGAGTGGGAGACTGTTTCAAAGTGTGGGTACTCTTATTTATTGATTGAAATTGTCCTTTTGAAAGTATAAGGCACACGACTAAGCAAAGGGATCAAAAGCTCTGATGTCCCCTTTTGCTTTCCTTTCCTTTTTTTTTTTTTTTTAAAGTAAACTCTTTTCCCAATGTGGGACTCAAGCTCATGATTCCAAGATCAAGGGTTGCATGCTCTATCGACTGAGCCAGACAAGTGCCCTGATAACCCTCTTCTAGAGTGTTAGTTATGAGTACAATAATATGGGAAGATAGGATTCAAAGGAAGTTTTGATGGAAGATCTTAAAGAAGTCTTTAATTCAAAGTTAGAAAATTTTGATTTTATTTCTTGGCTGAGGGGCACCCATAAGAATAAGTAAGAAGGGGAGTGACAGTGTATTTATGAAGAAAGACATTTAACCAAACAGAGGTCTTCAGGATGCAATGGGGACAGAAAACTAGGGAATGGGTGGTCAGTTATCAAGGCATTATCCCAAAGTCCAGTTTCCAGAAAACTGTTACCAGCCCTAGAAAAGGCTGGGCCTGAAAGAAATCATCAGACTCTGGAGGCCAACAACCTCTACTCAGATTTGGAGGACACATCCTTAAACTGCATCTTCAATCCACCTAGAGGATACCAAGAACCATCTTGTGTAAAAGAGAGCAAATCTTGTTGGCATGGGACAAAGTATAGCCAAGGGAGACTAAGACTGGCAGCATGTCTACTGTAGGTACCCGGGCAGGGAATGTTGAGGGTCCCCACAAAGGGGTCACAGCCAGCCTCTTCTCAGGGCACTGAGATCCACTAGCAGGAACCCCAGTGGTGACTCAGACCACTGATATCTGATGCCATCTGGTAGAATCTGGTCACAACACTAGTCACAACTCTTCTTCCGACTGACTTGGTTTTGATCCTGTATTTTAATCTTCGCGACCTACCTGATCATGTCATGGGTGTTCATGCATGATCAAGCCACAAGTGCCTTTCTTTCAGTGACAGATCAGACCCATTGCTCCCTGGCAGAGTCTCTTGCCCTCATAGCTAAAGGAATTCAGAAAACATTGGCATGATATAAGTCAATGACAGTGCGAAGGTAGAAATAGGTTTTCTTCAGAGAGATCTGGAAGGTTGAATGGACAGAATATGGTAATAAATCGGGTGTGACCATTATAGAAGAGAGATGAGGCACTGTTGAGCCTAGGTCACGTTGTTCAAACTCTTTTGAGTTCTAAAGCCAAGGATATTGTCCCAGGGGTGGGGGAAACATGTGCATACCTTTTATCTATAGTAGGAAGCTTAAAGATGTTATTAGCCAAAGGTTCAGAGATCTTAGCCAAAGGATAAGAACCCCTTTTGTAGAGGAATTTCCTGAATATAGGGCTGGATGACCTTAAAGATTCCTTCTGCTTCCTTAATATTCGGGTAGTTTTGGAACTTAAATATTACTATATTGTTGGAGCTATTGATAGCTACAGGGAAATCAGGAGGATGAGCTGGTACTTGATTATATTAGACCAAGGGAGTATAGGGGGAAATGTATTTTGTTTTGGACCTGATCAACCTTAAGTGCTGGCAGGGCATTCATAAGGGGATGTTGAACAGATTATTAAAGGGACACCTTGGTAAAGTGTTTAGTGCATTGATCTTCACTGTCTAATATGGTAGCCATTGACCACATGTGACCAATAAGAACTTGAAAGAAGTGCTTGCTAAACCTCACTGAGATGTTTTGAAAGTGGAAAGTAAGCATTCATTTTGAAGACAGGTCAAAAAACCAAACAAAAGAACATGAATATCTCACTTTTAAAATATTGATTATATGTTGAAATCATAATATTTTGGATATATTGGGTTCAATAATATATATAATGTTTTTTATAATATATAATTTATTAATATACTAATACATAATTATATTATTATAAAATTAATATATAATTTATTAGTTTCAGAGGTAGAATTTAGTGACTCATCAGTTGCATATAACATCTAGTGCTCATTATATCAAGTGGCCTCCATAATGCTCATCACCCAATCATCCCTCCCCCATCCACCTCCCTTCCAGAAATCCTGTTTGTTTCCTAGAATTCAGCATTTCTTATGGTTTGCCTCCCTCTTAATTTTTATCTTAACTCAGTATATAGTTTGTGAAATATTTATTAACTTCTTTTTCAGTGTGGCTACTAGAAAATTTTGCATTACATATGTGGCTTGTAATTGTGGCTTGCATTCTATTTCTATTGGATAGTGCTGCTCTAGATAATGTTTATGGGTATCTGTGGTGAGAACTTGGGAAGGATTGAGGTCTCTGGAGGGACGATATAGAAAGGGAAGTGTGGAAGCTTGAGGACATAATTGTGGAGAATGTCCACATTCATAGATCTAAAAAGAGAAGGAGGCTGGGAAGGAGCTGGAGAATGAATAGAAAGGATGCTACTAGAACTTATATAGCAATTCAGTAATGTGGCAGGATACAAAATCAATGTATGGAAATGAGTTGCTTTCTTATACACTAACAATGAAAATACAGAAAGGGAAATTAGAGAATCAATTCCATTTACTATAGCACCAAGAACCATAAGATATTTGGGAATAAATCTAACCAAAGAGGTAAAGGATCTGTACTTGAGGAAGTAGAACACTCGTGAAAGAAATTGAAGAAGACACCAAAAGACGGAAGACCATTCCATGCTCATGGATCAGAAGAATAAACATTGTTAAAATGTCTGTACTGCCTAGAGTGATCTATACTTTCAATGCCATTCTGATCAAAATTCCACCCACATTTTTCAAAGAGCTGGAGCAAACAATCCTAAAATTTGTATGGAACCAGAAGATACCCTGGATTGCTAAGGAATTCAAAACTGGGATATCACATTGCCTGATTTCAAACTTTACTACAAAGCTATGATCACCAAGACAGTGTGGTACTGGCACAAAAACAGACACATAGACCAGTGGAACTGAGTAGAGAGCCCAGATATGGACCCTCAACTCTATGGTCAACTACTCTTCGACAAAGCAGGAAAGAATATACAGTGGAAAAAAGACAGTCTCTTCAATAAATGGTGCTGGGAAAATTGGACAGCTACATATAGAAGAATGAAACTCGACCATTCTCTTACACCGTACACAAAGATAAACTCTAAATGGATAGAAGACCTCAATGTGAGGCAGGAATCCATCAGAATCCTAGAGGAGAACACAGGCAGTAACTTCTTTGACATTGGCACAGCAACTTCTTTCAAGATATGTCTCCAAAGGCAAAGGAAACAAAAGCGAAAATGAACTTTTGGGACTTCTTCAAGATCAAAAGCTTCTGCATAGCAGAGAAAATAGTCAGTAAAACAAAGAGGCAACCCACTGAATGGGAGAAGATATTCGCAAATGACACTACAGACAAAGGACTGATATCCAAGGTCTATAAAGAACTCCTCAAACATACCACACACAAAATAGATAATCATGTCAAAAAAATGGGCAGAAGACATGAACAGACACTTCTCCAAAGAAGACAAAGAAATGGCTAACAGACACATGAAAAAATATTCATCATCACTAGCCATCAGGGAGATTCAAATAAAAAACCACACTGAGATACCGCCTTACACCAGTTAGAATGGCCAAAATTAACAGGACAGTAAACAACACGTGTTGGAGAGAATGTGGAGAAAGGGGACCCCTCTTACACTGTTGGTGGGAAGGCAAGTTGGGGCAGGCACTTTGGAAAAGTGTGGAGATTTCTCGAAAAATTAAAAATTGAGCTAACCTATGACCCTACAATTGCACTACTGGGTATTGACCCCAAAGATACAAATGTAATGAAAAGAAGGGTCATCTGTACCCCAATGTTCATAGCAGCAATGGCCACAGTCGCCAAACTGTGGAAAGAACTAAGATGCCCTTCGACAGACAAATGGATAAAGAAAATATGGTCCATATATATAATGGAGTATTATGCCTCCATCAGAAAGGATGAATACCCAACTTTTGTATCAACATGGACAGGACTGGAAGAGATTATGCTGAGTGAAATAAGTCAAGCAGAGAGAGTCAATTATCATATGGTTTCACTTATTTGTGGAACATAAGGAATAACATGGAGGACATGGGGAGATGGAGAGGAGAAGGGAGTTGGGGGAAATCGGAGGGGGAGATGAACCATAAGAGAGACTGTGGACTCTGAGAAACAAACAGAGGGTTTTGGATGAGAGGGAAGTGGGGGCCTGGGTGAGCCTGGTGGTGGGTATTTTGGAGGACACATATTGCATGGAGCACTGGGTGTGGTGCATAAACAATGAATTCTGGAACACTGAAAAGAGATTAAAAAAAATAAAAGTTAAAAAAAAAAGAAAGGATGAAGACGAAAGTGCTGTCACAAGAAGGAGAGGAAGAGGGAGCTTTAGGGAGGGGGTCTAGCGAATAGGACTGTGTTAATTTTGCATTAATACTCCAACTGCAAAAATTCTATTGTTGTTGGAGAGTATATGGATGTTTTTACCCTCAGAAAGTAAAAAAATCAAGTTTTAATTTTAAGAAGATGATTTTGGCAACAAAATAAAACACTGGATTGAGGGAAAAGTTGAAGTCCAGGTAGCCAGTTAGAAAATTAGGTAATAAGAGCAACCCCGAAGCCCTTAAGCATCTATAGAGCTGAACAGAAAAGAATTGTTTTCAGTTTGAGAAAGAACTTTCTGTTTTATTTTCTTGGAATGAAAAATGAGGTGAGTAAAATTTTGGTAATTTAAAGCATGTGTCTTCTGCTTATAGAATTCAGGGAAATGGGTTGCAATGAAAACCAATGTCATGGATGATTAAAGACGCTTTGTGTGAGAAAAATAGAAAGATGTAAAGAAACTAAGAACATGCAAAATATGGGATTTCTAAGGAAAAAAAATGGCTATCTTGTTTTATAATTGTCCCATGTAGGAAAAAGAGAAAAGAACGTTATTCTCCATCCTCGAGAACATGACAGGAGAAAACAATAGTGTCTAAAAAGAGTTTTTCTGGAGACTCTGACTCCATGACTTATGACCATTTCCGATACTTGTGTTTACAAATTGAAACTACTGAATACTAGGATGCCCGTTAAGCAGTCATTTTCGTACATGAAATGATTTATTGGGAGCTTCCTTAGGGCAAAGAATAGATTGAGGTCTAAAAGTGCAAAATTCAGGGTATCAAGTAAAATGAACTGAATGTTCCTATTTAAGTTTATATTACAAATTCTTTGCTAGTTTAAAGGAAAAGATGAAAAAAGGATGGTAGAAGAAAAGGAATGGGAGTGCTCATATGAGGAAGTGCTCATATGAGGAAATGAAACCAAAGGAAAGTGGTTGATCAATTAAAGACATTTGGAAAATAGGTCAAATGGAACATATGAGTCAAACACTGTGCTGGAGACTGTATGTACAGAATAAGGATAAAAGCCATATCTGTTGCAGATTAATATTTGTATTAGTAATAATAAGAATAGTAAATAACAGTAGCTAACATTTATAGTTAGTATTCACCAGTTGGTGTTTATAATTTTTCACTTATTTATTTATCACAATAATCTCACACAAAAGGTATTATCTCCATGTTATAGATGAGGCACATGGAGATTGGGTAATTTGCCCAAAGTCACTCATCCAGCTCATTATATCCCACTGCCTCCTAAAATGTCAAGAAGACACAAGTTGTACCAGGCATCGTTGGCTGGGTTATGCTAAGGTAATGAATGACTCCAAAAATCTTGGTAGTATCTAACAACAAGGATTTTGTCTTTTTAACTTCATTACAGGACACTTGCTCTGTTTCATTTCTGGCCCTTGCCTGAAGAAGACCTCTCTAAGAGGTCGTTTAGATGTCTTTAGGCAGAGGAAATATAAAGCAAAGGAAGAACCATGTGATGGCTCTTACAGCTTCTACTGGAAGTGGAACATACCACTTTTTCTCACATTTCTCTGGCTTAAGTAAGTCATGTAGCAAGTGTATCAATGGTATGAGAAGCGCAACACTTCTGTAGGGAGGCCCTTGCGAGTAAGAGGACCCACAAGGAGGGATTTTTCTCTTTTTGTTGTTGGTGTTATATGAACTTTGGCTTTGTAAGGATGCAAATCAAGGAATAGTTGATTTGACTTCGTTTCACACCAAGGAGCTAATGTTATGATACTGAAAATAATTCTTGGCTGTCAGTACTGAATGGGGAGTGATAGGGTAGCAGAGAATCATGCAAATGGGGGACTGTGAAATTGAGAACAGCTACCCCTAGTCATGACCAGAAAGGCAGTGAGGCCACAACCCAAATCATTGTTGAGCAAGACACCTGGAAGGAAGACTGAATTTCAACAATATATAAGATTACACATGACTGAGGGGAAAGGCTAACTGGTTTGGGAGCTTGTAGGGAAGCTTAGATCAAAAAGGAGATCACAATCTCAGGGTCTGGTGAAGGCTGAAGCTTAGTTCAAGGGGGGAAGCCGATTTTTGAGGAGGAAGGACATGCCCTGAGTTTCTTTGTCTGAAAACGCCTCCCCTCCATGAATTCCGAGAGTGTGCTATGAACTAATAGCAATGTATGCGAAAGAAGAAGAATTATAGATAGTCCTATTTATTAAAATGTAGAGAGATAATGGGCCCAAGCATATCTATAAGAACCAAGTAATTAGAATGTGAACCCATGCAGACAGAGCAGATACATGGGAAAAGAGGAAGGACAATTTAATTCTTGAATTAATGTTAAATTCAGCCTGAATTTTTTTGGGTAAATTGCTCATTTTTATGCAAATAAATCTGTTTTAAAAACTCTAAAAGTATTTCCGTAAAGATGTAAATTGTTCTTGATGAATACAATAAAAGCAAGTAATGATCACTTTTTGGAATTTAGAATAAATTCACATCAGGTGAGGTTATAACATTTAGAAATAGGACAATTTATTTTCCTTTCCAATGTTAAAGAACTCTAAAATCTACAGCAATAAATTGGAATATGTGGGGGAATGGAGACAAAAGAAAGATTTAATCTCATCACTCATCTATGCAAAAAGTTCTAATTTCTGTGCATCCTTCAGAGCCTTTTCCCACGTACATATAAAAGCTGCGTAATTACAGATTCCATTTTCCATAAACAATTTTCCATGTTGAAGCACAGTCTTTATGATTATAATGGTTGCAAAATAGTTCACGTGTGGAATTAACATAACTTGATTCATTTGGTGTCTTTCAGTTTTCATCATTATTATTAATACTGTGGTATCTCTGGGTGGTGAGATGGAGATCGGAGTTGGGTTCCGTGCCCAGAGCGGAGTCTCCTTAAGATTCTCTCTCTCCCTTTGCCCCTCCATCCCACTCTCTCAAATAAATAAATAGATCTTAAAAAAAAAAATAAAAGAAATACTGCAGTTGAGGGCTATGCAGACTATATGTATTAAAATTTTTTTGGTGGTTGTTGCAGCAAAATTCCAAAACTGGGGTTTCTGGGCCAGAGGTTATAAACACTTTATGACTACATGTAAATTGATTAAAAAATAATGGCTACATCAACTCAATTAAAATGTGAATGTAATTTACTATAGCCTCGCTGGGTTTAGGAATTATATTTTAAGGCCATATAAACTGAAAAATCAATAAAAAAATATGGTCCTTGGTGTTTATTTGTATGTTTGAATACTTGTGAGGCTGAACAGTGTTCCCTGTGTTTATCTATCAACGATGTGGACCATTATTCCTTCATTCAACCCTTCTTTCATTTCGTCACTGCACAAAGTATTTTTTTGAGCACACACAATGTAGGTCCCAGGCGCTGTCTTTGTTTGTGAGCGCAGGACAGTGGAGAAAACAGAAATCCCTGTTCTTACAGATTTCGTACCCTAGGGTTAAGAAGACAATAAACATAACACGTATTAAAATTGTGTAGTATGTTGAATATTGTAATTACTAGGGAAAAGTAAAGCAGGAGGGTAAGAATAAGACATCTGGTGGGAAGAAGTTGCATTTATAAGCAGGAGTAGCAGTGAGAAATAACGTTTGAACAAAGACTTGAAGTGGGGGGGCGGGTCCCAAGCAGGTACTGGAGGCAAGTGCTGAGCCAGACGCACGGGGTTGTCCGAAGCCCTGAGTGGGGACTATCTGATGTGTGGGAGAAGCAGGCAGGCCAGGTCCACTTGGGTGGGTGAGACTTTGATGATGTTCGTTTGATCGTCCAGTAGGAGGAAAACAAGGAGAGGAAATATAACTAAACCCAGCAGAAGAAAAAGTTTCAAGAGAGAGGTTATCAACAAAACCAAAATTAGCCAAAATACCCAGGGAGAAGAGAATGGGAACAGGACAAGCCCGTCCAATAAAGAAGGCGGCAGCCAGTGCTCAGTCCCGGGGTCACACTCCGCTACAGAGAGGCATCGAATGGAGGTGAGCGGAGAGCCCAGAATGAAGGGAATACGGGCTTTCACAATGTGGAATCAACGGTGTCATTATCAACAGGGATAACTGGGAAACTATCCCAGGCCTTTCCCGCAAATACGAGATCAAAATCATGGTCATGGGTCCCCTGAATATGTTTCCTGAGCGACTGTGTTGGACATCCAGATTTTTAAACCACTAAGTGGAAAATCTATCTGTTGGAAAGAAGAATATGTCAAAACAGTTCTTAAAAAAAAAAAAAAAAGAAAAGAAAAGAAAAGAAAAATGAAATTGAATAAAGCGATAAAGCGTCTCTGGCTATAGCACAGAAGAACCACGAGGTGGCAGAAGAACTCCATTCTGTAAGCCTCTTGCTGCTCCCTTAGTTCACTTTCCTTATCCCTCCAATTCCACTCCCCCCCGCCTTTTTTCTTTTCTAATGTGTTGGCTTGAAATATATAGAAATTAAATTCCTTAAAAGGATTGAAGCTAATATTCTACATAGATCTCCATATAAAAAACGTGTAGAGGAGAAAAATACCTGGAATATTAAATTAATGAACTCTTCAGAATTAATGCCATTAAATACAGCTTTTTGTTTAATGTTGAAGCAAAACGTGTTAACTGAATAAAACTAGATACCAGGAGGTCAAATAACCTACTTATGTTTAATAGGTAAGTTTTGAGGCACAGATTTTGTAGACATATTATTAATATGTATTATATATGTTAAACTTATTCTTAACAAAAACCTAAATTTTTGTTTTTGTAAAACTAAAAAAATCTAATGGTAATTTTTTTATACTGAATTCCAGTGAGAAATGTCCTGGATTCTGAGAGCCAAAGGCTACTGGATTCAAACAGACCCTGTATGAATCCAGTCTCCACCTTTTTGGAGACTGACCTTGAGCAAATTTCTTAGCACTTCTCTGCTTCTGCTATAAAATGACATCATAATGCCCAGACCATAGGTTACTGTGAAGAGTCAGTGATGTCACAGGCAAATGCTTTATGCATCCAAAATTAGACAAATAAAGTAAATTAAAAAATTCCTTCCTCCTAAAAAAAAAATTCCTTCCTCTTTCCAAATTTTTCCAAATTGTGGAAGGTTGAAATACACATGTAGCCAGCAGAATCATTATCTAGTTCAGATGTTCAAAAACATCATGCTGTTAAAAGATTTCAGAGTTGAAAAACTGTGTTCACTATTCTGAAATCTCTCTCTACTTCCTGTTAGAAAATACAATATCTTTTGAGATGCTTTTTTTTTTTTTTTTGGCTCTATGTGTTGTAATTATACATTTGTTAAATAAAGGATACAAGGACTTATGCTCTATGGTGTTATTCAGTATGTTGTAGAAAAAGGAGAATGAAGAAGAGTGTGTTTTATCAGCAGGCAAGGATTGTCCTCTTTATCCTTTATCCTCTTTATCCTTGCATGTAATTTACTAAAGAGCTGACAAAGTCACAGCACAGGTGGCCTCTCACTAGATTTTTCTGCAGACAGTGAAGAAAATGACACTGAGCCTATGCTCTCCAACTGGGGTCCACGTAAGCAATCTGATGAGGTTATCCAGATTCTTTATTTCCATACTGTGAAAGAAAGGGGTTGCTTATAAGAAGGAGACATAAGGGCCCATGTTTTAGACAAGGCTATGGGCAAAGATGCTGTGAGGCTGCTTGCCAACCCAGAATGTAAGCCCTGAAATGGCTTCAGATTCATCTTTCACGTGGCTGCAGAGAAGGAAGTTGTTGAAACACGGATTAAAGAAAGGTCTAGAAAAATAAAGAAATAGTGGGAAAAATATAGGGAGTTTGTGTTGCTGATGAAAGGACTATCTATGTGAAATATATCTAGTAATATATATTTTTAAAAGATTTTCTCAATTGGAGAGAGAAAGCAAGAGAGTGAAAACCTGAGTGGGAGGAGGGGCAAAAGGAGAGGGAAGAAACAGACTTCCGGCTGAGCGCCTGACTTGGGGCTCCTCTCAGGACCCTGAGATCCTGACCTGAGCTGAAGGCAGACGCTTAACTGACTGAAACACGCAGGTGTCCCTAGTAATATTTTGATATATATAATTTAATTGTAAGTAAATTTTGTAATAGTCATCTTTAATTCTAAGGATTGAAAATCTTAAGAGGATTTTAAATTTATAGTTAATTTTGTTACAGTAGCCGAATGCACTTGGACATTATGTTTCTTAAGTCCATTTGGTGACTTGAGGAACAGAGGGGAATACTTTCAGAAGAACTTAAATGGGAGTAGGGCAGACATGGATTTCACCGAGCACCTCATTATTCCTAAATATCAAACACTACCTGTAGTGACAGGCTTCTGCTTCTCAGCTAGTTAACAATCAAAAAAATGTAAATTAACTTAGCAGATTGTTCAGAGCATGTTTTATGTGTAATTGAATAAAGAAGATTTTAATATTCCTAAGGCAGAAGAGCCAGTGTCTTGCATCAACTCAACTCCCAATATCAAAGAAAATCAAGAACAGTTTCTCTCTCTCTGTGCTCTTCCTCTCTCTGTCTTTATTGTGGTAAAATAGATAATGTGTAAAATTTGCCATCTTAACCATTTAAATGTATGATTCTGTAACATTAAGTATATATTAAGTACAATGTTCACCACTCCATAGTTTTCTTTGTGTGGAAGTTTTATGGTTTTTTTATGTATAAAATCATATCATTATGTTTTTTTACATATAAAATCATATCATCTGTGAATAGAGACAAATTTACTTCTTCCTCTCCAATTTGGATGCCTTTTATCTCTTTTTCTTGCCTAATTGCTCTGGCTAGGACTTCCAATACTATGCTGAATAGAAGCCAGAAACAAAAGAACAAATATTATAAGATTCCACTTATTTGAAGATATAGAATAGCCCTTTTCACAGAATTAGGAAGTGGAAGAGTGTCTAGAGGCTCTGGGGAGGAGGTAATATATATGGAGTATCAGTTGTGCATGATGAAAAGTGTTTGGATATGGTATATGAACTTTTGGCTCAGGATTTCTTTTCAGAGGAAAATAGTCAATATATAATTTTTTAAAGAGATTTTATTTATTTATTTGAGATAGAATGGGAGAGAAAGAGAAAGAGAGAGAGTGAGTGAGCACAAGTAGGGGGAGCAGCAGGCAGAGGGAGAAGCAGGGAGCTTGATGTGGGACTTGATCCCAGAACCCCAGGATCATGACCTGAGCTGAAGGCAGATGCTTAACAAACTGAGCCACTCAGGTGCCCCGATGATGTCGTTTTGTTATGATTATAAAACAGGGGTCTGGGAACCAAGGGGGAGAAGTAGAATTATCTCTTTTAACCATCACTCCCAGTGACTCACTTATGGAACAGATTTGTCCCCTCAGTCTTAAGCTGTTCCTGCATAGGGCCCAGTTAGACTGCCACTGAATGCAGCTATACTGCTCCTAGTCTCTCTTGGATCCTCATGTTGGGGAACCAGCAGGTAAAGGTAGGAATTCTTATACTGGTGGGGACCTTGAGTCTGACTATCACAAGGAGGTAGTACTGCTGCTACATAATAGGATCAGAGAGGAGTAGCTCTGAGATTTGGGAATTCACTGAGTTGTCTTTGATGCTTCCATCTTCAGTGACAGCTGTGAATAGGCAATTGAGTAACCTGGGCTCAACAACGTCAAGAAAAACAAAGACTCTGATTTCTAAAGCATAAAGGTCTAGATTATCCAACCAGAAAAGCAAACAAGCACTGCCAAAATGCTGCCCAAATTGAGGGAACTTGAAAACTGATGATGCGGAGGGATGGTGAGTATCAGTCCTAGCCTCAGGCCAACTGCAGCAGCCAGGATTGTTACATCAATCCATTGTATTCGGTCTTCACAGACTCTGAGACTGGTCTTAGCTTGAAGCAGACTCTGTAACATTTTGGACTTTAAAGAAGGCATACCAGGGACCGCGTAATGCTAGAGGAGGTCTGTATTGGACAAAATTCCATCTTTTAAAACATCTACTTCTCTGACCTCCAGTTCTTTGGAGGACTTGACCAGAGCTGCACAGATGCCACTGACAGAATCTTCCCCTTGTGCCTCCACTGTGTTCCTCTAACTTCCCACTAAGGGCTTCTCTGGTGCCTTGACATGGGACTTTTTAGGGAACCTGCTTAGAGTCCTTAGAAGGTCCTGGGAGATTGAGCATCAAGCATCAACTTGATAAAACATTCTTTTATTGAATTTGTCTCATTTCTTGTTTTGTTTCCTTCATCCCTGTCCCTTAGGAAAATCATGTCCCAAATAAAGTACTGCACCTAAGACCTTGTCTCAGGATCTCCTTCCAGGAGAACCTAAGTTAAGACATAGTTGGAACATCTGTGAGCAAATAAATGGGGGAAAACCCACTGGGGGCAGAATGGCAGAGATAATACTCAACGTGGTAGGCTTAATCAGTTAAGTGAAGTATGAAAACTAGGGGGCCTGGGTAGCTTGGTTGGTCGAGCATCTGCCTTCAACTCAGATCATAATCCATAATCCCAGGGTTCTGGGATCGAACCCCATATTGGGCTCTCTGTTTGGCGGGGAACCTGCTTCTCCCACTCCCTCTGGCTGCTTCTCTGCCTACTTGTGCTCTTTCTCTCTCTGTTAAATAAAATAAATAAATAAATAAATAAATAAATAAATAAATATGAAATATGAACATTAAAAGGTTCTTCTCAGGACATAGGTGAATTAACTTTCAGTATTCCCCCCAAAACTCCCATCACACATTTAGTTTCCTTCATTTGGGAATTTCATCATTAGCTTGGTGATTGATTGAGTAGAATTAAGTATAATAATTATGTTGAAGAAGAATGGCGTATATTTTGAAGTTATTAATTGGCATCCCAAGAATGAGAGGGTACAGTTCTGCCTTCTAGAACTACTCCCTGCTGGATGCCTGATAAAGAAAATGACACACTCAAGGATTAATAGCCAAAGGAGAAGTAGAGTACCATTTCGTCAAGAGTGAAATGTTGATTTATTAAATATCTCTGAATACAGGCTCATCAGTTAAACCAAAGCAAGATTCCCTCTTTTCCCCAAAATCTAATACTGTTTAGCTTCATGCTCAGAGAGAGAAAGGAGAAGAAAAGGAAGAGAGAGAGAGAGAAAGATGAAAGATTCTGGAAAGTCAGGCTATGCTTGGATTTGCTTACTATGCAAATCTGGGTAGTAGGAGAAAAAAGCAGAAAGCTTCCAGCAATACTTTTTAAAGACAGTTTAATACTTCAGGTACCTACTGCATTGTGCCCACATCTCCATTTCTAATGATCCAGTACTCCTCTCTTGTGAAGTTAGTAAGTGTGGGTGTCGGAGCAGAAGTGAGTGGGGAGGGGGACTGGAAATGAGAGGACCAGAATCACACCCTCCACCCCGGGGCACAGGTGGTGTGTAAAGAAAGGAGGAGGAAGAGGTGTTTCTTTTTCTCCAAATGTTAGCATTAGCTATGTTCCCCTTTGTGTTTGGGGGATTTCCCCTCAATCCCCCAATGCTTGATCTCCTGCTTGAGCTCTTAGTACCTGGTATGGTAGGTAACTTCCGGAGCCCAAAAGATGTATGTAATGCAGTTCATCAAACGTTCAGTAAGAGATGCTTGGCTGAGGTTACAGAAGTCTGTAGCTCATTTATATAAGGAATTTGCTAGACCACAATAATAAAGCAAGATAAAAAAAGATCCTCTGAGATTTACCTGAGAATGCAGAGCACGTAATTCTTCACCTGAACCTGTTCCTGTGTTGGTCACAGAAGTGACTAAGTTTACATGAACTATAAGACAAAAATGAATCTGTTTTAGGATTTTTTTGTTTGTTTGTTTGTTTTTAGGAAGGAGGGTTCTATCTGTAGAATCCTTCGAACTAGAGATTATTTAAAATTACTTAGAACTAAGGCTAAGTAAGATCTCAATTGTGTGCAACAGCTCCTCTGTGAGAATGATTCTTCAGCCCAATCAAGTTCATGACATAGGTCCAAGGAAACTCAGCCAAACAGGACAAAAGCCTGCCCAGATCAGCACATGCCCCTGCAGCACTGTTTGCCTTGGCAGCTGTCCAACATCTTAGGCTAAACTAAAGCCAGGAGGCAATGGTGACCATCGAAAAGGAGGACTCTCCCGTGGTTAGTGACTGGCCATAAATTAATAAGTTCACACCCACAGAGTACCTTTGAGCTGAATATGATGAGGGAAGTTTATTTGACTCAGATTATTATGCAGGTTGACTCTGGAAAGCTGAATTTGCCTTGGAAGTGTCTCTCTTTCTCTTCTTTTAAGAACGCTGCTAACCCTAGTGTCACATCTGAATGTGGAGAAATATAACCATTTTGGAAGGAATCTGGGATTTGAAATTAGAAAAAGCTATGGTCTGAATGTTTCTGTCACCTCCAAAATTCTTATGTTGAAATCCTGATGCCCAACATGGTAGAATTAAGGAGGTGGGCCCCTGGGAGGTGCTCAGGTCATGAGAACAGAGTCCTCAGGGATCCTCTTACTGTTCTCATAAAAGAGTCTCAGAGAGCTGGTTTGTCTCTTTCCCCATGTGAAGATGCAGTGAGAAGGCTCTAACCTTCAGAATCAGGAAGAGAATCTTCACCAGAAACCAACCATGTTGGTACCCTGATCTTGATGCCCAGCCTTCAGAAATGAGAGAAACACATTTCTGTTGTTAAGAAACCACCCAGGCTGTGGTATTGTGTTGTAGCAGCTTAGACAGACTAAGACAAAAAAAAAAAAAAAAAAAAAAAAAAAGTGATATCCAGTCCCTGCTTTGAGTTGGCCAGCCGTGTCACTCTGGGTAACTGATATAACCTGGTTGTACTTCTACTTCCTTATCTTTAAAACAAGGATTCTAACAATACCTATGTTATAGTATAGAATATTGAGTGATGTGTATGAAGTTATTTATAAATAGAAAAGTTCTGTCTACCCCCAAGTCCTAGACTTTCTTGTCTTCCTGGGAAAAGCTTGGGGATGTCCACGGCATGAAATGGATCTCACAGATTGGAAAATTTATCTCTTCTTATGCTTGTCCTTTTGTCTGCCTTATTCTTTATCCCCTCCGGAGGGCAGGATGCCATCCAGCTGTGCATGGTTCTACACCTCAATAACAGCTCCGCAGAAATTGAACTTAATGTATGCTGCAATACGTGTCTGAAAATAAATGAGCTGTGAGAAGGGAAATGCCAGTTCTGCCTCACTCCCAGTGAAATCAAGATGAGACAGCTGTGCCCATAAATGAGACCATTTGAAGAGTTAACATGGAAGACAGCCCCGCGTAATTGTGAACTTCTGTGGAACAACTCACAGACCATGCTCTAGAAATTAATAAAAGTACTGAAGAAGATGGGAAGGGTATACAAAATGAAAGCCAAATGAGTGAATTAGTTTTCCCGTCTGGTTCGGCAGCACTGAATCCAAAGACTGCCAGGCTCTGCTGGTCTATGGCTTAAGTGGTATTTTGAATGATTTATACCAAGGCTATGTAGGAAATCAAAGCAAAGCAGGATAAAAATAAAGGATGATTACACTTGTTTTCCTGGTGGTTAAAAACACACTGGAAGAAAGAAATGAACTGGTAATTAAAAATAAAGAATCCCTTATGTTTGTGAATAACTTGAAAGCAACACACCATGCCTGTCAACATTTCCATCATTCATATAATTTCAGAAGAGTTTCTCATCTACCCACCCAAATGTCTGTTTGTTCATTCACCTCATCTAAAAAAAATTAGTTTCTTCTATGTACCAGATACCAGACTCAGAACTCAAGTATGTTCTTCATTTAATTCTCAGAACAACCATTCTCAACAGGTATTATTATTATTATTATTATTATTTTTAAAGATTTTATTTATTTGTTTGACAGAAAGAGACACAGCGAGAGAAGGAACACTAGCAGGAGGAATAGGAGAGGGAGAAGCAGGCTTCCCGCTGAGCAGGGAGCTCAATGTGGGGCTCCATTCCAGGACTCCGGAATCATGACCTAAGCTGAAGGAAGACACCCAATGACTGAGCCACCCAGGCACCCCTCAACAGGCATTATTATTATTATTCCAAGTTTTTAGTCAAGGATATTGAGAGGCTGAGCTGGTAGTAACATATCAATATGATCAATTTAGCCAGAAATGGAACTGACATTCTATCCAGTTTTTTCCCTTTACTACCCAATACCCCCTCTTTTACTATAATACCTGTTATACACTCAATTGCTACGTTAAAGTGAGCTGAAGGTTTTTGATCTAAAAAATGTAAAGTGTTTTTAGCAATTTCTTAATGGCCTCTGAAAATTGGAGGCAACGCAATCAGGCATTTACACTTACCTACAGTGCAGCTGGAGTGGAAGAGGGTGATAAAATTCTGTCTTCCTGTTTGTGCCATTGAGCTATATTTTACTGCATTCATATACCATGGTTCATTCTGCCAGGTAGAAGATAATTTCTTTATCTTATTTATTTCACAATTGCCATCTAGGCCATGGTTGCTCATCAGAAACCTATATGAGAATCACCTGGCAAGCTTTAAAAATGCAGATTTGTATGTTCCACCCCTGCATTATTGAATCAGAGTTTCTGGGGTTGGGCCAAGGAAGCTGCATTTTTAACAAGCACACTGGTTCATTCTGACACATGCTCAAGTTTAACAGCCACTGTCCCAGATGATCCTCTATCCAGAGCCCATCCGCAGTGGATGGTGGCAAAGCCACTGACCCTGTCAGAATCTGCTTCAGCTTGTAACTTTCATGGTGTAACCATCATCCTATTCCGGTGCACCACTGACCCAGGTCCTTCCACGTATACCGTATCACATGGACTTGCATCATATCAAAGCCCACATTCCAGGATGACTCCTAGTTCACCCAAGTCTGACCCCAAGCTCGGAGTTGGTTCCAAGGACCCTAGGAGCTTTGGCACGTTTCCTAACACATCCTCAGTCTAGGCGGTGGTCTCCCTTTCCTGCATTCAGTGTCCTGTGTTACGATCCTGATGTGATAGCTGAATTTTCTTCTGGTCAACATAGGCTTTTAGTTCTTCAGAAGAAGAAATCTCTCACCACCGAGTAAATAAAATAATTTTTATCTGGTTGATTTAGGTATTGAAATTTAAGATGTAAAAATATTTATTTACTCAGTTAATGAAAAATTAGCATCTTGCAGGATTCATGATTAATCATGCTCTACCTAGAAGCAAGTGCCAAAATGACTCTGCTAACAGAATCTATCTACTTCTGAAATAAATGATTGCACCAAAAGCTGCTTTTTTGTAAGTTCCTTAATTTTATATTCTGGTTGCTTATTGACATTCCCTAATAAAAATTGTTTGGATTCCTCTCTGGAACATTTGGAGT
Organism: Martes martes; assembly: GCF_963455335.1. Classification (NCBI taxonomy): domain Eukaryota; kingdom Metazoa; phylum Chordata; class Mammalia; order Carnivora; family Mustelidae; genus Martes; species Martes martes. Next base: position 18,485,741 of record NC_137888.1, read on the forward strand.
GAGTCTCGAGGCAGTAATTTGCATTTGCTAAACACTGAATCATAAAACTATTTCCATTATCTGGCAAAGCAAAACATCTTATTCTATGAGATTTAAGCACTCATTTAAAATGAGTATTTAAAAAGTACTCAGTCACTTAGCAAAACATTTCTTTTCTGTTTCCCGAACATAAGTAGGTCAGTATTTAGGTTGAGCAATGGCATAGCTGAGGTTAAGTGAAACCTTCCAGAAGTCTGAACTATCAATGATTTTCTAGCTCAGGAAGTATTTTTGCTGCCAACTCAACTAACCATCAGGGGAGCATTGGCAGTCGGAAAAGGCCTTCATAATTTTCTCTGTTACTGTTGTAAAGTTGTTTGCTTGGACTTTATGTTGTTCCTGATGGGATGAACAGGACCAGGGAAGCATGCCCTGTAGAATCCAAGTGATGAGGGTTGGATCTAGACACACCTGTGATGAATGGAGAGGCAAGTTTATTTGTAACCATTTTCAGTTCTGAACTTTGGTGGAAATGTACTTTCCACAATCTTTGCAATCAAAACTGAATCTGAATCCTGACTCTTCCTTTTATAAGAAATCTGGGAGCCAAACTGTGGGTTCACCTCCTTTTTTTTTTTTTTTTTTTTTTTGTATGTGGAGTGCCTTGGCATGAACTATCCTTGCCACATTTTTTATAGCTGGCTAATTCCAGGGGAAATGGGTCCTTATGCCTCACGAGACAGCTCAGATATTAATTCCTCTTGGAAACCTACTCTGAATTCTCAGGCCAGACAGGTCACCCTTTTCTCTATCCTTTGTATCACTCACCATATTTACTTCAATTGCCTGTGTACATATCTGTACCTTTCTTTTATCTTTGAAGGCAGGTTACTTTGTAGTGTAGTATATGGTCACTCAGGGATATGTGAATAAATATTGTGGGAAATTTGATCTATAAAATATGGATAGCAACATCTATTTTGAAAAGTGGTCACAAAGACGGAATAATAATATTTGTAAAGTCCCTGACCCATAGTAGGCACTCAGTAAATTCTAGTTTACATTCTTCTGTTCCTATCTATGATAGTAACAAAATGGCCTGTCCTTTCCCCCCTGTCTCCATCAAAAGTTTTATGAGACTACCTGAATGGTCTTTTCTCAGCTTTAGGTCATTGTCATAAATCCCATCTGATATCAGTGTCTGTTGAAGTTGGGTCCCCAGGAAGCAGAAGCTGGGACAGGATTTGGAGCATGAAAGGTTTTTTGGGAGAAATGTCTGTGAAAGAAAGAGAGGGGGAGGGGATTGGACAGACATGACAAATCTCTGCCAGTCTGGTGGGGGGTCCAAAATAAAGATTGCCCCTTAGAAGCATACTGCATTTGGTGGGACTGATGAGTTCTTTTGTAACCTTGCCTTGCTTGGTCATTGGCTGAGAGTGTCATGAGTAAATCTTGACTGTGGCTACCACCACCTTGATGAATGACTACTGCTACTGCACCCTGAGGAGAGTGTGACCTGGTCTCAAATGCTGAGGCAGATTGTGAAGCAGATGGCTGCTGGAGATGGTAGTCGACCCTAATCCATAGTTGGGAAGTGAATTCTTTCTTTTTTTTTTTTTTTTAAAGATTTTATTTATTTATTTGATAGAGATCACAAGTAGGCAGAGAGGCACGCAGAGAGAGAGAGAGGAAGGGAAGCAGGCTCCTCGTGGAGGAGAGAGCCCGACGCGGGGCTCGATCCCACGACCCTGGGATCATGACCTGAGCCGAAGGCAGAGGCTTTAACCCACTGAGCCACCCAGGCGCCCCATGTGAATTCTTTCTTGATGAGGGATCTGAGTGGTGCATCTTTGTGTCTGCCACAATATCACTTAAGGATTTAGAACCTAGACTAATGAGTCTGTTAGCCATTTGTATGTCTTCTTTGGAGAAGTGTCTGTTCATGTCTTCTGCCCATTTTTTTGACATTATTATGTGTTTTTTGGGTGCTGAGTTTGAGGAGTTCTTTATAGACCTTGGATATCAGCCCTTTGTCTGTAGTGTCATTTGAAAATATCTTCTCCCATTCTGTGGGTTGCCTCTTTGCTTTGCTGACTATTCTCTTTGCTGTGCAGAAGCTTTTCATCTTGAGGAAGTCCCAAAAGTTCATTTTCGCTTTTGTTTCCTTTGCCTTTGGAGATGTGTCTTGAAAGAAGTTGCTGTGGTCAATGTTGAAGAGGTTACTGCCCATGTTCTCCTCTAGGATTTTGATAGATTCCTGCCTCATGTTGAGGTCTTTCATCCATTTCAAGTTTATATTTGTGTATGGTGTAAGAGAATGGTCGAGTTTCATTCTTCTATACATAGCTGTCCAATTTTCCCAGCACCATTCATCATCATTAGCCATCAGGGAAATTCAAATCAAAACCACATTGAGATACCACCTTACACCAGTTAGAATGGCCAAAATTAACAGGACAGTAAACAACAAGTGTTGGAGAGGATGTGGAGAAAGGGGAACCCTCTTACACTGTTGGTGGGAATGCAAGTTGGGGCAGGCACTTTGGAAAACAGTGTGGAGATTTCTTGAAAAATTGAAAATTGAGCTAACCTATGACCCTACAATTGCACTACTGGGTATTTACCCTAAAGATAACAGATAAAGTGAAAGAAGGGCCATATGTACCCCAATGTTCATAGCAGCAATGGCCACAATCACCAAACTGTGGAAAGAGCCAAGATGCCCTTCAACAGATGAATGGATAAAGAAGACATGGTCCATATATACAATGAAGTATTATGCCTCCAACAGAAAGGATGAATACCCTACTTTTGTATCAACATGGATGGGACTGGGGGAGATTATGTTGAATGAAGTAAGTCAAGCAGAGAGGGTCAATTATCATATGGTTTCACTTACTTGTGGAGCATAAGGAATAACAGGGAGGACATTGGGAGAAGGAAAGGAAAAGTGAATTGGGGTAAATCAGAGGGGGAGACAAAGTATGAGAGACTGTGGGCTCTAAGGGTTTTGGAGGGGAGAGGGGTGGGGAGATAGGTGAGCCTGGTGGTGGGTATTAAGGAGGACACGTATTGCATGGAGCACTAGGTGTGGTGCATAAACAATGAATCTTGGAATACTGAAAAAAAGAAAATAAAATTAAGATATTAAAAAAAAAGAACCTAGAATAATTTTGTTTTTTTGGGGGGTGGTGATGCTGCCTGCTTCATAATAGCACTTATGAGCCACTAGAATGGTCTTCGTGGCACCGGACACAGGCAAATGTTCAAACTGGGAGCCTTTGTGTACCTTTCAGAAGCTCACCTCCCCTACCTATTGCCAAGGGCCTAAAAATGGGTGTGTGTGTGTGCTATTCCTTCCTTGTTCTACACTCCTCTGTAATGCCATTTTGGGAAATGGACTGTGGGAATCTAATTGAGTAATGTAGTTTAAATCTTTCTTATGTAAGGAAGAGAGTCATGTAGCCAAGCAAGCTTGTGGTTATAGAGATCTTTGTCCCTTGCACTGAGAGCAACCAAATTCCATTAACATAACAAAAGAGAGTAGTATATTTTATTTTATTTTTTTATTTTTTTTTTTTTTAATTTATTTATTTATTTGACAGAGATCACAAGTAGGCAGAGAGGCAGGCTGAGAGAGAGAGAGGAAGGGAAGCAGGCTCCCTGATGAGCAGGGAGCCCGATGCGGGGCTCGATCCCAGGACCCTGGGATCATGACCTGAGCCGAAGGCAGAGGCTTTACCCACTGAGCCACCCAGGTGCCCCGAGAGTAGTATATTTTAATATGCATAGTGCATTTTATAAAAATGATGACTGTGCATAGATGTCACTCTCAACCTAATTTTAACATTCAACGAGAGATTAAAAGTACATTCTTATATCAGAAGATATGTATCTAGAGCATCTTTCTCTAAAGCTACAAGACACATGATAGGAAGTGGAAATGTTAGAGTCAGACCACAGAATTGGGCTTATTCCCAGGGCTGGGATCAGTGTAAACAGAGCAACAAGCAGGGCATTTGGGAATGTTGGAAATCGTCCAGCTGACTGGATTCTACCCTAGCTCTTCCTTACTAGTCAGTTGCTATTCAGATGTCATAAATGTGTGTAGTGTTTTGTAAAATATATGCAATGTCTTGCTAATTAATTTGAGAGAGGATTCTGCTACATGTTTTAAAACTTAACTAATTTTCAGAGGACAAGAATACAGTAAAATGCATATGACATGTGAGTTGTATGGAATATGTTTTCATTCGAGATTTGAAAATTGATCTAGCAATTCATAGTATTCCACAATTGTGTAATGGAGAGAGATAGGGCATAGTATGAAGACATTGTAGACTGGGCAATGGAAGTCGGACACTCACAGTTGAGTCTGCACTCAGGGTTAACTATGCAACGGAAGACACCTTTGAGGGGGGCACATACCAGATCCCAGATCCTTATGAGGATGGTACTGCACATAAAAACCAAGTGGGTTGTTTCCAAGTTAGCAGTTCTCTCACCAGCTGTGAGACTTTGGAAGTCTGCTCGTGGGTGAGAAGATCAAGTAACGAAACACTGTTTTGTTACTGAGATTCACCTGGAGCTCTTATTTTGGGAATGGTTGTACCACATCCTCAGGTTCAACTTGGGTCTTCCCTAAGGATTTTAGAAGGGGCAGGCTCACTTGTTTTTGTTTTACTGGATTACATATGTATTCACCCTGACTTGTAGAGGTTTAGTGGCAGGGTTTTCAAGTGTCCCAGACAATCTCAGTGAGCCCTTCTAAGAGCACGAAAAGAATGGTAGAAATAACCATAGTAAGAAGGTCCTTTTTATACTTCACATTTTGTCAGATTAGTCTTTTTATGCTCATGAAAAATATTAAATGAGAGGACCTAGAATAGATTTATTCCTTGTCTACATAGTTTACAAAACACTCTTTTTTTCTATAAAAAATCTAAGATGGAATGCAAGGGTACTTGAGACAAAGAAGCTTGTTAAAAGATAATCTTCAGGGGCGCCTGGGTGGCTCAGTGAGTTAAAGCCTCTGCCTTCGGCTCAGGTCATGAACTCAGGGTCCTGGGATCGAGCCCCACATGGGGCTCTCTGCTCAGCAGTGAGCCTGCTTCCCTTCCTCTCTCTCTGCCTGCCTCTCTCCTTACTTGTGATCTCTGTCTGTCAAATAAATAAATTAAAAAAAAAGATAATTTTCATTTATTTGATGGACAGGGATTGCATCTTAATTTTCTGTTTTTAAAAATAAATTTGCTACATGTTTCGAATTACTAAAATAAATGCAACATCTGAAGTGTCCTTAAACCCCTCATTCCTAATTTATTTTTTTCCCCTTCCCTAAAGGTCATCTTTATTATAAATCTAATGTATGTTCTTGCAGTCTGTTTTTCATTGTTTTACACAAGTCAAGTATTCATAAGCAGTATCAAGTATTATTTTGGCATTACCTAAAATTTTTCATAAATTAGAGCATATTTTAATGTATTCAGAAATATGCTTTTTCCACATGTATTTTTGGGCTACATCTGTGTTGATATAGATCTTTTATTTTTTTAAACTGCCCTGAAGAAATCTATTGTATCACATGCCACATTTTACTTATCCACTTCCTCATTAATTAGACATTTTTATTTTATTTTATTTTTTTAAAAGATTTTATTTATTTATTTGACAGAGAGTTAGCGAGAGAGCACAAGTAAGCAGAGTGGCAGGCAGAGGGAGAGAGAGAAGCAGATTCCCCGCTGAGCAGGGAGCATGATGTGGGGCTCAATCCCAGGACCCTGGAATCATGACCTGAGCTGAAGGCAGCCGCTTAACCAACTGAGCCACCCAGGTGCCCTCCCCCCATTAACAAGACATTTTTAAAAAGTATGTCACTTAGTGACATCCATCAATCCAGCTTTTATTTAAAAACGATTTTCTGAATTAGTACTAGGTACAGGGTGTTCCAATAAAACGTTTCAATTAATGAAGAGTTTCTGCCTATGCTATATATAGGGATTACCAATTTTTAGAGAGTTTAAATACAATTAAAGACATAACTTGAAATATTTCCTGGATATATTTCTGTTTTACTATGCTTCTAATGATTCTTAAAGATAATGTCAAGTTTTATGTACACATGTTGTACTCTAGGAGAATGGTGTTGGGGTTTAGGGAATGGTAATCCTATTAATTGACTTACACTTCTCCTTTCCTGGGATTCTAGCCTCCTACAGCTATCTATCTCCAGATGTCAGAGTGACATGATGACAGGCATAGTAATAATTTTTTTAACCTCAAAATACAAGCTGTTTTGTAAGCATGTTGGAGAACGTGGTTTGGTCCTTGCAGTCAAAGTGAAGCTCTCCACTCCTCTTTCACTAGTTATTGACACCCATATCCTACCAACAATTAAAACACCAGCCACACTGAATGTCTTTTTTTACTCTAGTTTTAAATTTTCAGGTATGGAGACTGCTAAAAGTTGAGTTAGAAGAGCCATGGGTTATGAAATGGCTCTACATAACACCAGAACTGTGTTAGCAAACTGTAGTATAGAAACAGTTATATAATTATTTTAAGTTGAAATATTACAGATGAAGGTATTTTGGAATGGACTAGACATTTTATTCAATGATATACTTTGTCATCATGCCCTTCTGGTTTTCAAATAAAAGCTATATGTGACATGTATACATAAGCTCTATGAATATTTGAAGTGAATTAGAATGCCTAGTATCTTAACAAAGCAAAGTACAATAGATAGACATCTCTCCCCCAATCTATAATTTTATAAAATTTGTTGCAATTATGAATAGAGAGGCATTTTGAGTAATTATTTTAGTTTTAGAACTGTTCCCATTTGGAACTTATATGAAATAAAATGTTAATATTCTTTCAGAACATAGTGCATTTGTAAAGTATGGAGGCACTTTCTATTATTCTTATACACAGGAGACCTAGGTAATGACATTATGTAGATAATTTTACCTCAACAGAAATAATACAACCATAGACACTGATGATGAGAAAGGCTCAAGAGGTACTTTAGTCCATTAGCATGAAACATTGCTGCATATCTTAAACTTCTTGTGTTCATTCTAATTTGTGTGCCTCTAATGATACCACTTTTCACAATTTCTGAGGAAAAGTTTCTGAATTTTTAATTGCAATATTTCTCATTTTACATAAGGTAATAACCAGAGATTACATGATAGAAATTAGAAAGCAATACAATCTTTAGATAGATGTTAGGTGGCTGGCTTTACCCTTTTTGTTTGTTCTCCTAGACCCTAGTCTTGCCCTCCTGTTATTGAATCACAAGGATATAACACCAACTGGTTGACTGGGAGATCTTTCGTGGATGCAATTTACTTTCTGGTCAGTGTTGAAGAGATAGAGAAACACTGCTCATGTGTTCAAAACACTAAGAGCCAACTCTGGTCGCAACTGAAAGTACATTTGGCTTCTATACAAATATTTTAACTGATATTTCATGGAAAGCCCCTTGCGCTCGCTCTTTTTGTTTTGTTTTGTTTTGTTTTAGTTTTTAATTTTGAAATAATTGTAAATTCACAGGAAGTTGAAAAGATAGTATAAAAAGGTATCCCACTTCCCCAATGGCTACATCTTATGTAATTACAGTACGCTCTCAAACCCAGGAGCTTGACGTAGTTACAGTATGTGTATGTGGTACGATGCCATTTTATCACATATATAAATTTGTGTAAAAACATCGTGATGAAGACACATTCCATCACCACAAAGATCTTTTTTTTTTTTTTTTTTTTTTTTTTTTTTTTTACCACAAAGATCTTTATGCCATTCTTTTATAGTAGTTGTCACTTTCCACCTCATCTCTAACCCCTGAGAACCACTAATTTGTTTTCCATTCTGTATTTTTATCATTTCAAGAATGTTATATAAATGGAATTATAAACTATGTGATCACTTTTATCTGATGGTTTCATGGAAAGTCCCCAGTTCTTGCTCCTTTCTTTTTAAATTCCCCCTGGTTGTCTTCTACATTTCACCCATGTACAGTTATTTTTAGCTCTGACATTTTATAATATTAGTCAAGAATCAAGTGTAAAAACGCAATGTGTCTTAATCACTTTGCTAATTGCTATGAAAATCTGGTTTTTTTTGGACAAAGAATCTATTATAAATGTATAATTATTGCTGGATGTAATTTGCATGGAAGGGTGGAATATGTCTTCTTTTCAAGAACATGCCTTGTGTATGACCACATCTTCAGTGCCTAGTAAGTGTTTGACACATAGCAGGTCTTCAGTAAGTTTTGTGAAGAAGATAGATGAATAAGGACCTTTTTTTGCTTCTAGGAGGGACAAGGTTGATGGATTATGAGGTTCTGTATCTGCATGAATGGACAACCTGTACTAAATATCCATGGAGAGGAGAGATGATGAAAACGCTAGTGCTGATTATCACCTGTTTACTTTGTGATTGCTTTCTGTCTGTGCTGCAGGTATCTTCTAGCCCAGATAGACTCACCCATTTGTTACTCCAAACTTAATGGAGTATGGGTTCCTTCCCCTAGGTTTTGTCTCCAAGTTAGAATTTGGGATACTCTCCTGCATACATCATCCTGATGCACTGTCTGCTTCTCTGAGTCATGGGGTATCTCCCTAGCCTATGACCTCAGGAGGTCCTGGTGCTCACCTTTTCTCTTCTTACTGGTCATTAGGCTAGCCTACCTTCATTGACAAATACGAAGTACAACCCCAATTGCCTTAGCTTAATAAGCTTTACAAGAGTTTTTATATTATGAAATATACTGTGTGTGGTAGGAATAAGGAACGCTCACATAGGTGTTGCTTGGTTTCTGCTCTGTGATCATCTTTAACCAGATCCTCTGGACATCTTTCCAGGTCCTACTCACTGTGAATGCAGCCAGAAAAAGGTAAGCAAAAGCCTTCCAAAACAAAGAAATATTTATTAAGAAAATGACCAGTTGTGTCATGTATCTCCTCAAGTCCCTCCACAGTTAGCACTAATGAGTATCCCTACCCATTGGATTAACAGACTTGTCAGCCCCAAAATACTGTGAATGGGGCTATATATTATAGGAATGTGGATTGTTAGATTGAAGAACTTTTAACTCATTTGTTAGGTTATGGAACATTGTGGAAACCTTTGCATGGGTGAATGATATGAGCAGAGTAGTGTCCCAGGGAAAGCTAATCATATGAGGGTAATATCTAGGAGGGAAGACTATAGATGAGCTGACACACCATAAGAAGAGCTTGAGGGGCGCCTGGGTGGCTCAGTGGGTTAAAGCCTCTGCCTTCGGCTCAGGTCATGATCCCAGGGCCCTGGGATGGAGCCCTGCATCGGGCTCTCTGCTCTGCAGGGAGCCTGCTTCCCCCTCTCTCTCTGCCTGCCTCTCTGCCTACTTGTGATCTCTGTCTGTCAAATAAATAAAATATTAAAAAAAAAAAGAGCTTGAAATAGTGAGTAACTGAAAATGTAAATTGCTCACAACACAAGTGAAATCTTCTATTTGAATAATGCCTTTATAAAATGCTTATTGTGTTAACATCATAAAAATCCTTAATGTCTAAGTGAATGAGAGTAGGTTTTAAAGTTGAAACAAGGGATAGGAGGGCATATAATTTGCTCAAAGCCACACATCTAGGAAGAAAGGAAGGGTAGAGCTAGAGTACAGGTGGTAATTAATCACCATTGATTTGTTTTATTTGTGTTTTTAAAATGTGACCACTGAGGTCACTAGTGAAGGGCATACTGTGTTTGTCAGTGCAGAAGTGGGATGAGTTGCCTTAGGGTTGCTGAATCATATAGAATTATAATGTTCCTGAAAGGCAGAATAGAGGTCTTGATTCAGAGATGTCTTTGACCCAAAAGGTGTAGAGAACATTTTATATATTCAAGTAAAATAATATTGGGTAATATTTCTGAAATTGCCACAAACTTGCTGCTATGCCTTATTATACACTGAACTGGTAAACAAACACGGTCCTTAATTCTGTGAAAATTGGCAAATGGCTCTATGGATACATGAATAAGGTATACTTTGAAAGCTCAGCTGGCTTCTACACATATTTGTCAATTGAAAATCTACTCAGATCATGTAATGCATAAAAACCTCATTTCAATTTGTGTCCTATCTGTTAATAACAGTGTCTACTAAGACCCTCTTATAGAAGGCTACAGTGTTAATATAACCAAATGATTCCAATTGACCCACATGAGACATTTTTCTGTCTGTTATGTGAATGCTGGCACCATAATAGATGTGTTAATTTAATGAGCAAATTATACTAATTGAAATGAAGACCTAGGGGTGGAGAAGTAGCAGAGTAACACTTGCTAGTCATCATCAAAATATTAAATGCCTGACACAGAAGATCACCTTAACTATTATAGAATTAAAAGCAAGCCATTTGTTCAAAAAGGAAAAAAATAGCAATATATGAGACACCAGTGGCAAACAAATGAAATTGATAAAAAATAATTTTATAATAACACAAAAATGAAAAACTTTTAAGAAATCAAACACAACTGAAACAAAAAGTTTAAGAAGTTCAATAAGGAGATCTGGGTGGCTCAGTGGGTTAAGTCTCTGCCTTCGCCTAGGTCATGATCTCAGGGTCCTGGGATCGAGCCCTGCAAGGGGCTCTCTGCTCAGCGGGGATCCTGCTTTCCCCCCTCTCTCTGCCTGCCTCTCTGCCTACTTGTGATCTCTTTCTCTCTCTCTGTCAAATAAATAAAAAAATTAAAAAAAATCTTTAGAAAAATAAAAAAAGCTCAATAAAAGTGGATAAGTAAATTAATTTTAAAGAGAATAATATAAATCTAAATGCCTAAAAATCTGCATCTTAGAATTAGCTGTTGGGTGGGAATGGGGGACTTTGGATGCTGTCTGGTTCTAGACTGTCTTGACAAATATCCCCTTAAAAAGTCTTTCCTGAGGGGCACCTGGGTGGCTCAGTGGGTTAAGCCTCTGCCTTTGGCTCAGGTCATGATCCCAGGGTCCTGGGATTGAGCCCCGCATCAGGCCCTGCTCAGCGGGGAGCCTGCTTTCCCCTCTCTCTCTGCCTGCCTCTCTGCCTACTTGTGATTTCTCTCTCTGTATCAAGTAAATGAATAAAATCTTAAAAAAAAAAAAAAAAGTCTTTCCTGAGCATCTACTCTGTGTCAGGAGCTCTGCTAAAAATTGGAACTACAATAATAAGAAAACAGGCTCTGCCCCTGGTTTCATGGAGCTTAGAGTTTAGCAAACCAAGTGAAGTACCATGTAATACTAAATATAAAATATTTAATAAAATATAAACATAAAATTTTAAAACATGAAAAAGAACTCATGTGATGAAGGGAGCTGATCTGGTTTAGGTCACAGAAGGCTCCCAGAGGCAGAGATCTGAGGGCTGAGGAGGGTCAACTTGCTAAGGTAAGAGGAAAACATTGAGAGCCTTTCAGGAAAGAGAGCCAGATTTGTGGCAGAAAAGAGCTTAATGTTCTTAGAGACGTGAAAGAAATCCACTGTTTTGGAATCTGGAGAATGATGTCACACGAACTTGAGCAATGAAAGGGGGCCAAAACATATGAAACCTCTCAGAAGACACTGTCTGGGAGGACACCCAGCAATGCAGCCATGGGTACACACCAAAGGGTTTCAAACGTGGGTGTGACATTGTTGAACTTATCTTGAAAAGATGGAGAATGGAAGGGAAAGGAGGCAAGAATGGATGTTGTCAGACAGATTAAAAGACTCTTGTGGAAGTGGGAAGGGGTGGTCTCTTGAACCAGGGAGATACTGGAAGACATACAAAGAAGTGGACTGATCTGGAAAATCAATAGAACTTGGTAACTGTTATTTTATGGGATGTGGAAGAGGGAAATACAATTTTGATATTCAGGATGCTGGCTTGTGCAAAGTTGTATTGACAATGGGACACTGAGACAACACAGAAAGAGGAGCAGATTTCAGAGGAGCTGGACGATTGGAAAGAGAGTGGGAAGCTTGAGTTCAGTTTTGAATGTGTTGAAGTACTTTTGCCAAGGCCACCATGTTGCATAATCCCAGAAGATGCCATTCACATACAATTCAATACAACCATTGCCCCCTGGAATGGTCTTTGAAGGGCTGATTCAAAGCATTCAGGTGGAAATAGTAAGTAGATATATAGGGTTTGGTTTTTCAAGGAAGTATCAGGAATGAAAATATTTCATCAAATCTAAGGTGCCATGAATTTAAGAATATACCATTATTTTATATGCTACTAAGAAAGAGAAAAACACAGTCACTGGTATGACATGCCATCAACTGCAAGATCCATTCATTTCAATGATGTTAAAATGTGGAAAAATAAGTGTCACATAATTGATGAAATATAGTGTCAAAGAAATAAATTTGGATGACATAAGCCTATGGTCAGTGATTTTAATACTATGCATGGATGAAATGTATAGGGAGAGAGTGTTGAGGGAGAAGAAAAGACTGTAATATGTGGTCTGAAGGAAATCTATTCATGTTTAGGACAGGGGAGGATGATTCAAGAAAGCCAAAGAAGAAAGGTCACTGGGGAGGCACAGAAACCCAGGGAGAGAAAAACACATTGAAAAAGGAGATACAAAAATTGTGCTAAATGCTACCAAAAATACCCATGGAATTTATTAAAATGGAAACATTGGTGACCTGGGAGGGTGCTCTTTTGTTGAGTTGAGAGGATAGAAGTTGTATTGGAGTGGGTGGAGAGTGACAGGTAGGTGAGAAGATGAAATCAGTGTGTGAAGACAAGTTTTTGAAGAAGTCTGACTATGAAGGGCAGGGGAGAGATAGAGGAGTAGTTGGAGAAAGAGAGCTGGAGTGAAATTTTCTTTGTAAGAGAGAGATGTGGGCATGTTTAAAAGCCACTAGCCATCAGGGAGATTCAAATTAAAACCACATTGAGATACCACCTTACACCAGTTAGAATGGCCAAAATTAGCAAGACAGGAAACAACATGTGTTGGAGAGGATGTGGAGAAAGGGGAACCCTCTTACACTGTTGGTGGGAATGCAAGTTGGTGCAGCCACTTTGGAGAACAGTGTGGAGATTCCTCAAGAAATTAAAAATAGAGCTTCCCTATGACCCTGCAATTGCACTACTGGGTATTTACCCCAAAGATACAGATGTAGTGAAAAGAAGGGCCATCTGTACCCCAATATTTATAGCAGCAATGGCCACAGTCGCCAAACTGTGGAAAGAACCAAGATACCCTTCAACGGACGAATGGATAAGGAAGATGTGGTCCATATACACTATGGAGTATTATGCCTCCATCAGAAAGGATGAATACCCAACATTTGTAGCAACATGGACAGGACTGGAAGAGATTATGCTGAGTGAAATAAGTCAAGCAGAGAGAGTCAATTATCATATGGTTTCACTTGTTTGTGGAGCATAACAAATAACACGGAGGACAAGGGGAGATGGAAAGGAGAAGGGAGTTGAGGGAAATTGGAAGGGGATGTGAACCATGAGAGACGATGGACTCTGAAAAACAACCTGAGGGTTTTGAAGGGGCGGGGGGTGGGAGGTTGGGGGAACCAGGTGGTGGGTATTAGGGAGGGCACAGATTGCATGGAGCACTGGGTGTGGTGCAAAAACAATGAATACTGTTACGCTGAAAAGAAATAAAAAATTAAAAAATAAAAAGAAAAAAAGAAAAAAAAAAGCCAGTGGGAGAAGCTGAATATACATGAGGGGTAAGATAGAGCTAATAGTATGAATTGATGAGCAGATGAGCAAAGACAGGATCCATAGGCGGAAGGATCAGTCTTTGATGTCCTCTTATATTTCACATAGGCACCAACAAAGAAAGCAGATGAGGCACACCAAGACTGGCTTTTGTTAAATAGGATGGAATAGGAATGTGGCGTAGGAAAGAATGTTATTAACATTATGGCTTGTGGAATCTAGGTTGAAGACGGACGTGAGGAAAGGGGAGGTCTATGGTGTTAGAGGTGTTGACGTGCCTTCTTACTCCATCTACTGGTCTTCCCTTTCCCATGTATGGTTTGCCTGCCTCAAACAAATAGATCCTTCTCACTGGCTTTGAAACATACACACATCTGTCTCATTTTAAGATGATCTCATAATACAGGGTAACAATGAGTCTAGGATGACACATCGTTATGGTTAAAAAAGCAGAGCCCTGATTTATGAGTTTTGCAGGCAGAGCCGCCATGGGTTGACAGCATAACCATGGCTGTAGGTGAGTTAAGCGGAAGATGGAGAAAGTCTTTAGAAGAAGGAAATCTTCAAAGAAAAAGATGGTAAAGAATTTGGGTGAAGCAAACCCCCTGATATGAGTGCTGATGCCACAGGACCTACCTCGGCATGAATGGGATGTCCGTGAGCAAGAAGCTGGTGGTGGAATTACAAGAGAGGGACAGTGGGCGTAGCTAAATAACAGGAACTGGGGGACCCTGGGTGGCTCAGTAGGTTAAGCGTCTTCCTTCAGCTCAGGTCATGATCCCAGGGTCCCGAGATTAAACCAGCCCCACATCATCATCATCTCCAGCTCCCTGCTCAGCGGGGAGTCTGCTGCTTCCTCTCCCTCTGTTCCTCCACCCTGCTCATGCTCTCTCTCTAATAAATAAATAAAATATTAAAAAAATTAAAAAATAAATAACAGCAAAAGGGAGAGGTTTTTGTTGTTGTTGTTTTTTTTTCCTTCCAGTTTCAGAGGTTGCGACTTAAAAGATACAATGTATGTGGAATAAATAACCTAGGGAGGGAGAGGCAGAGGAGGAAAGACATAAGTACATAGGGGAATCGAAACCTAACAAATTCCATGCAGAAAGGGACATGATCTCTTCTCTTCTTGTCTCATTTAATAGCAGAGCTTCTATTGGAGCCAGAGGAGGAACTAGTTCCTGCAAAGATTTATCTTGCCACTTGAAAACAGAGTCAGGTGAGGAATGCTTGACCATTACCTGTGTACAGGGGCGTCCTTCTGGAGCAAGTGCTTCAGCACCAGAGCCATCACTGAGCTGCCAAGGCCTGATGTGAGCCCTGAGGACCACTTGGCCCTCCTCTGCCAGAGACTGAAAGAGAGCAGTGCTGTGAGTGAACCCATTGGGTCCTGCTGGCCTTCCAGTTACACCACAGGGAAGAAGGAGAGATGGGTGGAGGAAGTGAATTTTTTTTTTTTTTAATTTTTTTTTATTTTAATAAACATATAATGTATTTTTATCCCCAGGGGTACAGGTCTGTGAATCGTCTGGTTTACACATTTCACAGCACTCATCATAGCAGGAGGAAGTGAATTTTGACCCTTACTTGGTCTTTACGCTTTTCCACTGTAAGCCCTTGACAAATGCCTTTTGCCCTTGATACAGATTTGTTATTTTGTGCTGTATAAGGATGAGTGATGGTAGAGACTTAAATGGGTGTGCACAACCTTGAACTCCCCTGGAGAGGTAGAGGGTAGAGGGTCACCAGAAAGGATTTGCCAGTCAGTCATATTTACGGTTGTTATTTTGAGAACCTAAATTTTCACAGGAGTCATTACTATTTATTCCTTAAGATAAGACACAAAATTATTTGACTTTGATTTACTTTGGATAAATTATTTAGTGATTAATGAGATTTAGTTAATTCTAGCTTTCACAGTATAGCCCTGGGGACACGCATAGCCCCCTTTCCACCCCTCCCTGTGGTATAATGTTTCCCTACCTATCATAAGTGGGCACCATGAAGTTGATAGACCGAATTTAATGTAAAAGTCATAGATGGCTCCTTGAGATAATATTTGTAGTTGATTTCATTTTTATTTGCTTTTAGGATGAAGACCATTTAATGTTTATACTGTCACAGCACAAGTTCAAGTGTGACTATCATTTTATCATAGAAGCAATTTTATGTATTATTGTTTAATGTTTCATCCTATTTCAAACACTTTTATTTTTATTCTTTTCCATGCCAGGTCTTTTGTGTTTGTGTATGCATAGACGTGGGAATCGTGGGGAGCAGGGGGTCTGATTGTGCTGCTGATGTGCCCCCAGGCCCATATTTCTGTGTTGCTTGGTTGCGCAGAACTGCAAAGGTGTGATTGCTGGAGCAAGGGCAGCCTGACGCTTTTTGCCCACAGACCCAACACATCCAGTCTTGCTTCACCAGTGAAAGCATGGGCTCTGCCTTACGATAATTAGCCTGCAACTCACTGGCTTTCTGACATTGACACGATGACTTAATTTTTTTGGACTTTTATTTTTCTTTTCCATAAAATGGACACAATTCTACCTTTATTCTACATTTTTTGAAAGCATTATAATGAGATATGTACCTTAGACCTTTGCACGGCACCAACACATATTAGATGATTGTAAGATGTTCTTTCTTTTTCCCATGTTGGAATAAGACATTTAAAAAGCTCCAACGGAATATTTTCCACTTTTATGATATAAAGAGGAGAGGAGAGGAAATCCTTAAAGTTTTTATCAATAGTATAATAGGGAGAGAAATTGCTTTGTCTTAATCTGATCATTCTATTCCTTTGTTCTTGAAACTTGACATGATTTATTTCAGCAGACTTTTTTTTTGAGGGGGGGGCACTCTTCATTATGATTTAACAATAGTGGATCTTCAGGACTGCTAATATTTATTCAGGGAATAAAGTCGAGTATTTCTTTAGTAACATCAAAAAGAAAGTACTTGGGGGATAGTTTTATTTTTAAAAATATATATTTTTTTGCAAGAAAAAAAAGACATGCATATGTGCAAGTGTGTGTATAAGCTCTATAACATTTAAACAGACCTCAGGGATGAGTATGTTACAAAAAAGTTCTTTTGAAAATGGCATGCATATTTAGTTATTTTAGAAAGAGGGTTTTTTTTTTTTTTTGGCTAGTTTTCTCTCCCATAATAAAAGCCAAAGTAACATATTTGGAATTTTATTAAAATACCATCTGAAAAGCTTTGTCATTAAGATATTTGGGATTGCAAAGTAACCAAAACACTCAGTTGATCAAATGCTTAGATTTTAACTATCGAATGCTTAGATTTTAACTATCTATACATAACATAATCTTGAATTGTGGTTTTTTTTTTTTTTTTTTGAGAGTACAGATAAGATCAGAAGTTTTCATTGTGTTTTAAGACTTCTTTAAGCACACTTTTTTGGCCATTCTCCCTTCTCTAGGCTCATACACACCTTTAAAATAAAATTGTTTTATTTGTGATTGGCAAGTTTTTTTTCCTTCTCATATTCTTGAGTAAACATTGAGAATTACTTTGACAAGGCTGACTATTTTTTAATGAGTACACCAAATTCAGAGTGAGTAGCAGATACTTTGTGAATGCATATAAAAACAGATTTACTTTGAATTTCTGCTCTGTTTTTAACTAGTCCAGGTAGTACTTGGAAATGAATCTGTTTTTCTTTTCCATCATATTGTCTTATCCCAATTTATACTAAAATATTTTAGAGTTTGTGTGAGGCAGTTTGGAGATTCTTGAGCTTAAAAGGAAGCAATGAGAAATTCCTTAAACACACCCACTCACAGAGGATGGCTAGGGCCAGTTAACATTAGGTTTGATTGACCTTATTATCTTGAATAACCCTTTCAATGCCTCTGTCAGGATCAAGGTTTTTATCATCACTGCACTGATAGAAATAGGAAAGCAAGTGTATGACCAGGGAAACTATAAACTCTTTGACAGTCCTAGTTTTGCATTATCCACTGCTAATGATCTTACCTACAATCTTAGGCAACTCTAGACAGCATGCAAAATCATGCGTCTGGCCAGAACGTTGTCTAAAACATGTCCAAAGGTCTAGGGAGTGGAGGAATAAATATTTCAAGAAAGCATCAGTTAAGGTGAAATGGTTGGCTACTTCTTGTTTTTGGATGTTTCTTCTCTTTGGGTTTATGTAAACATGTCTCAGACTATGGCTTTGTTCACTACAGGTGTGCCCGATATATTTGTGATCTATAAATCAACTATATTCTATGTTCTTGTGGCTTAACTTGAGGTCTGTGGACCAAAAGCATGGACTATTGTTAGAAATGCAGAATCTCCATTCCCCACCCCAGCCCCATGCAATCAGAAAGCACATTTAAAAAGAAAAAAAAAAAAAAAAATCCTCGGTAAATGGAATAGTGTTTCCAGCCAATATCTCAAAGTGAGGGTGAACATACACCGGATGGTGCAAAATAAACCATTGTGGCACATTTTAAATTTTATCTATTTTTATTTAAAGCACGTAAAAAAGGAATTAAGCTTAAGAATATTTATTCGCGGGAGTGACTTTGGCGCCCCCACGTGGTACTATAGGTGGTAGCCAGGATATTCAAGGATCTGAGCTCAACAGCTCACAGGATTCCACAGAATTGCTTCCACTTGGTCATTTGCTTTCAGTGCATTGCAATAAAGTTGTAATTACTCTGTGCCTTTTTAAGTGGAAATATCTAGTTTTAACTTAATGAATCCTCCCCAGATGGACAAACTTTAAAAGATTCTCCCAAACGAACTGTAGACCCAAGGTCATGCTAAAATGCCAGTAGAGTGGACAATAACATTTTCAGGGTTGTTCGCTTCACTTAGTCCAAGTACAAACTCTTTGTAAACCCAATTATGACATTAAGAAAGCAATATAAAACAAAACAAAATCCCCCATAATGTTCTAATTGGATCTTACAATAAGTCAATAAAATGAGGAGTCATTATGATATTGAAATATGGAATTATATCCATTACCATTAGCAATGGACCATCCATCCCAAAGTATACTTGCATATTGTAGCTTTATGAAATAGTGTTTTTAATTTTGATGTACATTAAAACTACTATAAAAATAAACAGAATACTTTTAAATAGCTGAATCTCAAAGGGTTAAAGCAAGAAAAATCACTTTGCTCATTAAAATATTACGAAATAAAAAAATGAAATCAATGTAAATTATTTTCATATGTAATAGCATTAAATATTTTAAACAATTTTTTGTAAAAACAATGTTTTCTATGTTCTTAAATAAAATATAATTTATTGAAAAATGTATTTCATTTTTATCTAAATTTCTAGGTTTTGTTTAAGATTCAAAATTACGCAGTATATTAATTCAGCAATGAAAATAAATTTTAAATTTTACATAGCTGTAAAATAAAACCCCCACAACTTCCTCTGTTTTATCCCCAACTTAAGTATGCTTATCACAGGAATCCTAAGAGTGGTTAGGAGGAAAACAGGTCAGCATCTCTTTGAAGAAGAGAAACTGGAAGATGAAATGGTTGTCACTTAATCTCACATTTTTAGTAAAGGAACTTTCATTCAGGTCTTGAGACATTCATTTTCTCTTTCCTACTGTCCATTAAGTTTCTGGTTTATTTTAATTCACACTGATGCCATGTTTGCATGGTGATGACTCAAAATTAGCATCCTGAAATTTGTTACCACTTGTGTTCTCAAACTAATTGCTTATTTTGATAAGACAGCAAAATGATTGTAATTATCTTTACACTTTTGTTACTTTGTATCATAATTAACTTAGCTTCCTTTTGATGTGTTAAAATATTTTCCCAACAATTCCATTCATTGGGATGTGGTTGGTGTGTGAAGAATATTATACTCTCTTACTTCCATAAATGTGCTGGGCATCAAACAAATCTCTTCTCTTCTTCTTGGTACTTGGCAAGGCTGTTTCCAGTCTCCTGAATAGTCTGTGTGGTCTTTCGCTTGAGTTCTTAATGGAATGACAGCCCAAAGACTGTGTCTCCAGGCTGCGGTCTTTTTCCAAGCAGATGTGCCTCCCACATGCCTTTTTTTCTGCCACTTGGACATGATAGACCAGCCTATAGGATGTGGACAATGATGGCAGGGTCCTGGATGGAAGGAGCCTGGAGCTCCGGGTCCCTGTGTCGAGGAGAGCTGCCTGCCAACCAGAAACACCTGCTTGGAGGATCATGGAAGCAAGAAATAAAGACCTGTATGGGTTTATTTATTGCAGCAGTTAATACTACATTAATAATGTGTTTTAGTACAGTATGTTTAATATAATATGTTTAAGGCAGTTTGTTTTATGTATGTATGTTTAAGGCAGTTTGCATTATTTTAAGTGAGTTTCTTTCAACTTTCAACTAGTTTAGATGAGTTTCTTTCAATTTTCACAATTTATTGTGTGTCTCTGTTGACCTTGCTTGGGGTTTTATTTTTCTCTGTTTCTGGGTTGTGATTTCTGGTTCATACACTGGTGGGCAAACTGATATTTAAATCTCATTTCCTATCACATTTGATAAGAAAGCCTCTTGTAGCTTTTCTGTCTGCCTGCTTATGGTTTTCTGCTAGGCTTGCTTAATGTACTGATTTGCACAGTGGGATAAGCTAGAAAACATATTTTAAATCTGAAAGCTTATATTCTGCTGAACAGAGCAAACATTGTGGAAAAGCACTAAAATGTGCAAAATCTGTCAATTCTCCACACCCCCGCATTGTAAAGTCTCTTGTTAAAAACTCAAAAATGGCAGAATGCAGACTGTGTTTATGAAGCGTTGTCCTCCTATGTACCACATGTAACACATTTAAGGCTTCTTCCCAAAGAAATTATATGCTGAACATTAGCCATTTTAGGAAAGAGTCTTACACACTTGACCACATTCATACTCTGCTTTGTAAATCCCTGGTTATTATGGAAACTTGAGAATGACCAAAACTGTTTGGAAAGTACACAAGAGTATTCATTCTGGGACACCTACTCTACTGCCAAGTTCCTCGGCTCTTGGGGATATAATTCAGAACCCATTTCCAAGGTTCAGAGACTTTTCCTTTCATGAATCATAGAATTATTAGGCTGGAAAAGTCTTCAAGAGATTATCCGATGCTAATTCCTACACTTACATTCCCCAGTCTGTGGAGCAAAGTACATTTTTCGAACTCCCTTGGTGACTCATTTCCACACTTACAATCATGCCTACACAAATTACTCGAGGATATAGTAACAGTTCAACAGAGAAATAGTGAGACTGTGAGAGAAGCAATAAAAATGAGCCATAAATCAAATGTTTCAAATACTAGGGAGTCAGGGATCGAAGTCACTTAACCTAGAGTAGGAATAAATATGATACTAAAAACTTCTTCACATGTTGTTGCATTTGACTCTGAAAACAAAACCCATGTACGAGACTAATTTGAAGCTTGGAGAAATTCTGTGGCTTGCTTTGAGAGAACAAAATGGGGATCGCTGGGGCTAAAATTTAGATTTTCCTTATTCTGCTCCTGGGTAATTTCCTCTTTGTGACACATGACCCATATCTTCCTCATGATTGGTCTTCTCCTTCTCCAGTTCTCCCTCGTTAGGGAACTGGAGCACAGCAGGGACCATTTCTCTCAGGGGTACTTCTCTAGGTGGGAATGTTAGAGATTTTGCAAAGCCAACTGTCTTGAGAACAATTACTAAGTAGGTGGGAGGTTGCCAGTTCCAGGATGGATAGGATGGAGAAACACAGAGTCTGGTAAAGTAGTTTTCTTTGCACATAATGACCAAGTGTGGGTGTGCCACTCAGTTAACCTGCTTTGGAGAAAGTGATCTAAAAAGCCTTCACCAGAATTATTCTTTTGATGCTGAGGAATGTGGTTCTCGATACAGTGAAAAACAAAAGTAGCACCATATTTAACATTCAAGTAGACAAGTACCTTCATTTTCATGAGTAAACTGAAAAATAGAGAACTCGACAAAAAGCATTTTATTTAACTTCCCCCTTCAATATATAAATTCGCTTTTTACTTTTTCTTTTACTCTTGACTTTTTAAAGACTAAATTTAATAATGTTTATTCCTGTGAAATCTTATTGCTTAAAAAAACTCATGATTTTAAAAAGTGGTTAATTTTCCAGGATTTGTCTTCCATGAAAAGAATGTTCTGGTGTGCATATTGCTAAGAGTCTTGGGAATTTGTAAAGGCAGGATGGCATTCCTAGATTATACAGCTAGGAAATTTTAATATATTGGAAAACTTGAAGGCTAAGCAAATTTTAAATCATTGCTTATGGTACTCAGTTGATAAATGTGCATTGCTTTACCCACTGGGGTACCAGACTGATGGAAGCAATGTTGATCGGATCCAACATAATCAGGAGTTTCTTAATACCTTTAAAAAGACAACAAAAGGAGTTTGTATCAATTAGGGTGCTTTCAAAAACAATTACCCCCCCCCTCACTTCATAGTGGCTCAAAGCCTGAGAAAGTTTATTGGTGTCTATAACTGGAAGTCTAGAACTTTAACAATCCAATGGCTTTGACCACCTTTCCTTGTCTTTTTCTTGGCTCTGTTTATCTACCGGTGCCATTACTAAAATGCACTTTGTAGTTTGTGGACAAGGTATGACAATATCGAGGAAGGTGTTGAGCACTGCTGCGTTCCCCTCTTCAAGCAAGGGTCTGTCAGCCTACCTTCAATTTGGCTGTTTATGAATATTAACTGTGGCTGGGGGAATGGAGGAACCGTTTAGCTTAATCTAAAAAGGATCCATTCCAGGGGTGCCTGACTGGCTGAATCAGAAGAGTGTGTGACTCTTGATCTCAGGGTCATGAGATTATTTGGGTGTAGAAATAATTTAAATAAATCAACTTAAAAAGGATCCATTCTTGGTGCTGAGCTGGGTCAGCTCCTTCTCAACCACAGATGCTGTGTGGGAGGAAAGGAATGAATGTTGAGTGGACTGCCAACATTGACCATGGCAGATTCACTGAAAATGACTAAACCAACACTGTGGAATAAAATATATTCAGTGGATTAGACTTTACACTCAGTCATAGTGTAAGATAAAGATTTACAAATAACTACAGTAACAATGGCAATGTGGGTGTGGGGTGAATCTACCAATCTTTGCTTCCCAAAGTATTTATTTCTGAAGATTTTAGCTATGAACTTTGAGAAAAGCCTTTTTTTTCTTTATCTCCAATGACCATACCTTCCCCATATCCTAATATATTGTTTAATTTTTCTTGCTACTTTTACATTGAATTAGATATTCTATTTTTATTTTAAATATTATTACCATAAAATTAAATAAAAATACACTAGAACTTATTTTTTAAACTAGTCATAGACTGAAACTCTCCTGTTTCATATGATAGAATAAGTATTCTTTCCTTTCTACCTTCTTTTCTCTTTTCCTTCCTTCCCTTTTGCTTTTTTCTTTTTCTTTTTTTCCTCTTTTTCCTCTCTTCACACCTTTTTTATATGTTGATCATACATACTTAGAGAATTATATGTTGTTGCTGCTCTATGACTGCAAGATAGTTACTCAGGCAATATTTCTTTCTTTTTTTTTTTAATTACGTTCAGTTGGCCAGCATAGAGTACATCATTAGTTTTTGATGTAATGTTCAATGATTCATTGGTTGTGTATAACACTCAGTTCTCATCACAATCAGGCAATAATTCTAATAATTACAGATTATATTGTTCAACAAAAATTCTTTTATTTTGATTTATTTCAAAGATTGCTGTAACATCTCACTAAAAAGGATAATACATGTTAAGGACATTTTCTAAGTTCTTCGATATGCAAATATCTTTGTTGCCTCCAAATGTGAATGATAGGTTCGCTGGAAATTGGTTTCTCAAGTCCAAATCAGTAGTCATCCCAACTTTAGAGATGTTGAATAGTTTCTTTTGAAATAGAGAATTGTGGAGGACAACTATGACATTCACGCGGTTCTCTCTCTCTCTCTTTCTTTCTTTCTTTTTTTTTTTTTTTTTTTTGGTATGTAGCCTGTTTTTCTGCCCGGATGGGTTTAGTTTTTTCTTTTTTATTTATTCTTATAATTATCAAAATCTGTTTCATCTCTTATTTCTCACTAATTTTGCCCAATAGCCTGGTGGCTTCTTTTGATTTAAAGTCTCAGCTCTCTCCAGCCCAGGGGACTTTTCTTCATTTTTATTTTCTTTGCTACTTCTCCTCCCATCTTCCACAGAGAGCTTTTCTCCATCAAATCACTGCTTTAAGAATTCTTACTATGAACACAGAGGAACTCTTGGATCAATCTTACATCTTCCTATTACCTTTTCACTCAGCATATTGATCGTCCTTGCTACATTCGTCTGTGTTCTGTAAGTATGTCTTGGGATAGGCTAAGACATATTTCTACTTTCTGTAGCAACTAATCTGCTCCTAGCTGCCTCCACTGATGAATATTTGGAAACATAATTTCCTCTGGAAGCAACTTCCCTTTACCTCAAATTTCAAATTTCATGGACAATACAAAAGAGAGGGTTTCAAAGTTTTCCTCTGTTTCTATCAGGAAGGTTATTTCACAATTGGAAATTAGCTTTGGTACTTGAGATGGGCCTGTAGGTTTAAAAACAAATTTAAGCACGTTTAGTGTGAAGCATGGGTTAAAATGTGTTTTACTATTAAAATATGTTTTGTTTTTCTCTCTATTCATCCTTACAGAAGATAAAGTTTATCTACTCTTGAGAAGTGACATAGTCCTTGCTGAGATTATATGAACCTGATTTAAGACTTTTGAATTTGGAGAAAAAGAAGGTTTATTTTTATGTTTAGTCTATTTTTTTTAAGATTATGATTAAAGTTGTCTGAGAGGAGAGGAAGAACGCTACCACCAGAGGCATTTGCAAGGTAGAGAGTTTCATTCCTACAGGGTTTCCAGTTGTTGGCAGTGGTTGTCCAAAATGAACTCCAGCAACACCAAGCTCTTCTCACCACCATGTGGTGGTACATCGATGCCCTGTTTCTCTGCACCAAATACAAGCCGGGGAGGATTGCTGTGGCACACTGTTTTCAGGGCCAACATTTATTATATTATTCAAAGTCTCTTTTGAGGTTGTGATTTGCCACTCAATTCTGAACCCATCATTAGCTACTAAGGTGCTAATTGAGTTCCCATCTCCTTACTCCCCAGCTGGCTACACCTTTGTATTCGTTGCCCCTCAGGGTGGCCCATCTCTTCATATGGTCTTGACAAAAGTCTATGTAGTGGAGATTCCTGAAGCTTCTGGCCCGTGTACCTCATTTTTCTTCTTATTTAAATGTCCTGTGATAATATATATGTATCCCCATGTTTTCCTTTCATTTCTTTGGTCATTCCATTGAGAATTTGAGAGGTGAAAGAGTTAATGAAATAGGGGCGTTATTTTGTTATCTCTCTCTTTGTCCTAAACGTCTTCTTTGGTAACGTTCAGGTCTGAGTCTTTCTCACAATACTTACTTTAGAGCTCCGTCCTGGTTGGGTCATTTTCTGAGATCACAACTAGATCTGATTCTCAGCTTTTTTGTCTGTTATTGTTTGAGACCATCATTAAAATGGACTCTTTCTTCTTAATTACATGGATCTATCACCTATTTATCCAGAACTCTCTATTTCACTGCCTATTGCTACTGCACATGTTTGTGCAGAGGAAAGTCTGTAGGATTTCTTCATGTCATTCTCTTTGAATTCCCTGAAGTAAGTTCTGTCCCTGGTGATAGCTGGATTGTATAACTCTACTTGCTTCTGGGAAAGGAAAGAAAAACCATCTTCTGGATGATTATTGTCTGGAAGGCTCTCACTTCTACATTTTTTTTTTCTTCTGCTCATTACACAAAGCTCTACTTCAAAGAAGCTCCTCCTATTGGTGGTGAGATTAGCCCAGCAGGCAGAATCATGTGTTACTATTTAATTGTCTTAAGCCCGTTACATAAGAAGAGGATGAAATTATTAGGAAAAAAGCCCCAAAGACTTTTTTTTAAGTAAAATAATACAATAGCATTGTTGACAAAACAAACTTTCTCCAGGAGTAAGAGGTTGTCAAAGAAGTGTTTCCAACAAAGGGGCGTTTTAATTTATTCTAATGAGTGCTTAATTCTTTTATCTTGCAAATAGCATTAACTAAAATCACCTTGGGGGATCAAATATTTCATACCTTTAAATAATTCTGCGGTAGTTTTTTCACTTTAGTAGTATGGGATGGTGAATGGTGATGAGAGACGATAACGTTAACATTTACAATCCATTCTGTTTCATTACAAGTCAAATCACAATGTAAACCAGATTGCATTATTGGGTTTTACTCTACTCAATGAACAAAAACAAGCCAAAGTTACAGTTTTGTCTCTTAAAAATTTACTTTTTTGTTCATATAGAGGGTTTAGTGTAATCAGTGCTTGCAGTGAAAACGGATGGAACAACTTCTCAATCTTTTCTTCCTTCATTGGCATGAAATAATCCACAACAAAGCATTAGCATATATTCTGGAACAGAGTAAGTGATGGTGATGATGATGATGGCGATGGTGACAGTGATGATGGTGATGGTGATGATGATGGTGGTGGTGATGGTGATGATGGTGGTGATAATGATCATGATCATGATTTCATACTACAGCCACATTTTCTCCCAGGTGTCCAGCATCTTATTGGAGAAGCATCTCAATATATTAGAAGAATTTTAGGAGACAGGATGATCTTATCTTTGCACTTATTGTATTTATGAAAGTGAACGGCAGAAATCTCTTTCTACCTCAATGTCTTCCTTTCCTCCAAATTCTACTTTGATCTAGTTGTTCTTAACATATGTACCTCAGGAGTAAAGTAGTTTTAATCTAAACACCTAAGTACATTCAATATAGTAGAGTTTTGTGCAGGAAAAATTTTTTAAAAAGATTTTATTTATTTATTTGAGAGACAAAATGAGAGAGAGAGAGGGAGAGAGAGCATGAGAAGGGAGAGGGTCAGAGGGAGAAGCAGACTTCCTACCGAGTGGGGAGCCTGATGTAGGACTCTATCCAGGTACTCCAGGATCATGACCTGAGCCGAAGGCAGTCACTTAACCAACTGAGCATCCAGGCGTCCTGTGTAGGAAAATTTTGCAAGCCACCAGAGACTTTTGCTTAGGATCCTTTCTTTAGGATTGTGGCTATGGATATTAGTTGTGGCAGCACCATTATTTGGGTGGTTTTCCAGAAAAAAAAATCTGGTGGCTGGGAGATATTTCCTTCCTTGTTTCTATTTCTTCTGTAACTTAGGTTTCTGGGAAGCATGAATATATTTTGTATTTGCATTCTTTTCTTTTGCTGTAAAGCAATAGAATTTCAAGTTTAAAATGCCAGTTTGAGATTTTTTTCTTTATAAATGGTCATCTACCAACTGGGTTAACTCTGCTTCTTTATATTTTTTTTTAAGCTTGTATTTATTTATTTGACAGAGAGAGAGAGATCACAAGTAAGCAGGGAGGCAGGTAGAGAGAGGGGGGAAACAGGCTCCCTGCTGAGCAGAGAGCCCGATGCGGGGCTTGATCCCAGGACCCAGGATCATGACCTGAGCCGAAGGCGGAGGCTTAACCCACTGAGCCACCCAGGTGCCCCTGCTTCTTTACTTTTTGAAACTCTGCATTATTCTATCTTGCTACTCAATCCTAATTGCGGAGGTTTCCTAAAACAAGACCTTTGACATTTTCCTTGTTTTGTCCCCTCATTTTTTGGTCATAGAGCTGATCTATTTTTCACAAACTGAGTGTTCATCATAATACTTTTCGTGCTTCTTTTTTATTGTCTGTACTCACTTGTGGTTACCACAATGGCAATAATCATTGCAAGGTTTGGCCACCACTTCCTGTAAAACTAGTTTCATAATATCTACTTCTAAATCAATAATCTCTTCCCAATTCTTCATTGTATCATGATATGTACCAATGGCTAATATGTTGAAATATTATCCTTTTCAAATAGGGTATATTTTCTGAGGTTAAAAGCCTATCCTTACATTTCGTTTCTTCCAGATCCTTGCTACTGAAGTGTGGCCCATGGACCAATAGCTTGGATGTCACCTGGGAGCTTGTTAGAAATGCAGAATCTTAGGCCTACTCCAGACTTTCTGAATCAGGATCTGCATTTTAACAAAATCCCCACATGAAAGCATCTTATGAAAACTTAAATGTGAATACAAATCACCTAACATCTTGTTTTGACAAGTTCAACAAGATTTTAGCATGCACCAGTTTAGGTGGATGTTACTGAATCTTGGCTCACATTTTGAGTAGCATAACTGTGGTCATGTGTAGTTTTGTCCCATAGAATGACCTATGCTGATGGCAGTGTTCTATATCTGTTGCCCAGTAAAGTACCACCGGCCACATGTTTCTAGTGGGCACTTTAATCAATTTAAATTTAACTTTAAGTGGCCACATGTGGTTGGTAGCTACTGTATTGGACAGTACAGCAAATCCTGGGCATTTGGTGGAAATTTTATAAATACTAGGAAAGTGAAATAAAAAAAAAACCTTAATGTCATTAAAATAAATTTTTTTTCAAACTCTCTAGTACATATATGTAAAGGAAGAAAGTGAATTGGACTATGTGTAGAGTTTCTAATAGCCACACATGTTTCCTGACAATAAATCATCTTTAATAAATAATCAATAAAATGTGCTATATTCAAGTTATTTGTGCTCTTTGTCAAATTGGATTATTCATTTGTACCAAGAAGCTGACATGATTTTTCAAAGCCTTGATTGGCACAGACTTGGGTATTATCAGAAACAGCACAATGTTTCTATTCAGTTACCACAGAAAACCCCACATATTTTAAAGGAACTGGTAAAGCTTGCTTTTCTGATAATTTTTTTAAGTTGGGAATGATGCACAGAACAATAAGAGACGTTAAACCACACATTTTAGAGCATTATGGTGGTTTTATTTTTTAAGATTTTATTTATTTATTTGACACAGAGAGAGAGAGAGCACAAGTAGGGAGAGGCCGGCAGAGAGAGAAGTGGGGAAGCAGGTTCCCCGCTGAGCAGAGATCCCAATGCAGGGCTCGATCCTAGGACCCTGAGATCATGACCTGAGCCGAAGGCAGAGGCTTAACCCACTGAACCACCCAGGTGCCCTTGGTGTTTTGGTTTTAATATGATTTTCAAAAACAATTTTTAAAATAAAATATTGATTTGTTAAAATGTTCATTTATTTAAAAAGTGCACTTTATACGGGCGCCTGGGTGGCTCAGTGGGTTAAGCCTCTGCCTTCAGCTCAGGTCATGATCCCTGGGTCCTGGGATCCAGCCCTGCATCGGGCTCTCTGCTCAGCGGGGAGCCTGCTTCCCTCTCTCTCTGCCTGCCTCTCTGCCTCCTTGTGATCTCTGTCTGTCAAGTAAATAAAAAAAAAGTGCGCTTTATAATAACTATCATGTGTGCATTGATGTAAATAATACAATGATGGTTTTTACCAATGAGAATATTTTCTATGATATAAAATATACTCACTCCACAGGTATGAATCTGATTGGAAACCCTCTGACACTGAAAGAAGCAATAATCAAGGATGAGAGTAGTAGGCATTAATGTGAAAGGAATAAATGAGTCTAAGGGAGGGCAGGGACTGTGTCTGAAGGTGCCCTGAGCTGCCTGGCTTGACCCAGGCTGGAGGAATAGCTGCCTCTTTTATTCTCATGGGCTGTCCACCACCTGGTGTTTATCCCTGGAATAGAGAGATGAACATTTTCTTATTTTCCTTTCTTAATGCTCCGTCTCTGACTTAGAGCAGGGCCCAGCATTGCTGTTTAAAACCATTGCCAGTGTCACATCTTTTCTTTTTCTTCTTTTGATTGAGTAGCTCCTTAATTTACAATCTCAGGGACAGGCGCAGTCTCCATAAGCTTATTTGGTCTTATCAAAAGGAATAGTGGAAGATAGGAGTACCAGATCTTAAGCAGATTAAAGCACCGTTGTTAAGTCCACACGTGGATGAGATCTGTGAGTATTAAAGATACCCTGGAGCTGAATGGGAGCTTACTTTAGAAGTGTCGTTGCGTTTGTACTTGGAGGATTTGTTGTGAGTTTTTATTTTATTTATTTATTTATTTTTGGGTAAACTTTCCATTTAGAAAGTGGGTCATTAAGGATTGTCATTTGCTAAAAAATTAACCCTAAGCGTGAGAAGTGCTTTGAAAGGAAATGAAGTAGATTTTTAAAAGTTAAAGTATGCAAATACTTTAGAAAGTGTTTGGAGAAGAATGAAAAGGGTTTACACTAGTATATTTTAAAGGAGACATGCTTGGAGCTTACCTGCTCCAAGCAATGCATGTATACTCCTGCCCTTGCTCAGAAAAATACTCTTGTCAAATTCCTTTTGTATAAATGAAGCCTCCCTCCCTGCAGTGCTGCCATTGATTTATCCTTCTAGGTAAGACGAATTTTACAATAGGTCAAACCTGATATCAATATCATGGCTTGTCTGTTCTTTTTGTTTTTAATCATCTGCTTTACACTTAGTACAAATACCAGGTGAAATGAAAGTATAGAAAGGGCAATGGTTCATGTTTTTTGTTTTTGCTTCATCTTTTCTGCAGAATCCTGGTATAACTGTAAATCACAATTGTGTCGTTTAGCTGATCAATATTCAATTAGT
The DNA here is from genome assembly GCF_963455335.1 of Martes martes. Lineage (NCBI taxonomy): Eukaryota > Metazoa > Chordata > Mammalia > Carnivora > Mustelidae > Martes > Martes martes. Next base: position 18,516,074 of record NC_137888.1, read on the forward strand.
ACCTTATGGTTAGAGGTACGAACATGCTTCATGGCAAGATCATGTTTGTTTAATAAATGATCATATTGTTTTTGTTTAGAATTATTTCTATAACTTAGTAGACATTGTACTTATTTATTCTGTTAAATAAATGGATACATAAAGAATAAGTAAATTAAAGGACTGAGAGTAAAGAACAGCCATTTATTAGTGAAAAGAAGGAAGTTTTATAAATTGGGTTTATTTTAACATTTTGGTAGAGATGAGAAGTATTTTTTAGTCTCTATAGCTTCAATCAACATTCATTATGGTGGGGTAAAGACAACATGATTTATTGGAAAGTTTGTATCCACATATCCTTGAGCCTGTGGGTGGATAATATAATTTAAATCTTATCTCTTTTCCCAACACTGTTTAAGTCAGCTACACTTTGTCCTCTGGAAGATCTCTTCTGATGCTTAGTATTTGACATAAGATTCCAATGACCTTGCTCACTGACTTCACTGAATTCATTACCAATGGAAACTTTTATTTTACAAACAGAAATATTTCTCCCTTAAGGTAAGTAGATAGAACAATCAGGCTTGAATTTAGGGCTTATTTAAAAAATTCTACACAGTTCAATCCTACCACGTAATTTTATTTATTTATTTATTTAATAGAATAAGGAATTTTATTTTTTTACTTTCATTTTTTTTAAGTTTTTTTTTTTTTTATCGTGTTATGTTAGTCACCATTGAGTACATCATTAGTTTTTGATGCAGTGTTCCATGATTCATTGTTTGTGTATAACAGACAGTGCTCCATGCAATGCATGTCCTCCTTAATACACATCATGGGGCTAACCCATCCCCCCACCACCCTCCTCCCCTCTAAAAACCTCAGTTTCTTTCCCAGAGTCCATAGTCTTTCATGGTTTGTCTCCCCTTCTGATTTCCCCATCTTCATTTTTCCCTTCCTTCTCCTAATAGCCTCCATGCTATTCCTTATGTTTCACAAATACCTGAAACTATATGATAATTGACTTTCTCTGTTTGACTTATTTTGCTTAGCATATTCTCCTCTAGATCCACCCATGTTGATGCAAATGTTGGGTATTCATCTTTTCTGATGGCTGAGTAATATTCCATTGTGTATATGGACCACATCTTCTTTATCCATTTAACTGTTGAAAGGCATCTCAACTCCTTCCACAGTTTGGCTATTGTGGACATTGCTTCTATGAACATTGGGGTGAATGTGGCCTCTCTTTACACTACATCTGTATCTTTGGGGTAAATACCAAGTAGTACAATGTTTGGGTCCTGGGGTAGCTCTATTTTTAACCTTTTGAGGAACCTCCACACTGTTTTACAAAGTGGCTGCGCCAACTTGCATTCCCACCAAAAGTGTAAGAGGGTTGTCCTTTCTCCACAACCTCTCGAACATTTGTTGTTTCTTGCCTTGTCAATTTTGGCCATTCTAACTGGTGTAAGTTGGTATCTCAGTGTTGTTTTGATTTGAACTTCCCTGATGGCTAATCATGTTGGACATTTTTTCATGTGTCTGATAGCTATTTGTATGCCTTCTTTAGGGAAGTGTCTCTTCATGTCTTCTACCTATTTTTTGACTTGATTTTTTGTTTTTTGGGTGTTGAGTTTGAGAAGTTCTTTACAGATCTTTGATATCAGCCATTTGTCTTTAGTGTCATTGAAAATATCTTCTTCCATTCCATGGGTTGCCTCTTTGTTTTGTTGACTGTTTCCTTTGCTGTACAGAAGCTTTTGATCTTGATGAAATCCCAAAAGTTTGTTTTTGCTTTTGTTTCCCTTGCGTTTAGAGATGTGTCCTGAAGAAGTTGCTGTGGCTGATGTCAAAGAGGTTACTGCTTATGTTCTCCTCTAGGATTTTGATGGATTTCTGTCTCTTACTGAGGTCTTTCATCCATTTTGAGTTTGTCTTTGTGTATGGTGAAGGAGAATGGTCCAGTTTCATTCTTCAGTATATAGCTGTCCAATTTTCCCAGCACCATTTATTGAAGAGACTGTCTTTTATCCATTGGATATTTTTTCCTGCTTTGTAGAAGATTAGTTGACCATAGAGTTGAGGGTCCATATCTGGGCTTTCTACTCTGTTCCATTGGTCTATGTATCTGTTTTTGTGCCAATACCATACTGTCTTGGTGATCACAGCTTTGTAATATAGCTTGAAATCAGGCAATGTGATGCCTGCAGCTTTGTTTTTCTTTTTCAACATTTCCTTGGTAATTTGGTGCCCTTTCTGGTTCCATACAAATTTAGAGTTGTTTGTTCCAGCCCTTTCAAAAATGCTGTTGGTATTTTGATCAGGACGATATTGAAAGTATAGATTGCTCTGGGCAGTATAGACATTTTAACAATGTTTATTCTTCCAATCCGTGAACATGGAATGTTTTTCCATCTTTTTGTGTCTTCTTCAGTTTCTGTCATGAGGGTTCTGTAGTTTCTAGAGTATAGATCCTTTACCTTTTTGCTTAGGTTTATTCCAAGGTATCTTATGGTTTTTGGTGCTATTGTTAAGTGGAATTGATTTCATAATTTCTCTTTCTATAGTTACATTGTCAGTGTATAGAAAAACAACTGATCTCTGTGCATTGATTTTGTATCTTGCCACATTACTGAATTACTGTATGAGTTCTAGGAATTTGGGGGTGGAGTCTTTTGGGCTTTCTACATAATGTATCATGTCTTCTGTAAAGAGAGAGTTTGACTTCTTCTTTGCTAATATGAATACCTTTCATTTCTTTTTGTTCTCTTATTGCTGTTGCTAGGACTTCTAGTATTATGTTGAACAAGAATGGTGAGAGTGGGCATCCATGTTATGTTCCTGATCCTAAGGAGAAGGCTCTCATGTTTTCCCCATTGAGAATGATATTTGCCGTGGGCTTTTCATAGTTGTCTTTTTCCTGAAATTGAAGAATGTTCCCTCTATTCCTACACTCCGAAGAGTTTTAATCAGGAAAGGATGCTGTATTTTGTCAAATGCTTTTTTCTGCATCAGTTGAGAGGACCATATGGTTCTTTTCTCTTATTAATGTGTTCAATCATACCAATTGATTTGTGAATGTTGAACCACTCTTGCATCCCAGGGATAAACCCTACCTGGTCACGATGGATAATCCTTTTAATGTACAGTTGGATCCTATTAGGTGGATCTTGTTGAGAATTTTGGCATCTGTATTCTTCAGGGATACTGGTCAGTAATTCTCCTTTCTGATGGGGTCTTTGCCTGGTTTTGGGATCAAGGTAATTCTGGCCTCATAGAATGAGTTTGGAAGTTTGCCTTCTGTTTCTATTTTTTGAAACAGCTTCAGGAGAATAGGAATTATTTCTTTAAATGTTTGGTAGAATTCCCCAGGGAATCCATCAGGCCTTGACTCCTGTTTTTATAGGAAGTTTTTGATCACTGCTTCAATCTTGTTGCTGGTTATGGGTCTATTCAGGTTGTCAATTTCTTTCTGTTTCAGTCTTGGTAGTTTATAGGTTTCCAGGAAGGCATTCATTTCTTCCAGGTTGCTTAATTTATTGGGATATAGTTGTTGATAATAATTTCTAACAATTGTTTCTATATCCTTGGTGTTAGTCATGATCTCTCTCCTTTCATTCATGATTTTAGTAATTTGGGTCCTTTCTCTTTTCTTTTGTATAAGTCTGGGCCAATGGTTTATCAATCTTATTAATTCTTTCAAAGAATAAGCTTCTAGTTTCTTTGATCTATTCTACTGTATTCTGGTTTCTAATTCATTGATCACTGTTCTAATCTTAATTTTTTCTCTTCTTGTGTTGGCTTAGGCTTCTTTTGTTGTTGGTTCTCGAGATCTTTAAGGTGTAAATAGAGTTTGTGTATTTGGGTCTTGTCTTGTCTTTTCTTTCTTTCTTTCCTCTGTACATAAGAATCTGTTACCCCTTGCTGCTTTCAAGATTATTTCCTTGGATCTAAGATTTGCAGATTGTCCTATTACATGTGGTGGCATTGGTCTGTTCTCATTGATTTTGGGAGGGGACCTCTCTGCCTCTTGGACACAAATGCTTATCTCTTTCTCCAGATTAGGAAGTTTTCAGCTACAATTTGGTCAAATATATCTCCTCTTTCTTTCTCCACCCCCTCAAGGTACCCAAAAATTCTGATATTGGAACATTTCATTGAGTCTTAATCTCTCTCAATTTGATTCCTTGGGTTTTAGTTTGTTTTCCCCAGGCTGTCTCAGTTTTCTTCTTTTGTATCATCTTATCCTCTAGCTCACTAATTCATTCTTCTGCCTTGTTTATTCAGGCAGTCAGAATATCCAGTTTAGACTGCTTTTCATTCATAGCATTTTTAAATTTGGCCTGAGGAGATCTCATTTCTGCCCTTAGAGATTCTATAGTGTTGTTAATATTTTTCTCAAGCCTAGATATCGCCTTGATAGTGGTTACTCTGAAGTCCATTTCTGACATCTTGGTTATATCCATATCTATTAGTACTGTGGCAGAGGCCACATTCCTTAGTTCTTTCTTTTGTTGGCAGTTCCTCCTCTTAGTCATTCTGTTGAGGGGTGGTTGAGGGAATGTACAGAGTCCAAAATACTGACCACAATCCAAGCAAGATGCACCTGTTTTATAGGGACCTTAGGGTTACTGTCTTTTTGTTCTTCCAGCCTGTCTTCTGGGGGATGGGCTTGCTGTGCTGTTACTTAGGCAACTCTGTTTTGGTAGAGTTACCTTGCCCCCTGTGGGAGGGGGATGAGCTCAGTGAAAACCAGGTTTTGGGGCTTTTGTTCTCTGGTGGTTTTCCCTTGCGGCTTTCCATGTCTGTTCTGAGAGTCAGAGCAGAAGTGACACTATATCCAAACCTCTGTCTCAGGACAGAGAGTTCATAGTCTGCTCTTCACTGAGCTCTCCAGGCCACACTGTCTCTATTTCTATCTGTGCTGCTAAAAACTGCAGTGTCCTAGGGTTTTGTGCCCCACAACAGCATCCCAGCCCTTGCTCCCAGGGCCAGACATGTCTCTGTCCTTTTTGCTTCTAAAACCACAAGCCACCACTGGGTTGCATGTGCACCCCCATAGCTCCAGGTTTTAGTCTGGGAGAGTTACCCTAAAGTCCTTCCTTCACTGCTACCAGTCTGTGAGTTTGTGCCCAGTTCTCAGTGTGATGCTTTTGTGCTCTGGTGCAAGATCCCAGAGGATCCCTCTCCCTTCTGTTTATCTTCCAATATCTGCCCACAAAACCATGGCTCCCTGCTTCATACCTCAGGACCAACCACATGAGATATTCTGTTTTCTGTTTGTAGAGATTCAGGTATATCTTCTTATATTTCAGGCTGATTTCATGGATGTTCAGAATGGTCTGGTAGATATCCAGCTCAATTCAGGGGACCAGTTGAAATAGGATCCCCTACTCCTCTGCCATCTTTTTTCTCAGAATCTACATAATTTTAAACATTATACTTTGTACCATATTTATTTTAGACTAAATCATCCACTTTGGTGAGCATTGCTTACGTTTCCCTACTTGTGGCTAATTCCAAGGAAAATTGATAAGCTTCCATTTCATCAGCTGGTGATTTTGTGGTCATCATCAGCAAAATACCTAAAATTTAGTGATCAAAACTTGTATGAATTGAAGAGTGAGACTTGAAATAAGTATCTCAATACCAATTATTTCTACTGATCACCAGATCCTACTCAAACATTTGCTGTAGTTTGTCCATGTAAATGTAACATTTATAATTTTGGAAGCAATTCTATGAGAAGGAATTACTGGAGTCCTGGAAAATAGTATACATGTGTAATCTATGTTGATACAAAATGTGAACTTTGACTAAATGTCTTCCAATTTCTGACTTACAAGAAAATAACCAGAAATAACAAGTAAGTAGTCTTAGGAGAAATGTCATAGTTTTATCAAATAATGGAATATACTCAGATCTGATGTTTTGTTTTACAAATTTTCAACATATCCTCTTTTAGGCAAAGAAACAATAATTTTTTTTTAAAGATTTTATTTATTTATTTGACAGACAGAGATCACAAGTAGGCAGAGAGGCAGGCAGAGAGAGAGAAGAGGAAGCAGGCTCCCTGCTGAGCAGAGAGCCCGATGCGGGACTCGATCCCAGGACCCTGAGATCATGACCTGAGCCAAAGGCAGAGGCTTTAACCCACTGAGCCACCCAGGTGCCCAAGTAACAAGAATTTAATTCTCTGTGGCAAACAGTGGTTTTGGTGCAATAAATTCAACTATCCTATTTGTCTTTTTTTTTTCTTTCAGTTTTTCAGTTAATTGATGCCTCTTTTCTGCTTATATACTTTTTCAAGAGTTTACCTCAGAGACCAAACCTCATTTTATACTTTCATGTTCCCTTGATTGTCTCACATTTTTGACAGAAATCGCACCTTTTCTTAACTTACTCAGAGTGCCCTGGGTAATATCACTCACATATTCATGATAAGTCATTCTGTATTTTCACATGGAGAGGATGAAGCAGAGAGTCAGGCATTCTGTTTGAACACATCTAAGTTTTGTTGTCTCATTGTCACCAACCCACCTCCTAGTCTGGCCACCGTTGGTCACTGTCCAGAAGAGCAAACGAGTGTGATTCAGTATAACTCCAATACTCTCAATGCAATATTCCAATGTATTGAGGAGCCAGTCATTTTATCTGAATGGGATAATTATAATTAGGATTAGCATATACAAAGTGTAGACTGCAAGTCATTTTCCATGCATTATATGCTTTAGAATTAAACTCCAAATCCTTACTTTGTTCTACACATCAACCAGGGTGCTGACAAGAAAGAGATGGCATATTAATTTTGGGTAATTTGAGGAAACTTTATAAAAGTTTACATCTGTAGGCAGGGTTTAAGGAAAACGGTTGGTACAGTACGGCATGGTATAGAACTCTGGGGCTAGCAAAGGGGGAGGCCATCTCACCCCAATGCCTGAAGGTGCAAGGGGAGAGAATGGTCTATGGGGGTCTAGCAAGGGTAGAGAGAGACAACTGAAGGGAGCTGTGGGTTTTACAGAAGAATACAGTTAACCTTTAAAAATTTAACAGGAGAGCAGCTGGATGAATAAACACCCCTAACCACATTTCTCCCCTACCCTTCCACCTGTCTGCTAGTGCCCTGTACTGGCCCAACCCAACTGAAAAAGTAAGTAGAAGGCAGCCTTCTGGACACAAAGCAGAGTGGAGAGAAGTGGAGAGGGGGATTCAGAGAGGTGAATGGAAGGCATCCTGCATAGTCTGTAAGCACAATGTATATTCAGCCCAATCTCTACTGCTCATGCTTAGTACTTGGATCACTTCACCTACTATTTGTTTCCTCACCGACTTTGTTCTGGCCTTTTTATTCTTTCTACAATTCAAGCTCCTTCAATCTTAGAGCCTTTGCACCTGCTGACCCATGTGCTCTGCATGCTCTCTTCTAGAGTCTGGACTTAGGTCCCTCATTTCACTTATATCAGGTCTCAACTGTCACCTCCTGATTGATTCCATCTCTGACCATGCTATCTATAATGTGTCCCTCAGGAGTCACTCTCTTACACATCATTCCCCTTATTTTACTCATAACACAAGTCATATTGTGAACATTCTCTTGGTTATGTTTTTGTTTGAGTTTACAGGGCAAAGACTCATGTATTTTTTTGATCACTGTATTTTCCAGTGGTTAGAACAACTCTTGGCTTGTAAAAGCAATTCACTATTTTTAAAGATTTTATTTATTTATTTATTTGTCAGAGAGAGAGAGAGAGAGAGCATAAGCAATGGGAGTGGGAAGAAGAGCAGGCAGAGGGAGAAGCAGACTCCCCACTGAGCAAGGAGCCCCATACGTACTAGATCCCAGGACCCTGGAATCATGACCTGAGCTGAAGGCAGCGACCCAACCGACAGGCATCCCAGCAATTTACTATTTTTAGATGAATCTGTATGTAATTAGGTGCTTATTCCGGATTTTACAAGGTGCTTATTCCGGATTTTACAAGTGGAAACCTGAAGGATAAGTGTATCTAAGACTATACAGCTCATAGATGATGGGACTAAAGTGCAAACACAGATACTCTTAATGTTAGTGTAAGAGAACTGAATCTCTGTGTTGCACTGCCTTGTAAGAGGTTGACAGAAAAGGTATTATGTCTTTGTTCATGACCTGGCAACTTTAGTGAAGCTTTAAAGGCTGACTACCTTGTAAACAAGGGAATAGGCTAGCAATGTGGAAGATTCTGAGTTCATTTTCTAGCAGAGTTAGATAGGAGAATTTAGAATTCTTAACTCCAGGTTAAGTAAATTTAAAAAATGGTAGCTTCAGAATATGCCTCTGGACTCTAAACATTTCCCAATCTACCACATTTCACATGGAAAGCAACTTCTGCTCTGCACTGCTTTTCATGATGGTTGGGCAAACCCTGAAACAGCTTGTTTGCCGAAACACTAGCCCTTTGATTAAAAAATACAAAATATATGCAAATTCAGCTCCTGTGGATAAGAGAAGGTACAGTTTATCCTCTCCTATTTTATATTTCAATTAAGCTTATTTGTCCTCCTTTTCTTGCATTTGGAATCAGATCCAGTTGAAATATGAAGAGTGATGTCACCTCTGGTCAAAAATGAACAGTTTTTGCATTTCTGTAGTCCTTTGCACTACTCTTCCCTGGCCTTTGTTAAACAAAATGAAAACAAAAGCTGATAAAGATGTTGGCACGAGAGGTAGAAGTGGGAGACAGTAATAATGGAAAGAGGAGAATGAAAAAAGAATATGTTTTAAGCATTCACAATGGTTGTTTCCACAATTTCTTTCTGTGCATAATTCTTTGGGGAGCAACCCTCTTCCTCCCATACAGTACACATTTCTCATCCACATCCATTGCTCCTCGTCTGATGGAAAGTTATGTGCAGAAGGGGAGATAAACACAACATTAACTATCAGAATTTCTTGCCTTGACATTTACGATCACAATTTATAAATTTGCTTTCAGTTGGCAGTGGGAGATAAAGCATTTTATCTCTATAATTATCCTCCTTTATTCATTTTTGCTTCCTAAGCTTCCAGCTCCATTCTACTTACCAGGGTTGGGTTTTTGTGCCAGCTATTTCTCAGTTAAGCTCCCAGTCAGTAGATGTTTACATACTCCATGGAAGGATATAACATTGCCCAAAATTCTATCCTAACCACTCATCATGTTGAGGATTCTAAATACATGCCTGGAGAATGCCACTCTCAACCCAGTAGCTGACTGGTTTTGTAGGCAACAGGATCATCTTCCAAGATTTTAGCAATTCTTGGTCTATTTCTTAGTGTCAATTAAACATAGGATACTTGATGCTACATATTTATTGTTTTCAAATATCATAGTGATGTTGAAAATAATAATGGACCAAAATATAGGGCAGCTTGGAATCAACCTTTTGCGTTTTTAAATGCAAATAAATAAACCTTGTCTCTGAAAGGAACACACAGAGGAGATCCTCTTTGCTCCACTAGAGCATCACTGATTAGCATAACTGTAATTTTCAAAAGGTCATATGACATTTCTTGTGCTCATATAGTAAACATAACTGCTTATGGTTTTGTTTTATTGAAGTAAATCTGGCATGAAGCAAATTATTGCTAATCTGGTCTTCAGGAACAAACTGATGTTAACTGTCTTGAATTGAGATAACCATAAGAGGTCCATTGATTTGGTGGTTACATTTTTTTAAAATTCCAAGTTGGACTAAAAGTTAAACAGAAAATCATGAATTTGGAAGTTTAGGAAAAGCTGCATTGTTTGAATGTCACTCAAGAAAAGAGAATCAAATGGGTCTTGGGGAAATAGGTTACAGTGAACAACTATACACATTTAAGGCTTTGTTATTATTATGCCAGTTAAGTCACTTATTGCTGGATTGTGTGACCAGAGTCATTCTATAGAGGTTTCAAGGATGATGTCTTTGAATGCAAGATAGTTTGCTTTTGGTCTAAATGGTTAGATGCATTTGTTTTTTGAGGTTTTGTTTGCCACATAAATTTTATTATTGCTATGCTTGAAACAGTCCATGTGGCTAGTGGGATGGAACCTTCTATACTTCTCTCATTACTCACTGGGGACCAGAGTTCACTTGACCAGTAGCTCATGACTGTCCTGACAAGTACTGTTGCCAAGACTGAATGGAGTGCTATTGCTTAAAGAAGAAAGTGCATGGTCTAAAGCAAGTACCACCTCATCCTCCTGGCAAATTTTAGAGTTTAGCTTCACAAGGCCTTTGAAGCTGTGAAGTCAGAAGCTGCCGACCCACTTGAAGTGTTGAGAGCCCTCCGACTGTCAATGAGCTTGAGCTCCACGTCCAGAGCCAGGCATATGACACACAGTCAATATAGTCTTAATTGGATTTACTTTGTAAATGCATACTAATGTTTGAAAGCAGTTTGCAGTAGGTTTATGTGGGAAAACAGTGAATCAGAGGTGAAAATTGGAGAAAGCATGACAATAGAGCTGTGTGAACAAATTCAGCAAATGTCATGTCAGGTCACTTCTTAATTAATCAATTAATTAATTAATTCAGTTAATTATATTAACATGCAATTAATTAAATGATTTATTTATTTATTTTAGAGAGAGAGAGAGAGAATGAGAGAGAGAGCATGGAGGGGGAGGGTCAGAGGGAGAAGCAGACTCCTTGCTGAGCAAGGAGCCTGATGGCGGACCCAATCCTGGGACTCTAGGATCATGATTTGAGCAGAAGGCAGTCGCTTAACCAGCTGAGCTTCCCAGGCGCCCAACCACTTCTGAATTTTTTGAAGTCTGAGGATAAGGGAGGGTTTTGATGTTGAGGGGATAGGTTATATGTTCTCTCTCCCTATTCCACTTGTCATTTATTCTCTTGAAGCCCTTCAGAGTTTGAAGCAGACTACGTGGAATGAATGGCTGGGATATGTGACAAGGAGGTCTCTGAGAAGATGGTCTCTGTGTTGGTTTAGTAGACCCTCCCTTGACACTTGGAGTCTTCAATGAACAAAATAACAAAAGCGATATGCACAAGAAGCTCCCCAGTCCATGACCCCATCGGACAAGGCACTGCCTGTCATCACAGTTTCAGGAAACTTGGGGTTTTTAAGTCCCTTGAACCTGACTCTCCACTCTTGCATGAAGCCTGCCTCTCTCTTCAATTCTTCAAGCAACAGGAGAGTATGAGCAGCACATTGCAAGCTTCGTCCCCATCCACCTTTGACTGGTTGGTTTGTTTTTGTCTATCACTCTTTTCAACTTAATTTCTCTCCCTCTCTCTCTCTTTTTGTCCTCTTACTGTTTGTTCTGCTCAGAATAGTCATTTGGTCAGAAGGTCTTATCAAGTCACGAGCACTTTTAGTGGTTCTTATTTCTCTGATTGTAATTCATGGAAAGCAATGGTATTTTATTCTTGATTTGAAAGCCCTTCTATCTCATTGGTTTGCATTAAATGAGAGGGGCTCCTTGTGGTGAACATCTGATTGGATCCACTATCTCAAGAGTCCATGGGTATGTTTTGGCCTCACAGTGGGAATTGTAACTGGTACTTTTAAATTAGAATAATTTGGGTCATGTAACTTATGACATTTCTTACAGTCTCCCCCCACCACCTCGTTTTCTGTTTGTCTCCATTATTCTTATGTCTGTTTTTCCCCGTTAACTTCTTGACACATTGATTTTCTCTTCAAAACTTTGAACCCGTTTCCTACCCAGTCATACTGATATTTGTAGTCTGTTCTTTGACTATTATTATAATGATTTTAATAATTAATCATGGATAGTAATGGTTAACATTTACTGAACATTTACTGTATGTCAAACATACAGTTAACATACTTGTCACAAGTTTCATAATTAATAATTGATAGGAAGTTTTCCAAGATTTATCTAAATTCAGACCCTATATTTACTTTTTTAAAAGTTTATTTTTTTAAACTTATTTTCAATTATATAATGAATGCAGTGTTACCAAGTATAGTCTCATATTGTCCATGAGATCCTCAGACCTTATTCATCCAGTAAGTGAAAGTTTGTACCCTTTTACCAACTCCCTGTTTTCCTCTACTTCTATTCTCCCTATTTCCCCCACTCCTGTAGCTCCTGGAGTCCACTTTCTTACTCTCACCAATATTTTTAACCATGACGTTGTATTGGCAATCCACTAATGAGGTATTTGTTGCCATATCCTGGTTACTGTCCCAAGCTTAAGGGAAAGTAAGTGAAAAGTACTAACTTATTTCTCTTTTTGTTTTATTAAATTTTTATATGCTGAACTAAAAGAAAACCTGTTCTAGCAGAAATGAGCTCAAATAATGGGAGATGATATTGTCATACATGAATTCAGCCTCACTAAAGTGGTATAGGGAAGAGACCAGAAGGGGACCAGGGACCAAGGAAACACTTGGATAGCCAGGCCTATGGGAGTGAATCAGATCCATTGTTGGGACCCATAACCTGGCTGGTTGCTTTGAAGTCTCCAGAGAAGCATACAGGTCAGTATGTGATCTACTGCCTACTCAAAACTTCTCATTTCTTCAAGAGAAGAATGTGACTGAATTGATTCTTGCTTGAACTCACATTTGCAACACGGTTGACTAAAATGATGACTGAGGTATGGGTTTCATGCAGTATGTTCTGCTCAGAAAAGTCACCCACAGTGAATACTTGGTTCACCCATAGCTCTTAAAATCCCCAGAAGTAATTTTCCAACAATTTTTATGTTCCTATATGGTGAGAAACAAACTATTTAATGAGCAGGTTATCATGAGATTAAGGTTATAGGAAAGTTAAACACTTCAGTGACTTTGGTATGTGATTTAGTCATATTTCTCCCAGTTGTTTTTTCAACTCTACATTCACTATAGCCAATTATATTTTGTTGTTGGGGTGGGGGAGATACAGAAGTTGTGTTTTTTTTTCAGTTCTTTGATTTCTGTGTTGAGAGTCCTCAGCTTTGATGCGTTCTTGAAACAACTCTAATAAAGCAATGTGTTTTATTCCCTGTTTAATAAGATAAAACCAGCAGGATGTCCTATTTTCAGAAATGTTTGATAAAGTATCCCTCTCACTGAGCTGAGAGAAAAGGCAATGGATTTTTCTTTTTTTCATTTTCTGAGCTCTAGGATGCAAAGCTCCTAAGTATAATACACTGTTCTTTATGTGACTTTCTCACAACATCCTGTTTTCTCTCTTATAGTTCTTTTGAATAATTCTCACAGTTCTTGGTGAGCTGCTAATCAGTTTAGCCTGTGAAATCTAGGATGGAACAAAGTACATTACCGCAGGAAGATGAGCTTTTTCTGAGTAATATAGCATGGCTGTTTGACACACTTTTTTCATTTAATAAGAAGTGAGAATTAATAAAATTCTCAACAATCTACAGTTTTTCTTTGTTTTCTTAAACTAATATATTAATACCAATTAACAAAAATTAATATATACTACACACTGAACCTAAATACACATGCTTCTCCATTTATAAGAGCAGGTTTCACTTTTTAGGTCTTTTATTATGTATGTATGTATGTGAGCCACTGTTAGAAATACCTTAGTCTTAACTTTGCAAATGCCCATTGCAGTATCTGGGCAATATCTTGCAGGATTTTATAATAGCAAATCATGAATAAATGACAGCCAGAAGCACACAGTCTTCACTTATGTGGTTTCTGTAATTACCTATAGCATTTTGAGGCTGTGCATATGTCCATCTACATTTCATTATTGGCTTTCATTTTCTTGATTGTGGTTTAGCTGTTATGGGTTTAGAAGGTAGTACATGTAAAACAGTAAATAATTTTGAAATTATAGAAAGAAAAGGGAAGCTCTTACCTAGACTTCAAACTCTGCTGGTATAAGTTAAACTGAACCTCCATCTTCAACACCACCATTTCCCTGATGACTTCTACGGGACATGTTTGTATTGGAATATAAGGAATATTTTTGCTGTAATTTTAGGAAAACTAAGAGGAAACTCTTCTGCTCTACTTTCCTTACTGACCTTTGACTTCCATACCTTAATTCCCTTCATTTTTCACTTTATTTTGGGAGTTCACAAATTTTTATTATTTTTTGTTTGAACCCTGATTTTATTAAAGCTATGAGAGTATTCATAAATACTTAAAGATAATAGATATATGTTCTTTTTAGCATATGTGATGATGGTTGGAAATTTGGGCATCAACCTATTGAACAAATTATAAAACCTTTGTCCTTTGTCTTCTATTATGAGGGTGAGGGCTTGTTAAGTTTCAAGCTCCTTTCCAAGACTGCTCAAATCTCCTTGAATAGCAAGCAGTATCCAAACTTTGGTTTGCATAGGCATGATGTGGGGATATTGGTAAAAATACAGACTCCTGGCACCTATTCCTAGAGATTCTGGTTTGGAAGAAGTGGGACAAGTCCCATGACTCTGTATTTTTAACAAGTCCCCCAAATAATTCTGATACCAGTAGTCCATCTTTGGACTTTGAGAAACACTGGCCTGTGTCACGGCCATTAACAAAGAATGGGAAACTATGCCTTTACAAGAAGCATTAGGGAAGTCACAAATTATAAAAGGACAGTGCTGTATATCCTTGGTAAACATTCTTTTAGTATGAACACTCATATTTTATAAAATGAACAGTTGATTATCTGGTTTTGAAATTTTATTAAACAAGTTGATTTGAGATGAAAAATGGTATTTATAGAGTTTATCTTTTTCATCTTGTTTTGAAAGCAATTTAAAAGGTTTTATTGAGCAAAAAAAAAAGTAAGCATATGTAATTATTCTTTTTTTTTTAAAATTTATTTATTTGACAGACAGAGATCACAAGTAGGCAGAGAGGCAGACAGAGAGAGAGGGGGAAGCAGGCTCCCCGCTGAGCAGAGACCCCAATGCAGGGCTCGATCCCAGGACCCTGGGATCATGACCTGAGCTGAAGGCAGAGGCTTTAGCCCACTGAGCCACCCAGGTGCCCCTAATTATTCTTTTTTTAATTCCTGAAGTTGAAGTTGAAAAGTTTATTAAAGTGGAAAGTTTATTAAAATAAAATACCACTAGAAAAGAAAATAATTCTCAGAGGTTATCTCATTTAAGATGACTCTCCCAATTAGTATCAATGGCAGTCTTACGAGATTTTGTCAGTTTGGGAGAACTTGGAAAACAATCAAAGGTTCATTTAAAACCTAAACTGTACTTGATTGAAAGGTCAATCCAAAGGGGGGAAAAAATACTTCAAACTTCAGTTTCATCAGAAGGTCTCAATTTGGGTCATCTTTTTCGGATCTCTTGTAGGTTATAGATGACTTTTTTTTTTTTTTTTTTTTTTTTTTTTAGTATACAGAAAAGCAAACAGCTTAAATGACATTTATTGCTGATACTATCAAAAAGAGAAAAAAATTGTAATTTCCTCTGACCTCTCTTACTACCAAAATCAATATTCTTTGTCAACCTGGGGAAGGAAATAAGAAACATTTGGGTGCAATGGAAGGGAAACTACGAATATCAAAAAAGAAACAAATTGAAAACTCTACTGAGGCGTATGTATTTCCAGGCAAAGACTCCTGAGCCATAGGGGGCTCAGCTTTGGTGCAAAGATTTGAACTTTTCAGATCTGATCTCAGTAGCTTTGCAGGATAAACCTCCAGTGACTTCCGTGGTTTTTAAAGGCTCCTTGTGATCATTACAAGTTGGAGTCATCTGCATTTTCAAAGTCAAGATTCATTTATTTACTGAAATGTAACCCAAATTGGTTCCTGTTTTTGATAGTCATACAATGACGACTGTAACACATTGATGTTAATACCTTGCTTACCTCTATGAGACATGTGCTATCATTCTGTTTGGGGAGGAAAATGTGAAGGATCATGAGATAGGAAGCAGTACACCCCCGCCATGTACCTAGGAAGAGTCAGAGTTGGGATTTTATTTAAGTCCATCTGACTTTACAGTCCACATTCTCACTGCCTTGTAATATGTGCAATGACGCTGAGTTATGGGAATTAGTTACATTTAATTCATTATAGTGGACAGACAATCTTTAGTTTTTGAACATGCCTTAAATGCTTTTGAAATATTTGGATAGAAATATGTACTCTCTTGACATATTTAGAAATAAGCTATTGTAGGTTAATATGACTAACATTAAGATGTGATTCTGATTGAGCGGCTGGGTTGGTCAAGCTTCTGACTTGGGCTCAGGTCATATCTCAGAGTCCTGAGATCCAGCCCTGCCTTGGGGCTTCTGCACACAGCGCTTGCTCAGCGTGGAAGCTTCTCCTCCCTCGTGCTCTCTCTTGATCTCAAAACAAAAACGAAAACAAAAACAAAAAAACCACATGATTCTGATATGTCATCCTTCATGTTAAAAATGTAAATTATGGTGAGTTTGATAGTCATAGCAAGGACATACTCATATCTTCTGTGTCCTTGATGATTTATTGTCTAGTTGACTCATCTGTTGCTAAAAAAAGAAATTTTGAAATCTACAACTCTAATAGTAGATTTTTCTATTTCTCCCTTTTAGTCTGTTAATTTTTGCTGCTAGTGTGTTGGTAATCTGATATTAAACACACACATATTTTTATTATTCTGCCTTTTGGTGAGTTGCACCTTTTATTGTCATGAAATTGCTTCTTTATCACTCGTAATAACTTTAGACTCGAGATCTCTGTCATTTGGCATTGATACAATTATTGCATTCCTTTTATGACTACTGTTTGTGTGGAATAACTTCTTTCATCCATGTATTTTCTCTCTTTCTTTCTTTCTCCCTCCCTCCCTCCCTCCTACCCTCCCTCCTCCTTCCTCTCTCCCTCCCCTTTCTTCCTTTTCTTTCTTTCTTTCTTTTTTTTTTTTAAGATTTTATTTATTTATTTGACAGAGATCACAAGTAGGCAGAGAGGCAGACAGAGAGAGAGAGGGGGAAGCAGGCTCCCCGCTGAGCAGAAAGCCCGATGTGGGGCTTGATCCCTGGACCATAGGATCATGACCCGAGCCGAAGGCAGAGGCTTAACCCACTGAGCCACCCAGGCACCCCTCTTTCTTTCTTTCTTGAGAGAGCAGGGGGAGAGGCAGAGGAAGAGAATATCAAGCAGACTCCCACTGAGCATGGAGCCCCATGCAGGGCTCTACCCCACCACTGGGAGAACATGAGATGAGCTGAAATCAAGAGTCCTACACTTAACCAACTGAGCCACCCAGGAGCCCCTCATCCATACATTTTCAACCTAGCTGCATCTGCATAAAGGTCATTTGCAGCTGTATCTGCATTGAAGGTCATTTCTTATAGACTGAATATAATTGAGTCTCACTTTTTCCCCACTCTGGCAATCAATAGCTTTTCATTGAATTGTTATTCCATTAATGTTTAATCTAATTATTGATATGATTGGGTTTAGTCCGTCATTTTATTATTTGATTAAAAAAAATTCATCTCCTTTGTTTTTCATTCCTGTTATTTCTTCCCTGCCCCTTTTTAGATTATTTAAAAATGTCAAAAATCCATTTTATTTTTCCTATTGACATTTTAGGTAGATGCCTTGTGCCATATTATTAACAATTGAACTTGGGATTATGATATATATCCTTAACTTTTGAAGATTCATTTAGGTTAATACAACTTTATGTATATAGAACACAGATCTGCATCCTCCCAGCTTTTATGTTACATTTGTTACACATATTGGATCTCCATCTGTGTGAACACCAGAAGACAATAGTGTAATATATGGTATAAACAACTGTATCTATTAAAAACAAATTAAGAGAAATAATGCCAAACTTAAAAAAAAAAAACACGAAACCAGTTATTTACCATTTATTATGCTGTTCATTTCTTTATCAGCATTTGAATTTCTGTCTGGGATCATTTCCTTTAAGCCTGGAAAACTTCCTTTATCCTTTCTTGTGTTACAGATTTGCTGACGACAATCTTTGACTTTTATTTTATATGATAATCCTTTTCTGCCTTAATTTTTGAAGTATATTTTTACCCAATGTGGCATTCTTGTTGACAAATTGTTTTTCCTTCAGCACTTTAAAGTCTCATTCTACTGACTTCTGGTTCCATATTTCTTTATCCATTGACTCAGTGTTACCCTTTACATATGTGTCACTTTTCTCTTTGTGCTTTCAATATTACTTTTACCCAACTGATTAATTATGCTACGCCTCAGCGGGCTTTATTTATGTTTAATTTACTTGGTGCTCATTAAGTATATTGAATGTGTAAATGTATGTCTTTTTTTTTTTTTTTGATTGGGAAAAATTGTTGCTGTTATCTCTTTATATAATTTTTATCCTGTTCTATTCTCTTCTGGTATTGCTGTTAGACATATGTTTGATATCAAACAGGCCACTAAGTATATGTTCATTGTTTTTAATAATGTTTTCTGTTTTCTCTCTGTTTTTCACATTGGGTAATTTCTATTGATAGGTCTGCAATATCAATACTCTTTCCCTTATCATCTTCATTTGACTCTTATGTCTCTCCAGTAAAATTTTATTTCAGGTCTTGTGTATTTTTGTTATAGAATTTCTCTTGGGTCTTTTAAAATTCTTTTCTTTTTCTGTTGCAATTTTCTATCCATTATTTATTGTGAACATATTTTATTTTACTTCGTTGAGAGAACTATATCAGCTCTTACAAAATCTTTGTTTCTAGTTCCAACCTTTGTGTAAATTTGAGTTTTGTCGTATTAGATTTTGTTTTCTTTTCAAAATGTGTCCTGTTTTCTTAGTTATTCATAATTCTGGATTGTATGCTGGATATTTTGAGTGCAAATCCAGAAGAACTGGATTTTGTTATTTTTCTTTCAAGAGTGTTCCTCCTATTATTTTTGAAGGATATTGCATTGATTAAATCTGAACTGCAAACACTTGAGAAGCAACCCTTGTCTCAGGTAAGATCTTTGGTCTTCAGCTGAACTACTTTGAATCTTTTTTGAATTAGTATAGTTCAAAGTTCAGCCACAGATGCAGGCAGGCAAACATGGGGACCCCCTTCTAAGACTCTTTCTCTTCTAAGATTCTCCCAATCCCTCCAACATCCATACTTTCCACAGACTCAGTGTTCTAAGGTCTTTCAGGTCAGAAAAGCTTTGTTTTTCAGAGATTTTCCTGCTGCCCTGTGTACCATATAGACTTTTCCTGGCCCAGGCTAAAAACTGTAGAAACATTAAATCACTTTGTACTACTTTTTCCCCCACTTTTTTGAGTACGTACTTCCCAAAAGAATACACCACTGCTTCTGTTCTAGATTTTATAGTTGTTCTGGAAATTAGGCTACTACTCTTTTATACATTATCTGAAGAGAAAGGCCAATCAGATGTATTTTTAACAAAAACCCTGATGAAGAAAAATCCCTAATTGTTAATTTTGAGGTGTCTCTTGATAAAGTTTTGAGGCTGTTATTTTTATATTCAAGAGATATTTAACACTATGGCATTTTTGGGATCTGCATTAAATGATTTTCTTTTTTTTTTTTTTTTAAGATCTCATTTATTTATTTGACAGAGAGAGAGAGATCACAAGTAGGCAGAGAGGCAGGCAGAGAGAGAAGGGGAAACAGGCTCCCCGCTGAGCAGAGAGTCCGATGCGGGACTTGATCCCAGGACCGTGAGATCATGACCCAAGATGAAGACAGAGGCCTAACCCACTGAGCCACCCAGGCACCCCTAAATGATTTTCTAATATAACTTTTATTGGATTTGGGAATGGAACAATATTCTACACTTACTACCATACATATGTTAGTTCATTGTTTTCAAGTGATGCAAAGTGAGGCAGTGTATGCAAAGTATATCCACTCACTATGTAGATTTTGTATTAATTTCTTTAGCAAATGTTCTTTTAATGTACTTATGTCTATGTTATTACATGTTACTTGATGACTCAGTTCTTTCATGAACTGCTGTGAATCTTTCCTTTCTACGGCATACTATGACATCATTTTACCTTAACTTAGATTTTCACTGTTGTAAATATGAACACAATGTGAGATATTGAAATGGAGTGGCAGAGTATTTTGTTTTAAAGATATTCATCCAGATGACCCAGAAGAGGTTTATTTATGTATCGTAGATTTTTATTTAAAAGAAAATATCGTTAAAAAATATTATGAACTCAATGTCCTCTGAGATTACATTTGTAGTTCTTACTGGTCCAATATTTCAAGTTTCAGCAATTCTGTTATGTGTTATTACTTTTTAGTTAATTGAACTCCATTTGACTAGTATGGAAAGGAAAGAATGGGAGAGGAAAATGTATTTTGAGGTTAGTGAGTAAAAAAAATGTGAAAAGTAAAATAGAGACAAGAAGGAGAAGGTAAAAAATGATAGTCTTCAAAGAAGTAGAAAAAGGGAAGAAATAAAAAAGTGAAGGAAGAGAAAAACTAGGAAAATAGTTGGTAGAAAAATTTTTTGCCATAAGAAAATTTGAGAACACTGGAACTAGAGGGTATTATGCTAAGCGAAATAAGTCAGTGAGAGAAAAACGAATAGCATATGATTTCACTCATATGGGAATTTAAGAAACAAAGTAGATGAACAAAGGGAAGGGAAGGAAAAAGAAAAGAAGATAAAAACAGAGAGGGAGACAAACCACAAGAGACTCTTAACTCTAGGAAATAGTTGCTGAGGGGTGGTGGGTGGAGGGTAACTGGGTGATGGGCATTGAAGAGAGCACTTGATTTAATGAGCATTGAGTGTTATATGATGAATCACTGATGAATCACTATGATGAATCACTAAATTCTACCCTTGAAACTAATAATACACTACATATTAACTAAATTGAATTTAAATAAAAAATTTTTTAAAAATTAAACATATACTTCCCATACAACTCAGTAATCCTACTCGTAGGTATTTACTCAAGAAAAATAAAAACATGTTTTTACAAAGTTTTTTCCACGAATGTCTTTAATAATTTTATCCATAATAGCCCAACCTGGAAGGAACTCAAGTGTTCATCAACAGGTAATGGATAAACACACCATTCTATATCCATTCAATGGAATACTGCTCAGCAATAAAAAGGAATAAACTACTGGTGCTCACAACAATATCGATGAATCTCAAGTGACTTATGCAAAGTTCAAGAAGTTAGACAAAAAAGATAACATATTTTGTGATTCCATTAAATGAAAATCTGGAAAAGGCACACTGCAATGAAGGAACAACAAGTGAATGTCCAGTATTTGGGCTAGGAGTAGAGGAAAAGATTGAATGTAATGGGCCGTGAAGGAACTTTCTGAAGTGATATCTATTTTGTCTAGATGGGGATGGTGATTACATAATGGCATAAATTTTTCATGAATCATTGATTTGCACAGTGATAAGGGATAACTTTTACTGAATATAAATTATACCTCAATAAAGGTGATTAAAACTTTCAGGAAAATATATGAAAAGATGAGGACAGAGGAGTCAAATAGAGAATGTGGAGGAAACAACGTGGGGCAGGGACAGCTTGGCAGATGCTGGTGGTGGAATGAGGAGGGAAACGAGCAGTTAAGCATTTAGCACTCACTCCTAGTCTCTTGTTTTCACAAAAAGAAGAAATGGCAGGTGACCAGGATTTATTTCCCCCAGAATGACTTTATACCTGTCCTCACTTTTTGTTTCTTATTTCTTCTCTTCTGCCAGCTAGAGAACGCTGGCCTCTCCTCTGACTTCCCCCTCCAGGTTCCATTATTTCTTAAAGAAAGTGGAGGTGAAAGTGGATGAACCATGGGAACATGGCCCCAGGCTCAAGGCAGTAGTGGGATCCCAACTCCACTGGCTTGCAGTGTGGCAGGAAGGTGACTCCGCACTGACTCTGTAGCAAGCGCTCCAGTATAATAACATATTTTGGGGGAAGCATTTGTTTAGAAATTTACCCCTCAAAGTGCCTTTCTCCCCAAAGCGAATGATTTGTGGTGTTTAGTTGAGCACAGAAACCTTGGGATATTTTATGGAGAAGAGAAACTCAAGTTACTTAATAGACACGGAAAGACTTAAAACAAATTTAAATGTATATAAGAAACAAATACACAGACACACATATGTGTGAGTGTGTGTGTGTATATATCTAAGTATATATATATATATCTTGGGTACTTGCTTGAGGTGATATTGAGGAAACTTGTTTTTTATTAGTGCAAATAATACTCTAAAAAAGTAATGCATCTTCTCAAAGTACCTTATTTGATAGACTATTTCACATGTTCTAGAGCAGATTTTTGTTCTCAAGGTGCTTGTATGCAATTAAATATGATTCAGCACCCCCAGAAAGCTTCTTCTTCTTTTTTATCTTTTTTATTTTATTTTATTTTATTTTATTTTTTTTTGGTTAAAGGGATTATCTCTACTGGGACTTACAAAACTAAGGATTAAACCTAAGAAATTAAAAAACACATGACATGGTAATATAAATATTTTAATTAAAAATAGCAATTTTCCAGAACCAATAAAATTTAAGCAAGAAGAATGAATGCCTTTTTTTTTTTTTAAGACTCTTATGTATTTGACAGAGAGAGATCACAAGTAGGCAGAGAGGCAGGCAGAGAGAGAGGGGGAAGCAGGCTCCCTGCTGAGCAGAGAGCCCAATGCAGGGCTCAGTCCCGGGACTCTGAAATCATGACCTGAGCTGAAGGCAGAGGCTTAACCTACTAAGCCACGCAGGAAGCCCTGAGTGAATGTCTTCCTAATACTAGCTATGCTATGCTCATCTGGGAGGATCTTGGACGATGACCTGCTTGGTTGGGGAAGAGCTCTAAATCTGATTTTTAAACTCAGTTATAAGAAGCCATTTGCCTTCTAAACTGTTGAAGTGTCTTCATTGACTCAACTAGTTTGGGAGTTTATAAAAAGGCATTCTGAGTATATAATTGGCCCAGAAAACTGATTTTTTTAAATTTAAATTGCTCTAATAATAACAGCCTTGCACAAAAGAGAGCATGTAATACTGTTCTTCCATTTAACCCAAAGGAAATTTCACAACCAGCACTGATGGTATTTTCTGAGGCCAGCTTTAAATTCATGACATTTTGGCAAGTGGAACAATATGATAGTCACTGTTCTAGAAATACATACTAAGATGGATGTCACCAAACCACCAATATTCCCTCGTCAGTACCCTTTTTAACACTCTGTGAGACAGTAGTTTGCCATTTTCGTGTTTCAGTTGAAAGGTTCCACCTTAATTGAACGAAGTTACAAGTTTTCAAAGTTAAAAAAAAAAAGACATCATGAAATATTTGCTGGTAAAGTGCAGCAATAGCAGTCTAAATTATGACAAATAAATTATATTTTTCTTTAAAAATGAATTATTTTCCTAGGAAATAGCATTGACAAAAAGACTGTTCCCATGTCTAGTGGGTCCAGGAAAACCTAATATGCCAAGAGTCTACAATCACCTAAGAAGAATTCAGAAAGATTATGATGGATTCGATATAAGCCTTTTCCAAATAGTCTGAAATATGAACACTTCTTTCTCCAAAATAATGATGCTCTGAGCTGTTTGTTACTAGGAAATGTGATTTAAAATTAGAGCAAAAGATACAATAAAAACCATTTTGATATGAAAAAGTGGCTCTATATGCATCTTACCGGTTTCCGGTTTACTTAATGACAATTATCCTTCCAATCTGTCTTCCATGACGTCTTCCTTATATCCCCATATCCATCTATTATGAAGACTTTTGAGTGCCAAGTCTGAGATTCAGTGGGCCTTGTTGAGAGGAGGGATGAGCTAGTGAAGCAAATAACCGTGCCATCCTGCCCTTCCTAGGTTCATCTAGAAGCTCATCTGGTTCTAGGTAATCCAGAAATTTCCTATTCCAACCAGGATAAGCCATGAGAGTAAAAATGTCCACAAATATAGTCTACAGAAGCCTTATAACATTTTATTTATTTTAAAAATTAATTAACTAATTAAATTATTGTGTTACAATTAATGATTATTTGTTTTAGGAAACCTTTGGGGGCTAGGTTTCTGGGTTTAGCTTTCTTCTCTCTCAGGACAGAACCATGTGCTGGTTCATGAATACATTCAGGAATACAGAAGGAATTCAGGTTCTCTGGAAGATTTTGGGCTATGGTTGCCAGATAAAATACAGACAAATTAATATTTCACTATAAAATGTAGTTAAATTATCATTTCTGATAAATAATGAGTATTTTTTGGTGTGTGTAAGTACGTCCCAAATATTGAAATACTTATACTAAACCTTATCTGTTGCTTATCTGAAATTCCGATTTTATTAAGTGTCCTCCTTTTTCCACCTTAAATCCAGATAACCTACTTTATACTGAGGGTGTCCAGTGATGGACTAGATCTTGCTATTGGAATAGACTATCTTGGAAAGTGATAAAATCCAGTGAGTGTAGACACTGCCTTTGTGTTGTGTAAAGATATGGAAATAATAATACATAGGGATACTGGAAGATGATTATTGCATACTGGGATTAAATTTGTATTTCCCAAAAAATTAAATCTGAGTTTTGTGCAGAGAACTACCTGAAACTTCACTCAACATTATTATTGAAAATAGGATGACCAATTACCAATACCAAATTTTAATTGAAATATAGGAATTACCTCTATTAAAACAACTTTGGCTGAAGAAATTGAGACTTTTGTGGCTGTGTGGGGCTTAACGAGAAGAACATGGTATGTGCCATCAGACAAGGTTTGAAACATGGCATCAAACTCTTCACCATGCTTGTGTCTTGACTCCCACATCTATAAAGTGAGAATAATTTAAGCCTAACTGATAAAGGAATGGTATGTATTAAATTAGATAACACAGAAGACTGTATGGTCTTCCCCCCTTATTAATGGGAACTCTGATATTAGTTCCCATTACTAAAAACCCATTGAACCAAATCAGTTGTTTTTCAGCCATATGGAAAATGGGACCTCTAAGTTTCTCCCTTCTTACATCTTTTCCTGCAACACCAAGCCTGATTGACTTCACAGTATCTTTTATCTTCAAACCCACCATAACATTACTAAAGTCTGAGCATTTTTTGGAAGGGGTTACTGGGGGTTATCATGGCTCAGGGATTCTGTGGCAGTTGATGGTTTAGGAAAATGACTTTTTGACAGCCAGGAATGTCAACGAACCCATTTAATGATGGGAAATAACTGGCACTAAATTTTATTTAATGAGAGAGACTTCGTCTTCTTGTAAAAAATTGCTTTGTACTTTGCTGACCTCATAATTTAGCATTTCCATGATTAAGGCATACTTATTTTATATCAGTTCTATCTTCCCACTGAAATGTGGTGGAAAGAGACTGTGTGTGGTTACTGTGGGATAATATTTTATAGCTATTACTATTACTTATGTATACCAAAGCTAACAAATCAGTAGATGAATGCCGTTAAAAATATTGTTATACTCACAGATCACAAGAGAAGGGAACATGGCTCACCACAAAGGGCATGTGGGGAAGCACCAGGGTTGGTCAAGAGACTTAAGGAAAGGGTACAAGAGCCCTTATTGTGGTTTCCAAGGGGAAGAATGAATGAGGCAGGGCCAGTAGGCTTAGAAAATTGATTAGTTTAAATAATTTTAGTGGGCTCTGGGGCATGGAGACTGCCCCTTGTTGTCTGGTACCTGCCCCCAGGGTGATTAAGGAAGGTGAGGTGTGGCTCAGAGTGTGATAAGGCCATACAAAAGGCAATTGAGGGTGTGTGCTCTGGATGGGTTGTTTTTCTTTTGAGAAATGCACTCTGGGGTGAGTTGTTCACTATCTCTAGGAATTCACTAACCCTGGGAGCGGAGTCCCCACAGGGTCAGCAATGCCCCAGATGCTAAAAGTATTAGGAGAGAGAAAATAAAAGATACAGTCAATATATAGAGAGAAGCTGGATATTGACAGCATGGTTATATATCTTGGTTCTGCTAGATTTTAAAATGTTTTTCAAAGAGAGAGCTTATCTTTAGAGATAAATCCTTCAATTTTTACAGATGTCTGTGATTTGCTTTGATATAATCCTGAGTTGGAGTGGGGAGTAGGTGTGGAAAATGTATTTATGCTCCATTTTGTTCTAAGAATAATCGAGGATGATTCTCTGCCATTAAATGGTTGTACGATGTTTTTAGTCAGTTACATCAACTTTATGGGTCTCATTTTCCTCACCTCTCATAGGAATAGCACTATTTCTCTCACAGAAGAACAGTCTTCTCCATTTTAGAGAAGACTAAAATAAGGACAAAATTCATATTATTAATAATGCATGGCCCTGGGGAAAATATTATGTCTTAATGTCTGATGTGCCTGTGTCTGGTTCTGAACTAATATGAACATAAACAATTCACTTCAACAAGCATCCAACTCAGAAGCAGGACTGTGGTTTTGGTCCCCGATAATCTCATTTCGTATTTGCACTTTTATCAATGTCTGCTTTCCAAGTGGTGATGACTTTGTTTCTTTTTAACTTAAGAAGTGCAGCTGGTTCAGTTAGGATATCAGGCAGTAATTTCAAACTCTTTGCCCTCTATTTTAACACTGGTAAATAAGCATTTTTGATTAATTACTTGTTTTCCTATGAGAAGGCACAGATACTAATATGATAGTAGTGTTGAGGTGGAGTCGTACATAAGAAAGAGTCTCTATTCCCTCAAAAGGAAACGCCATAATAGAAAAATATTTTTTAGAAAGGAAACCAGGAAGCTTGGTGAATGCAAAGCACTTTTGGAGGATCAGCAGGGGGCACTAAGATTCCACAGCAAAAACATATCCCTGCAGCGTTGATAAATTATTTTTCTTTTGCCTTAACTCTGAACTGATAACACCATAAACTACGCTTTAAAAAAAAAAAAAAATCTTCACTACAGCTGATAGGGTAGCTTTTCTTTTTAACCCTCAAAGTGTAGGTGCACTTAGCAAATTTTTTATCTACCAATTAAAAAAAAAATCTGGTTAACTCATCTGCATTCCGGTTTGCTCCTCATTCAGCATTCAAATGCAATGCTTTTTTCTTCCCTTTGACAAACACAGAGTAATTAGGATTTTTCACAGACAAGTGATTACCTAATAAATGACCTTCTGAAGGCAGCTCTATGAAAATGGAGCAAAAAATGTTTACTACAAGTGGTGGCCAAGAAGGAAGGAACAGGGACAAGACAAGTTCTGCATAACCAACAGTTTCTTCTGCTCTAAGAATGATGAAGGCACTTACAGGACTAGCAGATCTGCATTAAAAATAATTATAAGCCTGACAAGACTCTAAACTATAAACACAAATTATGATTGGCTATTGTGACACTTCATTAATTCCATGGGAAGTCCAAGGGTAAGGTAATAACACTTATATTCACGTGAGACATCGGCAAGTAAGGAAAAAAAGATCAGAAAGTATGAAGTAGGGAAGGATGAAAAGAATACTGATCAATTTTCATATGTTTTCTCTGATTCTAGCACATTTAAAGGATGAGAAAAAGTAAGAACTCTAAATGGAATATCTTTGAAGTGTATTTTTGTGAAGATGTAATTTTTTATAAAACAAATTGCTGCAGGATCTTTGAATAAAATATTGGATAAGGCCACATATTTTTCCCTGTACCCTTATTTGTAAACCCTTATAAACTACTTAAAAATATAGCCTTTGCTTTGGGCCATACTGGCCATGGCTTTAAGTAACTTGTAGATTCATAGTGAATGACCTAAGATCATAGAATTTTAGAGCTCAGGGGAACTTTATCAATTATCTCAGCTAATCCTTTGATTTTATAAATGAGGACTCTACCGGTAGAGAAAGATCACTCAGAAAGTTTTACAAAGTGAAGTTACCACCCACCACTGAAATGGTGACATTGAATAGGTAGTAAAGTTCCAAGTCTCTTGACTCTAATGCAGTCTTTGCCATGTTGGCTTTCTGTTACAGTTAATGTGTGTCACAAATATGTAACAGTTCTCTTTCTATAAAATAGTTACATATGTAAAAAAATATATATAAAAAAATAAAAAAATAGTTACATATGTAGTATGTACAACTTATATATTTATTCTATAAGACATATGTGTATATACACATTATACACATGAATAATATTATATAGATACACAGTATATAAGTGATATATAGAGATATAGATGTACAATTTCATTTTTAACAATTCTGATAACAACATGATTCCTAAGGAAAACAAGTGAGGCTTGACTCCACTTGCATTTGGTAATTTCCCTGGACCTTGTAAGTAGAGGATGCTTTAGCCTAAGTCACAAGAGCGAATATCCGGGACCATTAAGGAGTGTCCAAAGAAATGAGCATGTCACTTATGGTTTTCCCTATTGGTACAATTGAGGTTCTGTTCCAGAGAAATCATAGGAAGAATGGGAAAGACTTCCAGCAGGAGAGAGGTGCTTTTCACTAAGACTGAGAATAGTGAAAGATGAACACCTCAGCTCTACACTGAAGGCATGGAACTTCTCTACCGGCAGCATAATTTGGAGTTGGGTGCCTTGTTTGTACTTGGCTGCTTCAGTCCCTCCCCTCCCCTTTCTCTTCAGTATAATTAAATCAGTTTTATTAGGCAGGGTCTGTGATGGCTCAGTGTGGCTGTGTTAGCTGCCAGTGCAAATGGTTTGTGCATTACATTTCATGCTGCTTCTCTTTCTATTAACAGAAATGGAATTTTGGGGCTTCATTACAAGATTAAACTCCTGATAGAATTAAAGATTGTTGATCCTTTCCAGTAATTTTTCTCCTGGGGACCACTACTGTAAAAACCAGAGCTCCAAACCTCACTTACTCCAGGGATGCATTTTTCTCTGCTCACAGGGAAAAAGCATCATGGAGCATCTCTGAACTTGGTGGAGGAGGTAGACAATGTGCAAATGAATTCTTTGAGATAAATGAAAGTACCTTACAGAATAGAGTATGTAACCACCTCAAAATACCCAAGAGCAACACAATATTAACTGTGACTCTGGGGGCATGGATAGTTGAGATTTCTCATGAAATGTTAAAAGATGACTTCTAACTTTGTAAAACAATGATTTGCGTTTCCTTTTGGGAATTGAAGATGCAAGTAAACATTTCTTCTTAGTGGCCTAGGCATTGGTTTTCTTCTATCTTGTAGCAAAAAAAAAAAAAAAAAAAAAAAAATTCTTTCAGAAATACTAAAGGATTGGGGTGCCTGGATAGCTCAGTGGGTTAAGTGTCTGCCTCTGGGTCAGGTCATGATCCCAGGGTCCTGGGATTGAGCCCCACATCAGGCTCCCTGCTCACCAGGGATCTTGCTTCTCTCTCTCTGTTGCTCCCCCTGCTTGTGCTCTCTCTCAGTTAAATAAAATCTTTTTTTAAAATAAAAGAAACACAAAAGCATTTCTTGTTTGTTCATTTTTGCCACATGTTTTGGGGTGTCAGTACATTTTTGTCATGGTTTATCAAAGGATTCAGGAGTCCCTGGCTAACAGATATAGACCCTAATGAAAGCAAAAGTGCCAACTATTCATTTATCAGAGAGGTTTGATTGAAATACTATATTTATTTTGACAAATCCTTTCAGTGGATTAAAGATGGTAGTTGAATCTGAGAAAATGCTTCAAATGCTCATGCATGAAAACATGTTTGAAGAAGTGTATTATTTAATGCAACTTGTTAAGTTTAAGGTTGGTAATCTCAATCAAGACTGTTAATTCAAACATTTTGCTTTTAATGAATTATTTTTTTCTCAAAGAGCTGAAATGTGGGCCTATGAATCTCTGTCAGATTGAGGAAATCTCAGCTGAATCTCTCTGGTCTCCTTCCTCTCCCTCTCATCTTATTTCTGTCAAAGTGTAAACTAATACATTAGAAAAAGGGAAGATTGATCGATACCTGGTATGTATATTCACTTTCACATCACCCCACGGGTGGGGTTGGAGTGGCCAAGCAATTTGGCTAAAGTCACAAGGTAGTAAGTCGCCGAAGTAAAATTTGAATTCAGGTCTATCTGATGTCGGAATCCATGCTGTATTTTCCCCTTTACATTACACTTCCTTTTACGTTCAATTCAATAGGACAATAAATCCTTTAAAAGAAAAAAAGGAAGGATTTTACAAAACAGAAATTGTCCCCATTAAAAAATACCTATATATTATTTTTCTAAATACTCCCCAAGACCCAGGATCATATTCCAAACAATCACCAGAATGATATGGACTCATATCAAAGCAAGTAGCATGGAGAGACTTTGCGTGTGTGTGTGTGTGTGTGTGTGTGTGTGTGGTTTTGAAGACACATATATAATAAATTGACAGTGTGACAACATTTCTCCTGTTTTTGGCTTTGTTCCTTGACTGGTTTCTAGCCTGGCTTTCTCTGGCGTAACTTAGTGAACAAAATCCCTTTGGTTTTATAGGAATATGGAAGGAATTGAAAAGATGTTGTAAATATATTAGAAATAATGGTAGAGAGATGCAATTGGTAACTGCAAAAATGTTTCTAATTTTTCACTTCTAGTATAGTGGACCTTGCAGTGTGACACTGCAACTTCTTCCACCAAGACACGGCACCTAAGTCCCCTCTTCTTGGATCTAGGATAGACTTTTGACTTGCTTTTGCCAAAACAATATGGCAGAATCTGGGCCAGTTCTAGGCTTAAGGTTCAGAATACCTGGCAAGCTCTGTTTGCTCTCTGCCCAGCTGCTGCGAGGGCAAGCCCAGACTAGCCTGCTGGATGATGAGAGGCCAGTGACCCACTCACTCCTCATGCTCCAACCAATGTCCAGCCACACACAGTAGTTATATGAGAAGATGTAGGTCACGGCTGACCTGTGCATACATAAATAGGCCCAGATGAGAACAAATGAGCATGACCCAGGTCAGCAGAACTACCCAGTCAACCTGCAGATTCATGAACAGTAAGTGGTTATCATTTGAGGCCACTTGTTTCTGAGATTGTTTGTTACACAACCATAGCTAAGAAGGCTAAAGAGCAGAGAAACTGAGCATTGTGTAAGGGGGCAAGAGGGTGTGGGCCATCTTTTGGGAAGAATAATGGGAAAGCAGGGAGAAGAGATAGAATTTATACCTGGAAACTAGGGATACAGTGAGTTGCAAATTTAGCTCAATTAATTCATGTGCATTGCTAATTCTGAAGACTAAGATAGTTAGAAATAAGTATGCGTACTTAAAATGGCAAACAACATAATATCTAATATCCAGTAAAAAAAAAAAAAAGTCAACAAATATTAGCATTAGACAAAAATGTTTGGCTTTCCCTGTGATGGAAAAAAATTTTTTTTCACTCCTTTCATGTTATTGGAATTTAAGTGGTCTGTCCTTAAGTTTTTTGCTATTTCCTGCCATCAGTTGTTTGAAATGGCTGAGTAAAGTAAATCATTTTGTTTTAGTGTATAAGCTTTATGTTACTATTCTCTTTGTAGTTGAAATGAGCAGTGGAAAATAGCCTTTCTGTGAAGTTGGTCTTTTCAAATATATGCACCACTATTCCAAACAGGCGGCTAATTTTCGAGTTCATCAGATGTGTATTTATATGGTGAATGTATCTGTCACATAAACATTTTGTCAATCACCGCCTTCCTTCTGTTCTGACACAGAATGCTAGAGCACCATCTAAATGTGATGAATGTTGTGCTTGTTCCAAGTGAGAATTAATTATGGCAACGACAAGCGTGTTACCAAAGCTACCCATACTCTATGACAATACTTCGTTAGCAGAAGCAGTCATGGAAATTTCACATAAAAAAAGTCCACAGTTAATTTAGAAAACACTTTAGTTTGGACCTTAAAATTAGTTTATCCTTTGAATGAAATTTTTGCCGAAATCAATTCAGTTCTGAATCTGAGGTCTGAAACTGAACAGGATGAAGGAAATAGTCATAAGTTCAATGAAGAAATTATTTATTCTGCTTCTCTGTATCTTTTGAGACTGATTTTTCTTTTTCAGAAACTGTAATGCTATACAGATAGGTTAAGAACATGGGAGTAATTCAAAAGGGATTTAAAGACGATTTTTCCTGCGGATGCTTTCCATGTACATTTGAACAGAAATAGTGATAAACTAACATATTTGATATGTTTGCAGTATGAAATTATAAAATACCTCGTGTATCTAGATCTTTACATTTTCTCTGGACTTATTTCCTTAAGAACTTACACACTCCTACGTTGTTGTAAAGAGGATAACATTAGTTTATGAACATGACTGGATATAAATATAACAAATCGAACAAGTAGCCTGAAGATGACACATGTACAAACTGAGCAATTTAAAAATGAGTTTGGAATGACTATAGAATGTTGAATCATATCCCCAGAGGTCTCAACATAAAATGACTATTCAAGCATTGCACACGCAGCCTTGAGAAGAACAGCTGAGAATCTACATCAGACTCTTTTTATAGACAGAACTGAGTTGATTTAAATAAAAATGAAAAGAATAATAATAGCAATAAGTAGCATATAAAAAAGACTTTATGAGTCAAGCACTTGGCCTACCTTTATCTTGACAATTTTTCAATATTTATTCTGAATATACATAACAGATTATGGATAAACCGTCATAAATTGTCAACATTTTAACCTAAGAAAATTGGCCGTTTCATGTGGTTCAATCCAATAGAAGTATGGGCAAACAAATATAAAGGTGAACAGAATCCTCTACTTTTCCCAGACTGAAAAAATGTTAGGTCTATTAGGTTAAAAGGAAGAGAAGCCAATCAAATGGAAAAAGGATAAGAAGCTAGACACAGTGAAAATGTGGAATGAGTAGAGTATAGCTTTCTGACCCTTTGGGAGAAAGAGTAGCTACAGAATGAAGTGGGTGAGATTCAGATTCAAATTATGAGATACACTCAAGTATAAACTAACAATCTACAAAAAAGTCAGTATGAGGAGTAATACGGAGGCAGAGAAGCCCAGCATAATGTACCTAACTATTCAGAAGAATATATATAAATAATTTACAAGTCTGTCTCATTGCCTTATACAACATGCTCATCATGAAGCCTTTTTTTTTTCTTTTTTGGTATTGTGAATTTTAATTTAATTTTACTGTAGGGGAAGAAAAAGATATTTTATTATTTTATTATTAATTCTTTGAATAATATGAAGCATCTGAAAAGTTGTTAATTTAACCATTTGGAAGTCAGGTGCCTTTTTTTTTTTTTTTTAGGTGCCATTTTCTTTTAAAATAATAAGTGATATAGTCACATATCTCCATTACTTTTTTTTTTAAATTTCTTTTCAGTGTACCAGAATTCATTGTTTATGCACCACACCCAGTGCTCCATGCAATACGTGCCCTCCCTAATACCCACCACCTGGCTCCCCCAACCTCCCACCCTCCGCCCCTTCAAAACCCACAGATTGTTTTTCAGAGTCTGTAATCTCTCATGGTTCATCTATGGAGAGTCCATAATCTCTCATGTATGGACTCTCCATTACTTTTTAATGAAAGGAAAATGAAGGGAAGTAAAAGGAGGGCAATAAAGGGTGCCTGGGTGGCTCAGTTGGTTAAGTGGCTCAGGTCATAATCCCAGGGTCCTGGCATCAAACACCACATTGGGCTCCTTGCTCAGCAGGGAGCCTGCTTCTCCCCTGCCTGCTCTTCCTCCTGCTTGTGCTTGCTCTCTGTCTCTGTCTCTCTCACTCTCTCTGTGTCAAATAAATAAATAAAATCTTAAAAAAGAAAAAAAGGAGGGCAATAAGCTACCCTCCAAACTAGACATTATGTCTCTTATGCTTGAGCGAAATGAAGAAAAACCAACTTACATGAGGGAAACTATTATAAGGTGACCCCCAAGGAAAGTCTCCGTGTGGGCCTAGAGACCTGAAGCCACCATTTCCTGGGCAATAAATAAGAGAGTAACTATTGCATATTTTTTCCTAAACAAGATGGATCAAGTTCTTTGTGTTCCTTCTAAAACTGGGAGGGGAATATATACTGTCTGCTGGCTATTGTTAAAATGATCTGCTTAGAAATCATGTCTGTTTGCTTTCTATTTTTAATATGGAATAGAATGAAACTTGCCCTCCCCACACCTTAGCATTCCAAGGTAGGTGAATCATCATGACTCATAACTTCTGCTTGGACTAAAGCAAGAAGAATATTAAAACCAGCTTTTCCTTTGCTGGGAATTATAGATAAAACCCTCTGCTCCTCATTCCCCTCCATCTTCAATATGAGCAAAGCTGTCTCTGCCGCATAGACCAGATTTCATCTCTGACTGTATCTGCCTTCAGATGACATCCAGGAATTGGCTCAGCAACCTATTTGTTAAATTGTGTAAAAGTTGAATTGAATGCTTGCCTTCTTGTGTCCCGAAGTTTTGTCTCATTCTGAAAATACTAAGTGTGATCTGGTCTGGACAGGTAAGGTAGCCCAGTTTGACAGATCTGTGGTACATGAATTACTTTAGGATTCCTGTCAAACACTGCAAAGAGGGTGGCTCAGTGGGTTAAAGCCTCTGCCTTCTGCACGGGTCATGATCCCAGAGTCCTGGGATCTAGCCCCACGTCAGGCTCTCTGCTCTGCAGAGAACCTGCTTCCTCCTCTCTCTCCCTGCCTGCCTCTCTGACTACTTGTGATCTCTGTCAAATAAATAAATAAAATCTTTAAAAAAAAAAAAAAACACTGCAAAGAATGTGAACATATTTTTGTGCGTGTACTATGTTTGTTTTCCTAAGAATGATCTGTAATATTATATCTTTAAGGTATTTGAGATATAAATAAGTGAAGAAATAAATTAAGAACGACTGATATAATTAAAATGGTAGGCCGTCTACAGAAGGAATCTAACATCATCACCAAAAGGAGACATTGAGGTATAGTAAGAACATACTTGATTGGAATCAAGAACCAAACCAAACCAAGCCACAAAAATAATAAAAAAAACCCCTAAAATATAATCTATTGCATATTCTCTACATGAAGGAAAATTGAAAAAGTGGCCTTTCATGAAAGCAAAAAACCGTCATAAATTTTCAGTGTATCTCTCTAACATTTTAGTTAGAAAGAAGACTTTGACTCTGTAATTCAAAAATTGGTCTATATGGTGGTCATTGCTTGACGATAGTGACATAAAGACCATTCAACTCATTCTCCCTTCTCTGTGTCCATACAGAGCAAACAATAGTTTGATAACAATTTGCCTTATCATGTATATCTATCCTACCCCAGGTAGATATATTACTACTAACAGATACTAGTATCTGTTTTCCTTGGTAGCTGAACTTCTCATTTTAAATTAATAAATCAGTATCTGGCTTATATATCCTTCCATGAATTTGGTTAGTATCAATCTGTTCTATCTCAGCTGGCTTGATGTGAATCACAAGTAGAATGGTCAAGATCTAATAATTTGTGTTTATAAAACTTACCTTAGTTTTTTTTTCCTGCTTTCCAAAGAGGGATGCTGTTATGGAACAACTGCTAACCAAGAAAGTCTTGTAATTGGTTTTCTCA
Source organism: Martes martes (assembly GCF_963455335.1). NCBI lineage: Eukaryota > Metazoa > Chordata > Mammalia > Carnivora > Mustelidae > Martes > Martes martes. The sequence goes on from NC_137888.1 coordinate 18,551,430, forward strand.
AGTTTAAAATATGTATATAATTTCTTAATTATCAGTCAGTTCCTCAGATTTTTGAAGGGGCCTCAGAAATTGAAGATGACTTTGTAGAGGAACTCGTTGGATTAAAATCTGGAAACCATTTTTGATGTATACTGAATTTTCTTGTAATTCAATAGAAACAGAGTTGAATTCAACAATTCAAGAAATGTAAGGTGATTTGTTAGTTATCTAAGGTTCTACAAAATCTTGAATATAAAAAGAAAATACTCTTTCAGTTGAATGCTCTGATCTTCCAGGAAATGCCCTTTATATAAAAAAAAGTTTTCTAGGTTGTTGGACCTTAATGACTAATGGGGTTCTATATAGGAGAATATGTGAAGTAGCAAGGGAAGAGTAGGCACAGGGTAAGTAAGCCTGATGTGGGAGAAGACAGCTGGGCATTGTGGCATTTGCATTCACCAGGAAGACTCAAGGCCACATCGTAAAGACCTTGGCATGGGATACATGTCGGTGGTGGTCAATATACTATCTAAAAAATACTTTCTTATGGGAATGCTTGGGTGGTTCAATCAGTTAAGAGGCCAACTCTTGATTTCGGCTCAGGTCATGATCTTGGGATCCTGGGATCCGGCCCCACATTGGGCTCCGCACTCAACAAGGAGTCTTTTTGAGGATTCTCTCTCCCTCTCCCTCTGTCCCTGCCCTATTATTCCTCTCCTTCTCTGTCTCTCAAATAAATATATCTTAAAAAAAAAAAAAAAAACTTTCTTACATGTGGAGAGCAGATATAATAATAATGTAAAGATCTTCAAATGAGAAATAAAGAGAGTAGTAATTCTTGGTTAATAATACTAATAAAAATGTTTTTACACCCTGATCTGATTCTTCATATATGTCAGCAATCTTATGTTACCATGCAGAAGAAAGGTTCTAAGATTAATGCCAACTTGATACCACTACAGTTGAGATGAATCATTAAAAGTGTTGTAATTTTTTAAATAGGAAGATTTATGAAAAATTGAAGTAGCCTTTCCATTACTGTTAAACCTGTATCTCAGTCTCATAATGCATATCTCATCTGTACCTGAGAATTGGCTACTTGCTTCCCAGGGGTGATTATTTTGTCTATGTGAATTCCACTAAAGATGAGAAAAAAATTGTTCTGTAATATCTTGACTTAAAAACAGACTTATTAAAGTTTTTTGCATAAATAATCTGTCAGTTTCTCATGTCATGGGAGAGAAATTTCTTGCATTGCATACATACAGGGAGTGTGGCTATACTGAAGTGGAAAAGTTTTTTATGCTCATGACTAGTAATTTCCTAATTGCCTGCTTCATTCTGAAATTGTGTTCCATTTCATGTTTTAGAGCCAGTGACACCAAGGGCATAGTGGGTGGTTGGGGAATGATGATTTCCTGAATTGAACATAGGAGAAGTGAATAGAACAAGTCCTGGGGAATTCATGGGCAAGGGAATTAATGTCTCCTGGAGTAAAGTTATAAACAATGGATGATTTATATACAATTGCAAAGATTAGATGAAGCCAAATTAAGAGCAGTGCTGTTGCCCAATTTACCCCACATTCACAGGGACACATCCAGACACCTCAGTTTAAAGCAGAGCGTACTATTTTGAAACAAGGGCTCTGAAGAGCCCCCAGGAAAAGAGCAAAAAGATGGGAATAGATATGCCAAAAAAAGGGAAAAAATCAGATGATTGATTAATCATTCATTTATTTATTTGGATATTGCATGAATAGTGACTTGATATTGAACCTTTGTTTTATACACTAGACCAGAACATTCATTCAGTCACTTCACAAATGCATATTGGTTGTTACTATGTGACATGGTTGCAGATTTTGGGGTGTAAACCTCTACAAGGCAGAGTCTATGGATACCCTCATAATGCAATGCCTAGCACATCAGCACATGTAGTTGTGTATTATAAGATGATGATAATCATGATGACTCTGATGACAGGAGATGTTTAAAAATCCTCTCAAAATACAATGTTGAAAAATGACACAAGAAAGAAAGTGAAAAATGAATCAGCACATTTAGTTTTATATTATTTTTTAGAAAAGAGAATGATTACCATTGGGGCAAGTTCATGAAGTGTAAAAATACTTTGCATCATCTTGAACAATTTATTGGTACAATTTCAAATGTCGCATAATAATCCCTTTTATAATTATACCATATTTTACCATATTTTCATTTCCTCAGTGATCATGATACAACATATATCTTGTGATATAAATCGTTACTAGTATAAGGTTTAACTCGGCATAAATTCTCAGAAGTAAAATTTTGACTCAAAGCGCATGGTTAATTTTATGACTGTTTGGGTAGGTAGCCCATCAAGCCGATTTCTAGAAATTCGCGCCACTTGGAACTCGAACCAGCAGGGTAAGGGGAAGACCAACCCGGACCTAAATGAGTAAGAAGGGAAAAGAAAAGTTACACCCAGTATGTACCTACTGCTCTGGACACAATCCTTTCACACATACTGCATTATTTAAATACCACAGCTACTCTGTGGAAAGTTTTGTGGTTGAAGTTAAGGCTTGAAAAAGAGCTTGAATGATGCAGAGCTTAGGAAAAGGAGAAAAAAAATGAGGAAGTGCCTTCCAGATGGCAGAAGCTCCTGGAACGTGAAGTTATGAACAAATAGAGTTCTGTGGTCTTTGTGGTGACCTTGAAATAGCATCCCAACTCCCACTATGTGTTCTGAACCAATTAAAAAATAAGATGGTAATAAGGCAGCAGGGTAGAAATGTGCTCCTGCTGTGGTCAAGGGTTTTCTAAAACTAAAATCCCCAAATTAATCATCAAAAGTAAGCCTCTCCTTTCTAACCAGTCCCACTCCACTACCACTCCACTGGCACAAGAGTTTTTAACATTTAAGGCATGGACTAAAAAAGAAACATGTGTGTTTCCTACAGGTCAGCTCATTCACAAAGGAGGAGGAAGGAGCCAGGCTGGTGGGTGCCTCATTGCTCCTTCTAACCTCAGCGATGGGCAAATTATTCCTCACTGGGGAAAAGGAATGAGCAAGAGCTTGAGGAAAAGGCAAGAGTCCTCATGCTATTGTTAAAAAAAAAAAAAGAAAAAGAAAAAGAAAGAAAGAGTCGTCTAGCTAGAAGAGTTCCCTCCCCACTGAAGACATAATCAGCAGTGGAAAATGAGTAGTTGCCTCTGACCACAGGGCAAGTTGAGCAATAGTGTAGACTGACCCCGCTAAGGTTTATGTTGGAATTACTAGAAGGTTGAATGTGGATCATCATCTGAAGTACTGTGCTGAAGAATCAGCTTTTGCCTTCAGAGATCTCTGGTGGTTTCTGTCTCTTTCATACTGTAGTTGTCTCTTTCGATGGCCCAGCTTCTTGGATTCTATGCCCATGGAGAAGACGCAAGGTCTTAGGTAATGATTCTGTTTTTTTTTTTTTTTTTTAAACTGGGTCTTCCTCTCAGTGGCATTCTGTCTTGCATTATGTTCTTCCTCTGTGGGCCAAAGCCAACAAAACAAAAATTGATAAGGAATAATCTCATTATGGATATCATTCAAAAATATGACTCAAAATTATGAATAGTTAGTGGCCATAGACAAGGTAAAAAAGCTACCAATTTAATCTTTAGTGCAAGGTGGCAGCCTCTTGTGCCAGATCATTACTATTTTGCTCATCACCAACCTTCTTCTCTGAGATAAGATAATTTCATGGACAATTCTGTGTGCCCGTCACCTACAGTTCATAGATCAGAAGCACAGATGATGCCTTCACATTGGGTCCCTTACAGAATCAAATGCAGGTTCTGTTTTAATTGATGACTGTAAGTGCAGTAAAATGTCAAGTCATAGTCTTTATGACCACAGAGGAAATCTGGGCTTTAGGGCCCTACTGCAATGCAACATTCCCCCAGGCTTTGGGAAGTCCTGAAAACAATCTGGACAATGAATTCATTAGGGGCCCCAGGACAGTTCAAATCAGGCAACAGAGTATTTTTTTTTGCCCACAGATTTAAAAATATTGTTGAGTATATTTGAGAATAGTATTTTCCCAGACGATTAAAAACACGTTTTTCTTAATACTTAATACCAGAAAAGCGATGGCATTCTTTAATGGAGTTCTTCAAGGTGCCTCCTACCCTGGGGGGGCAGATGCAGATAACTCTGTGGAGCCCACTAGAGTCACCCTCTTCAAGGCCCCCTGGAAGGAGGACAAGGCTGCTCATGTGTATCTCTGTTTCACTCGGTTCAAATGATGCCCCCCCCACCCCATGTCCTCCTTCAGTAGATGATAGGTTTGCCTGCATTTGTCACATTCCTGGTGTCATTTACATTCTCCCTGCTGTATGAGCCCTCATTCTGCTGCTTTCCCAACATTTTCCAAAGCCCATTCTTGGGCTTCAGCCTATCTGCCTAGAGATTCTTGAACCAACATCTACCCTCCATCACAGAACAGAAAATGGTTTATAAAATGTTCATAATTTGCTATAGAATGTGACATTTTCCTTCTCTTCCTCTCCTCCTTCTGATGAAAGAAACATTCCTTTTAATCTCAGTACATTGTTGGAGATAATTTTGCAGCTCACATAGGAAAATGGCAGAGTTTGGGTGCACCGTTGTAATCTGAGATTTTAAAATGTAAATTTGTGCTAACAAAAGCTCTTAACATATTTCTTTCTGTATTTGTGAGATGTGTACAGAGTTACAGAAACTATGGCTACATGATAAAGAAACCCAATCTATACCCTTAACCTGGTCTAGGATAGCCAGAAGTCTGAAATGTTTTTAGTTAGGTTTCACATAATGTCAGGGAGACAAGACCAACCCCTGATCTTCACACCCCATCACACAAGAGAATTTGAAGGCCGTTGAGCACTGAATTTTACCATTGTACTGCAATTACAGGAACACCTGTGCTACCTAGTTGTGCACTGAGCCCCATGAAATGCAATGTTCCAGAGCTGTCAAAATGTCTCATTTCTTGCCTTTAATTCAGGGCCGTAATTGTAGTCGATCTGGTTATTATGTTATACTATGCTCATTTATAAGCATACAGCAGAATGGCTAATCATTTTAGATTAAATCCAGAGGGCTCTTGTAAACATTCACCCAGATCTGTGTACCTTTCTTTAAATAAGACTTACAGTATACTTGCACAAGAAAAAATGGGGTTTTCTATAAGGTAAAAAAAAAAAAAAAAAAATCCTTAACTCATTAGGTTGCTTGAGCAGTACATGTTAATGAGGACTCAAATATATGTGTTTTTTAATATATTCAGCTCTAAGGTCTGAGTTACAGTGTTCAAGCTCTGTCCAAATACAAGCAGTACTGAAAGTGGACTTCATTCACTGGCTGGGATGGGTTAGATGCAACATCTGAACCAATTTACAAATGACCTTGGGGGGAAAAAAAAGTCTCAAGTCAGATCAAATATCTGGAAAGGATATTGTCTGATGGGTGACATTATTTATATGACCAATTGAAGACGGTGTAGAGATTTTAGATTATGTATTTAATAAATTAATTTTACTGGAATGAATACAACACTCAGGAATCTAACACTTCTGGAAACCCCCTGAGAACAAACAGTATGTGTCATTTCCACATTGAATAGTTCTCAAGAAGATGGTATCAGCTGATAAATATGCCAATAAAAGCAGATTCCAAAAAGATCAATGTTCCATGATACAGGTTGTACTAGGTCAAAGCTTTGGTTGTAAAAGTTTTCAAACACGCACTTTGCCTTCCCTATATTCTTCTGTTTAGTGTAAAATTCTACTGGGCTAGGAGTGCCTGGGTGGCTCAGTTGGTTAAGCATCTGCCTTCAGCTGGGGTCATGATCTAGGGGTCCTGGGATTGAGTCCCACATCCCATTGGGCTCCCTGCTTAGCTTCCTCTCTCTCCACCCCTCCCCACTGCTTCTGTGCTCTCTTTCTCTCAAATAAATAAATAAAATATATAAAAAAAAATTCTACTGGACTATGGGCCCTTTGAGGTTGGGGTTGTGGTTGTTTTCCATTCTTAGTGATCAGCAGATCATGACACCCAGTAGGCCCTAAAATATGGGTGACATTTGATGAGTTGAAATAAGACTCCCATTTTGTTATTGAATATTTTTAGTGAATCTTGGTATCTACAAATTCTCTGACACTTGACTTTTAGCATTTCATGGGTTTCTAACTGAAATTTTGGAATTGGCATTTGGTCAAAATTGAGACTGTGGTACATAATCATCCTTGTACAGTGTTGGCAAGTAGCCTCCTGCTTGTCTCTGATTGTGAGACCACGTAGTTCTCTGGCTGTGTTTATGCATTGTTGCTTAACTAATGGAAGGGCAGATGCTGGGTCTTTCTCACTTTTTATATTTCCTGTCTGGTACTATTTGCACTGCAAATAGTGGGTTTTTGACCTTAATTAACTAGTGTTTAACATTTTGGTAATGATAGGTACAGTCACTGGGCTAAAATGTTTATTCTGTTCACTGATGTAGCTATCAGAGAAATGTTATGAGATTTTAGAAGATGAAGCATAGAACTTTTAAGCTTAGTATTTTTTTTTTAAAGATTTTATTTTATTTACTTTACAGAGAGAGAGATCACAAGTAGGCAGAGAGTCAGGGGGAAGCAGGCTCTCCGCTCAGCAGGGATGCTGAGGCAGATGCGGGGCTTGATCCCAGGACCCTGAGATCATGACCTGAGCCGAAGGCAGCGGCGTAATCCACTGAGCCACCCAGGCACCCCGAAGCATAGAACTTTTAGAAGATAAATCGTAGCCATGCATTTTAAAACTTTTATTTACGATTTTTTTCATTTTTTAGGTTTAAAAATAGTTCTCTTTTGTGTATAGTTTGTCGATATTGTAGAAATGCTGTAAGATTCTTAGGAATGTTAGTCTATAAATTTAACAAATTACTTTGCATATATCACCATTGTATTAAAAAAGCTAGAAAAAAAAAGAGTTAGACTCTGTTGCCTAGCCTTATTAGATCTTGTGTTATTTCTCTTTTTAGGTCTAGTTCCAACTCCACTTATAAAATGTGTCAGTTAATACAAGACATCAGTGCCCTGTCCTTTATTATTATTTTTTTTTTGAGATTATTTATTTATTTGATACAGGGAGAGAGAGAGAGAGCACAAGCAGGGAGAGTGGCAGCCCATGGAGAAGCAGGCTCCCCGCTGAGCAAGGAACCCCATGCAGGACTCCATCCCAGGGCCCTGCAATCATGACCTGAGCCCAAGGCAGACACTGAACTGACTAAACCACCCAGGCACCTCATGACCTATATTTTAAATAATGGGCTTTTCCTGTTGCTCTACCACCAGAGAGAGTTGACACTTCTATTAGAAATTGAACTTAACTTAAGGCATTGGTTTTCTCCAGTTTTTCTTCTTCTTCTTCTTTTTTTTTTTTTTCCTTTTTGAAGCTTGAAGCTATTGGTGCAGTTATGGCGCTAGGTCAGATTTTCTTTGTAATTCAGAGGCAATGAATTGATTCATCTAGAGATGGAATCTGTGATTTTAGCCTTATTTACACAGTTTATTGATCCACAAGTTCGACTCTTTAAATGAGTAAAAAGAAAAATTGAGCAAACGGAAATCATTTTTGCGAACATTGTGTTTAGTTTAGACTTCCTAGTGCTGTGGCAATTTTCAGCTTCATTCTTGGTACAAAGATCAATTTTGCAAGTGGCACCTGTATCATGACCATGTTATTATGTTCATGTGGGAGTAAAGGCTTGTTATGCTGTAATGAAAGAGGTACCCCAAATATCCTCTCATTAAAGGACATGAGTTGGCAAGAAATAAAAGTCAATCCATGGGATGGAGAAATGATGACAATGTTTACACATAAATTTTATGTAATTAAATAAAATATTTGTAAAATACTTCTAAATTCAAATGAAAAGACCCTTGCCATGTCTATGGAATTAATATATTATGTTGGATCCAGTTTTTCCATTAAGCTTGCCATCTTCTTTCTCCTCATTAGGCAAATATCATTCATGCCATTTCTTATTTTCAAGTGTACAGTAAGAACAAAAATAATTCTAGAATCATCCCTGAAGCTATTTGTATTCCTGTGAATACAAAGAACTATCAGATTTGTGAAGTGGCCATTTGAGTCAAAGGCAAATGAGACTAACCCACTGTCATTTAAACCTTCAGGGGGTCCCCACTGCCCTCTGGATAAGCTTCAAGCATCATGGTAGTCAACTCCCATCTCCCCAACTTGTGCCCCTCTTCTGCTTCCTGTTTTACCACCACTTTTCCTTGGGCTTCAGCCAGGCTGACCTCTTTCCCAATTACCCAAATGTCTTACCCTGCCTTTTTCCCCTTGGCATTTGTACTTGTTTGCCTTGCCTAGAGCGCTTCTGTTCTATTTTCGCCTGGTGAATTCCTCATCTTTAAGGTCTCAGGCTAGAAGATACTTGTTCCAAGAGTAGCCTTTCATCCCCCAAATCGTGATTGGTGCTCCTCGATGAACGCTCCTAGGTGCACGGTTCTCCACGGCTGCAGCACTAACTGCTCACTGGAATACCGATGGTCTCTTTACTCCTCTGACTTTCTCGCTGGATTTCATGCTCTGTGAGAGCAAGAACTATGTCTTCCCTAATTCTACTGCATCCCCAGTAACAAACACATTCAGTGCCTGGCAATTAGAAGGCTCTCAGTAAATGCTTCTTAGATGAAGGAATGATTGAAATGCACTGAACCTGTAGAAAACTATATTTTCTTCTGAAAAAAAATTTCCATTACAGTTACAAATGTAACTAGTTTAGCTTGTTAAGGCACTTAATAATTGTATAATTATGCTTATTTTTGAAGGGTTAAGAGTGAAGTTACTTATCTCTTTTGTAGACATTAGTTTTTTCTTGGGGAGGGAAGAGCAGAGGGAGAGAGAGATTCTTAAGCAGGGTCCACGTCTAGTGCAGGGCTTGATCCCTTAACCCTGAGTATGACCTGAGCCAAAATGTAGTCAGTTGCTCAACTGACTGAGCCACTCAGGCAACCTGACATTGGTTTTCTTTTAATGGATCACTAATGGTGTTTTTTGCAGTTAGGGAAAAAAATACTCTGCCATTTACTTACAATTAGTACTCAATTTTAAATGAATAAAATGTGGTCACACTTTGCCTAATTTGCTTGCTTTTGTAGTATGACATCAAAAGTCTGTTTATCTAAGTATACCTGAAGGAGCTCATTACCCAAAGTTGTCCCTCCCATGGATGATTCTCTGGCTTTGGCTCCCTAAGCATCGTGATGGAGTAAAGCCTTATTACAGTTAATCTTGGAGCTTACAATAGAAGAATATTTTTAAAACAAGGCTTTGTTTTGGTTTGTTTTCATTATTTGTTTAATTATTTATTTATTTTTGACTTCTTTTTTTTTTTTTTTATTTTAATAAACATATGATGTATTTTTATCCCCAGGGGTACAGGTCTGTGAATCGTCTGGTTTACACATTTCACAGCACTCATCATAGCACATACCCTCCCCAATGTCCATTTCCCCACCACCCTCTCCCGTCCCCCTTCCCCCCCGCAACCCTCAGTCTGTTTCTTGAGATTGAGTCTTTTATGGTTTGTCTCCCTCCCAATCCCATCTTTTCATTTTTTCTTTTCCTACCTCCCCCCAACCCCCCCACCTTGCATCTCCACTTCCTCATATCAAAGAGATCATATGATAGTTATATTTCTCCGATTGACTTATTTCGCTAAGCATGATACCCTCTAGTTCCATCCACGTCGTCGCAAATGGCAAGATTTCATGTCTTTTGATGGCTGCATAGTATTCCATTGTGTATATATACCACGTCTTCTTTATCCATTCATCTGTTGATGGACATCTAGGCGCTTTCCACAGTTTGGCTATTGTGGACATTGCTGCTATAAACATTCGGGTGCACGTGCCCCTTCGGAGCACCACGTTTGTATCTTTAGGATATATACCCAGGAGTGCAATTGCTGGGTCGTAGGGTAGCTCTATTTTCAGTTTTTTGAGGAACCTCCACACTGTTTTCCAGAGTGGTTGCACCAGCTTGCATTCCCACCAACAGTGTAGGAGGGTTCCCCTCTCTCCGCATCCTCGCCAGCATCTGTCATTTCTTGACTTGTTAATTTTAGCCATTCTGACTGGTGTGAGGTGGTATCTCATTGTGGTTTTGATTTGTATTTCCCTGATGCCGAGTGATGTGGAGCATTTTTTCATGTGTCTGTTAGCCATCTGGATGTCTTCCTTGCAGAAATGTCTGTTCATGTCCTCTGCCCATTTCTTGACTGGATTATTTGTTCTTTGGGTATTGAGTTTGATAAGCTCTTTATAGATTTTGGATACGAGCCCTTTATCTGATATGTCGTTTGCGAATATCTTCTCCCATTCTGTCAGTTGTCTTTTGGTTTTGTTAACTGTTTCCTTTGCTGTGCAAAAGCTTTTGATCTTGATGAAATCCCAATAGTTCATTTTTGCCCTTGCTTCTGTTGCCTTTGGCGATGTTCCTAGGAAGAAGTTGCTGCGGTTGAGGTCAAAGAGGTTGCTGCCTGCATTGTCCTCAAGGATTTTGATGGATTCCTTTCGCACATTGAAGTCCTTCATCCACTTTGAGTCTATTTTCGTGTGTGGTGTAAGGAAATAGTCCAATTTCATTTTTCTGCATGTGGCTGTCCAATTTTCCCAGCACCATTTGTTGAAGAGGCTGTCTTTTTTCCATTGGATATTCTTTCCTGCTTTGTCAAAGATTAGTTGACCATAGAGTTGAGGGTCTATTTCTGGGCTCTCTATTCTGTTCCATTGGTCTATATGTCTGTTTTTGTGCCAGTACCATACTGTCTTGATGATGACAGCTTTGTAATAGAGCTTGAAGTCTGGAATTGTGATGCCACTGACTTTGGCTTTCTTTTTCAATATTCCTTTGGCTATTCGAGGTCTTTTCTGGTTCCATATAAATTTTAGGATTATTTGTTCTATTTCTTTAAAAAAAATGGATGGATTTTGATAGGGATTGCATTAAATGTGTAGATTGCTTTAGGTAGAATAGACATTTTCACAATATTTGTTCTTCCAATCCATGAGCATGGAATATTTTTCCATTTCTTTGTGTCTTCCTCAATTTCTTTCATGAGTACTTTATAGTTTTCTGAGTATAGATTCTTTGCCTCTTTGGTTAGATTTATTCCTAGGTATCTTATGGTTTTGGGTACGATTGTAAATGGGACTGACTCCTCAATTTCTCTTTCTTCTGTCTTGTTGTTAGTGTAAAGAAATGCGACTGATTTCTGTGCATTGACTTTATATCCTGACACTTTACTGAATTCCTGTATAAGTTCTAGCAGTTTTGGAGTGGAGCCTTTTGGGTTTTCCACATATAGTATCATATCATCTGCAAAGAGTGATAGTTTGACTTCTTCTTTGCCGATTTGGATGCCTTTAATTTCTTTTTGTTGTCTGATTGCTGAGGCTAGGACTTCTAGTACTATATTGAACAGCAGTGGTGATAACGGACATCCCTGCCGTGTTCCTGACCTTAGTGGAAAAGCTTTCAGTTTTTCTCCATTGAGAATGATATTTGCGGTGGGTTTTTCATAGATGGCTTTGATAATATTGAGGTATGTGCCTTCTATCCCTACACTTTGAAGAGTTTTAATCAGGAAGGGATGCTGCACTTTGTCAAACGCTTTTTCAGCATCTATTGAGAGTATCATATGGTTCTTACTCTTTCTTTTATTAATGTATTGTATCACATTGATGGATTTGCGGATGTTGAACCAACCTTGCAGCCCTGGAATAAATCCCACTTGGTCGTGGTGAATAATCCTTTTAATGTACTGTTGGATCCTATTGGCCAGTATTTTGGTGAGAATTTTCGCATCTGTGTTCATCAAGGATATTGGTCTGTAATTCTCTTTTTTGGTGGGATCCTTGTCTGGTTTTGGGATCAAGGTGATGCTGGCCTCATAGAATGAGTTTGGAAGTTTTCCTTCCATTTCTATTTTTTGGAACAGTTTCAGGAGAATAGGAATTAATTCTTCTTTAAATGTTTGGTAGAATTCCCCTGGGAAGCCGTCTGGTCCTGGACTTTTGTTTGTTTGGAGATTTTTGATGACTGTTTCAATCTCCTTACTGGTTATGGGTCTGTTCAGGTTATCTATTTCTTCCTGGTTCAGTTGTGGTAGTTTATACATCTCTAGAAATGTATCCATTTCTTCCAGGTTGTCAAATTTGTTGCCATAGAGTTGCTCATAGTATGTTCTTATAATTGTTTGTATTTCTTTGGTGTTGGTTGTGATCTCTCCTCTTTCATTCATGATTTTATTTATTTGCGTCCTTTCTCTTTTCTTTTTGATAAGTCTGGCCAGGGGCTTATCAATTTTATTAATTCTTTCAAAGAACCAGCTCCTAGTTTTGTTGATTTGTTCTATTGTTTTTTTAGTTTCTATTTCATTGATTTCTGCTCTGATCTTTATGATTTCTCTTCTCCTGCTGGGTTTAGGCTTTCTTTGTTGTTCTCTCTCCAGCTCCTTTAGGTGTAGGGTTAGGTTGTGTATTTGAGACCTTTCTTGTTTCTTGAGAAAGGCTTGCACTGCTATATATTTTCCTCTCAGGACTGCCTTTGTTGTGTCCCACAGATTTTGAACTGTTGTGTTTTCATTATCATTTGTTTCCATGAATTTTTTCAATTCTTCTTTAATTTCCTGGTTGACCCATTCATTTTTTAGAAGGATGCTGTTTAGTCTCCATGTATTTGCGTTCTTTCCAAATTTCCTCTTGTGATTGAGTTCGAGCTTCAGAGCATTGTGGTCTGAAAATATGCAGGGAATGATCTCGATCTTTTGGTACCGATTGAGACCTGATTTATGACCCAGGATGTGGTCTATTCTGGAGAATGTTCCATGTGCACTAGAGAAGAATGTATATTCTGTTGCTTTGGGATGGAATGTTCTGAATATATCTGTGATGTCCATCTGGTCCAGTGTGTCATTTAAGGCCTTTATTTCCTTGTTGATCTTTTGCTTAGATGATCTGTCCATTTCAGTGAGGGGAGTGTTAAAGTCCCCTGCTATTATTGTATTACTGTCGATGTATTTCTTTGATTTTGTTATTAATTGGTTTATATAGTTGGCTGCTCCCATGTTAGGGGCATAGATATTTAAGATTGTTAGATCTTCTTGTTGGACAGACCCTTTGAGTATGATATAGTGTCCTTCCTCATCTCTTATTATAGTCTTTGGCTTAAAATCTAATTGATCTGATATAAGGATTGCCACCCCAGCTTTCTTCTGATGTCCATTAGCATGGTACATTGTTTTCCACCCCCTCACTTTAAATCTGGAGGTGTCTTCGGGTCTAAAATGAGTTTCTTGTAGGCAGCATATTGATGGGTTTTGTTTTTTTATCCATTCTGATACCCTGTGTCTTTTGATTGGGGCATTTAGCCCATTAACATTCAGGGTAACTATTGAGAGATATGAATTTAGTGCCATTGTATTGCCTGTAAGGTGATTGTTACTGTATATTGTTTCTGTTTCTTTCTGATCTACTACTTTTAGGGTCTCTCTTTGCTTAGAGGACCCCTTTCAACATTTCCTGTAGAGCTGGTTTGGTGTTTGCAAATTTTTCAGCTTTTGTTTGTCCTGGAAGCTCTTTATGTCTCCTTCTATTTTCAATGATAGCCTAGCCGGATATAGTATTCTTGGCTGCATGTTTTTCTCGTTTAGTGCTCTGAATATATCATGCCAGTTCTTTCTGGCCTGCCAGGTCTCTGTGGATAGGTCCACTGCCAATCTAATGTTTTTACCCTTGTATGTTACAGACTTCTTTTCCCGGGCTGCTTTCAGGATTTTCTCTTTGTCGCTAAGACTTGTTAATTTTACTATCAGGTGACGAGGTGTGGACCTATTTTTATTGATTTTGAGGGGTGTTCTTAGCATCTCCTGGATTTTGATGTTTGTTCCCTTTGCCATATTAGGGAAATTCTCTCCAATAATTGTCTCCAATATACCTTCTGCTCCCCTCTCTCTTTCTTCTTCTTCTGGAATCCCAATTATTCTAATGTTGTGTCGTCTTATGGTGTCACTTATCTCTCGAATCCTCTCCTCGTGTTCCAGTAGTTGTTTGTCTCTCTTTTGCTCAGCTTCTTTATTCTCTGTCATTTGGTCTTCTATGTCACTAATTCTTTCTTCTGCCTCATTTATCCTGGCAGTGAGAGCTTCCATTTTTGATTGCACCTCATGAATAGCTTTTTTGATTTCAACTTGGTTAGATTTTAGTTCTTTTATTTCTCCAGAAAGGGCTTTTATCTCTCCGGAGAGGGTTTCTCTAATATCTTCTATGCCTTTTTCGAGCCCAGCTAGAACCTTGAGAATTGTCATTCTGAACTCTAGATCTGTCATGCTACCTATGTCTGTATTGATTAGGTCTCCAGCCTTCGGTACGGCCTCTTGTTCTTTTTTTTGAGGTGAGTTTTTCCGCCTTGTCATTTTGTCCAGGTAGGATTTGCTTTCTCCTGCTATGGAATTCCGCTGTTCTTGGTGACTGAAGTTGGTTTTGGATCGGTTTCTTGTTGATCTTCTGGGGGAGGGGCCTGTTGTAGTGATTCTCAAGTGTCCTTGCCACAGGCGGAATTGCACCGCCCTTGCCAGGGGCCGGGCTAAGGAATCCGCTCGGGTTTACTTTCGGGAGCTTTTGTTCCCTGAGCGCTTTCCGTAGAGTCCGGAGGACGGGAATGAAGATGGCGGCCTCCCAGTCTCCGGCCCGGAGGAGCCGAGAGCTTGGGGTTCCGCTCCTCAGTGCGCTCTCAGAGCAAAGCGCCCAATAGCCCCGCCTCCCTGGCTTGCGGTCGCGCCTCGAGGAAAGCAGTCAATTGTTGGAGCTGGAGAAAAGCGCCGGGTCGCTTTTGTCTCCGTGGCCTCCGGCCGCGCTCCGAGCCCACCCAGCCTGCGACCGGCACAAGGTAACCCTGGGCTTAGAGCTCACTCCTCGGCTTTGTCGCTATAGCCGGCTTCCCCGCTCTAATAACTGCGAGCTCTGCAGCACTCAGACACCCCCAGTCCTTCTGTGACCCCGCGGGTCCTGGGGTTATGCTGACCCCGCCTGGGTTTCCCCCCAGTTTAGCCTCTGGAGCGATGTCTCCCAGTGGAGCCGACTTTTAAAAGTCCCGATTTTGTGCTCCGTCGCTCCGCCGCTTGCCGGGTGCCGGCCCCTCCCCCCGGGGTCTATCTTCCCGTCGCTTTGGATTCACTTCTCCGCAGGTCCTACCTTTCAGAAAGTGATCGATTTTCTGTTTCTGGGATTGTTGCTCTTCTTCTCTTCGATTTCCCGTTGGATTTGTAGGTGTTCACAATGGTTAGATAAGCTATCTAGCTGATCTCCTGCTACCTGATGTCGTCTCAGCCTGCTACTTCTCCGCCATCTTGACTCCTCCAGCTATTTTTGACTTCTTAATTTAATTTTTTTTTCGGTGTTTCAAGATTCATTGTTTATGCACCACACCCAGTGCTCTATTCATTACAATTTTCATTGTATGAAATTCTTTTGTAATAAAGGGAATGGACATTTTTACATAGATTTTTAAAAGAAGGAGATGAGAAACCTACGACCATTCCATGACACAGTAGAAAAGGGTGTTAAAGGCCACTGGGATTCTCATATCTTAATTTTGCATTAATGGAGTTCTTTTGACATAACATTCTCTATATTAATTTACTACTTCTAACATAAAAATATTAGTTTCCCAAATATTTTGATTTAATGGAAAAGAACATTAGATTGAAAATTCCTAATCCTTACCTGCCCTTATCTTTTGGGCAAAATAGGAATAAAAGGCATAAAAATAATTCACCTAGTTAAAAAGTGAATTCTTTTTTCTTTTTTCTTTTTTTTTTGCCACTGGAAACCTTACCCTGGAAACAGCATTTGTTTAGCACCCCATAGGACTCTGTCCACTCCCAACTGCTCCACCCTGCATGACATTTGTGTCCTTAGCATACACTGGGCTCGCCTCACCTCTCCTGGGGTCCCTGTCCATTGTTCTTTCCTCCACTATAGGGTATGTCACACTTAGATTATACTGGGATTACCTTGCCCCCTAAGTGTACTGTGTTTCAGTGACTGCTGAGCGCATAGTTGGGGCATTTTGGTGCACATGGGAAGGTCCACCTGAATTCCTGCATTCCCTGCAAATTTACTTAAAAACCTGTTATTATCTTGCATGATGATACATTATGGTAGAACATCATTAGTGGGAACAAGTAGTGTAAGTTAAGTGAACTTTTTTATAGCCCCTGTTTTTCACAGTATGTCACAAAACTATGTTTTAAAATTACTATAACTGAGATTTTAATTTTGTTGACGTTAATTTTGTATTCTCCTATTAAAGCATAGACTCATTGCTCTTATTGAAAAGAATTATCCTATTTTATTTTATTTCACTTTTTAGAAGATTTTATTCATTCATTTGAGAGAGAGAGAGAGAGAGAGAGAGACAGAGAGAGCACTAGCATGGGGAGAGGCAGAAGGAGAGGGAGAAGCAGACTCCCTGCTGAGCTGGGAGTATAAAAGGGGGTCCCATCCCAGGACCTGGAGCTCATGACCTGAGCTGAATGCAGGCACTTAACCATCTGAGCAACCCAGGTGCCCCAGAATTATCCTATTTCAATGATCAAGAGATATTGCCAATAAATCAGTAACTGAAATTTTATTTCTGAATGAAGGCAAGGACTATAGGATAAGAATTAGACATACTCTTGGTTGAAATGAAACTTCTTATTGGCAAGCATGACTATTTAAAATTGTCTGAATTGAGTGTTTAATATTTAGTCACTATTACTAGATAACTGGTATTTTGATATTACATATATATTTTAAAGGACCCAGGATGCCAGTTTTTTACATTGATGTATTAAATAAGTAACATTTCTTGAGCTATGCTTCAGGGAACACTAGTGTCCTAAGAGCTGTTAATAGGTGTTTGAGGAAAAAAGATTCCTTTGGCCAAATTAGATTGCTAAATGTTGCAAGGTAAATGACCATGCTAACTATTCACAATATGCACTCGCATTTTAAAGGGGCTAGGTCTAAGAGTTCCCAAAGTTAAAAAAAAAAAAAAAAAAGGAAAAAATCCCCCCAAACCCAAAAAACCCATTTAGCCATGTTTGACCTAGTATTTCCTAAATTTCTTCTAAAATTTTTAGACTTAATGGTCAAAAATTATTTAAATTCAGAAAATCACACAATTGTAGGGCTTAATGAATTACTCCTCCCACCACATCAAACCTCACCACTACCACCCCCACCAAATAGACTCGTATCTTTACTTCTTTGGTAATCTATTTCTTATATTTCTTTCCCACATAGACAACACAGTGATTTAGTTTTGTCTTTATATGTATGTCTTTAAGCACTTAAAAATCTCTCTCCATATATATATATATATATGTATACATATATATGTGTGTGTATATATATATATGCACAATATGTGTGTGTATACATATATATACACATCTATATATATATATAATATGTAATATGTTTAAGATCTCTAAATATAAGTAATCTTCCCCCATTCCCCCCATAAAAACCCTGAGTCCACCTCCTGTCATGGCGACACAGACTTAGGTAGGGTTTTACCTAAATCTATGTATCCCCCAAATTTCAGTTCTTTGATCCCCCCAAAATATTTACCTCTTGAATTGGTTTCTTGTTTTTAGTTGATGCTTGCTGGCTCTTTTCTCCCTTTGGCAACTTCTACTACCTGGTTTGGTTTTTTCTGTCTCACTTTTATTTGTTTCTTTCTCTCAAAACCTTTATTCTCTTTCTTCATTTCCTTTTGACTTTCAAAAGCTTTCTCTATTTAATCTTTTATTTCTCTTAAGGTATTATCTTGTGCTCATTTGCTCTTGTGTTTCTTTCTGTCTTTTGTATTGTTTTTATTTGTGAAATATTGTTCTTTTTCTTTTGAACAATTTTTTTTAAGATTTTATTTATTTATTAGGCAGAGAGGCAGGTAGATAGAGGTGGAAGCAGGCTCCCCGCTGAGCAGAGAGCCTGATGTGGGGCTCGATCCCAGGACCCTGGGATCATGACCTGAGCTGAAAGCAGAGGCTTTAACCCACTGAGCCACCTAGGTGCTCCATCTTTTGAACAATTTTTATTTAAATTATAGTTAGTTAACTAATATATAGTCCAAACTTACTTCTGAGTTTCTCTTTTCTTCTGGATTATTTATTACTATTATTTTTTGGTAATGTGTGTCATTTCTTAATGTCACTTTAGTCACTCACTTAAAAATGCCTGTTTATAGTTATGGTTATCTCTTTTATGGGCTTTTCTTTCCGGTGTGCTTTCATTTTATATAGAAATTGTATTTTATTCATTATTTTCTATTACTCATTTTTTGATGAAATGAGTTTGCTGAATGTTTAGGATGGGAGTGGGTGCTGAGGAACTTTTCCAATTTCATTGTACTAAAGCTCTGCTTCTGACATTTCTAAACAATTTGAAACTAGGCATGTACTTCCTGAAAACTCCTGAATTTCTCTCTTCCTCCACTGTCATCTGGATATTTCATTCTTTGTCCTTTGTGTCTATTATTCCTATTCTGCTAAGTTCATATTTCATTCCCAGGTTTGGTTCTTGATGTGGCCTTTGTGTTAGAAGGAAACGTTGGCTGGTTAGTTTTGAGAGTTTATAGGACCCAGCCTGTTTCCATGCTTTCCCGTTTTTATCCTGGACTCCTTATTTCTGCTTTATATAAGTATTTTGTGAACTGGATAGAACTAAGCAAATGTAACAAAGAATATATTATTAGTACCGTCTTTGTTGCCTTCCATCTATATTGTCAGCTGTTGGGGGACAAGAGGTTTAAAATTCAGTTTGAATTTTATACATCTGTGGTGTAGGAGAGGAAGATGATTTTTCCTTTCATTCTTCTAGGTTCTTGGCTGAAACTTCCTGTAATAAAAGACAGATTAAGAGGAGAACACCAAACAGAAGTTTAATAACATGTCTACATCCTGTAAACATAAAATATACCCAGGAAAACTAAATAACTCTTGATAGGCCAAAGCCATCACCTTAAATATTATCTTCAGTTAACAGCAACAAAAAAAGATGTTGGAGGTAGGGTGGGGGGAAGACCTGTTGATGGGAGGTTACCAGGAAAAGCAAAATAACAAGTAACAAGGGAAAGGTTGTTAAGCAGATCTAAACCATTGCCCTCTTCACTTGATAAGAATTTCTAGACATTCAGCCATTCTTTTTTTCTTGGTACGGAGGGGAAGATATACTTACAAATGGGGATTTCTTTTATAAATGTAAGTATCTCTTACAAAAGGGCAAATTCTACTGTTTTCAGAGCCTTTCCAGGGTCTGCAGCCTCTCAAAAATAATCAGTCCCAGATAATCAATATTTTGGGGTGGCAAATTTTTCTCCGCTTCAGTAGTGATCAAGACCAATAGTGACCCCTCAGCTTGACAAAACCTTGGGCAGAATTCTTCACCATAGGTCCTGACCTCCCTTTACTTAGGGCATCTATTTTAGAACACTTGTATAGTTGGCCCTCGAACAATGCAGGTTTGAACTTCATGGAACCACTTATATGTGGATTTTTTTTTTTAGATAAATATCATACAGTTCTGTTGTAGAGGCTGAGAAAAATCAAGGCCATCCCACCTCAGGTTTAGCCTTAGCATAAGTACAGCCATCTCAGACCCCTGTGCCCAAGGGCTGAATTTTCCTTACTTTACTTTAGTTCCAGGAAGCCCCACCCTACTTTAGTTCTAAAGACCCCTACCCTACTTTAGTTCCAGGAAGCCCCACCCTGCTTTGGTTCCAGAGACCCCCACCCTGCTTTAGTAACAGGAACTCATAAATACCCCTGCCTTAACTAAGCTCAGGGTCCAAGTCCCTACTCTACTGCATCGAGTACACTTGGGCCCAAGCTTAAGCATGTCACCTTGGGGTCCAAGTCCCTACTCCACTGTGTCAGGTATACTTGGGCCCAAGCTTAAGCTTGTCAAATAAACCCTCGTGTGATTGCATCGGTGCTTGGCTCCTTGGTGGTCTCTCAGACGTGAAAACTCGGGCACAACACTGTAAATGTATTTTCCTTTCTTGATGTTTTTCTTATTAGCATTTTCTTTCTCTAGCTTACTTTATCTTAAGAATATAGTATATAATACATGCAGTATACAAGATACATGTTGATTGGCTGTTTATGTTATTCCTATAGTTTCCAGTCAACAGATGGCAATTAGTAGTTAAGTTTTGGGGGAGTCATAATTTACATGCAATTTTCATGGGTGAGGAGGAGGGATGCCTCCCAACCCTTTAATTGTTCAAGGGTCAACTGTAATCGTAAATTTTTTTTATGCCCCTTTGAGATATAAATCTTTCAAAAAGCCTCTACCTAGTTTTATAGCCCAGGACTATTTCCAAGGAAGCCATGTCTTTGAAGTAGGATCATCAAGGAAGATAGCATCCTTATCTGTGGTCTCTGTGGGAAGGCAGGAGCCCAATTTTGGTGGGCACTTTACTCTAAGTTGTAAAACTACCTCTTGTCATGTAGATAGTGGCAAGCTCACTTTTCCTTTGGATAAAGGAAATTAGCAGACACAGATGGCCTTGAATCTCTGCACTCCATTTCTCAAAAGTCTGGCCCCCCTCCCCACTTTGAGTAGAGCTGAATATTAGGACTTGATTGTGCTACCTCCTCTGTTGCTGCCAAGAGCATTAGGATAAAATCTATTTGGTTTGCTCATCTAGTCCAGTGTCAGTTTTCTTTAGCAATATTTGATGATTGATGATTGATGATGATTTGATGATGAACAATGCTAACGTAGATGGTAGTGTTATAAATTAACATATTGAAAAGTTCGGCTGAGCATGTGTCTAAAACTTGGATTTTAGAGTTTGCATGTTTGCTGTTAGTAAATGTGGTAGGATTCTGTTCATACGTATAAAGGGATACGAATATGAAAAATAAGCCTTTGATCAAATGATATATTTGCCCTTAGATGAAAGTAAGGAAAACGTCTGATGTTAGGGTTGAAAGAATGAAAAGCTCTCAGTGCAAATTCATGGGCAAAGAATGCTGGTTTGAAACAATAACAACAAGCAAACAAATTTGCTGCTACTCGGAGGAAAGTATTTGTCCTGCACTCTTCAGACAGTTCAAGTAACTGTATTGTTTTCACATAACACCATTTCTTCTGGGAATTTCATAGCCCTCTGAGCTAACAAAGATTATTACTGCCATCTGGCTGGTGAGGAAAGTGAACACAGTTAAGTGTGATCTTTCAAGGTCACATGATCAATTAATGGTAGTTTGGTGCTATTTTTCCATCATTTGTAGACTTATTCAATGACAAAGCTCATTTTGAAGGCCATATTTCAATGTGATGGCTTGGGGAAAATCATTGGAACCATTAAGGAAATAACTTCTTAATCAAAGGTGTGGGAAAAAATCAGTGACAAAGATTTCAAACAAGCCAAAAATGCCTGTCCTTCAGTATTAGAAGTCAATTTTCTAGCTTATCACTCATTCTCATTTTCCAGATTTATTTATTTATTTATTTATTTATTTATTTATTTATTTAAGAAAAAGAGAGAGAACATACACACATGGGGGAAGGGGCAGAAGGAGAGAAACCTGAAGCAGACTCCCCGCTGAGCACAGAACCTAAGAGGAGGTTTGATCTCAGGACTCTGAGATCATGACCTGAGATCATTACCTAAGCTCATGACTGACATGAAACCAAGAGTTTCCCACTGAGCCACCCAGATAAACCTTAACCCACTTAACCCTTAACCCACTGAGCCACCCAGATAAACCATCCTTCTCATTTTAAAATCACTGTTCTGATTGTTATTTCCTTTATCCTCCTTGTAGCACCTCCCTGATATGCTGATCACTTAATGGGTGTTTATTTTTGTGTGCACGACTTGAGCATGTTTGCATTGTTGAATGGTTTTTCTGTAGTTTGGCTTTTAATTGAGCTACAGATGTTACACTCAGGAAAGTAATAATCATCTCATTAGATTCCATGAATGTGTTTGCAATGTAAAAACCTAAGAATTGAGGATATAAAGTTTTTATAGAAGATGAGATATTATTGGAGAAACAAAGAACAGATATTTAGGCATCTTGCAATAATTGTAAAAGTTTTGTGGCAGCCAATGTTGCTCAGAAATTAAACTAGAAGGTGCTTTACAAATTTATTTGATTTCAAATTCTGAGAGGATTCATTATTACTGACCAGATCTATTTTGTTTCAGAATATGAGTCCTTTACCTTGTCATACTTATTTTGGGCTTTTTCAAAAGGATTTAAAAATTCTGAAAAAGTGGGGTATTAGTTACACTGCCTATATTCATGATGTTTTAAAAAACATTCTTTTATTTTTAAGAACCTTAGTAGCTTTGCAATATATTTTGTTTCTTTTCCAGCTTGTAGGATAGTTAACTATAATTTATAGTGTAGGTGTCTTAGATTAGTTTTTTCTGAAGGAGTTCCCTAGAGATCTTTGAAAAAAAGAAGACTGGCATTCATCAGAAACCTTTGTGCATCATTGTGAATCCTCCTGACTTCACACCTTTTCCCCAGAAGTTGTTCTAGCTACCAGTTTTGAGTAGACTCTGAACACCTTAAGGCAGGTGTAATTAGCACCTCCCCTCAAACCCCTCAAACCAATGTCTCACTATATCCTCTTTGGTCCTCTGACACTACAGAGTGGATGGTTTAGAAAACTCGTTCTATACTCACACTGCCAATTCTGGAAAAATGGTTAGAGGTGATACCTGTGAGGCCACCCTAGACCAATGGGGACTGCAGTGAAGTCTGGAAGATGCGTGATGGCCCCTTATATCTCTTCAAGATTCATAAGCCATTTCCTAAGCATCTCAGAAGATGCCAGAGAAATCTATGGAAGTCACCATACCAGTGACAAATTTGTAATGAAGGTTTTATTAGGTTCTTTTTTTTTTTTCTCCTCTGATCTCATACCTACTCCCCAAGATTAAAGCTCTGCTTTGGATAGCATGCAGGATGAGATGTGCCTGTAGATTCTTTGGCAGATGCTCTCTTATCTTCCTCAGTCAATTCATAAAGTATATTTATCGTCCCAGAGGCTCTGACAAGTTCTGAGGTAATAAGCCCGTTTAGCATTGTGATTTTTAGAATTTCTCAAAGTTAGAGCACCACAAACTCTACTTTTATCCTATGGCATCTATTTCTATCTTATCACTTTGAGAAAGGTTGATCTAAGGATGAGCAATGAAAATCTTTGTTAAAAGCATGGGTAATTTGGGTGTCTGGGTGGCTCAGTGGGCTAAGCCCCTGCCTTCTGCTCAGGTCATGATCTCAGGGTCCTGGGATCGAGTTCTGCATCGGGCTCTCTGCTCAGCGGGGAGCCTGCTTCCTCCTCTCTCTCTGCCTGCCTCTCTGCCTACTTGTGATCTCTCTCTCTGTCAAACAAATTGAAAAAAAAAAAAAAAAAAAGGAAGCATGGGTAATTTTGGGTGGGCTCTAGCTCTGCTCCCATTTCAGTTTATTATCAGTTGCACCAAAAACATGGAAAAGACTTGTCCTGTTTCTTACTCTGTTCTCAAGAAACAACCTGCCCTTATAGCCTACACATCATTTTCAAGGTCATTATCCCAAGGGCTGGTGGTTCTGATGTCCCCAGTTACTGCCTGTCTCTAGCAACTCATAAAAATGGTAATGTTTTAGATTACATATTAATTAATCAATAAAAATAATGCTTAAATGATTATGTTGTGTAAGACAGGCATAATGGAGAATTCTTTAAAAAATGAGATCATTTTTTGTACTCAAGAAGCTTAAAAATTAAAAAAAATATATATACTGTAAAAGTTGTAGCCTTTTATTACTATCCATAAATATCCTTTTTCCCTACTTCCAGCCACATGGGAAGATTACACTTCTGTACAGCTCAATATTAGCTGTGGCGGGGGAGCTTCCTTTGACCAATGAAGATGAGAGGAAGTGACATGTGACACCCTTGGGGGAAAGCATTTGATTTCAGATGTTCAAGTCCCTAGGCAGCTATTTCTCAGAAATTGTACCAGCAGCAGTATATATGAAGAAAACAGAAGACTGAAGCAATCAAGATGTAGGGATTACATGCGGAGGAGAGTTTCCCTGAAGATTTGCTTGCAACCACTGCAGACTTAGCTTGAATGAAAAATTGTATTGAAATGTTACTTGGTGCTGCAGCTTGACTTTGCTTGTACCAGCTCATGTAACCAGAAGGCTAACAGAAAGAAGCAACTAGGTAGTCCTGTGAGAACTGTGATGGGTCTGAGATCTTACCTTATAGTCAAGCCAACAAGTTAGACAACTGCAGTCTAATGGATGCTGGCAGAAGGCACAAACCTCATGGGTTGGAGACAAAAGGGAATTGGACTTAAGCCACCGTTTGCACCAGCTTCCTGAGCCCCAGTTCCCACAGGGCAGCACAAAAAGTGGAAACCTGTGTATGCTTTGGGCAGTGTTATCGGACAGGAGCTGTGAGTTAGGGGGTCTGAATCTTTTATAATAGTTAGTGGGCCTGCTTGATCTTTGTCTTTGAGGGAGACATTATTATACCAGAGAGTGAACAGGCTTGATTAGTCTCCAAAAGGAGTCGCTATCTCCCTCTTCCACGACGGGCAACAGACCCATCCTTGACTCCAGAGGGAGATACTATGTCTGTCTTTCCAAGTTTGTTCCTATGCAAACTTGCTTGAAGATAAAGTCTAACACAAAGACAGTCAGTTCCTCTGCTTTAAAGATGTCTAGAAACATGAGACACCCAAGGAAAATGGTCTGTTAATAGTACTTGAGGTAATTTCCGAGTAAGTTATTAATTTATTTATTCATAAATATTCATTGGATATTTAGTGTAGGACAGGTGCTCTTCCAGCCTCTGGAGATTGAGTAACAGAGATAAAAAAGGTTTCTGCTCTCAGGGAGCTTATATTCTAGGGTGGAGACCAAAATGATAACTACAAAGCAATTGTAAATAGTGATAATTATTAAAAAACAAATTATTAAAAATTATAATTATATTATATATAATTATATATAATAAAATATATATTATATATTATGCATATTATATACTACATATATAATTATAATTTTTAATAATTTGTTTTTATTATATTATGCATATTATATATTATATATAATAAAATATATATTATATATTATGCATATAAAATATATTATATATAATAAAATATATATTATATATTATGCATATAAAATATATTATATATAATAAAATATATATTATATATAATAAAAATTATAATTATTAAAAAACAAAACAAAACAGGATAACAAAACGGAGAGTGACTTGAGTGCAAGAACAGGCAATATTAAACGGCCAGGGAAGGTGTCTCTGAGGAGGAGGTAATACTGAACAAAGACCTGAATGACAAGAAAGATCTAGCTAGGTGAAGATCTAGGGTAAGGTCATGCCAAACCATGGAGGAATGAGCTTTGCTTTTATGAGGAACAGGAATTCTGCTACTATTATCATTACTGCTACCTATTACTACTACTACTCTAATGACAGCAACATGGTGAATCTCTTTTAATCTTAAGTCCAAGGCTCAGGGAGGAAGGAGGGTGCTGAGCCCTAAGCAAAGGGAGTAGGAGGAGAAAGGGGCATAAAAATAGGATTAAAATAATAGTAATGGCCAGAGGTGAGATGACAGTTTTCAGGTTGTAGTGATGTCAAAGCTCTTTAGGAAAGGTGGATTCTGAGCAGGGTTTGAATAGGCAGAGAGAAGGGAATGAGGTTATGATGATGGTTCTGGAATCTTGTAAGCAGAAATGATGGACAGAGGGAAGACTCAGTGCAGTGGAAGGAATGACAAGGGAAAAAGTAAAGTGTATTTATGACTCCATTTATAATTTAGGTTTATGATTGTGGAAGACTGGGCTAGAAAGAGGATTTAAAAGGATTTAGGAGGGAAACAAAATCTTTTTGAGTAATAGGCACAGGATTCACAAGACCTAGATGAATCTCCTGGTGGCAGAATTTGTTAGACGACATTGGTTTGATACGGAGGTATTGAGAAGGCCTGGAAATTTTGTTGAAGTATCACTGGGAAAGCGTATATAGACAATTTTGAATTATTTTTAAAGGCTAAGTAGTAAAGATGAAGTACAGTTCTGAAGACTGCTCTGATTTCTGACACCTTTCTGGAAGAGTAAGCAACCTGTGAATTGTCCTGAGTAAGCTTTGCTCCAGAGCTACCTGAAGACAAATTTTGGAAAGCCACAAATTGATATGCTATACATTTTGGCTAAGGTTTGAGTTGGTGATAATTCAAGCAGGAATGTGTGTTACTGTTGAGCAATTGGTCAATGGCATGCTGACACAATTTTTCCATAGATCCTTCATGAAAAAAAGTCAATGATTTCTATTTCTCTGGTGCCTATAAGTCTTCATTAAAGAAAAGTCTGTATTCAGGGAAAATTGGAGGCAAAGACAAACCCCTATGCTGTCTGTACATCTTCCTTGGAGATGTGTCTGGAAAGCAAATTTTGTTTTCTTGTCCCTCCAGCTCCACATTGGCTGATGAGAAATACAGTAATTTAACTAATACTGAATATAAGTCAATGATTGTAACTAAGAATGACCATTTGGAGGTTCATGAATTCTAGTATTGTTCATGGTTTATATAATAGCTTTGTGGTAAATTAGGGATGGTTTTACTTATTTAAAAAAATATTTATTTATTTGAGAGAGAGTTAGAGAGCATGAGCCAGGTGGGAGTGGGGGCAGGGGGAGAGGGGAAGCAGACTCCCTGCTGAGCAGGACTCCAACTCAGCTGGATCCCAGGACCCTGAGATCATGCCCTGAGCTGAAGGCACATGCTTAACCAACTGAGCCACCTCGGCACCCGTGATGGTTCTTTATGTTTATCACAAGTACAAAAAAGAGGCAAGAAATAGTAATCTTACTACTGTGAATACTTTTCATTGCTGTGATATAATAACGTTAATGGATATCTCATATTCTCTCAGTCATTTGGATTCAAAGTATTAGCCTAGAATCTCTCATTTCCGTCATTCCATAAATCCAATTTGTCAAAACACTCTGCCAAATTTTCTTTCCTTGTATCATCCCAGTATCCTAACTCAGGGCCTAATAACCTCTTTCTGCAATTACTATTATTGTCTCCCATCTGTTTTTTTCTGCAGAGATCAGTCCTTTTATTTATTTATTTATTTTTTCTTTGTAATTTACAGCACCATCATTTTTTTTCCTGTAATGGTTTTGATCTCAGGGTACCTGCCATTGCCACCCTTAGTAGAAACTTACATATCTATATCTGAAGAGGTTTATTATAAGGAACTGGCTCATGTAATTATGTAGCCTGAGGAGTCCAAGATACACACTTGGCAAACTTGATTCTCAGGAAAGCCATTGGTATAGTTCCAGTCTGAGTCCCTGTTTGATCTGGAAAACAGGAATCATGTTCTAGCTCTAAGACAACCAGGCAGAGAGAAAGATTTCTAGCTTATGCCTTATTTTTACCTTGTCTTCAATCAATAGATTGGATGAGACCCACCCACATTGGGAACGGCAGTCTACTTTACTCAGTCTACCCACTTAAATATTAATCTCTTCCAGAAACACCCTCAAAGACACACTCAGATTAATGTTTATCCAAATATCTGGGCATCCCATGGGCCAGTCGTATTGTGTGGTATTAATCATCACAATTCCATGGAAGCTTCCCTCATCTTTCCATAGGGGCTGCCTCACTTCTGTGAACTCCCACAACCTGTGGAAAATGACTCCTTTTTACCTTTGTTCACAGGCAATGTATTAGTCTTAGTTATGTACATGACCCATATTATCTGGCTGATAATAAGTACTAAATATATATTATTATTATTATCCTTGAGTGTGAATATTAATGTGAAATCCCAGATTCTCTCTCCCTTTCAGCTCAGCATACTGTGAAAGTTCAGCTTTGAGGGAAAGTTGCTAGAAAACAGATTGACCTTCTCTATTTTTGAACATTAGCCTAAGTGCATATAAATATGCATCCACAGTTTCTAGACCTGTGGGTCACAGACTGGACTTTTACTATGGGTGGAAGAGATGCTACCTTGCCTCTAGCTTATGGGCAAACTCCTTCTGCTTTAAAGTCATGCAGATTTATTATCATTACTCTTTAATCCTTAGCTTTATTTAAACCAGCATGACATCACTAGATAGAAAACAGTTCAAGCAAAACAAAAGAAACATGATATAAGATTCTTTTTTGTTGAATTATTCTGGTGATAATAGTCTACTGTTCACTTGAAATGCCACTTTCATGGAGGAGTACAATTAAAAAACACTTTGAAATAGTAAAGAACAAACCTATAAAATGAAAGAAAGCTAAAATTTTTTGCTGAATGTAGGCCACCAGAATACCAAAAAAAAAAAAAAAAAAATCAAATCTTTAAATTACATTCATTGCCCAGGGGATAATTTTATGTAGGAGAATGTTCTAAATTACATTTCTGCACTCTTGGGATTTCAAACTTACTGGCATCCCCAGTGTTCTGTGACCATTTTTTTTTTTTTTTTCATTTGTTTAGGTTTTGAACCTTGACAAATCTGCATTAGTAGGTGTGGTCATTTTTAAGGACTCATAATGCAACTGACTGGTATTTAAGTGATACAAGGGAAGTATCAACCAATAGCTTCACGACACAACAACCATCAACAAGAGCCTGGCTTTGTCTTGCCATCTTTGTAATGAAGACAAATTTTAACTGTCCTTGACTCTGTGATATGTGTAGCAGTGCTTTTTTTGGTCCATATTTAAACTCTCATAAACATAATTAAATAGGAGGTAATACAGTTTTACTCTGTGTTTGTTTCCTCAATTCACTACATTTTGAGGAAGTCTTAAATAATTTTGTTTACTCTTACATTGCATACAATCTACAGCCTTTGCTAGAATGCAATGAATTGTCAAGCTCTCTTAACTAAGTCAGACTCTGAAGAAAATAAGACCTACAAAGAAATCAGTATTTATTTTATTGATAAAATTAGCATAAAGTTACCCAATGATTTATAGTCACATTTTTATGCTCTTACAATAATCTTGGGGACAAGAAAGTTGTTGAGACTTCAAAAACATATTTATCCTCTATGCTGGTTTTGTAAAACAAGAGACAGTATATATATTGGCCTTTATATGTGAATACACCATTTCTGTTAAGGATTTTTTTTTTTTTAGACATTCTTTTAAGGAAACTACTTCAAATATTCTCCTTGAAACCTTGAATCTGATTCTTGAAGAGCTCAGATATCTGGTGAACTATAGATGTATGTTTTAATGATGGGAGACAAAATTTGACTTACCCTCTTAGATATTAATTAAAAAAACCTTTTGAGAACTGGAATTCAAGTGTTTTTATATTTATACCAATGATGCACAGCAAATAGAGCATTTATATTTCTATGATATTTATATTCTCATTCAATATGAGCCAGAAAGTCTCTTCCTTTGAGTATGAGGCATTTTTAAGTTAGTGTAACCACCTATTTTGTAATGGAAAACTAAGGAGTGCACTGCACAGCATCTCCTTCTTGACATGGGAATGTTATAGTTCAATTCATTGTAACCCCAGGGGAGCAGGCCCAGCATGGTGTGATCTCTAAGCTTCTTATCCACAAATACAGAAGAAATTCTCAGCTGCCGCACCGTAGGTGGCATTAAAAATTATACTTTCAGATCACACGTCTGCTGGAGAGGAATAAGAAGTTAGATCCCGAAGACTTATAATTATTTGATACCTTCTTGTGCCCACTCATTATGATCCATTCCCAGCAGGAGAGAGACAGCACAACAGACTCTATTGAACAGATTTTGCACCTAGGTGTCTTTCAGCAGGATACTTAAAACTGGTGCATGACTCAGAAACCTATTCATATGGCCTCTTATATTAGTCCAGGGAGACAAATACTTACAGTCCTCCCTTCAAACTTTTCTAAAAAAGATTCACACATGCAAAGTTTCCAATTTTCTCGTTATTTTGCTGTAACATTTTCCCATGTTCAAATTGGAAAAAGGAAAATATAATAGGGCCTGTGTTTTTGCCTCTAGTTTGGATGGGAGCCTATTCTCACATCTAAATATGAATCTTGTTTTTTTTTTTTTTTTCTCTCATCCAATTTACAACAGCAACTGTAACTGTAGTCATGATTAGAGGAATAGTAGAGCTAACATTTACTGATCGTTTATTATGTCATGAGCACTGCTTCATATATATTCGTATACATTTTCTCACTTAAATTTCACAACTCCCCTATGTTTAAGGTTCTATATTTTATGGAAGGAAAATTGAAACTTAGAAAGATGAAGCACGTGGCTGAGATTCTAACACCAGTAAGTGGTGGTGGTGAGATCTGAACCAATGATAACGTGTCAAAGCTCGTGCTTTTAAACCCTTCTGCTTCCGTAATATAAATCCTTACATAGATGAAAGTTGTGAATGCAAAAGCTAATGATATCCTGTTTATACAAAATGCAGAAGATTGGGGTGCCTTGGTGGCTCAGTCAGTTAAATGTCTGCCTTCTGCTCAGGTTATGATCTCAAGGTCCCAAGATGGAGCCCCAGATCTGGCTCCCTGGTCGGTGGGGAGTCTCTTCTTCCTCTCCCTCTGCCTTTTCTCCAGCTTGTGTTCATTCTCTCTTTCTCTCTCTCGCTCACTCGCTTTCTCAAATAAATAAATAAATAAATAAAAATCTTTAAAAATGCGGAAGATGGAAGTAGAAAGAATGGGAGGATATTTGTCTGCTGAGCTTGAGTTCAGGTACCTTGGTAAAAGAAGGATTGGTAATGGGAAGCGTGAGAGAAAACATTTATTAAAACCTTTTGATGCACTGGTGAAGGAGCTCCACCAGTAGAGGTACTGATTCAGTACCACCCGTATTGAAACAAGGTGAATTTACATCTTACAGAATCATTGGAGAACAATACAGAATTATGTCTTGCAAAAACAGAGAAACAAACACGTAATTAAAACCATTATGTTGGGGCACCTGGGTGGCTCAGTGGGTTAAAGCCTCTGCCTTTGGCTCAGGTCGTTATCCCAGGACCCTGGGATCGAGCCCAGCATTGGGCTCTCTGCTCAGCAGGGAGCCTGCTTCCTCCTCTCTCTCTGCCTGTCTCTCTGCCTACTTGTGATCTCTGTCAAATAAAGAAATAAAATCTTAAAAAAACACATTATGTTATGTTATTTGTGGTCAAAGAGGTTGTCTAAAGAGATGAATAACACTGTCTTTTGTGTCTAAGCTCCAGGCTTTTAAAAAAGATTTTATTTGTTTATTTGAGAGAGAGAGAGAGCGCGCGTGTGCATGTGCGCATGAGTGGGAAGAGCAGCAGAGGGAGCGGGAGAAGCAGGCATCCCGCTGAGCAGGGAGCCCGGTGCAGGGCTGGATCCCAGGACCCTGAGATCATGACCCAAGATGAAGGCAAATGCTTAACTGACTGAGCTACCCAGGCGCCCCAAGCCTCAGTTTTTCAATCATTACTCCACTCAGTTTATTTTTCTATAATAAATGAGAAATAATTCCAACCTGAGTGTATAAATTATACTTTCTCCCATCACTGTTGCATTGGAAATTAAAAGTTGTATTTTTCATGAGTGGGTAACACTGCTATCCAGAAAAAGTTGACAGACACACAGACTGGAGAAAAAAACAAAACAAAACAAAACAAAAAACCCACCAAGAAGTCCTGGTACTGACAGTAATAACAGGATGTCAGGATGAGTGACTTCTAGGTTCTGTTGGCAGGTACAGTTATCTCAAATTGCCAACCTGAGAAACTGAATTACTACCTAGGCTGCAAACATATTACTTAAGTCTTAGAAACCCCACAGTAGTTCTGTATGTATTGGATATTAGAAAAGGGGAGCCACACAATTTGTTATAAGGTAGGAAATATCTCTCTTTCTCTTCTCTCTTTTTCTCACCTACACACTCATTCTCATCTCATAATATATAGATATAGGCTCCTCTATTTTATTAAAAAAAAAACAGAGGAAGGGGGCACCTGGGTTGTTCAGTCAGTTAAGTGTCTGTCTTTGGCTCAGGTCATGATCTCGGAGTCTTGGTATCCAGCCCCACAGCAGGGCTGGATGCTCACCAGGGAGTCTTCTCTCTCTCTCCCTCTGCTCTCCCCCCCACCCACTCCTGCATGCTTTTCTCTCTTTCTCTCAAACAAATAAATACAATCTTTAAAAAAAAAAAAAACAAGGGAACCTGGGTGGCTCAGTGGGTTAAAGCCTCTGCTTTCGGCTCAGGTCATGATCCCAGGGTCCTGGGATCGAGTCCCACATCGGGCTCTCTGCTCGGCAGGGAGCCTGCTTCCTCCTCTCCCTCTGCCTGCCTCTCTGCCTACTTGTGATCTCTCTCTGTCAAATAAATAAATTAAAAAAATCTTAAAAAAAAAAAAAAAAAAAAACAAAAAACAAAAACAGAGGAGGAAAATGGAAGTTAAATGAAAAAAACTCTATATTTTGCATAAGGGTAAAACCTTATTTTTCTGGAACCCCTATGTTTTGGGTCAAGGGTCATATAAGGACAAGCGTTCATCTGGGAATGGGGACAAGGGCAGGAATGCAGAGAGGGAGATATTGCAAAGGATGGGAAGAAATTTTGGGGAATGATGGATATGATCATTGTCTTAATAGTGGTGATGGTTTCATGGCTGTATACATATGTCCAACCTTCTCAAAATTTACATTTTAAAATCTGCTGACCACTGTATGTTGATTACACTTCAACAAAGCAGTCTTAGAAAACAACACAAGAACAATGGTAGATAAACTGACTGCATTTCATGGTCCAGTCTAATCTGCCTCTGTATGTGTAAGACATGGTTCATATGCATTGCTCTTATCTCTGTGTTCCCCAATGACATTAGGTTTTTTGTTCATATGCATTTCTCCTAGCTGGTTGAATGGGTATTTTGAAATCTGAAAACTCTAGCACTTGGCTAAGTGAAATACATCAGGAAGTGTCATGTATTGTAACTGATAACACCAACCCCTTATGTTTATATGGGATTTCACATTTTTTCAGGTGCTTTTACATCTGTTAATTCATTTGTTGCTATCATGACATCCCACTGAAGAAGTTTATCATATCCATTTCACAAGCAAAGCAACAGAAATTCAAGGGATTTAAGAGACTTCACAAAGCCATAATGCTAGGTTTTTACTACATATTTTTACCTATAGTTATATTTATACAGATGAGTTTTCCCTCTCATATACCCTTGACCCAACATGGAGCAGTAGTCAATAAAATTATTCATTAGTATTATGACTCTTTTGCATCTGTGTCCTCAAATAATATTTTCCATAATCTTTTTATCATAGCTGAGTGATGACGATCAATTGACAAATGGAGAAAGTTCGGTTCTCCCACTTTAAGAACTTGTCATTGTGACAGGATGCTATAATGGAGCTCTTGTTGCTTTTTTTTTTTTTTAAAGAAATAAAAGTGAACTCTGTCTTATGAACGTGGTAATCTAGGAGACTGCACTTGATTCAAATCATTTCAGTACAGTTGATCTGCCTCTGTCCCTCTTTTCCTTTGGGCTGCTTCCTTTTGTAGACACAAGATGGGCATCTGCATGGGAAGATTGTGGTATCTCTATACCTATGATTCCAAGGGAAAAAAGAAGAGTTCTGTTTGCCTCACTATATCATTATTCACCAAAAGTACCGCAGAGATCCTTCTCACTTGGTCCTTAACTAGTATGTTTGTCTTCCCTCCGTGATGCTGTGGGAGTATGGAAAATGTTGCCCCTTATTTTTAAAAACTTTTCATTTTGGAGTAATTTTAGAATTACAGAAGGTCTGCAAAAATAAAACAGAGTTTTATCCACCTTTCTATAATGTTACTATCACACGTAATAGCAAAATTAGAGAATTAATATTGATACAGTATTATTACCTAAAGTATAGGCTTTAGAGTTTACAAGTTTTTCCATTTTGTTCCATAATCCTTTCCAAGATCCCACATTACATTTAATTATTATGCTTTCTTAATCTCCTCTAATCTGTGGGTTTCTCCATATTTCCTTGTCTTTGATGACCTTGACAGTTTTGGAGACTACTGGTTATGGGTTTGGGGGAAGGAGAGCAGAGAGGTGATACGTGCTTCTCCTTATATCATAGCTGAGTGTTTGTGATATCAGCCTGAATTATCACTGCTGATGCTAACCTTATTTCTTCTTTCCATGCTTTTTTCCAGACACCTGCAAATTTTTCTGTAAAAAGCCAGTTAGTAAATGTTTCAGGCTTTGTGGGTCATATGGTCCCTTGTCACAATGACTTAGCTCTGCTGTGTAGCTGGAAAGCAGACAGAGACAAGACACAAACATGTCCCAGTGAATATTCTAACAAAACAAGCTGACACTGCTCCCTTCATTAGAAGTGATCACCAGGTCAATGTACACATAAGGAGAGAGGAATTAAACTATACTTCCTGGAGGGAGAGGTATCAAAGAATCTGCAGACATAATTTAAAACTATCACAGTAATTACTAAATATTTTGAAGGAGATACTTGGAGGCTCTCCTCTTCTTAAAGTTTCTCCCACTAATTTTCGCATCCATCTTGCCTGAGTAGTTGCTATGTTTTAATGGTGAGTTTCTATTTCCCTTATTCTTTCCGCATTATTAATTGTAATTCTTTTGTAAGGAAGAGTTGTCCCTTCTTTGTTTATTTATTACTCCAATCATTTCTTTGTATCAGTATGTCATCTTGGAATTTATTTTATTCCTTGAGAAATTAGGGAATTAAGGAAATTACTTACTTTACTGTTCACATTGTTACAACTTTTGCCATTGGGGACTCTTCCAAGTTGACTCCTATGTCCCCTTAACACATGCTTATCTTTTGTGTTTTGAACACTTCCTTAGCTTATGACACTATAAGATCTTTCAGGGGCATCTTATCTTTCCCCCAACCCAGTAGGAGTCAGCCATGTTTCTAAGGAGCGTGGGATCCTTTTGTTGGAGAATGGTATTTAAAAACCAATACCCAGAGCGAGGTGTGCTCACTGACAAGCTCACTGGAGTGTCACTGCTCCTGGGTCCTTTTGGTGGATAAAGCTAGGAACCTGTTACATATTTACTAATTCATGCATAAGCATATACCTGAGTTTATTTATTTTTTTTTTTTAAAGATTTTATCTATTTATTTGACAGAGAGAGATCACAAGTAGGCAGAGAGGCAGGCAGAGAGAGAAGGAAGCAGACTCCATGCTGAACAGAGAGCCCGATGCGGGGCTCGATCCCAGGACCCTGGGATCATGACCTGAGCTGAAGGCAGAGGCTTAACCCACTGAGCCACCCAGGCGCCCCCCTGAGTTTATTTTTATATCTATTTATTAATACAAACCTGACTTCATAGTGATAAATACAATTTCAATCTGGAATCATGGTTTTATTATAGTATTCCCTTTTTTTTTTTTTTTTTTTAAGATCTTATTTATTTATTTGACAGACAGAGGGAGATCACAAGTAGGCAGAGAGGCAGGCAGAGAGAGAAGGGGAAGCAGACTCCCTGCTTAGCAGAGAGCCTGACGTGGGACTTGATCCCAGGACCCTGAGATCATGACCTGAGCTGAAGGCAGAGGCTTAACCCACTGAGCCACCCAGGCACCGCCCCTTTTTTTTTTTTTTTTACTTGTAACTTCTTTCTCCCATGATGAGAAAAAGAGCTCTTGTATATGGAACATAGGAAGTGGTTTCACAATTTTTAATATGTAGCCCTATAAGAAATAATTTACCGCCTGGAGTACAGTGTTTGTGTACCGTCCTTTTTGTCTTTAGACTTAGCGTATTGAGTCAAAATGTTATTTTTCCAAGCGACTTAGGAGACGTTATTCTTTAGCCCTTCTGTGAGGCTATGTCACGCACAGTTATATTCATCTGTCACAGTTTGCATTCCTTCTACTGTTTGCCTGACATCCTGATTGATTAATATTTTTCAAATCTGGGTACAGTAAAATTCACTGTTTGTGATGTACAGTTTGTGGCTTTCTTGAGTGCAGAGGCATGTCTCCACCCCTCCAGGGCCATACAGGACTGTTCCATTAGCCTAAGAAAGCTCTAAATGACGACTTTCCTCAGTCTCTACCCCCTGGCAACCACTAATCTGTTTTCTGTTCAGATAGTTTTGTGTTTTCTGTAACATCATATCAACAGAGTCATACCATATGTAAACATTTTTCATCTGGCTTCTTTTACTAAGCAAAACACATTAAAATTCATCCATATTTCTAGGGTGACTGGGTTATGGACATTGGGGAAGGTATGTGCTATGGTGAGTGCTGTGAATTATGCAAGCCTGATGATTCATAGACCTATACCCCTAGGGCAAATAATACATTATTTGTTAATAAAAATAAAAAAATAAAAAAATAAAAAAAAATCCATATTTCTGCATGATTCTAGTTTGTTCCTTTTTCTTTCTGAACAGTATTACCTTGTGAAATGTTCACAATTTGTCTGTTTATTCATCTGCTGAAGGATGGCTAGGTTGTTTCCCAGTTTTTGGTGACTGTGAGTGATGTTGCTGTGTACAAATTTTACACGAACATAAGGTTTTAATTCGCTTGGGTGAATAGCCAGGAGTGGGATTGTTGGGGTGGGTAAGGGAGTGAAGAGCTACTAGCAAGCTTGGCATGGAGATGAGGAGTAGCAGAAATATAAGAAATGGAGAAAAATATCCTATGGCAGGCTTCCAGTCTGAAGCAGGTCTGAACTTAGGAGAAAAAATGCACAAAAGCAGATTCCCAATTACTATTGTGAGCTGGACATGACTGAATTGAGAATGTTCCTATGACTCCTGAGATTGAGTGAGCAAGGAAGTCTTGGGACATGCCGAGCTCTTACCTTAGGGGTGAATATATTTTAAAGGGGCAGAGGGAATCACAAAATGTGCACTTAAAATCATTAGACATCTTGCCTTTCAACGTGCCACTTGTAGTTTTGAAAATCACCCCAAACCAGATTATGTTCACTTCTTGGTGGTTAGTGTACTATTCAGTCATTGGATATATGATAAATTTGAGTCAATTTCTCATTACTTCACTATTATGAAAATAGTGGGAATCATTTCAGGTGAGGCAATGATAAAAAATACAACACTAATTCTGAGAGAGAGATTAAGGTAAACTTTGTTTCGAGATCAGTGAAGAGAGAAGGAACATTTCAATTCCCTCAGGTAAGAAATCTTTTTTTTTAATTAATTTTTTAATTTATTATTATTTTTTATAAACATATAATGTATTTTTATCCCCAGGGGTACAGGTCTGTGAATCGCCAGGTTTACACACTTCACAGCACTCACCATAGCACATACCCTCCCCAATGTCCATAACCCCACCCTATTCTCCCGACCCCCCTCCCCCCAGCAACCCTCAGTTTGTTTTGTGAGATTAAGAGTCACTTACGGTTTGTCTCCCTCCCGATCCCATCTTGTTTCATTTATTCTTCTCCTACCCCCCTAGCCCCCCATGTTGCATCTCCACTTCCTCATATCAGGGAGATCATATGATAGTTGTCTTTCTCCGATTGACTTATTTCACCTCAGGTAAGAAATCTTAACGAGAACCCTGATGTATACACCTTTTTACCCACTATAATATGGCACACTAGCTTATGTAAAATCATCTGAAACAAATATTTCCTGAATGATGACTAGATAAAAACATATAAAAGTGACAGTGAACATTAACATCATTCATATACATAAATTATTTACACTAATATCCTAAATTATGCTATTTCTTTATATATTTATTTATAAGAAAAGAGTATTATAGTGTCCAACAATTTATTCTATTTCAAGTGTAATACGTTAATGGTTCATGATGTGGCAGTTAACAGTGTTTAGAAGTTCTTAGGATAGAGAGATCAGAGTTTGATTTCTGGATTCTCTTCTCATGGAGAACCCTGGGGATACATAGCTTCTCTGAGTCTTCTTTTCTGTGTCTGTGATACAGGGATTCTCCCAATGCTGATCTAAAAGTTTACTGAGAGAATAAAAGGACATGTAGATGTAAATAATGCCAGAGTCATGGTGAACCCTCCATAAATGTTAGCTCTTAAGTCTCTGGTTATGTTACTAGTTCAACCCCTGGCATCCCTACCTCCTTTGGTATGTTATACACATGAGCAAAAAGTCACTTTTCTATGGGATTCTTATTTTGTCTACATGGGTCCCAGAACACTTGTTTGCAATCTACCTATTTACTATTTGAGTGAGGTCCTATGCAGTTCACAAATCATGCAGAGATACACATAAATGCTGAACATATTGATTAACTAGAAGTTATATGGAATGGTCTCTTTGATATGTAGAAAAGACAAATTTGAAGCAAATGTTTTATTAAACCTTTTTATTTTATTTTATTAAATATTTTATTAAAACATTTCCTTAGGCAGATTTGGTTCCCTTGTGAAGAAAAAAAATTGCCCATATATAAATAGCTAAGATAAGCACATTTATGAGTAGAGAAACTCTCTTTAAAAGACATTTCTTCTGCTAAATTAAGGAAAATGAGACCATATATATTTTTTTAGACAAATTTGTTCTAAAGGGAAAATATATATATATTACTTAAAATGTAAAAATAACACAAGGACATGGAATGCATATATTTTTTATTCATTTTAAAACTCTTTGTTTCAAACATATACAAAAGTAGACCAAATAATATAATGACCCACCTTTCTGCCCTCCCCACTATCCCGTGTTCACCACTCTCCACCAAACCCACACCGTGTGAGTTCACCTTCTGACCTGAAAAATCATCTGCTTCTAGCTAGTCTTGTGTCATTTCTTTTCTTTCACTCGCTCTCCTACTCCTGGATTTTTTGAAGCAAATCCCAGACATCATATCCAGTCTGGATCCATTTTTTTAAACCTCAGGGAAATGTGATTTTATAAATTTTTACAGATGTAAGAAGTACCTGTGGCATTCATTTCATTTTAGTCAAACAGAGAACACTTTAAAAGCTATGTTTATATTTTAAAGAAATGTAATATGTTATTTGTTAATACACTCAAGCCTGTTGTCAGTTATTTTTTTAACCAAAATATTATCCGTGGTATTATCACAGTTGAAAAGCTTTGAAAAATGTTTATAGATAAAATACTGGTTTGCAAATCAGCATATCATCTTTTAAAATGAGTCCCTAATGACAATCTAAAGACTTTGTTATAACCTATTTAGTTTCACATAAAAATGTGATGTATAAGTGTACTGAAGCTGTTACATTTTTTAAAAACCTAAATATCAATTTTTATTAGAAATATCAAAAAACAAATCCAAATGGGATTATCTTTTTGTCCTTAATTGGAGTACATTATTTTTTCTAAAAATAACATAGCTATTTAGAAAATCAAGTGGTCCTTCCTTTCAACTCTCATGATTATGTTTTCCCGGTTGTAAGTCATTTTGGAAATCACTTTCCTGGTGGTAATTAGATTTCCTTTTCAAATTTTATGAAATAAATATTGGCAATATTAGGAATTGTAGGAGATTTCAGGGTTCAGAAATGCATCAAGCTTAGAGCTAAGTGTTTGGCCAGGATAAATCATGGCATTTGAGTTTTAGAGTATCATGTATTGTCACAGAAAATGAATGTTGTCCAAATAGCAATCATTTTATATAATGCAGCAAAGAATTATTTTGAAGGGCATAGAGATTTACTTTGCTTTGATATGATAAACAGTGAACACATACATTATGAACTAGTTCATTTAAAGCACATATTTCAAGAAATATTAAATCATCTTTCCTAAATACTCAGTATTCAATGAGGTATTAAAAAGCAGAAGCTTCACATTTGAGTTAGCATTTATATTCATCTTCCTTATAACCAATTTCTCATTTTTGGGAAAATTTCCATATATATTTCTGATTCCAAATTTCTTGTGAGATGTAAAATACTTTTTTTTTTTTTAGATAGTAGATAATGCCTTAGTGCAGAATCATATTTTAATTTTACCTTAAACCCTTGATAATTGTGTGTGTGTGTGTAGTGTGTAATTTTGATGATAAAGTCTTCAGTAAGTAAAGAATATAGTTTTGATTTTGATAGTAAAGGAAAAAGCAAAATGGTTATTTTGAAATCAGAGTAAGAGAATGCAAGTATTTGCTAATTTAACCACATTATTTTAAAATCTTTTCTTAAAAAGTCTACATTTGTTGAAAACAGTAAAAATGGTAAAGTAACTTTAGATTTCTCTTCGGATTAAAATTCTAAATTAACAGCAGGATCACTACACTAAACTATTTCCAAATTTCTATTTATCCTTAAAAATAGCACTTCTATAAATTAGATCAGCTAGATAAAACTATTTGAGTTCACGAAATAAACATTTGAAACATCTGCAAGTGATGGATAGGAATCACCTTAATTAAAAATTCCTGATGTTGATCACCGGAACTGAGGGGAGAAGAAGGGATTGATTTTGTGAGTCTGTGCATTTATTTTGCTGGATGAAGGTAAGAAATGGAAGGTTAAATTTTTAGTACCATTTATGTAAACTTACTTTCTAGATAATTAAATAATCATTCATTGTGCTTGTATTATGTTCGGATGATTGCAGTTACTATTGTGGGCTCTAAAAAAGAAGAACACAGGGCATTGCCATCAGAAATTACGGTATTTCAGGGCACCTGGGTGGCTCAGTCAGTTAAGTGACCCACTCTTTTTTTTTAATCTAC
The DNA here is from genome assembly GCF_963455335.1 of Martes martes. Classification (NCBI taxonomy): domain Eukaryota; kingdom Metazoa; phylum Chordata; class Mammalia; order Carnivora; family Mustelidae; genus Martes; species Martes martes. The sequence continues at coordinate 18,592,209 of NC_137888.1, forward strand.
ATATATTTATTTTAACACTTGAATGGAACTATAGGTTAGCATGATGTATTATTAATGAATTGTATGTAGTATGACATAATTTAATTAAAATTTATAGTATGTATGCCTAAAAGATTTTCACATATTGCTATTTCTTTTTTTTAATGTTATGTTAGCCACCATATAGTACATCATTAGTTTTTGATATAGTGTTCCATGATTCATTGTATACGTGTAACACACAGTGCTCCATGCAATATGTGCCCTCCTTAATACCCATCACTGGGCTAACCCATCCTTCCCACCCCCTCCCCTCTAAAACCCTCAATTTGTTTCTCAGAGTTTATAGTCTTTCATGGTTTGTCTCCCCTTCCGATCCCCACCCTTCATTTTCCCCCTCTGTTTCCTAATATCCTCCATGCTATTCCTATGTTCCACAAAAAAGTGAAACCATATGATAATTGACTTTCTTTGCTTGACTTATTTCATTTAGCATAGTCTCCTCCAGATCCATTCATACTGTTGCAAAAGTTGGGTATTCATCCTTTCTGATGGCTGAGTAATATTCCATTGTGTATATGGATGACATCTTTTTTATCCATTTGTCTGTTGAACGGCATATCGTCTCTTTCCACAGTTTGGCTATTGTGGCCATTGCTGCTATGAACATGGGGTGCATGTGGCCCTTCTTTTCACTACATCTGTATCTTTGGGGTAAATACCCAGTAGTGCAATTGCTAGGTCATAAGGTAGCTCTATTTTTAATTTTTTGAGGAACCTCCACACTGTTTTCCAAATTGGCTGCACCAACTTATATTCCCACCAACAGTATAAGAGGGTCCCCTTTCTCCATAGCCTCTCCACTGCCTTATCAGTTTTAGCCATTCTAACTAGTGTAAGGTGGTATCTCAATGCTGTTTTGATTTGAATTTCCTTGATAGCTAATGAAGACGAACATTTTTTCATGTGTCTGTTAGCCATTTGTCTGTCTTCTTTGGAGAAGTGTCTGTTCATGTCTTCTGCCCATTTTTTGATGTGATTATCTGTTTTGTGTGTGTTGAGTTTGAGGAGTTCTTTATAGAGCTTGGGTATCAGCCCTTTGTCTGTAGGGTCATTTGAAAATATCTTCTTCCATCCCATGGGTTGCCTCTTTCTTTTGTTGACTGTTTCCTTTGCTGTGCAGAAGCTTTTGATCTTGATGAAGTTCCAAAAGTTCATTTTTGCTTTTGTTTCCCTTGCGTTTGGAGACATGTCCTGAAAGAAGTTGCTGTGGCTGATGTCAAAGAGGTTACTGCTTATGTTCTCCTCTAGGATGTTGATGGATTCCTGTCTCACATTGAGATCTTTCATCCATTTTGAGTTTATCTTTGTGTATGGTGAAAGATAATGGTCCAGTTTCATTCTTCTCAATATAGCAGTCTAATTTTCCCAGCACCATTTATTGAAGAGACTGCCTTTTATCCATTGGATATTTTTTCCTGCTTTGTAGATTAGTTGACCATAGAGTTGAGGGTCCATATCTGGGCTCTCTATTGTGTTCCATTGGTCTATGTGTCTGTTTTTGTGCCAGTACCATACTGTCTTGGTGATCACAGCTTTGTAATATAGCTTGAAATCAGGCAAAGTGATGCCCCCAGCTTTGTTTTTCTTTTTCAACATTTCTTTGGTGATTCAGGGTCTTTTCTGGTGCCATATAAATTTAAGATTGTTTGTTCCAGCCCTTTGAAAAATGCCATTGTTATTTTGATCAGGACAACATTGAAAGTATAGATTGCTCTATGCAGCATAGACATTTTGACAATGTTTATTCTTCCAATCCATGAGCTTGGAATGTTTTTCCATCTTTTTGTGTCTTCTTCAGTTTCTGTCATGAGTGTTCTGTAGTTTCTAGAGTATAGGTCCTTTACCTCTTTGGTTAGCTTTATTTCAAGGTATCTTATGGTTTTGGTGCTTGTAAGTGGAATCAAATTCTTAATTTCTCTTTCTACAGTTACATTTTTTAAAAAAGATTTTATTTATTTATTTGGCAGACTGAGATCACAAGTAGGCAGAGAGGCAGGCAAAGAGAAAGAGGAAGAAGCAGGCTCCCTGCCAAGCAGAAAGCCCAATGCGGGACTCGATCCCAGGACCTGAGATCATGACCTGAGCTGAAGACAGAGGTTTAACCCACTGAGCCACCCAGGGGCCCTACAGTTACATTTTTAGTGTATAGGAAAACAACTGATCTCTGTGCATTGACTTTGTATCATGCCACGTTACTGAATTGTTGTATGAGTTCTAGTAATTTGGGGGTGGAGTCTTTTAGGTTTTCCACATAAAGTATCATGTTATCAGCAAAGAGAGAGAGTTTGAGTTCTTCTTTGTCAGCTTGAATACCTTTTAATTTCTTTTTGTTCTCTGATTTAAGTGACCCACTCTTGAGTTTGGCTCAGGTTATGATCTGAGGATCATGAGATCGAGCCCCATGTGGGGCTCCTGGCTCTCCACTCAGCTCAGAGTCTGCTTCTCTCTCTCCCTCTGCTCCTCATTCCCAACCTCTCTCTCATAAATTAAAAAAAAAAAAAATCTTTAAAAAATTACATTTCAACTGACTTCTCACTTTCTAGGAACTAGTATTACACTAAAAGCAAAATGTCTAAAATCAACAATCTTTGCTATGATCCTTTCAGAACCTGTTTATACACCAGATTTCCTTACCTAGTAAACTGTAATTGTTTTGCTGGCTTTAGGTTTTCCAGACATGTTTATTCAGTTACTAGTTCTAAAGTATATATTGAAGATCGAAGATCTCTGTGGTGCATTGTCTCTGTCATATGCTGTGTGTGCTTTCAGCTCGATATGGGTGGGTCATAGGGAGTGCAGCTGGGTCAATGGAATGGTTATTTAAACAGAGCAGAGGGGAAAAGTGCCAGAGGAGGAGGACAGGAATCTGGTAAGGGACACCATGAGTCAGGATATCCAGGTCTATCTTAATGTCTGAGGGATGAACTCACAGCAAGAACTGTGAGCTGAGCACATAGTTCAGACACTGGTGGGATACTGAGACTGAGTGGGCAAACCCTGAGCAAGGCGAAGTTCACCAGCATGCTGAATGGATGCAGGAGGACTCAGGAACATTTTAGGTGTGTACTTTCTTACACTATTTCTTTCTTTCTTTCTTTCCTTTTTTTTAAAGATTTTATTTATTTATTTGAGAGAGAGACAGTGAGAGAGAGCATGAGCGAGGAGAAGGTCAGAGGGAGAAGCAGACTCCCTGTGGAGCTGGGAGCCTGAGGCAGGACTCGATCTCAGGACTCCGGGATCATGACCTGAGCCGAAGGCAGTCGCCCAACCAACTGAGCCACCCAGGCATCCCACTCACACTATTTCTTGTCTGCTAAGTAGAAATAGTTCATTTTCTAAGTGGTCAGCTAGCTCTTAAAACAACATACCTCAAGGGGTACCTGGGAGGCTCAGTCCATTAAGCGTCTGCCTTTGGCTCAGGTCATGATCCTGGAGTCCTGGGATAGAACCCTGCATTATGCTCTCTGTGCAGCATGGAGCCTCCTTCTCCCTCTCCCTCTGCCTGCCGCTCCCCCTGCTTATGCTCTCCACCCTGCCCCCATCAAATAAATGAATGAATTTTTTTTTTAAAGAACATACTTCAAATATTACAATTTGCCACGGGCTACTTTCTTTCTGCCCTGTTTGTTTCTGACTTGTTTTCGTCTCTTAGACCGTGACTCCAGATTCCAACTTATAACCCATTTCTGAGGCCTCTGCCTTGGGATGTATCAGAGCTCCTCTGTGTCTCCAGAGCTGTGCCATTGTTGCCAGGCCCTGGTTTTGTTTCATAGTTTTTACCACTTCTAGTTGCTGCAAGGACTGCCAGCCTCAGTTTCAGTCCTACAGAAACTTGTCTCCAGCTAGCACCTCTCAGGGCCATCTTTATCCACGGAAAAGTGGACAGAAGTCCAGTGGAGACATGAGAATGGCAAAAGAGCAATGTGCAAAAGTAGACTGAGTTCGAATTTTCCCATAAGTATAGTGTTCTTTTTAAGATATTTAGATTTTATTTTTTCATATTTAAATTCAATTAGCTAACATAGAGTACATCATTAGATTAGAGTTCAATGATTCATCAGTTGCACATAATAGACAGTGCTCATTACGACAAGTGCCTTCCTTAACGCCCATCACCCAGTTACCCCATCTCCACACCCCAGCCCTCCAGCAACCCTCAGTTTGTTTCCCAGAGTCAAGAGTCTCTCATGGTTTATCTCCCTCTCTGATTTCTTCCCACTCAGTTTTCCCTCCCTTCCTCTACGATCCTCTGTGCTGTTTCTTACATTCCACATATGAGTGAAACTCTCTGACAATTAGAAGATGTTTAGATTTTATTTTATTTTATTTTTTTTTTTTTATTTTTTTTAAAGATTTTATTTATTTATTTGACAGACAGAGATCACAAGTAGGCAGAGAAGCAGGCAGAGAGAGAGGAGGGGAAGCAGGCTCCCTGCTGAGCAGACAGCCCGACGTGGGGCTCGATCCCAGGACCCTGGGATCATGACCTGAGCCGAAGGCAGAGGCTTTAACCCACTGAGCCACCCAGGCGCCCCAGATGTTTAGATTTTAAAATAGGTTTGGGTAAAATGATATATGCTGATTGTGTGTGTTGTCAATATTAATCCAACTGAACCATTAACATTTGTTTTTTTATTATTTGTGCTTTTCACATCAATAAAAAAATAAATGAAAAGTAGGCCTGCAGAAGCATGTGTACTGTAAACCCATGCATGCATAATGATAGTATACATATATTCATTTAAAAGAAGAAAATAAATAGCTGCATTCCCATTATCCAAAGGTAACGGCTTCACTCTTCTTGGCAAACATTCCTTCAGGTACCATTTCTTGTGTATACGTACATACAGATCAGTGGTTCTCAATCAGGTCAGGCCTCCACCCCCCACAATGTACCAGGAGATATTTGGCAATGTCTGGAGGAATTCTTGGCTGTCACAACCAGGGGATGCTACTGACACGTAGTGGGTAGTGGTCAGAGATGCTTTTAAACATCCTTCAATGCACAAGACAACCATTTCTCCCACTCCCCAGCAAAGACTTATGTAGCCCAAAACATCATTAGTGTCAAGGTAGAGAAACTCTGATGTAAATGGTAATATATGTGTGTATTTATCATATGAATGAATGGGTTCGTGGTATAAATGCTTTTGCAGGTCTACTTTTTATTTATTTTTTACTGTGGTAAAAAGCATAAATAATGAAAAAGCACCAATCTTAAAAGTTTTAGTTTCATTACCTTTGGCAATTGGATATGTCTATTTAATCACCCCTCAAAATAACATAGGGAACATTTTTATCACTTGAAAAAATCTCTTATGTGGTCTTCCAGTCAATTTCTTCCATGCAGAAAGGTATCATTTCTGACCTCCACTGTCATATTCTAGGAAGTCCTATGAATTCCATCATACAGTATGTGTGTGTGTGTGTATTTTTTTAGGAAATGAAAGCATTTCATTAAATGTTTCTGAAATTTATCCACGTTTTTGAATCAATTCATAGACTATTCTTTTTTTTTTTTTTTAATCATTGAGTGGTGTTTTGTTGTGTGGCTATAAACAATTTGTTTATTCATTTTTTTTTGTTAATGGACTAATTAAGACAGTGTTGCACAGGGTCATATAACAGGAAATACAATTTAAAGGAAAATATTAACAAATAGTATAAATTAAATTGCTTTAATGAAAATAGTATTCTAACTTTGATTGCATTATTTGTACCATTATCAATCATAACATATGACATTATGATATAAAATACTTTTGAAGGAAGCTGGTGGGTGGTAGTAACAAATAACACAATTAAGGATTAGTGAGTCCATTTGTCCACATGAGTGTATTTCAAAAATTTATTTGAAGGTGTTTGAACATCATTTCTTCTGATGGACCACTAAAAGCCAAGTAAAATCCAACAGAGATCTGCACAAATTAAAAAAAGTCACTAAATCAGCCAAAGTTTTGGAAGAGGTTTTCACTTTACTATTCATTGGAATGTGACTGCATAGCAGTTTCTTTTTTTTTTTTTTAAAGATTTTATTTAATTGACAGAGATCACAAGTAGGCAGAGAGGCAGGCAGAGAGAGGAGAAAGCAGGTTCTCCACGGAGCAGAGAGCCCAATGCGGGGCTCAATCCCAGGACCCTGGGATCACCACCTGAGCCGAAGGCAGAGGCTTTAACCCACTGAGCCACCCAGGCGCCCCGTGCATAGCACTTTCTTAAGCTGGAATTAGATCTCAATTGGTCTTAACAGGCACAACAAGAGTGGACCATTTGCTTTGAAAAATATTTATTTAGAAATGACCAAGCTTAGCAGTGGCCTAGGCTTTCAAAAGTCACTTCTGGAGCAAATATCTGATCTAAAACCTAGTAAAATGCATTAACACAGATGCAAAGTACAAGTTACTATGGATGGGTTCAAGGTTAGTCTGTTTGGTCTGCCCCATTTGGGTTTGAATTCCAACTTCACCATCTATTAGTTCCAGGACCTTGGGCATTTTAACTTTATCTCTAAGTGGCCGAATTTCCTCAAGAGTGATGTGGAAACTTGAAACTGGCTTTGTGAGTTTTAAATGGAAAAAAATATTTGCGACGTACTTAAAACAATGCCTGACACCTAGGAAACATTGAGAAACACTAGTTTTAGTTAAAACACAACAGAAGTTTGATAGAGAAGTGATGTGCAGTTTTTCAAAGAAGTTGTATGGGTTTCAAGATGGAAATAAAACCCAGTCAGCGTCGGTTTGTGCTTACCAAACTACAAGTAACTTCCCCAAACCCATAAAGTTCTTCTGTGCCAGAGATGAAAATCAAACCAAAATTTGTTTGGCCCAAATCCTTGCTCCTGAGCAATGTGCTGCATGGGAGTGGCTTCCCCGTGTTAAAAGATAAACTGAGGCATATTAAAATTTTTCACTGTTTAGTTGAGTGAAAATTGATTTGAATCGGGAAGCATCCAATCGAGCATATAGGAAGGAGCTCCAAGTTGCTGTACAAAATGAAAGACTTATGAGGAGAAGGGAGCAGGGACAAGAAAGTTATACTAGGCAAAAAAGTGGGCTGATTATTGCAAAGTTACTTTGCAGAGGTCTATCAAGCAGATTATCTAACTAGGGCTGATCAGGAGATTCCCGACTGGCTGGCTTAAGATTTTATTTCTGGGAGAGCAGAAACTGTAATTAAGTTAAGTCTCAGTTTGGTGACATGGGGTTTAGCATAAGCAACTCCATTTTGATCCTGTTGTCTTGATCTTTTTTTTTTTTTTTTAAGATTTTTAATTTATTTATTTGACAGAGATCAAAGTAGGCAGAGAGGCAGGCAGGGGGTGGTGGGGGGAGCAGGTTCCCTGCTGAGCAGAGAGCCTGATGCGGGGTTTGATCCCAGGACCCTGAGATCATGACCTGAGCCGACAGCAGAGACCTTAACCCACTGAGCCACCCAGGCGTCCCCTGTTGTCTCGATCTTAAGGACAAGTTCCTATGCTATCTGCCGCACTTCTTACCAGCCCAGGTCTGTTGTCCCCAGCTGGACCAAAAAATTGAAAAAGGAAACTCCCTCTTCAATCAGCCTACAAAATTCAGATATGCAGATTTAAGTGAATTTTAAATGTTATTTTATAATAGCAACATTATAGAAGCTTGGTTTTTTTTCTCGTCCTATTTTCTACTCCTACTCCCTTTCAGCTTTGGCTTCTTTTTGTTGTTTTTCTTTTGTGGTGGTGTAATAATTTATTTTCTTGTCTGTCTTCCCTTCTAGACTATGAACTTTGTAAGTGAAGAATCTGCCTCTTGGTCATCTCTGTATCCAGGGCTCCTGATGTAATAAAGGGAAGATAGCTTTAAGTGAAAAAAAGTATATCTAAGATTGATGTGAAGCTTGAAATATGGATCGGTTTGAATTACAGCCTCAGGAATAGGGATGTCTGTCTGTCTGTCTGTCTATCATCGATCATCTTTCTATCTATTCGTCCATTTTGTTTTATTGGTCTTATGGATGTATCATTAAGACTTGTTTTATATTAGAGGCACTCCAGATAAGCATAGGATCTCTGAAGCAAGATAGCAGGGATTTGCGTCCATGTTGTGCCTCTTACTAACTGTATAAGGAAAATTTAATCTCTCTTTCTCCTCATCAATAAAATAAGGACATGATAACACCTATCTCATAGTTTTATTGTGAAGACTACATGAGTTAATACATTTTTACCTTTAAGAAGAGTGGGAGGCATATATCAAGTGCTCAATAAATGTTGATGTCACTATTATTTGGTGCTTTTTGGAGTTAATCTTCAGCTATTCTGATGGTTCTAGAGTAACTAAATTCATGTTTCTGGTTATATTTTATCAACTTATTCACTGAAAAGTTCTCTATGTAATATAACAAAATTTTCCTAAAAGTCAACATAGAAAATCATCTTCAAGACTCATCATTCTCCTATTAAATTATGTGGCCATATTAAAAATTACAATATTAATTTAGAACTAAATACTGGAAGTTTCTGAACTAGGTATCTAAAACATAAATTGAGAAAATTAAAAAAAAAAAGTGTTCAGGACATTTATTTAACTGTACAGAAAGACACTCCCAGTCTTTTCACATAACATGCTTTGGAGACAGTCTGAGAGAGCAGGGGATCACAGGTGTAGAGTGACTACGCAGGAATCCTGTGAGGGAGGAGACTCTCCCTGGTCCTAGCACGTAGCTCTGCACCCTGCACCTGGCTGCAGATAGATTTTGGCATGATGAGAGCACATGTTCTGCCTATGATAGAACAAAGATAGAAACTAAAAATTGGTTTAAGGTCAGACACACTTTTCCAGTAATTGATAAGAAGTGGGATGTCTGAGAAAGTAAACAAAGGATTCTGTAGAATGTTCCAGTCTTTCTGTGATGAATAAACCTGTGGAGTATTTTACACTGTTTGAGCATAATAGATTGGTCCATGAATTTATGGTAGGGACATAGCCATTGATGACAATGGTAACTGACCGACATCAATGAATGCAACATTCCATGAAGGAAACAACCAGGAAACAGAAAAAAAAAAAAATAGAGGAAGTGAACACGTGAACACCTTGTGAACATGTAGGTCCTTGTGAGTTCTTGCCAGAGGCACTTGCTCACACTTCATTGTCTGCTGATTGGAATCGGAAAGATTGAAATCCTTCCGAATTCTGTTTATTCATTGTCTTGAAGAAACCCATTCTGTCTTGACTTTAATAGTACTAAGAAAGTTGTTATTCCTTCTATCAGAAACAACAATTATTTTTACCTGGAAAATTTAATTGTGAAAATATAAAATTACACCATGGGACCCAAGAAGGGGATTAGAGGAAAATTTACTTGGGTAATCAGGAAATAAATTTCTCCATGTGAAATATAAAATGTGTAAAATGGCTGCTAGACGCTCACATTATGACGAGTTATGTTTGTTTCTGAGCCCATATGCATCCACCCCCCGATCCTTGTCCCCCCGCTAATTAGGCAAAATGACTTTCTTCTCTCAGTAAGATGGCTACATTTAATTTTTTTTTCTTTTGGAGATTTATGTCAAATATTTAAGAGAAGTTTCAAATTAAAACAAACTATTCTATTTTTTTTTTTTTTTTAATCCTTAGACTCTCTCACTTGAGTTGTAGCTCTTGTTATGGATGTAAGACCTAGGCATAAAACACGCCTTAACGGCGCTGTTCAGTATTACCCTTCTTTTTCCTTTTTTTTTTTTTTTTTTTTAGTCTTTATGAGTCACTATGTATCCACCTCTGTCACTGAAGTAAGTGGGGGGAAGGAGAGTTATCTGAATCAAAGCCCTAGCATATTGTTATGAAGGAGAGCAGGTGTATCTGATGTTCCCCCTTCACGTGGGGGACCGAATAAGAGAGGAAAGAATCCATGGGTGTACTCCTAACAAAGGAAGGAAAGAGAAGATCATAAGATAACTGTGAAAATCCTTGAGAAAGGGAGGATTATCTGGTGATTGGCAAGGGAGGAGTGGAGGGACAGACAAGGAGGTACAGATGGGCGGTTCAACCCCCTACCGCTACCAGCCCTGCCTGGAAGTCTGTGGACACCCAATTGTCCCATCTGGATAATAAACTAGACCATGCAGGTCACTACTGTGTTTTTCTTCTTTTCTATTCTTGTAAACCTGCAAGTTCTTCCTGAGCTCCTTGTCTGTTCAAGGAGATCATTCTACCTCCCCCGGCCCCATACAGGCCTTCAGGACGTTCCGGGACATGATTTAAAGTCTACAACCCTTTCAAGCTCCTGTCGGGTGCAGGGGAAGCCCTTTGTTTTTGCAGATCTGCTGAGACCTGGGGAATTTTCTGAGGCTCTCTCAGTCTGATCAGCCTAGATAAATCCCTCCGGCAGCTCTGCTCTGCGCTGGGGTTTTATTATTTCCTAGTGCTCCACCCAGGCAAGCGGGGAAATAGACAAAGGTACTTTCCACGTCCAAATTCCCCAAGCCTCTCTGCCTAGCGTCCTTTCTTGCTCAGACTGGAAGCTTGGGTGGGCAGGTGTTGCTTTCTCAGGGACTCACAACATTTACTCACTGTTTCCTTTTCCTCTCTCTTTCCTCCGCTCCAGGCCAGGGAATGTTCATCACATCCAAATATTAATATTTGAAATTTTATACTACCCCATCACTCAGAGTTTGTATTTGAAGTCACCTGCTTCTCTGACAGTAGGCTGATGTGGGAGGAAAAGAGCGACGGTAGTACATGGGGACATAGTGTGAAAAGTAAGAATAAGGCGTGCTTTCTTCTAAAAGCCTGCAGTTCTGAAACACTTAAAGCATTGATTTTCACTTTCCTTCTTTAAATCCCCACACTTCTTTTTAGTCACTGGAAAGAACTGCTTTGAGTATTAAAATGCGATTTTACCGATTTCTGAGATGTTCTGCCAGAAGATGTCCTTTTGGAGGAAAGGACAGATACATGTGATGAAAGTAATTCCTTCCCTTGACGTTATCAATTATTAACAATCAGCACAGGAAGTTGAAGACTTCAGTGGATGTTTGCAACTGCTTAGGAATTGCCTGGATAGGGCTGGTTTTTCCTTTTTTAAAAAAGTCTGTTGGAGACCTAAGAAAGAATAATTTAAGTTCGTCTTCATAAACAGACACTTCCAACTGTGCCTTTGCAGAAAGACGCTGGGTCTCCAGCTCCTATAAACCGGGTGGAAGTGTTCTCCATCGTTGTTTAGCTCAAGATCACATGCGTTTTCATTTATTTATTTGACAGAGACAGTGAAAGAGGGAACACAAACAGGGGGAGTGGGAGAGGGAGAAGCAGGCTTCCCACCGAGAAGGGAGCCCGATGTGAGACTGGATCCCAGGGTCCTGGGATCATGACCTGAGCCGAAGGCAGACGCTTGACGACTGAGCCACCTCACATGCATTTTTAGATCCAGACAGTAAATTCCTACATTTGCCTTCTACAAATAGTCGTGCACAATGTGTATTCAGTGGTGTTGATTTTTTATGATGGGACTGCTGTACAAATCTCTTGTACAATGAATGTTGAACAGCCATTACCATTATTTTGACAAATTTTCTAAGGTATTTGGCACGAGATTTGACAAATGGTCACGAGGAAGCCGATCCAGAGGGATGACAGGCAGCTGTAGTGCAGTTGTACCAATTGATTTTTAGTCATGGAATGATTCAGAAAGGCTAAGGAAAGCATTAATCCGACTTGACAGTGGGAGACCGTTTTGCACTGTGAACTGTAGGTGATTGTTAATGGGCTGGAAATCCTTGGGAGAGGCTAACTTTTCTGGAGCAAATCAAATAATTACTTGCAAACCCTGGCCTGGATGATTGTGTTTAAACGTTTAAGTATTTACATAAAACAAAACTAAACTTTATATGGGCCATGTAAAGTAGATTAGCCACGTCATTAGGGTTTATTTAGATAAGGGGTGTGTGTGTGTGTGTGTGCACACGCGTGCATGTGTGTATCAGAAAAACTCCATCAGAGAATCTGTGTCCAGGTTTCACCTCTGTAGTTGCACAGTTCATTTAATACATTGTTTTCCAACCTTTTCTCATTATTGACTTTCTAAGGAGAACTTTCAGACATTTTTTTTCTAATTAGCCTACTCCCATTGAAATTTTAATTATGCAGGTATATTGGATATATGCTTATATACTGCAATACATCCATTATTGTATATTGTGCATGAAATAGATAAGATTTTGTTCGATGCTTCTCCAAAAGCCAATTTTTGTCTTCTTGGCAGTGATATGTCTCTTACTGAGAACACACAATTTAGTACTTTGTTCACTAATGTAAGAGTCATTTATTAAGTACCTGCTCTATATCAGATATTGTAATATGTGTTGAGGTTATTGAAAAATATTCTTGCCTAATAGAAGTTTACAGTCAGTGAAGAAGATTCCACCAAGCAAAAGCAATTATGATACTGTGAAAAGCTCTACCAGGACTATGTGCCTGGAGATAATGGGAGAGATTAATTCTGCAAAAGTCAGGGGAGGCAAAACAAGAGAAAGAGAGAGTCTAACTGGGTTTTGAAACCTGAGGAAGTATTTGTTGGATAAAGGTGGGGCTCAGGGCTCTCCAGGTAAACAAATAAAATATATGAATCATGTAAGTATGAGACTACAGTCTTTGAGTTTTGTTCTCGCCTCTAAATAAAGTAACATATACATTATAGGACTATCGGAGGCTTAGGGAAATTGAACATGAGAAAAATCTTTTGTGTAGAACACTAGATACTTAGACGCATTTAGAGATTATTAATATTACTCATATTTCTGATTAAACAATCTATTATTTGAAATATTAACTTAATCAGGCATTTTGTTTCTAACAAGTTCTTGTAGCCTGAAAGCCAAATATAAAAATTATTTTGATTGCAGCTCTTATTGAAAATATAAATCTTAATAAATTAGAAAGGAAGTGTATATCCTGTACAAACTAAGAAAGATAGATGGATCACGATTTATTTATATATTTATTTGTAAATATAAATATGAGCTTTATGAGTAAATATAAATATTTATAATAAATATAAATATAAATAAATGAATATAAATACAAATAAATATAAATATGAGTAAATATAAATATTTATGAGTAAATATAAATATGAGCTTTATTGCTGGAAAGCAAATTACTCCAACATATAGCAGCTTAAAACAATGTTTATGGTTTCACAATTTCTGTGGGTTAGGAATCCGGGTGTGGGTTAGCTGGACACCTGTCACCCAGGGTCCTTCATGGAACTTCGGTCTGGATGTGGGATGGGGCTGTGGTCTCCACTGAGGGCTCCACATGTGGGACGTGGGTGGACAGCAGGATTTGCTTCTAACTTCACTGATGGGTCGTTGTCAGCGTTTAGTTACTCACAGGCTCCGGAAAGAAAAGCCTCAGTTCCTTGCATCCTCCTAGCCATGGGCCATGTTCCTCGACATGTAGGTCTCTCCTTGAGTGAGCAGGACAACAAGAGACAGCCCCAGACAGAAGTCCCATTCTTTTTGTAACCTAATCTGAATCACTGGAGACCATTTTTGAGGTTGCCTGTCATATTATTACTTCACTTTTCAATCCCGTTGAGATGACTATTGAAAAGGATTGGGAGCCTGGGTGGCTCAGTGGGTTAAGCCACCTAAGCCTTCGGCTCAGGTCATGATCTCGGGGTCCTGGGATCGAGTCCCACATCGGGCTCTCTGCTCAGCAGGGAGCCTGCTTCACTTTCTCTATCTCTTTCTGTCTGCTTGTGATCACTGTCTATCAAATAAATAAATAAAGTCTTTAAAAAAAAAAGGAGTAATATTTTTTAAAAGATTTATTTATTTATTTTAGGGAAATAGAGAGAGCATGTGGGAGTGAGGGGCAGAAGGAGAGGGAGAGAATCCTGAAGTAGATTTCACACTGAGGATGTAGTCAAGGGGCAGGGGGCTCGATCTCAGGACCTTGAGAATGCGACCTGAGCCTAAACCAAGAGCTGGATGCTTAACTGATTGTGCCACTCAGTCACCCTGAAAATGAGTAATATTTTTATTGTCTTACAGAGAAGCATTTAGTTCTAAAGTATAGCCAACATTTGATCATTACTTGAAGATATCTAGTAACAGATAACTCACTGGTAACAAAGGCATAATTTTGATTTCTGGAATAGAGGCAATTATAGAGACATCTTTCTTCATGATTTCTCAAGGGGGTGTTTGAAGACTGAGCCTCTTTGTGCATTTCAGTACTTACAAAAAATGTTTGAGGCCATTGATTAGGTTCTCGAAGACAGGGAGTATTGGTTAGAAGAGTTTGGCTAAGGGAATACTGAGTCAAACCCCTTTGTTTTTGTGAGGGAGTCATCCTTTTATTCCAATATTTACTGAGAACATAGTAAAAGTGCTACAGTACTCATAGTTCCAAATACTGAAAATACAACAGAATAAAAAAAAAAATCTCAACTTTGTGCTGCTATTTCCAAGTGAGGGAAAGCATGTGAGAGCAGCAACGTCGAGAACTAGGGTCATAGAGCAAACTGATGCCAGGTAGGGGAGGGTTACTGGAAAGAAGGCGGCTGTGATATGTATTACCTTGTTAAAATGGAGTTCTTAGTGTCTTAGTGTCCCTAAAGAGACAAAGGGAACAATAATACAACAGTTGCAGTGCATTCATTTATAAACAGGGGCTGGTTTTAGGGATTACCAATCACCAGCATTAAAAACATAAGGACAGGGGGTTGCTGGGGGGAGGGGGTTCGAGACAGGAGGGTGGGAGGGTATGTGCTATGGTGAGTGCTGTGAAGTGTGTAAACCTGGCGATTCACAGGCCTGTACCCCTGGGGGAAAAATACATTATATGTTTATTAAAAAATAATAATAAACAAAAAAATTAAAAAAAAAACATTAGAAGGAATCTTTAGTGATAGAATTATTTGCAGAGTTGTTGAAATTCTGTGTGCCCCTCCCTATTGCTGTCTTTCTTCCTTCTCCCCTCACAACATGGGGAAAAATGAAGAGATATTTCCCCTTTATACTGTGGCTGAGAGAGAAACGATGAAGAAAAGCACTAGGAGAGTGGGGAGTTCCTATGTGTCACCTGTGGGCAGCCTAAGGTGCTGCACAGGGAGGTATGTCTAGATCGGCCAGAGAGAGAGGGAAGAGCAGGAGACAGGCTGCATTGTGTTGGAGATGACTTCCGCTGGTGGTGGTCTGTGTTTTTTACGCTCACATTGAGTGAGCCCACAGATTACAATCCAGCAAAGCAAGCAACAAAGGGGAGTGCCAGAAGTTTGGGGATTGAGACAGGAGCAAAGAATGGCCAGTAGAGGGCGCACTACCGCTTTATGAGAAGGCGGCTCCCCAGGGAGACTCTGAAAATGTCCTCAGCATTTGAGAAAAAAAGGATGGACATTCAAAGCGTTTGTCAAACCTAGAGAACACTCTCATAGAGCCGGACAGCACCAGCCCTCTAAAATCTCTTTTAATCCTCTCACTTCTTGTGTCTGACCCTGGATGGGTCAGAACCTGAGCTGTAAAAGGAAAGAAACAGAGTAGAAGAGTGACCTGGGGAAGAAGATGCTCAGATGCTTCTGTCCCAAGAACTTCTGGAGCCCGAAGCCACCTCAAGCCTGAGGAAGGAAGGAGCTTTCTCTCTGAATTAAATTAAGATGCTCAGTGACGATTTGTTGGAGGAGTAATTGAATGGGCGCTCTTCTGAGGTTGCATTGTAGGCATGAGAGCTATTGCAGGAGGGATTGGATGTATCTCATAATAAGGAAGAGAAATGGCAGAGGAACATTAAGGAGAGGAAGGGACTTTCAGGTTAAGACTCCAGCTCCAGGGTCAAGATGACTTGGGTTGGATCCCCAGTGGTCTACTCAACTCCTGCGCATTCTTGGACAAATTACGAAATCTCTTGAAGACTGAGTTTTTTTCATCAACGAATTGGGAATAATAATAGACTCACCTCTCTCAGGGCTGGTTTGAGGATTAAATGTGAGAATGGTGGCAAAGTGACAGACACAGAGGAAGGCTCAAAAAATGTTTTTTGATAAATAATTGCAATGTTTGAAATTGTGACTTAGTAAAGGTTACATAAAAACAACAGCTAATATCTCATGTAGGCTGTATTTTGCCTCAAATATTACTGAATTGGCATTTTGAAACTCAGTCTTTCTGTGTTACCTTTTGCTTTCTCTAAAACATCACAACTTTTGTTAATAAGATGTAAACCTTTTCTTTCCTGAAAAAAAAGGTCATTTGCGTAGAAGAAGCTTAGCCAGAAAAATTTCTTGTGTCACATTTCACAAGTCAAAGGCATGCAAAATGATGAAATCCATAAAATTAAAAATAAACGAGTTCTTACAGGGTCAAATAGCACTAATACACAAAACTAACACCTATCAGAGGATGTGAATGAGTCTATTGAAAAAACATTTACATTTTCTGACAAATCATATAAAATCTAGCATCTGGGAAATACATATTTATCAATGTCATTTCTTGTTCAAAAGATGTTACAACAAACATAGCCAGTTAAAAACAATACAAAAAAACTTTGTTTTCAAAATCTTAATAATACTTTTTTCTGTGTAATACCCCACCTTCCTTTTCCATATTTTTACAAGCTTCAGATTTTATTTTTAGATAATATTAAATAGTAATATATTCATGTTTCAATGATATTTTTATAATGATCATTTTAAAATTATGAAAACACTAAAACTATTTAAAGATAATGTGCGAAACTAAAGTAGAAAAAAATCCCTCTTAATTCCAAAAACGATCATCATAGCCACTTGATATATTTCTTTTCTGGTCTTGTCTTCATTATACATACATGTGCTTTGAACACTATGGTTATTTTCTTTAAAGTAGGTACTATACAGTTTGCTGCCTTTTCTACTTAGTTGCCTACAAAATAAATAGACTAATTTCCCAGAAGTGTAGTGGTTTTTATTTTATTCTCATTGGCATTTGGCTTTCTGCCCAGAGTTTTGCCTATTCTTAAATATGTTAGCAAAATATAACATCTTAATTGCCTGCATTTCCATTTACATGACTATTAATGATATTAAATATGAACCACTAGTTTGCTTTAATCTGTATTTCTTCCTTTGTATCAGTTTTTTACCTTTTTATATTTTGGAATTTTTAGGTATTTTTGATTTTTGTGAAAATTTTATGTAATAAAATGTTTCCTTATTTGGTAACATTTTAAGTTTACATATTTTCTCCATGGTAAACTTCTCAGTTGTTATTTCAAGAATGACAAATTTTATTTTATTTTTAAAGATGTTATTTATTTGTTTGACAGAGAGAGATCACAAGTAGGCAGAGAGGCAGGCAGAGAGAGAGGGGGAAGCAGGCTTCCTGATGAGCAGAGAGCCCGATGCGGGGCTTGATCCCAGGACCCTGGGATCATGACCCGAGCCGAAGGCAGAGGCTTAACCCACTGAGCCACCCAGGTGCCCCAAGAATGATAAATTTTATAAAATATTTATAACAGCAAGATTTTTAAACTAATGTATACCCTATAATGGATATTTTTTATCTTCATCTGTTATCTCCACCTCCCGCAATCGAAGATTGGTTAAGTTAGTATCTTCAAATGAGTGCCGAAGATTTTCTGTGATTCTGTTTAATCTGATTAATAATGTTCATTCCTTTTAAATGAGCTATTTTAAGCCACAGATTTATAAAGATAATTTGAAAGATTTCTCCAGTTGAATCTTACATAGGACATAGTGACACTCCGGGAGCGAGACTAGACACTTTCTATCTAGGTTTGAAATTCTTATGACATTTCAAGTCCATTTTTAACTTAAAGAGAATGAAAAATTGCAAGGACTTCAAATTCACGATGTGCCTGAGGCAGAGATGGAAGTGAATTCAGCTGGTACTATTATTCATGGTAGACAAAGCTAAAAATTGAAGTTGCATTCTTTTAAATAGTATATTAAATGTGTCTTGAGAAAAAGTTCATTTAATGAGGTAAGAAGTTTTTCAATTTTAGGCTTTCCAAATGACTAACATCATTATAAAATGCAAATAATCTGAATTAAAGTTAATGTATTTTGTCTTCAGTTTTGAGGGAAACTTTATATGTGTTTTTATTTTTAAGAAACAGTTATGGGTATAGGTAGTGAAATACAGCCTGTAAATTCCCACAGTTTCAAGTTAAAAGAATGCGTGGATATTTTAAAACTTTTAAAATGCAAATTTCTTACATGAGGATTTAAAATGCTAATAAAAAATTTAAAAAAATGGCTAACATAATTCATCAAGTGAAAAGAATGACCGTATTTCATTATAAACGTGAAGTCTTAGAACATTTGGGTCATCAAGAAAATGACATCTTACAAGTTATGATGGTTAATTTATGTGTCAACTTGACTGGGCTGGGGGATGCCCAAATAGCTGGTAAAACATTATTTCTGGGTATGTCTATGAAGGTGTTTTCAACAGAAACTAGTGTCTGAATCTGTAGGCTGAATAAAGATTCCTTCCCTGATGCAGGTGACCACTGTACAATTTTTTGAGGGCCTATATGGAACAAAAAGAGGAAAGGAGAACCGGTTCTTTCTGAGCTGAGACATACATCTTCTTCTGTCCTCAGACTTCTGTGATCCTGGTTCTCTGGTATTTAGACTTGGGCTGGAATTTACACCATTGGTTTCTCTGGTTCTCAGGCCTTTGAGTTTCAACTGAAACTATACCACTGGCTTTCCTGGTTCTCCACTTTGCAGATGGCAGGTCATGGGACACCTAAGCCTCCATAATCGTGTGAATCAATTTGTATTACATATATTACAATGTATATATTACATATATAATAATTACACATGTTTAATTTCTGTTAATATATATATAGATATATATTATATATGTTATATAATACACACACACACACACACACATAATCTCTTTCTCTGGAGAATGCTGAATAATACACAAGTTAGGGGTTGGTTAAGTATATAAAGAGCTGTGTACAGGAGAGCTGTGTACCAATAAATTTATTCTCTTGCATTCCCAGCTTCTCCATTATTCAGCAAAAAAACAGGAACACAGTGTACTTTAGAAGAAACAATCTATTCCTTCTTTCTGGTGATGAATTTCCTGTTAGTCCCAGAGCCTAGAGTTCTAGAGTGTTGTACGATTTCCACCTTTCAAGTTTGGCCCACCTGCTTCTATACATAGTCCTCTTTACAGCTGCACCCAGCAATGCCCAGCCTTCAAATATACAATTCAGGTTTCAGATCTACTCTTAATCCTTATCTTATTTGTTAAACTCAATGCATTATTTATCAGTGAATTCTCAGTGCATTGTGACCACTAAAGTTCCCCCCAGGCTTCTTACTGATACCATTTTCTCTTCTCAAGAAGCCCAGTGTAATTGAACACAGCTGGCCCAAAGATATGAGACCTTTGAATACCATCAGCAGTCTTTCTTTACCATGTAATCCACATGCAGTATGATTTAAACCACTTTGTAAGTTTTGTCTATTTAAGTATGCTATCCCTGAGAGATTTCATTTTCCTCTAACAGGAAAGTTGTTCTTTTGCTCCCCAATTACATGTGTAGATAAGATGTGGTTTAGCTTCCCGAGGTGGTATTACATCTGTTTTGAAGGGATGACTGCCGCAATTGATCCAGGATATACCCGAAGCTGTGAAATATTATGGTATTACACATGAAAAAAATATGATACAAGTAAAATCCTCCAAAGTTACCACTGGCACTTGCATTTTTTAAAAAAGAAGGGATGTCTTCATTGCAATATTGGAATATCACTTATTAATTTCCACATTTGTCAAACTTCATTGAGTTTGTATCAAGGAATGTGCAAAACGGTGGAAATTTGGTGAAAATAGTAATTAGATATCTGTCCTAAGGAAGCTCAAAATCTATTGATCTCAATAATGGCTGTTGCTTCAACATTTCTTTTATCTGTTAAAATGACTAGGGGTAAAACTAATCATGATGCATTGCATCATTTTATCATGTGGCATATTTCCCTAATGAATTAAAAAGTGTCCTATCTACTGGACTTGTTTTATTCATTAATTCATTCATTTATTTCACGGATTTCTTTGAGGACCTACTAGGTGCTAGTGGGAAAGACAGACAAAAATTTAAATAATACATAATGTGTACTCAAAAGATGTGGCAGCCTTGGGTATGAGCCACTAAGATCTCCCTTTAGGAGAAAATCTGATGCATGAAATGCAGTCAGCCTACTGCTTCCAGATACAGTGGAATCCGCCCCAGCGCTGGAGCCACAGAAGGATAGCTTTAGCTAATGACTGGGCATTCCTGGTGGGTAGGGTATATCCATTTCTGCTTACCACAGTCCTCCTCTAAGGGGGCCATCTTTGCTCTGGAACCCTCTGTTGGGCAAATGGAGAACTTCTCAGAGTTGCGTTTTGAATCTGAAGCTCTTATTCTGTCCTTTCTCCTTCTCCTCTCACATGGTCCCTGCATGCATCTCCCTGCTCCTGCTCCCTCCCTCTCTCTCTCTCTCTCTCTTTTTTTTTTTTTCTCCCCCAAGATTTTATTTATTCACTTGACAGAGAGAGAGCTCACAAGTAGGGACAGAGGCAGGCAGAGAGAGAGGGGGAAGCAGGCTCCCTGCTGAGCAGAGAGTCCGACGCTGGGCCCGATCCCAGGACCCTGAGATCATGACCCAAGCCGAAGGCAGAGGCTTAACCCACTAAGCCACCCAGGCGCCTCTGCTCCCTCTCTCTTTTATCTTTCACAGTCAATAGTCCCAATTAATTTCTTGTGCTTACAACTCTGTCTTGGAGCCTGGTACCAGAGAGACCGATCTGACACAGATGACATTAAGTATAATGAAAAAAAAAATTGGCAGCATGGGGTTGGGGGTTCACATCACAGGAAATGGAATTTAGCAATTTTAAGGCATGGTAAGAAATGTATCTCTGAGTTGAATTTTGAATAAACCGTTAAAGGAGAAAGGAGGATAGCAAGGCAAAGAGGATGGCCGGGGAGAAGTCCGTGGAGGAGAATGAACTCTATCAGTTTTCTTTAAAAAACAGATGTAATCCTACCCAGTGAAGGTGTGTGAGACCCATATGCACGTTTAACATGGTGGAGGGACTTCTCCACTTATCTTTGAAAAAAGTCTTATGGAAGAAGAATGATTTCATGAGTCCCCACTGACAGGGAAGCCACATTGCTCAAGCTGTGAAGTCACGGATGATGTTCCCTTCTATCACGTAGCACTTGAGTGATGTCATGAGTGTAGGAAAGGAACAAGTCAGTAAAAATGGCTGTGCATGTATCTTTAGTAAGATGAACAGTTGTCCTAGGAGGAATCAAAGTTGGTATGAAATTCTCTAGTGGTTCTCAGGCATTTTTGAGGATAAATGTTAAGAAACATGATGTAATAGTTTTTTAAAAAAATTAGAATGAAATATGTTATTAAAATAATGCACATACACATTCTACATTTACCCTGAATTTTTGTTTATCCTCTACATGAGTGATTGACTATTTCTTGAGGAATAACGTCTTAAAGTTTTTCTGTTTCATCCTATTATTGAAACAATAAAAAAATACAAAGCTAAACCCCTAGGTTACTTTGCAGTTCAGGATGAATATGCTTTGTTGCAAATTATCCTCAAATCTTTAGAAGATTTGGGGTGCCTGTTTGGCTTAGTTGACAGGTCTCAGGGTTCCAAGTTTGAGTCCCACACTGGGTGTAGAGTTTATTTTAAAAAAGCAACATTTCTGGAAATCAGTTAAAAATGCCCTCTTGAGAAGCAGTTAAAAAATAAGTGTTATGTTTTCCTCTGGTTGAAATAGGAAACCAAATGATGTAGGGTAAATGCACAGAGGGAAAATGGAAAATATAAGGTAAATTATCTTAAATAATTCCTGAAGGGGAGGTTTGCCATCTATCTGTGTAGCCGTGGAAAAGACTGGACCGGGAATGGTAAGTCACCAAATGAAAAGTACTAACAGTGCAAAAGAGGAGACCACAATATATACAAGAGGCAGAGTGGTTGATCAGCGTATTTAAAACCAGATGATGGGCACCTGGGTGGCTCAGTCGGTTAAGCATCTGCCTACTGGTGAGGTCGTGATTCCAAGCTCCTGGGATGGAGCCCTGCATCGGGCTCTCTGCTCGGCAGGGATCCTGCTTCTTCCTCTCCCCTGCTGCTGCTCCCCCTGCTTGTGCTCTCTCTCTGCCAAATAAATAAATAAAATTAAAAAAAAAAACAACAGGTGAGTATATAATGAAGAGTTGGTTAAATATATCATAGGCATTCCAAATGCCAAGATGGAATCCAAGACTAAGGCTGAAAGAAGAAGCCTAATGTATCTTAAATATCAAGTGCTTGGAGTGTACGTATTCTCAGCAAACTTTTCGTTTCTTTCTTTTCAAGATTTTATTTATTTACTTAAAAAGGCTTGCAAGAGAGCAAGCAGGAGTGGGGGGTAGAGGGAGAGGGGAAAAAGCAGGCTGTCTGCTGAGCCAGGAGCCCAGTGTGAGGCTGGATCCCAGGACCGGGGGATCATGACCTGAACCCAGGGCAGATGCTTAACCAATTGAGCCACCCAGGCATCCCCCTTCAGCAAACTTTTCAACCGAGAAACTTTCTTTTTGGAGGAGGGCCTGTCAAAACAGCTTCCAGAGGTCAAATGATGCATCTTCTTCCCCAACACAGAGCAGTCTTCTCTGGTTTGATGAGAAAATACTAATTTTTACCCTCTGGACATCCATTCCCAGTCAGCGCATTACTCTTTTCATACCCTCTTTCCCAGAACGGGAGCAATAAAACATGGCAAGAGCAATGGATTTGTAGCAGATGGAGGCATTGCCAAACCCCTAAAGCTTTGCTTGCCTCTGTGTTAACAGAAAAAGGCAGAAGCACAGATGCCAAAAACAATCAAATAGTTCTCAGGGCAGGAAAATTAAACACTGAAGGAAACCTGTATCTTTCCAGAACAGATGATTAAGAAATTAAAACATTTGTGATAAAAAGCTGTGTCCAGATGGCATTTGTTGCTGACTTCCCTAAGAAAAGAAAAATTACAGACAGAAAAAAAAATACAGTTCTCAAGGGTAACTTAAGTTCCTATGAAAACTTGGGATATATAGAAGATAGGGAAACTAAACAAATTTGTTTTTATTTAGAAAGAAATATGAGCATAATGTTATTAGAGATATTATCTGACTAAATATCAAAAGCAATATTGCATATGTTTACTTACTATTGGTATCAGATCAGGGTAGTAACGAAAAGTGTAATGACTAATTTTTTACCCTTTAGAAAACTAATAATTAGTGGCACCTGTGTGGCTCAGTCGGTTAAGCATCTGACTCTTGATTTGGGCTCAGGTCATGATCTCAGGGGAATGAGCTCAATCCCTGCCTCTGGCTCTGGGCTCAGTACGGAGACTACTCCAGATTCTCTCTCTTCCTCTCCCTCAGCCTGCCCCCCCCCCCACTTGCACATGCTCTCCCTCTCTCTTTCTCAAATAAATAAATCTTTAAAAAACCCTTATAATTAATATTCTGGTTATTTATTAGCACAAAAATGTCTCCTCCTGGCATGCCTTGAAATTAGATGTGGACATGGGACTTACTTGGATCATTAAAATGGGTGTGGAAGTGATGGGTGTCACTTGCAGGTGGGATTTAATGTCCAATGCATGATTTGCTATGACCCCTACCCCCTCTTTTTTTCTGGTCTTGGCCATTGTCAGAGCCCTGTGATGTGGTGTGGAATCCTGAAAAGGGATGATGCATAGCAGAGCAAGATTTAGCAAAACTGCTATAGATCTAGTCATTGCATTGGGGATTATTAATTGTCAAGCATAACCTAGATTCTCCTAATTGATGTAAATGTTCAGTCAAATCCAGGTACTCATAGGAAAACAGTGGATTTCTTTATTCAGTGCCTCTCAGAGAACCTGGAGTAGAAGGAACTTTCTTATAATGATAAAAGGCCTACAAAGTCCCCTATGATCAGGCTCTTTTGCTTTTCTTTCTGGGTCTCTCTGTCTTCTCTCACTTGCTCATTTCTTGGTGTCTGCACCTGGGTTTCTTGCTGTTTCTCAAAATGCCAGCATGTTCCCACCACGTGGACTTTGCATTAGCTGTGTCCTCTGGGCTATTTTTCCATCAGACAGTGACAGGGCTTATTCCATCCCTTCCTTTGTTTTCTTGTCCAAATGTCACGTGCTCAGTGAGCATTACCAGAGCCATTCCTTTTTAACATTCCAAGCACTCCTTCTGTTCTGCCTTTGTACTTACTATTATATTTTAAATTGAAACCGCTTTTTATTTTTTTATTTTTTTAACTTTTTTTTAAAGATTTTATTTATTTATTTGACAGAGAGATCACAAGTAGGCAGAGAGGCAGGCAGAGAGAGAGAGGGGGAAGCAGGCTCCCCGCAGAGCAGAAAGCCCGATGTGGGGCTCAATCCCAGGACCCCGGGATCATGACCTGAGCTGAAGGCAGAGGCTTTAACCCACTGAGCCACCCAAGCACCCGAAACGGCTTTTTAAAAAGCAGTTCAAGGTTCACAGCAAAATTAAGGGAAAGGTGTGAGATTTCACATATACCCTCTACTCCCACACACGCATGGCCTTCCCCATTATCAATATCCTCCACCAGAGTGATGCATTTGTTACAATTCACAAGCTTATGTGGACACATCACTATCACTCAAAGTCCATGCTTTATAACATTATGGTTCACTCTTCCTGTTGTATCATCTATAGGTCTGGACATCTGTATAATGACATGCATCTATCATTATGGTATCATGCAGAGTGTTTTCACTGCCCTAAACATCCTCTGTGTTCTACCTACTCACATATTCCTCCCTAAGTCCTGGTCTTTAAACTGTCTTCGTACTTTTGCTTTTTCCAGAATATCATAGAGTTGGAATCATCTAGTATGTAATCTTTTCAGATTGACTCCTTCACATAGTAATGTCCATTTAAGATTGCTCCATATCATTTCGTGATTAGATAGCTCATTTCTTTTTGGTGTTAAATAACAGTCCCCTGTCTGGGTGTAATATAGTTTATCCACTCCCCTATGGAAGGACATCTTGGTTGGTCGCAAGCTTTGGCAATTATGAAAAGAGCTGCTACAAACATCTGTGTGAAGGTTTTTGTATGGGACATAAGTTTTCAGGTAATTTGGGTAAATACCAAGGAGTGTGATTGCTGGATCAGAGGGTAAGAGTATATTTAGTTTTGTAAGAAACTGCCAAAATGTCTTCCAACATGGCTGTACCATTTTGCATTCCCACCAGCAATAGCATCTCTTTCTCCACATCCTTGTCAATGTTTGGTGTTGGCAGCATTCTGGATTTTGGCCATTCTAACAAGTGTATAGTTGTAGCTCATTGTGTTTTGAATTTAAATTTCCCTGATGACGTATGATGTGGAGCATCTTTTCAAATGCTCTTTTTGCCGTCTGTATATCTTCTTTAGTGAGGTGTCTGTTAAAGCCTTTGACCCATTTTAATAATGAGGTTTATTTTCCTATTGTTGTGTTTTGGTTATTTGGTTATTTTGGATAACAGTCCTTTATTTTGGATAACAGTCCTTTATTAGATGTGTGTGTTCCAAATATCTTCTTCTAGTCTGTAGTTTGTGTTCTTGTTCTTTTGACATTACGTTTCACTGAGCAGAAGTTTTTAATTTTAATGAAGCCCAACTTACCAATAATTTTTTTCCTGGATTGTGCCTTTGGGGTATTTATTTATTTATTTAAAAAAACTTATTTATTTATTTGAGAGAGAGAGATAGAGAGAGAGAACACAAGCAGAGGCAGCAGGAGAGAGAGCAGCAAATTCCCCACTGAGCAGGGACCCTGATTCGGGGCTCAATCATGACCTAAGCTGAAAACAGGGGCTTAATCGACTGAGCCACCCAGGCACCCCACTTTTGGCGTATTTAAAGTTCGCCATGCTGAAGTTCATCTGGGTTTCCTCCTATGCTATCTTCTAGGAATTTTATAATTTTGTGTTTTACGTTTTGTTTTGTTATCCGCTTTGAGTTATTTTTTTGAAAGGTGTAAATTCTGGCCCAGTACTTTTTTTTCATATATGGATGTCTAGTAGTCCCAGCACCATATTTTGAAAGGACTGTATCTGCTCTCTATGTCAATGATCAGTTGAATTTATCTACTATGTGGATCTATTTCTGGACTCTCTATCCTGCTTCACATTTTTTAAAAAATAATACTTACTTCCTTATAACAACTATGTAATTTACTTATTTATTATCATTTTTGTTGTGTAATCTGTAAGGGCAGGCATTTTGTTTATTTGTTTTTTTAGTTACCGTATCCATAGTGCAGAACAGGTTTTAGCCTATACAGACACTTTGTAAATATTTGTTGAATGAATCAGTGAATAGACCAATAAATTAGGAAGTTTTGGAATATGGTACAATAATACTGACTTCTTGAGAATTTTAACTGCCTCTGGTGAATATAGATGTGGAAGAGGGACTCTCATTGCTCTTGGAGAATATAAAGTCTTAAACTTATAAATCTTGAAGAATCTGTACTTACAGCAGGTAAATTTCCAATTCCTTTTTTTTTAAAGTTTTATGTTATTTAAATTTAATTAATTAACATTTATTGCATTATTAGTTTCAGAGGTAGAGTTCAGGTGTTCTCTAACTCTTGTTTTTAAGAATAAAGAAAAAAAATTAAAGGAGTCTGGCAGAAAGTTCAATGCTATTTTTAGACAATAATGACTGCATTCCATCTTTTATTTTTTTTCTCCTATAGTATTATTAAGCTTATTAAGAAAAGGGGTGTGTTATTTTCATAAAATATTTTATTTATTTATTTTATTTTAGAGAGCCAGAGAGAGCAGGGGGAGGCACAGCCGGAGAGGGAGAGAATCCCAAGCAGACTCTGCACTGAGCATGTTGCCCAACATGGGGCTTGATTCTACAACCCTGAGATCATGACCTGAGCTGAGACCAAGAGTCAGATGCTTAACCAACTGAGCCACCCAGGTATGCTGGGACATTCCTTTTCTCAAAAGAGCTTTGATTTTTTTCTTCCTTTTGAGAAATACTTGTGGGTAATTGTGACCTTACAGACCTCAGTATCAAAGGAAGCTTTTTCTGCACTGTAGTAACTTAATTAGTCTACAGTTCAAGAATTGCTGTTTCCTTATGCTTTTCTTTTTCTGTGTTGACACTGACACTTAGTTTTCTGAAACAAATCTTGGAACACATTGTGTGTTTCATATGTAGACTTTTGCTTATCACACAAAGCTTCTTGGCTTAAGTTCTGCTTTTGTGGCCATGCCTCTGTGCCCACAGCTGAGAGGTTTGGTTTTCACAATGATGTCAAATATTGTATGGAGAGCAGCTGGTGTAATAATTCAGGCGTAACTAGGTCAACTTCTTTTAGCTTGTCATTTTCCCATAAATTGTATTCATGTTTCCTTTCTGTTTCTTGGAGCCAGTGTTTCAAATTGTAGAAGTAATGAATAAATTTAGCAGTCTCTGTGCTTTTGAAAGGAAGGTATTACAATGAAAGAAATGTTATAAAAAATATTCCTTGAAGGGAAATCCTTAGAGCACAAGTTAATTTTGCTGAACATATACTTGGTATTATAACAATGTTGCACAACTTACATTATTTCATTGGAATAATAAGGACCATTTCTATTTTTCTTCTGAACCACTTAGGAAAGATTGTGTGTGTGTGTGTGTGTGTGTGTGTGTGTGTGTGTGTTTGCTTCAAAAAGGCTTATTTCATTACATGATGTTGGTTTAAGGAGAATTTATTACTTTTATATTTAGAGATAGATGGCCATGGGATAGATTTTTCAAATTACTATCTAAGGTCATACAAATATGGACAGACTATGGCAGTTATTTTTAGTAAGGGCCAATGAAGATGCAAAGTCATAATGGTGAATTCAATATAGTCAAATGCGTTTATACTTGACTGTGATATACTCTTTCATAAGTTGTGTCATTTCTAAAATGAAGTTCAACTAAGATGAAATGCATTTCTTTTATATTTTGGAAAGATAAAAATTTATGTAAGTAAGAATTGGAGGCCCATGGTGTTCCTCCCCCTCCCACTAGAGAGAAGTGATGTGTGAAATGGCAGCATCTTTATAAGAAGTAAAACTAGCTACTGAAATCCTGCACAACTCCAGGAAAGAACTGAGAGGCTTTTTTTTTTTTTTTTAATCCCTGACTGATCAATAGATTATGTTCGTGCAGATGGTATTTGTTTAATTCTTTCTATGGGCTAGGCATCGTCCTAGGCACTTGGGAGGCAAATATGAACAAAATGAAAATTCTTTCTCTCCCAGAGAATATACTTCAAAAATAAAACATTACATATGTTTTCAGATGGTATATTTCTTGTGCGGTTTGGTATACACCGTAAAACAATTAACATTTTTATCATGCATTTTCTGACAATATACATAGTTTATGAAACTCCCATGATTCTACAACTAAACCACTGTAAACATTGTTTTATCTTTCTAATCATATCAGCACATCAAAATACTTCTTTTCACTTAGTATGTACATTTTATTACTGATTTTAATGGTCATAAGATTACACAGAGATAAACATTCTCCTTTATTGAACATTCAGGTTGCTCTTGATTTCCTGCTATTAGGAAGATATTTTTAAAATGTCTTTGGGACACAGATTATATTTTAGAATAAATTCTTATTAGTAATGTTACTCAGTACAATCACTGGGATATTTTTAAAAGTTTTGGTAGTATTTTCTAATTGATTGTACACTTTGCAAGAGCAGTCTATTTTAAAATCTACTTTAAAGCTATTCAGTTAGATTCTTAGATCTGTGACAATTGTTTTCACTTTCACTCTGATATTTGTTATTGTACTTACTGCGCAAAAACCAACATTTTCTCAAACATTATTCATTTATCTTGTTCCTTTAGCTAAGAGGATTATGGTGAAAGATAAATCAAGCTGCAGAGTACAGATTGTTTCTTAGAATGACAAATCCTCTGCATGTATTCAAATTTGGCTTCTCTGTTCTTTGCTTATTGCATTTCCAGAGCCAGGTTTTATAGGGAAAGATTTCAACTATGTTCATCAAAAGGAGCAATGTGCTGCATAGCATCACTCCTGAGGTCAGTGTAGGTACCGTGTGCTATACCAGTTTTGGTGCTCTGAAAACTGTTTTTAGCATAGGGAATCATCAGAGGGGGAAGAAAGTAACCATGAGCTACTTCAGCTCAATTCAGTATACCTCTTGCCAGGTATTTTGACTTCATATGAGATAGAGACATTGTAACCATGTGGGAGGCCACTTGCCCACATTGGGGTATTGCATTCAACCATGGAATATCTTCATAGTTAGTAGAAAATGCCCACCTCAGGGGTATGTCTCTTATGGTGCCCTGTGCTGCTCTTTCCAGAATTATGGATTTATGTTTTTTTTTTCCCTCCACAAAAGCTATACCGTAGCATTCAATTCTGAAAAGTGAAAACAAATGAGCAAAGGGAGCAAAAGAGAGAGAGAAAGGCAAGCTGAGAAACAGACTCTTAATTATAGAGACAAAACTGACGGTTACCAGAGGGGACGTGGGTGGGTGATGGGGAAAACAACCGATGGGGATTAAGGGTTGCACCTGTTGTGCACTGGGTGTCTTATGGAAGTGTAGAATCACTATACTGTACACCTGGAACTAATATTACACTGTATGTTACTAACTGGAATTTAAATAAAAACTTAAATATTTCATATTTTCTCAGTGCATATTCATTGAAAATCGACTAATTCCATCAATAGGTCTTTAATATTGGTTAAACAGGGTCAATGTATGTGAGGCTTTTGCTATAGTCACTTTGAATCACCATGAAAGACTCTGGATATAGATCCACAAGAATATGATGAATGTTCATTGCAGGATAAAGTTAAGAATGAAACTCAAAACTTGATTTAAGAGATAGAAATAAAATGTAACTTCAGGAACATAAATCAAAGGTTATTGGTTTCTTCAAATGTATGTTTTAAGTGAATCTGGATGTCCTGCTGCTTATTCAATAGAACTGAAAGTATAAAGAGATAAATTCTGAGATACAGTTGTAGTCTTAGCAGATACTGGGATGTCCAAGTCTCCTTTACTGTAGTGATATTTGGTCATAGTGAAATATTATATCTATTATCTATCGCCTGTTTATCTATCTATCATCTATCTACCTGTCATCTATCCATAAATCAATTTATCTGTCATCTATCTATATATCATTTATTTTCTATATCTCTATCATCTATCTACCTATTTTAAGCAGAAGGGAAGCCTCATCATATCAGAATTCTGTTCAGGAAACTCCTGGCAAGAGACATAATGCTAAATACAGAATGAGTGTATATGTTAGCTTGATATCTCCGTGTGATTTTTGTCATACAATCTAATGAGCTGGCAGGTAAAAAGGAGCACACGCAGTTGGTCTTTCCTTCCTTCTATTTGCAATTTCTCCTTAGGGGAATATTCTTTACCTTTTGACAGTGATGAATTCCAAATGCTTTTCTCCTTTTCTAAATACAACTTGAAAAAATTCCATTTGCCTACCAGGCAGATGACTCTGATTTATCAGCTCTGGCCTCAAATGACATTCTACCACTTTTTAAGGATACACATAATCGTATGGCTATAAGTACACTGACTAAAAAATTATCCTTTTACTAGGAAGAAACTCATTTTTTTCCAAAATGATTTTCAGCACTATCTTCTGTCCAAAAGATTTGTATCTGAATGCATTAAGACCAATGTTAAATAATGAGATGCATCTTTCTTTCTTTCTTTCTCTTTCTCTCTCTCTCTCTCTCTCTCTGTGTATTTGTGTTTTAACAATGCCCAGAAATTGCAGGAATACCTAAGAGTAACTCTATCTTTTAATTAGATAAGCTACAACTGTTAAAAAATACACCATTGAAAGTCACTTTTTTTGTTAAAAACATACAATTTTGTCCCATTATATGCACACCTGATTATCATTGCATGTTTTGGAGCAGAAAGAGCTGAAGGAGCTGATTAAAAGGTACTTGTATATCTCTACGATAATAGGAGTATAAGTTACCTTGTATCTTAAGAAAGTTGTAGTTTAATGGAAAAAGTTCAGATATCCTGAAAGAATAATAGCAAAGGAACACATTATCTTTAAATCATCTGTATCAGTAAGAAAAATCTTTTTTCTTTTTTTAAGGAAAGGCATTTTTATCAAGCTTAATGTCACTAATTCACACTAGCCTGTGTTTCTCCTGGACCATGAGCATCTGTGGATGCTAACATTGATAGAGTGTGATTTCAGGCAAGTTCCATAAATTCTGTGAGAGTTGGTTTACTTATCCCCTAAGTAGGGGTAATGATATGCATTAAAACCAGAGTGAGATTTCACTGACTATATGTGAAAAAAATCTTAATTTTATTATATTTTAAATAAATTGGTTCCCTTATTCTGTCATTTAAACTGCAGAGCTACCAGCTAGACCCTTGTTCCTTAGCATATATATGACCTTCATTAACAATTAATAAACTTCCTGGTAAAAGACATCTCCACAAATCCCATGGCCAACATTATACTTAGTAGTGAAAGGCTGAATTATTTTATCTGGGATCCAGAAGAAGACAAGAGGGCGACTGTCACCATTTCTATTCAACATTGTACTAGGAGTTGTAGGTAGGACAATTAGGCAATAAAACGGTAAAAAGAAAGTAGCCAGATTGGAAAAGAAGAATAAAAACGACCTCCTTTTGCAGACGACATGACCTTATATGTAGAAAATCCTAAGGAATCCACTAAAAATCTTTAGAACTAATAAAAGAGTCCAACAAGTTTGCAAGATTCAAGATCAACGTGCAAAAACCATCTATTTCTATATAGTTGCAATGAAGTTTCATTCCAAAAATGGAATTAGGGACACAATTGCATTTATATCATCAAAAATAATAGAACACATATAGAAATAAAACAAAAGAACTACAAAGCTTATACTTTGAAAACTACAGAGCATAGGTGAAAGAAAATGAAGAGCCAAATAAAAGGAAAAGCATTCTATGTTCATGGATTGGAAGAGTTAATATTGCTATGATGGCAATATTCCCAAACTGACTTATACATCCAATGCAATCTTTATCAAGATTGTAGCTAGCTACTTTGCAGAAAATGATAAACTGATCCTAAATTCATATGGAAATTCAAGGGAGCTAGAATTGTCACAGCAATCTTGAAACACAGAGTCTCACACTTTCAGACTTTAAAACTTATTACAAAGCTATAATAATCAAGACAATGTGATGCTGACATAAAGATAGACATATAAACCAATGAAATAGAATTGAGAGTCTAGAATAAACTCTCACATTTGTAATCAATTAATTTTTCACAGTGATGCCAAGATAATTCATTGGGAAAGAGAATAGTCATTTCAATAATTAGTCCTGGGTCAACTTGATATTTACATGCAAAAGAATTAAGTTAGACCCCTAATACCATTTACAATAACTAGACAAAAATGGATCAAAGACCTAAAAATAAGAGCTAAAACTATAAAACTCTTAAAACACAGGCATACGTTTTTGTAATTTTAAATTAAGCGATGATTCCTTAGACATGGCATCAAAAGAACAAACAACAAAACTAAAAAAAAAATAAACTGGATTTCATCAAAATTAAAAACTTTTGTGCTTCAAAGGATACTAGCAAGAAAGTAAAAAAGGTAAGTCACAGAATGGTAGAAAATATTTGCAAGTTGTATATTTGATAGAAAACTTGTATCTATGGTATATAAAGAACTCTTACAAAGCAACAATAAAAAGGCAAGTAACAATTAAAAATGGACAATGTGGCTGAATAAATATTTCTTCAAAGAATACACACACACACACACACACAAATCATCAATAAACAAATTAAAAGGTGTTCAACATTTTCAGCCAGTAGGGAGGTGTCAATATAAAACACAATAGGAAATCAGAGGGTAGGGGTGTCCAGGTGGCTCAGTTGGTTAAGTATCTGACTTCAGCTTAGGTGAAGATCTCAGGGTCCTGGGATGGAGTCCTACATTGGGCTCCATACTCAGTAGGGAGTTTGCTTGTCCCTCTCCCTCTGTCCCACCCCCCCACATGTGCATGAGTGTGCTCTCTCTCTCTCTCTCTCAAATAAATAAAATCTTGAACAAAGTAATCAAAAGGTAATTGTCTTTCTCTGAGTGACTTATTTTTCTTAGCATAATACTCTCTAGCTCCATTGATGTCATTGCAAATGGCAAGATTTCATTCTTGCCATTTCCATATACATGGAGATATATCTATATATCTCTTTCTATATCTATAGATATATAGTGATCTATAGATATATCTATACATCAGTCAATGGAAACTTGGGCTCTTTCCATAATTGGCTATTAGAGATAATGCTGCTATAAACATCAGGGTGCATGCATCCCTTTGAATGAGTATTTTTGTATTCTTTGGATAAATACCTCTTAGTGTTTAAGAAACAAAACAAACAAGCAAAGGGGAAAAGAGAGAGAGAGAGGTGCAAACCAAAACCAGTCTCTTAACAATAGAGAACAAACTGATGGTTACCAGAGGGGAGGTGGATTGGGGCATGGGTTAAATAGGTGATGGGGATTAAGGAGTGCACCTGTTGTGATGAGCACCTGGTGGTGTTCTGAAGTGGTTAAATCACTAGATTGTACATCTGAAACTAATATTATACAGAATGTTAAGTAACTTCAACTTAAATAAAAACTTAAATAAAAACTTAAAAAACCAACAAGAATGGCTATAATT
Source organism: Martes martes (assembly GCF_963455335.1). NCBI lineage: Eukaryota > Metazoa > Chordata > Mammalia > Carnivora > Mustelidae > Martes > Martes martes. The sequence goes on from NC_137888.1 coordinate 18,626,042, forward strand.
AAAAAGACAGATAAGTGTCAGTGAGGATGTGGAAAAACCACAACCCTCATATACTGCTAATAGGAGTATAAAGTAATGCAGCCTCTTTGGAAAATAGTTCTAAGATCCCTCAGAATGTTAAACATAGAGTGACCATATGAACCACTAACTCACTCCTAAACATACCAAGACAAAAACAAAACAAAACAAAACAAAACAACATATGCACATGAAAAAGCTTGTACAAGCATATTAATAGCAGCATATTCATACTAGTCTCAAGGAAGAAACAACCCAAATGTTAATGATGAATTCATTTATGAATATGTCGTATCTTCATATGATGGAGTACTATTTGTCAATGAAAAGAAATGTTGTACTAACTCATACTTCAGCACGGATGGACCTTGAAAACATACTTATGAGAGAAACAAGTCACAAAAGACCATGTATTTGTATGATTCCACTTATATTAAATATTCAGAATGGGTAAATTAATAGAGACAGAAAGGTTATGAGTTGTGAGGGCTGATGAGGACTGAGGAAATGGGGAGTAAATGGATTGTGAACACACTAAAAACCATTGAGTGGTGCATTTTTAATGGGTGAATTGTGTGGTATGTAAATTATATCTCAATAAAGCTGCTAAAAGTAGATTTAATGAAAAGAAGTGGCCTTCAGCTTATGTGACTTGGAAACATTTTATAGATTTTATTTATTTATTGACAGAGATCACAAGTAGGCAGAGAGGCAGGCAGAGAGAGAGGAAGGGAAGCAGGCTCCCTGCCAAGCAGAGAGCCCGATGCGGGGCTCTATCCCAGGATGCTGGGATCATGACCTGAGCTGAAGACAGAGGCTTTAACCCACTGAGCCACCCAGGTGCCCCTGACATGGAAACATTTTACAGCAAAACCTACCTCCTATACAATGCAATCATATGTAATCAAGATGTAGCTTGCTCGAGAAAATGGCTAGCTGAGTTCATGTGGGTGTTGAGAGCAGTTCAGTTTGGAGACTTTTGTTTGTCTGGAATAGCCATTTGGTCTAAGACAAAGAAAAGTAGACCAGAGAATCGGGCTAACCCATAACTGATTTACTAGGAACCTTATGTATTGCCATGCACATAACAGAAAATAAATTTTATATTTATACTCACATATATATATAATTTATATGTATACATACAGTATATGGGTATGCACACATATTTATGCATGTATGTATAGTTACCTATACTTCTGTATAGCATGCTTATATTATTATTTTTAATCTGAAGAATTTTATATTTTGCATTGGATATTTTTAGTTATTTAAAAATCAATTTCTGTGTACTGTAGTAATCACGGAGCAAAAGTGAAATTCAATGTGCTCATTGTGTGTATCTATATTACATATATACATATCTATCCATATATATCTACCTGTAGAAAGTTTACTTTACATAGCGAATGAGTTAACAATGTTCAATTTCTTATGTTTTGCGAGCATGTCATTTTCTTTCATATTTTAAAGCTTTGAACAGGGCATCTAAATAAAGCTGTAGAGTGTATGCAGGGACTTCTGGGCATATTCAGTAATGAGTGCCTTTAAAGTGATACAATTTCATCTTATACTTCAATATTTCTTCTCCTTAGGGTAAGTTAGGTTTGTGCTATTGGAAAAATGTTGAATTATTGTTTGCATCCTTTAAAGAATATAAGACCTGAGAGGAGACAGAACCATTTGCATTTGGAGGCATGTGCCAGTGGGAATCCCTTCTTCCTGATCTTAGAGTCCAGGAATATAACCAGGGAGCAAAATAGGTTAATAAGAAAGAGTGTGGAACTGGTTGATTGCTAATATAAAGATTAGCCAGTGTTCAATGTAAATAGCTGGCTTAAAATTATCCTAAATTAGAAATATTGCTGCTTAATTGTAGATGTGCCTAAGTATCCAACTTGATCCATTTCCAAAGGACACCAGTGCTGCTTGTACTCCGATGGAGATACAGGTGAATATTTCCTTATACCTGGATAACAAAACTAGGTTCAGTTTTAGATGCTCAAATAAAATCTATGTCATACTGTTTTTCTTCCCTATTTTCCTCACCACATCTCAATACAGAATACTGGCATAAATACTCATTAGCATATAGCTTATAAAGATGATAGGAGAAACAAAATTTACTGTTTCTCCTATTTATCCCTAAAGCATGTACTACACTACATTAAACATATGATTCAAAAATTATGACAAATAGATCAATATTTGTGTATTTTTTAAAAGTTACAATCTGAAATTTTAAGTATTTTGAAAGCCATTTCAATGTGAAATAAAAGTATTTATTTTTGTCAATATTGGGGTTATCTTTGATTCATTAATATAAAAGAAGTAGATAAAAATATTTAAGGTGTTGGCATTTTTTGCATTATTAGAACTAAATATTTTACTTTCCCTTCTGGCTTTGGCTTCAACAAAACTATTCAATGATTGTAAACAAGTGATATCTTTTTCTTTGTTTGTTAACTTGACAACACCTAAATCTAATTCAGGGATCACCCTGCCCATCACTCCATGCAGCCTAGCTGGAGCTACAACTTACCTCCAAAATTTGCAAAAGTGACTTAGGCCAAAAGCCATTTTGTTTAGAGGTGATCACGTAATCAAAACTAAGCTTTAAGTATGAATCATATGACTTACGCAGAAACTCCTAACAAGAAAGCTTTCTCTTACCTGTTGGTTGGAAATCAATTGGCCACCATCATGTAACCATAAGAAAAGGATCTCTCTGAGATTGAGGAGCAAGCTGAGGTGGCCCAAGAAGAGATAAGAAACCAGATCTGAACCACACTAATTTTATTCAGCCAGTAACACAAACCCATAAACTCACTTTTTGCTTAAGAAATTTTTAGTCAGTGTTTCTTTCCTTTGCATCAAAATAAGCCCAATTCCATTTATTGTGGGGAATCCTTCTTATATTGAATAATTGATTTTATTGATAAAGTATCCTATTTTAGATATAAATGTGATATAAATTGGGTAGTTCTTAAAAATATTCTGTTTGAAGATAAATGGATGAAGAAGATGTGGTATATATACACATGATGGAATACTATGCAGCCATCAAAAAGAACGAAATCTCGCCATTTGCAATGACATGGATGGAACTAGAGGGTGTTATGCTAAGTGAAATAAGTAAATCAGAGAAAGACAATTGTCATATGATATCTCTGATATGAGAAATTTGAGAGGCAGGGCGGGGGAGGGGCATGGAGGAAAAGGAGGGAAAAAAATAAAACAAGATGGGACCAGGGAGGGAGACAAACCATAAGAGACTCTTAATCTCATGAAACAAGTTGAGGGTTGCTGGGGCATTGAGCGGGGAGGGATAGGGTGGCTGGGTTATGGACATTGGGGAGGGTGTGTGATATGGGGAGTGCTGTGAATTGTGTAGGACTGATGAGTCACAGATCTGTACCTCTGAAGCAAATAATACATTATATGTTAATTAAAAATTTCCTGTTTGAATGATAGCTTATGATATCTGAATGATAGCTCATTTATTCACTTGTCATCCTCTTAGAAATATTGTCCTTTTTCCCAATACAAAAGATGGTTTACATATATTTAGTAAGGTTTCATAAATTATTGAAAGTAGGTGGGAGAAATGATGCCTTTGGAAACAAGGATACTGTTACATTTTGTGTTTTCATTTTTAACTTATTCCTCTGTATGTAAGTAAAATTTTGAATAGTCATAAACTTCAGGCACCTATAAAACTCCTAGAAAGAGAATAAGAGGTGCAAATAAAATTTTAGTCTATATCTTGCCTTCTGGATGATGTAAATCATAATCTATTCATGAAAAAATTCATGAATTTTTTTACATATTAATTATTCATTTCTTAAAAAAAATAGTTGTAGTCAAAGAATTAAAGTGTTCAATGATCTACGTCAGGCTTTGACAATCCAGCACCAAGATCATTTTAGGCAGGAATTCATATGCAAACATGGGCCTGACTCAATGGTGAGGGGAGTTTTGTATTAGACACTGCCCTCATTAGACAACAGTGGGGATCACCACTGATTTAAGACCTCTGTTCCTGTCTTGGTTCTGAAATTGAAGCTCACTCTTAACACCTTTCTGCATTTTTCCTATCCTAGTAGTATTTATCTATTGGTTCTTTTGTGCAGACTATCACTCAGGCTAACTTTGGCCAAACTTACAAATATTTCATTTTTATCGTCTGTCTCTCCTTTCTCCAACTAGATTGTGGTACAGTTTGACCAGCCAGTTCAACAATCAAAGGTATAATGACCTAATTCTCACTTTAGTCAAATAAATATATTTCTCTGGATCCCCTCAGAGTACTGGGATTTTGCCTTGATCACTCTTAGTTTTCTTCTAGGAAATAAATCCCATCTCAAAGTCTTGATATCTGTTTGCATTTTGCTCAAAATATAGACTCCTCTGGTTCCTCTCTTACCAAACTTCATTTACACATGGGGAGATTTGATTTCTAGTTGAGCTGCTGCAAGTCTTAGCCCTCAATTTCCTTTGAACATTTCTGCTGTAACACTGGGATCCAGTCCTTCCTGTCAAAACTTCACTGTCCATGAGACTTCCCACTTGGTGGCTGCCTTTCCAGCTCTTACCTCCTAACCCTGTATTGATAAGGAATTCTGATTTATCAACACCAATTCTTTTCCCTTGGTTTTCAATTTTCCTTACATAGATGCCCAAAGGAACAGGAAAGGGTTTTTAAAACTAGTGGCTGAATTGTGATTGGAATTTCATTGTATCCAATGTTGTAAGATATGGGCTTCAGTGTTTGGGAATGTAGGGATCAGTAAAAACCTCAAGTTTAAAAAAAAAAAGATTTTGTTTGTTTTCTTATTTTTTTTTATCTTGCTTTTTAAAAAACATTGAGGTATAATTGACATATAATATTCGTTTTAGTTATGAGACATAATGATGCAATATTTACATATATTGTAAAATGATCACCCCAGTAAGTCGTAAACATCTATCATCACATATAGTTACAGATTTTTTTTTTCTTGAGATGAGAACTTTTAAGACCTACTCTCTTAGGAACTTTCAAATATACCATACATCATCTTTATCCATTCATCAGTCAATGGACATTTGGGCTTTTTCCATATTTTGGCTATTGTTGATAGTGCCGCTATAAACATTGGGGTGCATGGATGCCTTCAAATTAGTATTTTTGTATCCTTTGGGTAAATATTTATTATTGCAATTGCTGGGTCATAAAGTAGTTCTATTTTTAACTTTTTGAGGAACCTCCATACTGTTTTCCAGAGTGGCTGCACCAGTTTGCATTCTCCTCAAGAAAGTAAGAGGGTGCTCTTTCTTCCACATCCTCACCAACACCTGTTGTTTCTTGTGTTGCTGATTTTAACCATTATGACTGGTGTGAGGTGATGTCTCATTGTAGTTTTGATTTGTATTTCCTGATGATGAGTGATGTTGAGCTTCTTTCCATGTGTCTTTTGGCCCTCTGTGTGTCTCCTTTGGAAAAATGTCTGATTATGTCTTCTGCCCATTTTTAAACTGAATTATTTATTTTTTAAGTGTTGAGCTTTATAAGTTCTTTATATATTTTAGATACTAACCCTTTATGAAATCTGTCATTTGCAAATATCTTCTCCTGTTCCATAGGTTGCCTTTTCATTTTGTTGATTGTTTCTTTTGCTGTGTAGATGTGGCACATATATATCATATATACATATGATATATATGTATATATGATATGTGATATATATGTATATATATGCTATACATACATATATATGTATATATGATATATATGTATATATATGATATATATGCATATATATAATATGATATATATGTATTATATGATATATACAAATGCACACACACAGTGGAATGTTACTCAGACCTTGGCTCAGGTCATGATCTCAGGTCACGAGATAGAGCTCTGTGCTGGGCTCTATGGTCAATGGGGAGTCTGCTTGAGATTCTCTCATCCTCTTCCTCTGCCCCTCCACCCACTTGCACTATGTCTGTCTCTCTGTCTCTCTCTAACTAAAAAACAAACAAACAAATAAATAAAATATTTTAAAAAAGAATAAAACCTTGCCATTTGCAATGACATGGATGGAACTAGAGCATATTATGCTAAGTGAAAAAAGTCACTCAGAGAAAGACAAACACTCTATGATTTCACGCATATGTAAAATTTAAAGAAAAAAAACAGGAGGGGAAAGAAGAGAGAGAGAGAGAGAGGAAAACTAAGAAAAAGACTCTTTTTACTGTAGACAATAAACTGATGGTTATCAGAGGGGGAGTGGATTAAATAGGTGATGGGGACTAAGGAGCGCCCTTGTGATGAGCATCGGGTGTTGTATGTAAGTGTTGAACCATTAAACTGTGCACCTGAAACTAATATTATACGACATGTTAATTAACTGGAATTTAAATAAAAATATATAATACAGTATTATTTTTTGTTATGCCTTTTTAAAACTAAATTTAATTTTTTCAGTTTTCCAAAATTCATTGCTTATGCACCACACCCAGTGCTCCACGCAATACATATTATTAACTAGTCACCATGCTATATGTTATATCCTCATGACTTATTTAATTTATAAGTGGAAATTTGCACTGTGTGACCCTTCTCTTCCATTTTGCCTATCCCAGCTCCTGCCTTTGGCAACACCCAAGTTGTTTTCTGTACTTGTGTGTTCATGTTGTTTTTAGATTCCACATATAAGTGAGAGCATGCAGTATTTGACCTTCTCTGACTTGTTTCACTTAGTATAATGTTCTTAAGGTCCTCCACGTTGTTGCAAATGTCAAGATTTCCTTCTTTTTTTTTTAATGGCTGAATGATATTCCATTGTGTATATATATGCCACATTTTCCTTATGCATTTATCATGAATGGACATTGAGGTTGTTTCCATGTCTTGACTATTGTAAATAAAGCTGCACTGAATATGGGAGTGCAGATATCTTTTCAGGTTAGTGTTTTCATTTCCCTTGGGTAAATACCTAGAAATGGAATTACCAAACCTCTAGTAGTTCTATTTTTAATTTCTTGAGGAATTTTCATATTGTTTTTCATAGTGACTATATCAATTTACATTCCCACCAATACTATGCGAGAATTCCCTTTTCTCCACATCCTCACCAACACTTGTTACATCTTGTCTTTTTGGTAATAGAAATCCTAACAGTGTGAGGTTATATTTTAATTGTGGTTTTGATTTTAATTTCCCTCATAATTAGTGATGTTGAGCACCTTTTTATGTACTTCTTGGCCATTTATATGTCTTTGAAAAAATGTCTATTTAGATCCTCTGTCCATTTTAAAATTAGACTTTTTTTTGGCTTTTAGTTATACATATTCTTTATCTTTTGAATATTAATTCCTTATTGGTGTATGATTTACAAATATTTTCTCTCAGTCTGTAGTTTGCCACTTCTTTTTGTTATGGTTTCTCTTACTGGGCAAAATTGTTCTAGTTTGATGTGGTCCTGCTATCCTTTTTTATTAAGTATATGAACTTATTATATAATAGCTAATAATTTCAAATAATGATATTTTTTCTTTAGATCCCCTATTGTTATTTGGTATGAATCTTTAAATCTTATCACTACTAATGGTGAGGAAAATCAAGTCAATAATAATCATATTTAGAGAAATACTCATAGAATGCATACAAGCCAATATATATATACCATACCATCAATTTAGCAGTAAATTATGATTGTTATTTTTTAAGCTGTGTGTGTATGTTAACCTGAACTTTGGGGGAATAATATTTTCTTTGGTCTGCTTTGAAACCAAAAAATGACTCTTTTCCCATTGACTTTCCTGAACTTACCAATATTTATTATCTTGTACCTGTCCTCCCCTTTTCCTAATTAAATGGTGATATAATTTGATAAGACAGTAAAAAATTCAAAGTGCTAAATGGAGGCCTTTCATCCCCTGGGAGAGCTGTAAAGCAAGGATGGGAGAAAAGAGAAGGGATGGTGATAAATACAGTTATTGGGACTTAAAGAGGTACTGCAGTGAGGGAGGGTAGAAAGAAATGTGATGTGAAGCACAAATGATGATAAACATATTAACGGACTGGGGATATGCATTAGAGCACTCAAAGAGCTTAGGGCAGCAGAGCCCCTGACTGGAACAACATCATTACTGAGGAAGGAACTGGAAAAGAGTGATGCCTGCTACTCTCCCTCTCTCTGTTCCTTAATTTTCCTTTTAACCTTTTAATTTTTTTGTGGTTTCTCTTACCTGTACATATACTGTTTTATTATAGTTTCAAGATGTTTGAAATCAGCTTAGAAGAAGATGGACTTCAAGGTCTAAATAATTAAGTATGGAATTAATGCAGAAAATGTTAAAGTTATGTGCCTTATGGCAACTTAGAAATATAATTTCAAATTGATTCCCTGATAATAGCTGATTTTGCATCAAGATCTGTAAACCAGAAGAAAAATAGATTTAGATAAAAAAAAATAAATTATTTTGCAATGACAATGATTTTGGTTTGGCTGATTTCAACTTCTTAGAAATTGGAAAGCAGAGGCACCTGGGTGGCTCAGTGGGTTACGCCTCTGCCTTTGGCTCAGGTCATGATCTCAGGATCCTGGGATGGGATCTCTGCTCAGCAGGAAGCCTCCTCCCCACCCCCCACCACCTCTCTCTGCCTGCCTCTCTGCCTACTTGTGATTCTCTCTCTGTCAAATAAAGAAATAAAATCTTAAAAAAAAAATTTGAAAGCGATTCTTGTCTTTTGACACAGCAAGAATTAATGCCGATGAATGGGACCTGTTGCAAGATAAGAAAGTGTCATCCATTAATTGTGACAGGAAAACCATACTCATTTGTTTGCTTGGGATCTTACAGTCACTTTTCATGTGAAGAATTAATTGAATGCATGAAACACTTTAAATTGAAATCAAAATGAACATTTCCTTGCTCATCCTTGAGTAGGAATACCCTGAGTGACATGACTGAAAGTGGTGTTCCATACAAAGTAGCTTCTTTCCTACATACAGATTGGTTAAGCAGTTGGACATTTTTCACTGCTTATTTTGTGTATTAAGGCATAGGTTAGGCAAAAGTTCACTGAAGCTATTGATTCATCTGCATATGAAATGCCAAGTGTTATCCAGGAGAAAGTGCTACGTGTTCCACAGCATTGCAAATTTGCCTAATAGCCAAGAGAGTGCATAATTTACCATTTACTTGTTAAACCTTGTTGCAATATTTTCACTTTTATACACTTTACAAGTCAATTGAAATAAAAACTGCAGGAGTTTTAGGCAGTCAAAAATATAACTACACTTTGCTTTTTTAATATTATCATAGGATGGCAAAATGTTATAGTCTGCAAGTCACTGAAGACAGATATGAAGTTCCAGATGATAACTTTCTAATCAATTTTTATTTATACCTACTGTAAAATGGTGCCTTTGCAAGAAAAGAGTACAATCCACCTTTGGGTGGCATCTAATGTTTTGTGTGATGCCTATAATAGCTGAGAGTTCTCATAAGAAACCAGATTAAGTCAACAAATTGGAAATGAGCATGTTGCTACCTGCATGCTATCCTCAGAATTTCAATCAAAATGTAGTTGAAAATATTAAGAAAGGATTCTTGCGAGAGGTACAGAAATGAGTTAGAAATAAAGGGGCTATTTTAACAATTCTTATAATAAACATAATTTGCATCAAAACCATGGGTGTGCATGGGCACAGGTCTGAGAGTTTCCTTGTCCTCTGAACATTATGTTAAGTGCTGTTTTTCAAAGTACTCCTCCTTCCAGAAAATACATTAAAGCAAATAGGCAAATATTGGAAATATCTCTATTTTTTGTATTGGACAATAAGGACAAATATTTCATAACTGCGTTTTTTTTAATTTTAAGAAGATTTATTTTTTTATTTGAGAGAGAGAAAGAGGGAGAGGCAGAGGCAGAGAGAGTAGGGAAACTAAAGTAGACTTGGTGCTGAGTACAGAGCCCAAGCTGGGGCTCCATCTCAGGACCCTGAGATCAGGACCTGAGCTGAAACCAAGAGTTGGTCACTCAACCCACAGGACCACCCAGGCGCCTCTACTGAATTCTTATATGAATGTTGAAGCTGCTGCTTCTCAAAGTTAGTTGAAGAGTTATAGGTCAAAGAAAATGTTGACTTTATTCATTTCTACACTTCTCTGTGTTTCATAGCCTGTCTAATAGGTTTTATGATGTTCTTTTAAAATATTTGCAGTCATTATCTGGAAAATATAAATGTTTTGAAATGTGCCATCAAACAAATATATTATTTTCTGTATTTTAAGTTAGTCAGAGTGAAGAAAGAGTTTGAACACTGCAGGCAGGATTCTTTAAAAAGAGATTTATTCCTTCTTAATAGCATCATCTCTATGTAACACAAAGTTGAAAACTTTTAAAGTTTTGTACACTTGTATCATTTTGGGTACCTATTTCTTCTACATCTTCGTTGACTGTCTCCTATCCCTATCCCTTGTTTGCCCCGTTCTGGTGCTCCTCTCATCTATCTCTTAAGAGATTGGTTCTGCCAGTTAAGCACACAGGTTGGTCTTGACCGTGCAGCTGACTAACTGAAACACTCAAAAACATATTTGATGCCTTTAGTCACACACATGTAGTGTCATATCCAGAATCCAAATAACTTGAAACCCATATTAGATGTCCACCTTTTTCATTTGCATTTGTAACCCACCTCCTCACAACCAGAATTAGGAATTCTATCCAGAAATGGCTTTTCAGTTATAGAAATGATCATCTAAATATCTTAGAAAGAAAAATATCATTCCATATAAAAAACTCATTTGTTAAGACCCCTGCTAATGCATGTTGTTTCTTTGCACAAATTAAAACTCTCCCCTCCCTACACAAATGCACATACCTCTCCCTGAGTAGATATGGCTCAGCAGTCACCCAGTTTTTTTTTAAACAGAGACACACCAGATTTCTGCTGCAATGTGTTCCTGAGTCAGGCCCCCTTCTGCAGCAACCAGCATGTTCTGTCTTACGTAAACTGCAAGCTCCACATTGAGAGATGTAGGGACCATTTATAAAGGAAAATATGTGATGAATGGATTGGAATCTGGGCAAACCTGCCTTTACAAAACACAGTGTTGAATGTTTACATTATACTGTATAGGTTTAATTTTGATATTAATAATACATACTTATTGTAGTAGACTTTGAACAGGTGGCAAGGGGAAGGAAAAATCCCTTATTTCCCAGAGTTAGTCATTGCTAATATGAGCTTTGTAGATTTTTACTGAAAAAGAAAGAATAAACATTGTTGAAGTTACTCAATACTTGTGTATATTGTAACAATAATTTTTAATGATTTTATAATGTTTCAGAATGGATGTACCACACTTTACTAATTCCCAGTTGTGTAACAAATGGATAATCTAAGTAAAATATTATTCTACAACTTGAATTTCTGATCTTATACATCTGAATAATGAATTCTTTGGCTCTCTATGACATACAAATTTCTATCCAACCTAAAGTAGAGGCCCCACTAGGGAACAATTTTTTTTCTGTTAACAATGCACTATTATTGCTGTTGTAATTATAAATGCATTGCTACTGGAGAAAATTATTTTATTATGAATTTCAGTGTCTAATCCCAAGGATTAGTTTTTATCCTCCATACTGCAGTTTTAATAATATAATATATCAAGGGTTTATTTACTGTTTCACATAGAGCCACAGATTTGTTTATTCAGAGAATTTCAAGCAACCAGACTGCAAAACTGAGAATAACTTGCAAATTTGATTAATTTTCTTATCTCAGCTGGGCTCAACTTTAAGAGCATGAATCCTGACACACAAAACATTCTTTCTATTGCAAATATTCTAACTGGAAAAGAGAAGAATATTATTATCAGGATACTGTTTATTTTACTGTTCTTTTGTTTGAAAAGATTCCTTAACTAGAGAAATTATTTATACCACTGCTTTCCTGCTTGCATTCATAGCGCACAAAAACATTGAGTTGCTTAATCAAAGAAGTTGTCTGACTTTTTTTCCCACTAACTGGGATTGCAAAAGATGTTTTCAATGCATTTGGACAAAGATTTTTTTTTTTTAAACAAGTGGTTCCCTCTTTTATCATCTGTTAATTCTTCTATCCACATCCTGGGTTCAGTGGCTATTTTCAATGAAAATTCTATTAGCTGTAACTCACTGGTATCATTAATCAGATAGTATCTTTCTAACAGCCAGCCAGGATTTCTCAGAGGAAGCTGGAATAATTTTCAAGGATGTAAAGAAGTATAAAGTGACTGATATTCTTAGATAAAACTCAGTTTACTCATGGTACTCTGGACCCAACGAACATAGGGTCCGTCCTTCTCTGGCATGGCTGCTGCTAAGGATGCAGGTACCCAGGAAGCTAAGACAACTGGATTTGACCATGAGGTGTCCTGCCTTCTGAAAAGAGCCAAACTTTGGCCACTGACTGTCAGTCAGTGCCTTGTGCTTACTGAGACCTATTCATTTCTCTTCAAAATGCCAGCAGTCCCAGGAATGTCAAAATAACCTCTTCCCTGTTTTATGGGGAAGCATTTTGTTTCTGCTTCTACGGAGCAGGTAAGAGTGTGAGCATACACACAGCTGCTTTCTGAGAAAAGTATCTCCTTTCGGATATTCCTGTTGTTCACCTCCACTGAGAAGGGGGAGAATCCTGCCCACATACCTGGGAACCTGGATACTCAATTGTGTGTGACACACTTCTGTTGCACAGTCAATTGAGGCAATGTTTCATTTAAAACAAACAGCCTGGGGCGCCTGGGTGGCTCAGTGGGTTAAGCCGCTGCCTTCAGCTCAGGTCATGATCTCAGGGTCCTGGGATCGAGCCCTACATCGGGCTCCTTGCTCAGTGGGGAGCCTGCTTCTCTCTCTGCTTCTGACTGCCTCTCTGCCTGTTTGTGCTCTCTGTCTCCCTCTCTCTGTTAAATAAATAAATAAATAAATTCTTAAAAAAAAAAATAAATAAAACAAACAGCCTAAAAAAAGGAAGAAAAAAAGAAAGAAAGAAAGAAAGAAAGAAAAAAAGAAAGAAAGAAACAGCCTAAAGATGATGCTTTCTCCTTCTCTTAATTCAAATCCCCATGAAGCTTGATAACCAGACCACACAACTGGACAGTCCCTTTATGCCTCTGCTCCATGCTTCCCAACACAATATCCTAGGATGTTACTAAAAAACCATTGATGAGAAGGTCAAATGCCTGCATTTCAATTAAAATTACTGTTGACCATATATCATTTATTACTTTGTCCCCAGTGATTAATGGCACTCCCAAAGTAGGGGAGGGGTAAGAAAAGTAGTTTCTTATTCTACATTGATATATTTTCTAATGTTAGATAATGATGTATTTCCTCTTTCCCTTGATTGTTAGGTTACTCAGGTAAGCTATAGTCTCCCTTTCTGTTGTTTTATTCAGCTATAGCATATGGCTCAAATAAATGTTTGTATCTGATTTTCTATTGTGTGCAGACTCGACTTTTTTTGCAATGAATAAGTTTTCTCCCACATTTTTCTTCTGTTTTTCACAATTTTGTTGATTAAATTTAATTGTGACAGGACCACATGGGAACTTTTTTGTGGAATGGAAGTGGTCTGTATCGTGATATAGTGGTTATGTTGGTGTACACATTTGTCACAATTCACCAAGTTGTATCCCTTTAAGAATAGGTGCTGTTTATAATATCTAAATTACACCTCAATTGAAGTGATTTTTTAAAAAATGAATGTACAGAATAAAAATTCATATATTGACTGCAGTTTCCTTTTGCAAACTAAAACATCGTTATTGACCTTTACATGAAAGAAGCATATTATTTCAAAATATAATTAAAAGTTTCCTTGAGAAACCTTACAATGTTCACGTTAAAGATGGCCACTCTGATTAGTAGTAAGTATAAGAAACTGAGTCATATGAAATAGAGATAAGCCTCAGAAAATTAACTAAAAGTATGACTTTGGGAAGTGTCTCCTCTTATTGTAAAATTGGACCCAATGGTTTCTCTCTCATTAAGATTGAAATAAAATTTTGTGTTTCTGTGAGAATCCTATAGTCAATGCATGGTAGATACACATTTATATATGTATTTTTCTACTGGATTAACAAGAGATGAAACAATGGTTTACATTACCTCACAACCTTGTACAAGTCCACATATATTACAATATAATACCCATGAATTCACAGAACACAGGACATAAAATAGTTCAGCAGCCATACCAGCGGTGGCAATTCTCCAGGTACGTTATCAAAAAACTGTAAGAAGCATTCTTTGGGATCTAGTGCTAAGGCCTAGAGACAGGATTCTGGTTTTTTTGTGATAAGAACTCTAAAATTTGTTGAGTGTGGTTTAAGTGGCCTCACATACTCACTCCAAAAAGTAACTATGTGAGGTGATATATACGTTAACTCACTTGATGATGGTAAATATTTTATAATGTACATGTATATGAAATGATCATTGTACACTTTAAATAGATACAATTATATTTGTCAATTATACTTCAATGAAGCTGGAAAAAAAGAAATTCAGGATAGGAACTGTAACAGTTCTGGGTCCCTCTCTCACAGGACACTCAGACCAAGTCCAGAAGAACAAGGTGATTAACTACCACATGTAGGTCATCCTTCATTAGGAGCAGCCGAAAGAGACTGAGAAATGTGACAAACAGAATGCTTCTCAAAATCAAATTAAATACTTCTTTAACAACTGGAAGCAAAAGCCATAGATAAATCAAACCAGTTACAAATGATAACCTAAAATGATAATAGAAGTATCAGCAAAAGAGTAAATCATTTAAGCAAGAAAATGAGCCAACTGAAGGCAATTTTAGTACTTTGAGTCTGAGTAAAGGAGACAGAAAGAGAAAAAGTACAGTGTCACAACACACAAAGAGTGTCTCAACAATAAAGCAGAGGACACAGTATAAATGTTACAGAGACATAGGAAGATGAGGAATACAAACACACATGCACACACCCCCCACACTTTTTGCTTCTCCAAGAGTTTTATACTTTTTGTTTGAAAGAAAGCTTTCAAAATACTATGGAAGCATGAATCAGATATAAAGGTATTTGTAGGCGAAGAAGTGGGGGTGGGGAATTTACTGCACTTTCGAGAAATGGGACAAAGTGATATTAGCTAGAGAGGGTACAGACTTAGGGAAACATTTTTAGGGGATGCAGACTCCAACAGTTTTGTGATCTGATTGAAGAAAACAGCAAACAGAGAAGATTGAGGATGAAGAAAGGGTGTGAAGGTATCATTTGGGAAAGTAAGAAAATAAATGGATATTAAAGGAGAAATGGAGGATAAAGGTTGATATATTCATATCATGTGGTTATCCAGAGGACATTTTAAATAGGGCAATTATAGAGATTGTGTATTGGCTCAAGAAAGTGTGAAGCGTGTTTGTTAGAGAGTGGAATGGAGTCACATAGAGATATGAATTTGGGAAGAAAGGATAGAGGGAGGGATATAAGTGTGTATGTACATATACATTTTGTCCTAGTATATTTGGAAGCCAGGAACAAAGGAGGCAGGAGGCTGGGGGATGGTGAGGACAGGATAAACATGTGCCATTAGTAAGTAGGTAGTCTGAGTTATGTAACTAAAAGATTATCAGTCTTTAACAAAGTCTGAAGTCCTAGTGGGACAGTTGGTTTGATGCTATAAGTCAGAGTCAAATTGCTAAATGGTAAAGCAGACAGAGGAAGAGAATGGCCGCTGGAAAATCTACATTAATATTAATAGCCACCACTTCTTGAGCGTTACTAAGTGAAAGGCACTCTTCTAAGTGAACTGCATGGTTTAACTTATTTATTATTCATACGTGATAAGAGCTGTTAATATCTCCATTTTGTCAGGGGCACAGAGAATCTAAGTAATTCGGCCAAGATTTCAGAGCTTATGAATGGCAAAACCAGGCGTAGAACCCAGACTTCTGATGCTAGAGGTCATGCTTTCAACTCTATCACTATTCTGCCTCCCATTTTGATGAAATAGATGAACGGTAAGTGATAGCATTTTACTTTTTCTTAGGCAGCATTTCGAGGGAAGTTTCAGGCTTGCAAGAAAATAGATGCCTCTTAAAGGCATCTGGCCATTTCGCTTTCATTCCCCAGAGCAGCCCCCTGCTTTCTGTAAGGTGGTGACATCCACTCATGTTCCATTCTGCCTCCATGAGCCCATGTTCACATTTCTTGCCTTGTGCTAGCCAGGGCTGGGGTCAGTCCCACTAATTTTCTTTTTTAAATAAATATCCCGTGTCTTCCTAGAATATTATAAGATTAGAAACGTCATTGAAGATGATGGACATTGTTTCTGTTATGTATTACTATGCAAATGATGACCTCAAATGTTAGTGTCATAAAATGACAGACATTTATTATCTCTTACGATTATGCAATCTTGAAAATGATTGGCTTTCCTTAAGCAGTAGGTAGTAAGAGTTACTCATATTTGCCATTATCATCACCATCCGCAGCATCATGATATAAATGATCCACAACCAGGTGTGCGAGAACCTATATTCCTTCTCTTCACCCTAACACCCTTGAGTCAGGAGTGTAGGACTGTGGAAAATCTCAGAGGCTGTGCTTTCTAAGTAAATCCAGGAATGTTTTGAGGAACTCAGTCAGTATGATATTGTAGAAAGTTTTTGACCAAATATAAAAAGATTTGATGCCTAGTGTAGGTCTACCACTTGATAGCTATGCTAATTTGGGCAAATCCAAATCACCTGTATTCTCTGATTATTAATTTCTTCACATAGTCAGTGGGTGGGGGTTACTTATCTCACTAGCTTATCACAGTGTGGCTGTGATAATCAGATGGATGCTATGTGTAAGGTTGTTTAAAAAGTGTGAAGTGCCCAACCAAAATACTTAGTATGTACTGTAACCTTTCCTACTATGGTACTGTTTCAAAAGCTTTACACATACTAAGTCATCTGCAGGGTCATTGCTATTATTCCCCTCCCCCTCAACTTTACTTTTGGAGACTGAAGCACAGAGAGGGCCAGTAAACTACCCAAAGCCAGGTAGCTCATAAATGACGGGATGAGAAACCAGAGAGAGGTAGGTATCGACTCCTGATGGGAAAGGATCTAAATAACACTGTGCAACACTACCAGATGCCACTATGAGGGCATAGAATGACTGGATCTGGGGGGGAGGCTGGGCATGGGGTGCCTGTCCCAGGCTGACAGGGAGCAGCTGAGTGCAGCCTTCTTGATTATATCTTCATTCTGAGGCATTGGATGTAGCAGAGGAAGATTATTTCCTTCAGGCTTTCTTTTAAGGTTCCTCTAACCAGCCCTTTGGGAATTTTACCCCCAAGCTGAAACCCAGCTTCTACCTTCAGGAGTTTGGGGCTCTTGACAAGGAGTTTTCCTGTCTTTGGTTTTAGACAGAGAAACTGGCTTGGTCCTCAGTGATTTTCTTTACCATATTGGATTTAGATCATATTGTTTCTTTCATCTCCTTTTTCAATCTGTAAAACAGAAAAGAAGATAAAATATAATAATGATTACCCCAGCGATAGCCCAAACGCCAGATGCTCATCTTCCAAGGCCTGAATCTGAAGCCTTAGCTGAATATTCAAGCAATTTCTTCTTACCCTTATAGTCATAGTTCCTAGGATTTTGGAGAATGCAGACAATTTCATGTATAAAATTAAAATGCATAGTAAAATCAGATGGTAAAAATCCAGGAAAAAATTTCACCTCCCAGATATGTGCACCCCATTTCATAGGTGGCTTGACTCTGAAAAAATACTATTTTCTTAAAATGTGTACATTTATTATCTGAAAAATACCCATAAATTAGACTGTGATCTTGACTCTTCCTAACATTGTCAGGTGCTTATAACTTGGGTTGAAAATAAAATCACTGATGCAGGATGAGATACTAAGAATTCATTATGCCTTTAGCAAACGTTTCTTGAGTGCCTACTTTAGGGAGACACTGTGCTACTGCAAAGGAGAGGAAAAGGTAATCTCAAACCTTAAGGAATTCCTAAAAGGGAAACTGTCAGATGAGTAAGAATTCCAAAACTGAAGGAATGATTAGCTCACAGGAGCCCGTCTCTTTAGTGGAAAGTCAGAAAAGTGGTAGAGCTGGCCAGCTGGCACCAAGTTGCCAAAAAGTCCCAAGAGGGAGTGCCTATATACAAACTGGGGTGGAGGAGAAAAAGCTGGGCCACTGTCTCATATGTTCAGATAAATAAGTGAGCCATTAAGGACTATTGCTCTATATACGCCAGGATCTAACCAAGACAGAAGTTTCTAGTAAATAGAGATGTGCCAGGTCACAAAAATGAAAATCAAGGGCGCAGTCCCACATGAGTGAATGAATCAAGTTATATGCATGTTGAGTATTTAAGGCAAAAACCAAAGGAGAATCTGGTATAGCTTTTTCTGTGCCTCTCTCTTTGTAGCTGGGTATACCTGGCTGCTGCTTCTTCTTTTTTTTCTTTTTTTAAGATTTTATTTATTTATTTGACAGATGGAGATCACAAGTAGGCAGAGAAGCAGGCCAAGGGAGGAGGACAGAGAGCCTGGTGCAGGGCTTGATCCCAGGACCCTTGGGATCATAACCTGAGCTAAAGGCAGAGGCTTTAACCCACTGAGCCATGGAGGCGCCCCTATCCCTGGCTTCTTTTGCAGTCTCTTCAAGAATATCTCCCTTGAAGACAAGGACTCTCAATGTTTTCTCTCATTCTAGATGTGTTCTACAAACAAGTCAGTGCCTGAAGCAATCTAAAAGGTTCTGGGAGAACTAGTGGAGGAACTATGGTCTACAAATTTCCAGGGAAAAGAAGGAGCATACCAAGTTTTCCATCGGTCCTGTGACCTGGATTAGTAAGAGTGGTCTCTGAGTACGTGTGGAGAAGTGCCTATCAAAATAAGTAGAAGGAAAACGTTCTCTGTACTTGCTCATTTCTAGCAGACATATTGCTCTTAGCTGGCTTTTTAACAGTGAGAGAAGGCAGCCATTGATGCCATGTGAGCACACTCATGGTCAAGGACACCCCTGGAATCTATATGGCTCTTTTGCGGGCAATCTCCAGAGTACCATGAATAGCATGAAACCCACTCAATGTGACGTTAGACTGAAGAAGACACAGCATTTTTTAGAGGCAAAGGATCATTATTCAATGCTTATTGTTCGCTGGCTTCCATGTGGAAGACAGATGCTTTTTATAAAACAACATGCAAGGAAAGGATGCTAATACACTTTTTTAATGAGTTGCAGTGATTGGAGTTCCATAAAGTGAAGTGGTAGTGGAGTGGACTTTGATGGGGGGCAGAGATTTAGAAATTTAACTCTACTCTTATCTTTCTCATGAAGCATGTGGGGTTTAAGCATTTACTCATGCATAGCCAAACTTTCAGTTCCTTTTCCATTTCTTTTTTGTTGTTGTTGTTAATTTTTTTTTTGATGTGTGATCTTATTTATTTGTTACTCTTAGAAAATCTCATTTCTGATTGCACTCAGGCTTAGAGATAAAAGCTCTCAAAGAGGACAGCCTCTGTCTCTTGGTAATCTGATCCTGGAGTTTTTCTTTGGCTTCCTACATTCTCTTGGCCAAAAGTTTAGTATATTCTGCAGCCTCTTTCTTATTTTTCTAAGTACTCTGTTTCTTTATAGCAATACATCAGTGTTTGTACTGGAGGACACCTGGAGTAACAAGATGCTGAATCTTGGGTGCTTTGCTTCTAGAATTATTCTTTGTTTAGGGATTTTCTCACAACATAATGGTAGGCATCATTTTCTTGAGAGAGATTGAAATGTTTATGGGTTCTGCTAGGTCTTTTGGGCCCGAGGTGATGAATCACAGTAGTATCAGTGAATCCAGAAATATCCCCCCAACCCCCACTTTTTTTCTTACAATGACCAAGTTGAGAACATTGAGATTGGCACCCACAGTTCAACCCTGAACAGATTTGTGCTTTCTTTCTCCAGTCCTCCTTGATCTGTAGCAGGAGTGCCCCTTACTCAGCAGCAGGCAGACACAATCATGGGTCAAGATACCTTCTTTCATGGGGAAGCCTTGCTTGTCATTGCCACCACTGATTCAGACCACGTAACACTTCCACTCTTCACCCCAAGCATCAGCAGCAACTTCTGTGACCATATGCTTCTCATGAAAGGTACAGTTTGTGTTCATTTTCCACTTCAATGAGTTTCCAGCATCAGGACCTGGGAAAGAGATGTTCAGTTTCATCCTAACACAACCTACCACCTCCAAGCTACCATGAAAAAGACCTCTTTTCATAGTTCTTGAAGCTAGTTTTGCAAGACTGAGAATCAGATTGAAATCCATCACGTTATTGTAATTAAGCTACAAAAATTAAATTATTCAAACATTTTTTTAAAAAAGTAGAATGGAATTGCTTAGTAATGAATGTATTTCACTTTCCACATTAGTTATCTTTTAAAATTTTATATGCTTTTTACCTCTAATTCTAAGTATCTCTTAGTTTGGGGACAATCATTCAATTGATTTTAGTAATGTATATAGTCCCTATCAGAGGTGACGTTCAATGGAGTTTAGAGCTTGTTTGGACAAATATTTATGGTCTTATTGACTTGCAAATAAAAACTTGTTATCCAAAAACATTTATAATGTGATGTTAGCTTGTAAGAAGTGATGACGTTTATCTTTATCTTTATCTTCCCAGCAGTGTTACATTTAGTCAAACTTTGGAGACTGAAAGATTTGAGACTTCAGCTAAAAGCACAAATTTTGCTGCCTGAGTTTATTATGAGAGACAAAAGAAGAAGTCAAGTTGGCTGGTACAATTTTACCTTATCTTCCTTGATGTATAATTGGTTTTAGTAGTTTGGATTTATTTAAAGCTCTCATTTTTCTATATGTAGCACATATCTGCAGAAATTTTAAAAGAACAAAATGAACACTTTTATTGCACTATCTCCCTTTTAAACATGGTTATTTATAAACATTTAGGATGAATTGCATTTCAGAAAGTTGATTGAATGGCTGGTCCCATTTTGGATGAAGTAGAACCATCTGTTTTAGAGAGAGAGAAAAAAGAGAGAGCTCCATTTTCTATTTGAAAGAAACTCACCACTTAAAATCCAGGTATTTTTTAGTGTTCAAATAATCAAAGTTAAATTCTTTTCAGAACCTTCACTTGATAGACCTTTCAGTGTGTGTTTTGATTAACTGTCTGGTTGATGGATTGATGGCCCTTTCTTCATTGGGCTGAATTGACTGTGAAGGTGTCTGCAGTAAAAGGACCATGCTGTGTATTTTGTGAATGAATTCAGCTGATGATCTTTCTTTGGTAGTTTATAAGAGACTATGGATGAGTAGACATGGGGACTTCAAAGCTGTGCCTCAGCTTCTTCATTCTGATATATTTCATATACCTAATATACAGATTCTACAATACATCAATTACAATGTAAAGTTTATGTTTCTTAAAAAATATTAATATTTTAAAAGACATGACCTTATTTTACTACTATATCAGTATTTAATTAATGAAGGCTTAACTACTTCTGTAACTGTACGGATAACACTAATACACCAATTCTGGTTTGTCCAAAAACTCTCCTGAAGAAATGGAGGGAAATACTCTCTATTAGTGATCCCTACATGTTTGGGAAAGTTATTTTAAATTTTCCAATTAAACTTCCCTTGGACTATGAAACTAGGCTGTTGAATTCAAATTCCAATTCTACATTTCATTATTGTAGGTCTTGAACAAATTTCCATAACTGCCCTGTGCCACATTTTTTTCTCTATAACTGGGATCATATTACCTCTTATAGTATTATGAAAATCACATGAGTTATTAGATACCTAGAACATAATAAGTTATTCTTATTACTTTTTGTTATTCTTGATAAATAACAATTTATAAATAAATAAACAATTTATCATGTAATTTATTACTGATTTATAAGATGCACTTGTCTAAGCTTTTCATACGGAGCTTCTGCTCTATCAACTAAATAATAAAAATTATTATAAAATAATTAATTAATTACTGATAATAATTAAATAATTATTTTAATTATTAATAATTGTTTTAATTCTCTGTAATTCTATCATGACAACTTCTACAACTTTCTATTCCCTGATGGAATTAAGTAACTTTGTCTTTAAACCAATTTGTGGATTCATGTCATTCATAAACAGATCTGTGTCTTCAGTAGATCTGGGGCAATTGTATGACCCTCCAATAGATCACCCCAGACTGTATTCCATACAGGGTGATGTATGGAAATGAAGAATCACCAAATTGTACACCTGAAACTAATATTGCACTCTATGTTAACTAACTGGATTTTAAATAAAAACTTAAAAAATACTAATAATAACATAGAAATTGATTGAACAGTAATTCTAATTATTTATTATTTTGTTGATAAAGCAGAGCTTTAAATAATAAATAAATTTATTAATTAATAAATTAATAATAATTCTAGCCTAAAGAATTGTGGTTCATATCTGAGAATTGCTAAGCAAGATGGGATGTTGGCAACATACTAAAATTCCAGAATGCCTGTTTTTTCTGAATCTTCCTATGAAGGCCACTAAAATTAAATAATACAAACTGAGGCATTTCACCAATTTCCACTAACTAGATAGTTATTGAATATCTACCATGTGTCACACTTTTTATTACCCTTTAGGAATGCAAAGACAAATAAGATAGAATCTCTTTTTTTAAAATCTCAGTAAAATAGGAAGGCTATCAAACATTTGAGCATCTATAATTTGCTTTGCACCAAGAAGTATACATGGAGGCCTGGGTAACTGAGTAAGTGTAGAGCATAGTCAAGATCTTCAACGTGAACTGTGAAGATCTATTTTCACACCTTTCAAAGGCCCCATAGAGTATCATTAAAGACAGAAATTTCATAGTTGAATTTTATGATATTCAGGGAGAGACAGAAGTTGCAATGCCCTATGCCCTCAACACCCTGCAAGTTTGAGGTCTGGGGTGATCCATTGAAGGGTCATACAGTTGCCCCAGACCTACCCAAGACACAGGTCTGTTTATGAATGACATGAATCTACAAATTGGTTTAAAGACAAAGTTACTTAATTCCATTAGGGAGTCGGAAGTTGTAGAAGAAGTTGTCATGATAGAATTATAGAGAATTAAAAACAGAGGAAGACATTTTATTGTAGGGTTTGATTATAGTACACACTGATGTTTTTTAACCTGTATTTATTTATCTATCTATTTATTTATTTATATTTTTGTGACAACCTGGATGGAACTAGAGGATACTATACTAAGCGAATTAAGTCTGTCAGAGAAAGACAAATACCATATGATTTCACACATATTTGGAATTTAAGAAACAAAACAAAGGATTGTAGGGAAAAAGAGAGAGAGAGAGAGACAACCAAGAAGCAGACTCTTAACTATAGAGAACAAACTGATGGTTACCAGAAGAGAGGTGGATGGGGGATGGGTGAAATAGATGATGGGGATTAAGGAGGGCACTTGTGATGAGCACAGGGTGATGTATGGAAGTGATGAATCACCAGATTGTACACCTGAAACTAATATTGCACGGTATGTTAACTAACTGGAATTTAAATAAAAACTTAAAAAATACTAATAATAACATAGAAATTGATTGAAAGATAAAGCAGAAGCTCTGTGTAAAAAGCTTAGACAAGTGCATCTTATAAATCAGTAATAAATTACATGAATGTGATCTCTTGTGAGTTTCTCTGGACTCTAAACTTTGAGGACATAGATTGTATCTTTCTTGCTACTATACATTCCTGGCTTCTGGCACATGGAAAGATAAATAAATATTGTTGATTTAATGGGTGAGTGAATGAATAAGTGATATAGGAAGTCAAACACTGCAATGTGTTAAGCCTTTGGACATTCAGTGGTGGTATTTTTTTTTTTTTTTTTTTTTTTACAGATTGTACTTATTTTAGAGTAACACAGAGAGAAAGAGCAGGGGAGGAACAGAGGGAGAGGGAGAGAGAATCTCAAGTAGACTCCCTGTTGAACATAGAGCCTGATGCAGAGCTTGATCCCATGACCATGAGATCACGACCTGACCTGAAAATCAAGATCAGAAGTTTAACCAACTGAGCCACCCAGGGACCCCATGCAGTGGTGATACTAATTTAAGTATGTCACATTTAGTCAGATAGTCCTAAGAATTTGATTGCTTTATACCTCTGTATTTTAAATACTGGCTTCTTGCTAGCCAAGTATTATTGAACTCTGAACACTATGTGAAAACTGGTATTTGGGAACTTAGGTAGCTGGCGAGACCAATCTTATGAAATTCACCCCGGGGAAGCAGAAACATTTGGCTTTATGGGGGAATTAGGAGACTCACAGGATTTATTTATTAATCTACAAAAAATGAAATAGTCTGGCATACATGATACATACTGCTTTTCTTGGGTTCTTGGAGACTTAGAGTCAGCCTGAGAGGGAATGGCAAAGCTCTCTCCACTGGAAGCAAGGCTGGGCAGGGCTGCAGCCTACAAACTGAACATCCAAAAAGTGCTCATTTGGGTCAGGCCACATCTGCAAGTATGATGGCTTCTGGAATTGCGTTGCAAGGATGTTATCTCTGAATCCTCTTTGGGAAATCTGACTCTCTCCATTTGCAGACTTAGTCCAACTTTTATTCTTTTAGATTACCCTGAACTTGCTCTTGATTGCCAGTAGTTTTTCTGGTCCACAAATCATGTGATTATGATGTGATGTGAAAAGATCAATAACCTCTTTGAAGTTTTCATTTCAGTCTGAAATCGCCTCATTTTCTATCTCCTATAATTTTTGCCAAGACAAAAAATTAAAAAAAAAAAAAAAGATGACACTAAGCTATGAAAATGTTCAAAACATGTATCTGAGTCTAGTAAATGTGATTTTAAATTAATCATTTAAGGTATAGCTTTAGGAAAAATTTGATTTAGATGTCTTTTTCTTTCCTGTACTTGAAACTGACCTTTAGTAGACATAATGGAACTTCAAGGAACATAGTCCAGAAAGAAGATAATTTTGAAACATATTATATTAAACAGACAAATAACGCTCCCTTCCTCAATACTACAACAATAACAGAAACAAAAGGACGTCACAAATTATGGAGGAGTCAGATTGTACTTAGTGTAGTCAAACATTTATTCTGAGCCTTATTACTTGAAGTTCAATGTAGCTTGCAGAATATTCTAGTGCTTTAAAAAGAATTTTGCTGACAAACATGTTTTTCAGTAAACCTTAAGTTAGAAAGTAAATTTATCTGTTTATTTTAGTTTAATACCTTTTCTTCAAACATTGAGAAATTATTCTAAACACAGTTTGAAGTGGAGCAATACAATATATAACCAAGAAATCATGAAAAATAAATTCAATATATATGTATATTTTGTATATATGTAAATACATACTGGGTTTTCTCATTTATTTGTATTTATATGTGTATCTACTCATGTATATGTATTTAAGTTTTCATAAAGATGTTCTCATTTCAAATAACAGAAAAAAGCTTAACAGGAGCTTACAGAACATGAAGTCGGGAGAGAGCAGTTGCAGGGCTGGTTATTTCATCTGCTTAGCAATATTACTAAAGGCTCTCCTGTCCTTAGAACTTTGGCTTTAGCCTCAAGCTCATTCCTTCGTGGTAATTCTTGTCAAAAATACTTGTTTTAAGCAAAACCTCCCCGAAATGATTTATTTTTATAGAAAAATAATCACATGTAAATTTTTAGATTAGTTATTTTCCAGGACAATGGAGTTCCAGGATTAACTTGGTCAGGCTGAGGATGGGGTAACCTCCTTCAGGGTGTGACCAATTGAAGGATAAAAGTGGTCATCTGGTCTACACTGCAGCTCTGCCAGCCAGGAAGACAAGGGGAGGTGTATGAATTACAGAGAAAGAGCAAAGCGTATCTGGTACAAATTCCAACTCTCTGTCATCCACATGTGCTAATATTTTTAATCCTTTTATAGTTGGTTTGAATTTGTAAATCAATATTAGGCAAGTAAGGTAGTGAATCTATTAATGTAAAATTGCATCTTTCCTATCCTGATCATAAAATAATTAAAACAGAAGCATTTTGAAGCAAAAGGAAACCAAAGCAGATTCCAAATTACTGAAAATATAGGTATTTTAAAATAGATTTATTCTGTATTTTCTTAATGCATAAAAAAGAGTATTATTTCCTTACCACAGAAGTGGAGTTAAACAGTAGTATGGAAGAGTTTTCAAATTACCTTGTTCAGGCTATTAAGCATCATACATTTCCAGATAGTTGATGAAATCAGATTAAAGTGCAGTATTACATGATATGTGTGTGTGTGTGTGTGTATCATGATGATTGTCCTCTTAATTAGCATGAAATATTAGAAAATATTGGAAAATTTTAAGCATTTTATTAGGATCTAAGCAGCGATTAACTAAAGGAAGGGTTGTAAACTAAAATAACAGAAAACAAAAACATTGTGGTTTTTTTTGTTTTTGTTTTTGTTTTTTTTTCCAATTCATGAAATACAATTTTCTTTCTTGGATGATTTATTTATTTATTTTTATTTTAATTTTTTATTATTTTTTATTAAGTTATGTCAGTCACTGTACAGTACATCATTAATCTTTGATGTAGCATTCCATGATTCATTGCTTGCATATAACACCTAGTGCTCCAGGCAATACATGCCCTCCTTAATACCCATCATCAGACTCACACATCCCCTCACCACCCCCCTTTCTAAAACCTTCAGTTTGTTTCCCAGAGTCCACAGTCTCTCATGGTTTACCTCTCCCTCCGATTCCCCCCCTTCACTTTTCTCTTCCTTTTCCTAACGTCCTCCGTGTTATTCCTTATGTTTCAAACTAAGTGAAACCTTATGATAATTGACACTCTCTGCTTGACTTATTTCACTCAGCATAATCTCCTCCAGTCCTGTTCATGTTGATACAAATGTTGGGTATTCATCCTTTCTGATGGAGGCGTAATATTTCTTTGTTTATATGGACCACATTTTCTTTATCCATTCGTTTGTTGAAGGGCATCTTGAATCTTTCCACAGTTTGGCTATTGTGGACATTGCTGCTATGAACACTGGGGTGCATAAGGCCCTTCCTTTCACTACATCTGTATCTTTGGGATAAATACCAAGTAGTGCAATGCTGGGCCATACGGTAGCTCTATTTTTAACTTTTTGAGGAACCTCCACACTGTTTTCCATAGTGGCTGCACCAACTCTCATTCCCACCAACAATATAAGAGGGTTCCCCTTTCTCCACAACCTCTCCAGCACTTGTTTCTTGTGTTGCCAATTTTGGCCATTCTAACTGTTATAAGGTGGTGTCTCCAATATGGCTTTGATTTGAATTTCCCTGATTGCTAATGACTTAAACAATTCATAGAAACCAATGAGAACGAAGACGCATTAGTCTAAAACCTATGGGATACAGCAAAGGCGGTCTTAAGGGGGAAATACAGAGCCATCCAAGCCTCCCTCAAAAATAGAAAAATCCTGAATACACAAACTCTCTTTACACCTTGAAGATGTGGGAAATAAACCACAAATTAAACCTAACTCACACATGAGGAGGGAAGTAATTAAGATTAGAGCAGAGATCAAAGAATTAGAAATCAGAAATATAGTAGAACACATAAACAAAAGCTGGTTCTTTGAAAGAATTAATATGATTGATATGTCAGTGGCCAGACTTATCCAAAAGAAAAAAGAAAGGACCCAAATTAATAAAATTATGAATGAAAGGGGAGAGATTACCACTAACACCAGGGAAATAAAAACAATTATTAGAAATTATCAACAGCTATATGCTAACAAGTTAAGCAACCAGGAAGAAATGGATGCATTCCTGGAAACCCATAAACTACCAAGACTGAAACAGGAGGAAACTAACAACCTGAATAGACCAATAACCAGTAACATGATTGAAGCAGTGATCAAAAACCTCCCAAAAAACAAGATCCAGGACCTGATGGACTCCTTGGGGAATTCTATGAAGCATTCAAAGAAGAAATAATACTAATTATCCTGAAGATGCTTTAAAAAAATATAAACAGAAGGAAAACTTCCAGAGTCATTCTATGGGGCCAGCATTACCTTGTTCCCAAAACCAGTCAAAGACCCCATTAAAAAGGAGAATTTCAGACCAATATCCCTAATGAATATGGATGCCAAGATTCTCAACAAGATCCTAGCTAATAGGATACAACAGCACATAAAAAGGATTTTCTACCACAACCAGGTGGGATTTACCCCTGGGAGGCAAGAGTGGTTCAACATTCCCAAATCAATCAATGTGATAGAACACATAAATAAAAGAAGAGACAAGAACCACATCGTCCTCTCAAATGATGCAGAAAAAGCATTTGACAAAATACAGCCTCTTTTCCTGATTTAAACTTTTCAGAGTATAGGAATAGAGGGAATATTTGTTGGGTGATTTAATACTAGAATGAATATAAATAGCAACCTGCTTTCCTGGAAACATACCTCTTTTTTGTTGCCTGGATATTTAAGAACATGATTCGGTATCAACGGCTTATTCTGAGGCTTCTATTGTTCCCATACCTTCCTTACTGGTTACAGGGAACCACAAACCACTGAAAATATCAAGAAAAAAGGGATTTGGAACTTATGGCTAAACTGCCAGGCAGGATCATGGAGTAAAACATGGAACAACATGGTAGATGAAAACTCAAAAACAAGCACAGATCAAAAGCTTCGAATTTATGACTTGCCTTAAAAGTTTTTCTTCATCCATAATCTTTCTAATCCAATTGCAAAATGGTATTTCCGATTAGCATGCTGGGCAGTGAATGAAATGAACTAATATATTAAGTAAATGGTCTCTGTATTTCTTTAGAAGCACCCCAGCAGGAACAGGGAGACTCTGTGATGCTTCTCTTTCTGGGAAATGTTGGCAAGTGGTGGGAGACCCTGAGGGCAAATGGCTCCCTGAGTTTCATTATTCTTGCTGAAACCTGAATGTTCCCAAATTCTCATGTCCTCAGGCATCCCCTTTCCCCTTTCAATGCAGCTAACATATAACACAGCTTGGGTCCTCTCCCTGTTGATGGCAGTAAGTCTCTGCCTTTCATGGGAAGATCCTTTGTCAGTTTCAATAGCCTAGGGGACCCTTAAATGTTCAACAAATCCATTTTCAGTGGCTGCTTGTCATCTCTTGCTTGAGATTCCTGTTCTGAGCACTCTGGTGACCAGTTTTTGCCCTCTTCTAATCTTCTCTCTGGGCAATGATCCTTTGCACAGTGTTTGGTACATGTAAGGTCACACCCTCCACCCTGCCTGGTATCGTACTCAAACACACACACCACTCTCCAAAGCAAAAGGGCAGGCAAGCTAAAACTGCCATGCAGCATTAAAAAAGAAATCTGAAAGCGCAAAATAGAATCACGATGTAAAATATTTTTAAAAATATAGGCATGGAAGCAGAAGTAAAAACCTTTTTCACAGTTGTCACTGCTCCTTCAAGTGCACCCATTCTCCTTTATAGGGTTCTCTATTTCTTCTGGGTTCCCCTTACCCCTCCTTTTTCTCTACCTCCTACCAGACTGTTGCTATGCTTTCTTTCTCAGGAGCCACGTTCACCTATTTTGTTACTCCTTGGAGTCCAAGCTCCAACCCCCAGACTCAGATAAATAAACAAAAACTTCCTGTCCCCAAAACAAATCCCACTTCCTTTATTTTGTCCTTGAATTACTGATTTATAGCAACCATTCTTTCAATTGCTATCCATGCTACCCTCATGAAAGTGCTCTGTTCTCCAGAGCCTGAAGTAGCAATCTCTAGAGTTGACAGTACTTTTACCCAGCATGGATTCAAGACTTCTCCATGAACAACAGCTAGGTCTGCTACAGCCACCTCACTCATTGTTTTACCCATGTGGTTCTTCCTGCTACTAAAGGAGAGCCTGTCCCCAAAACAATGTTCAGTTTCCATCCAAGAAGACAGAAGTGGCTTCTGACTGGAACATTGTCTTTTTCAACTACAAAATTTAATGGTGCAAATTCACCTTTTGCAGCCAAAGGAAATTTCTAGAAACTTTAAAATAGGGTTGTTGTTGCTATGTACATTGATGAAAACTATTACTGTGTTTTGTTAGTATATAGTATATACTATAATATATAGTCTGTTGACTATCATTTGTCCATATAGAGTCACACTGACCTTTACACTGATGTTAAGTCAGCAGATTTCTTATAACTGCTTTTCCATGCTTTATGCTATTGTAACACATTTTAGCAATATCCATTAAAAGTAGCAGCTGATTTTGTGATAGAAATATGTAAGTGTGGGTGAGGATTAAAAAAAAAAAAAACAACTACTTGAATATTTTCCTTAGATAAAATTGTGTTGCTTATTATTTGTATACTAAATATTTAATATTTACTGTCAACTTTCCGGCTTTGTTTTATTGTCAATCTTTAGTTTTGTACCATTGTACCTAGAAAATATACTTGGTATGATTTTAGTCTTCTTAAAATTTGTAATATTTATTGTTTCTCTTTTTATGTGATTTAACCAGGGGATTCTTCTATGAGTACTTGAGGAAAACGTGTATTCTGTTTTTCTTGGATGTAATGCTATATATATATCCTTTAGAACCATGTGTTTTGAAATATGCTTCAAATAAAAAATGTTCTTGTTGGGGAAAAAAAAACCTTCAACTGAGAGTACTCATTTTGAATAAAGTATATTAGAGGAGAGGAGGGTGGGGGTGGGTGAAGTAGGTGAAGGGGATAAAGAGTACTGAGTAATGTATAGAATTGTTGGATCACTATATTGTACACCTGAAACTAATGTAACATTGTATGTTAACTACACTGGAATTAAAATAAAAATACTTAATAAAATAAAAAATTAAAAAAGAAGAAAAATTTCCATAGAGACATTAACCAAATAATCAGATTGCTTTGCTGAGAACTCACTTTCTAGGTCTGGAAGTGATCTAGGAGGTACAGGTGGGATGCTATTTAAAGGTAAGACAAGACTCTGCTATCAAAATACTTTAGTTGTTCTTTCTGATAATGTCCCATTCTTTAAAAACATGGCTATAGAGTTCTGAAAGTCCTAAATTTATTGCATTTAAAAGTAAGACTGATTCATGTTTTTGAAAATGCAACAGTTAAGGGATAGATAACCTGCAGCAACTATTTTGGTAAACAAATGGGATTTTATATTGCTTTCTCCAGTGAGAAAATGAATATGATTATGTGTCTGATAATAGATGTTTTAATGGTTCTTGGACTTAGAAATAATCTTATGTATTTCATTAAAATAGTCTCACGCTGGAAATGTATGCGTTTTAGTTTTATTATATATAGTGGAATATAAATTCCTACTCATTTATTTCTCACTTGAAACAAATATATCTTTCTTATTTCACTAACACTGAGTCATTGCAAAAATACTTCCTCCTACCCTGGGTTTGCTACAATTATACAAAATTCTCCTTAGGCGTGTTCTGCCTGGAGGAATAACTGTTCTCTATCTTCGTGACAGAATCTATCAAAGGGGTTGTGCCTCATGGCCTGTCCAGAGACAGTGTTTCAAGAAAAATTGCTGATTGAAAATAACGTGCCACCCTACTACGGGGCACTGCTGAGGTAAATCTCTCTTTTTAATGGCTGAGGGTTGCTTCATTTCAGAGTAACTGCACACACATCCTCAGAGCTGTAGTTTGGAATCTGCCTTTTACTCAAATGGCTCCTTTGCGACCTCTCAAGATGTTTTGAAAATTTTATTTAAGAGATCATGAAAATGCAATAGTAAATATATTCATGATCATGTCCAAATGCTGAATAACTCATAGAATATTCTATGGTGCTTCACCAGGGCCCTTTAAAAGTTATTCAAAATCATTCTCAGCTGAACTTTAAAAAATATAACTTGGTCTCGACAACACTCAATTATGTAGAAGAGGGCTCTTGGTTTAATAATGCATCAATGGGGGATTTGAATAGAATTATTTTTATAGTGATAGCCTCTGTTTGCCAAAAGTTTTGTGCTTCTGAACAAATACCTCACTTATATTTCAAATTACATGTACTATAATACTCATATGTGAATTTAAATGAATTTGTATATTTCAAGTTTCATGCTGGAGTGTTTAGAAATTTAGATGTTATGTTACTTGGGTTCTCTGATTGAATATTAGTCATAAAGCACTTTTGGGGGGGTTTTGGATTTATCTTAAAAAAATAACTGTAAGGAATTTCAGTTCATTTCCCTAGCCTAGTAAATATAAAACGTAAATGATATTTGATTTTTTTTTTCATTTTATGGTTGAGAATCTTCTGTGGCTTTAACGGGTTTAAGCATTGATATATTTATGAGGATAATGAGCTAAAGCTAAATGTGTGTTGATTTCTGGAATTTTGTGGAAGTATTTTGCTTAGTTTTTAATATGTATACTTGTGTGTGTCTATGCATGTGTGTGTTTGTGTGTATGTGTGAGAGAAATCTCATGGACTGAAATAATATGATACATTGAGGGTTTTTAGTTATTTGAAGGTTTATCCTACAAAAATAAAGAAGGAGCCTTTACAATTTATAAAGCAAAAGTATGGAAATATCATATTATGTCAAATGAAGAAATTCTTACTCACATTGCTCTTCTACATATTTGACCCCAAAATCATATTTCTTAAGATGTTAAGCCATATGAAGTCTACATACACAAGCATATGATTTCAGAATGTAGATACAGTTGACTATGTCTGTGTGTATGCTAACAGTGCTTTGAGAATAGTAGTTTTCAAAAGTTTTTATGGTCACATGTGTAAGAGAAAGTAGAATCCTAAATTGGTGAAACAATTCACACATTAAGTATGTTACACATAAGGATATTGCTCAAGATTCTAAACTTGCATATCTTAATATCTAATTTCTTTTTTCTTTCTTTCTTTAATTCCAGTGTAATTAAAAACAGTGTTATATTAGTTTCAGGTGTACAATATGGTGATTCAACAATTCTATACATTACTCAGTGCTCATCATGATAAGTGTACTCTTGATCCCCTTCACCTATTTCACTCATCCCCCCATCCACCTCCCTTCTGGTAACTATAAATTTCTCTATGTTCTTAATGTTCTTAATGTCTAATTTCAATAGAATCATAGAATGTTGGAGCTAAGGAAGGATAAAGATCGTCTAACTAAAATTTCTCAATCAATATAGTTTGAAAGCAAAGACCAGAGGTGGAATGTCTTTGCTATGAGCATTTGAGGATCCCATACTTCATACTTCACTGCTTCCCATCCAGAGCTAAGGCTTTCCATATCACGACTCTAAGTCTCATTTTTTTAAAATAAATTTTTAAAAAATATTTTATTTATTTATTTGACAGAGAGAGAGAGAAGGAGAGCAAGAGCAAGGAGTGGGAAGCAGAGGGAGAGGGAGAAGGAGAAGCAGGCTTCCTGCTGAGCAGGGAGCCCGACATGGAGCTCCGTCCTAGGATCCTGGGATCATGACCTGAGCTGAAAGCAGACACTTAATGGACTGAGTCACCCAGGTGCCCCATGACTCTAAGTTTCTTAGTCAAGATGCTGCAGGCTGCAGTGCTCAAGGACTAAGTTGTGACAGCCCTTACTGGCTCGTTTTCCTCATTCATGGTGAAGACACTGTGAACAATTCATACATAGGCATGGAATTGCTTAACAGCAAAACCAGACCCTCTGGACCACAGGCAGCACTTACTGGAGCACCAGAAGAAAATCATCATTAAAATTTGTGGTAGTGGGTGAATATTTTTTTGAAAAAGCATTCCACATGGAAAGGGGTGTGTGTGTGTGTGTTCCCTGTCAGTAGGGCCACGAAATACCACTTTTTCTGATGCCTCTTTCCATCTCACTTCCCTCACCTCCCACCATCCACAACTCTTCCCTCTCCATCAATGAAAGAGAAGAAGCCATTCTTTGGTTTTTGAAGACGGTTCCAGTAGATATATTTACTAGACTTATATCAAAGAAGCATTTATTTCTTCACGTATTTGTCCAGACTCACTAGGTTGAAACTCCATAAAACAGGAATTTCTGTCATCTTTTTGTACCCTGAACAAAGGATGGCACTCAGAGGCACCCAATAAATGGTTGTTGAATGAAATTGTAGTTGGTAGACACTCAGAAGAAGCATAGTTGTTAGTAAAAGAGATCCTAGGTTTAAGATTCTGAATCTTGAACAAAATTCAGACACAATTATGCATGTACTGACATTCTACTCTAATATGAAGGAGCTCAAATTTCAAGAGGACTGGGTGTAACACTGAATTAAGCCATAAAAATGAAGCAGGCTTCCACTTAGGAAACACCTACACATTTCCCTTAACATTTTATACAAATGATTTCACAAATTTCCTGTGAAAAAGGCATAGAAATTGCATAACAAAATATAATCAATTTATCTATAATTTTATTTTAATAATTTACTTCTTTAGAAAACACTTCTATATCACAGTTTAAATAATTCTTAACTAATACTAGTTGCTTCATTATGTCTTTATAAAAGAGTTTTTAAGGTACTTTGAGAAGTCTCTAGTTGGGCCAGAAAGAGATTGTTAGACAAGACTTTGATACTTAAGTTAGGAAGAACAGATAAAGAGCCGATCATACCCTAGGGGACTGGTGAGGATCAGCTTCTACTTTTGTACCACCTTGGCTACCCCTGCATCAACCACATACACAAATACAAATAAAAATACAGTAAACTTGAAACAGTACATTACATTCCTATGGCTGTTGTGACAAATTACCATAAACTTAGTGGATAAAACAACACAAATATATTTTCTTACAGTTCTGGAAGGCAAACATTTAAAATGGATCTTACTGGATTAAAATAAAATTTTGGTCAAAGCTTCATTCCTTCTGGAATCTCTAGGGGAGAATTTGTTTCCCTCCCTCCTCTGGCTTAGAGGTCACCTGTGTTCCTTGGCTTGTGGCGCCATCCAAGCCCATTTTCAAAGACAGCCATTTAACATCTTCCAATTTCTCGCTACTTCTGTCATCACATCATTTTTTAAAAGATTTGTCTGAGAGAGAGAATGATAGTGGAGGTAGGGACAGAGGGAGAGGGAGAGAAATTCTCAAGCAGACTCTCCCTCTAAGCATGGATACTGATTTGGGGCTCAATCCCAGGACCCTGAGATCATGACCTGAGCTGAAATCAAGAGTCAGATGCTTAACCAACTGAGCCAACCAGGCACCCATCACATCAGGTGTTTTAAATCTAACTCTGCTTCCTTCCTATCATATGGAGTCTCATGATTAAATTTGATTCACCTATGTAATCCAAGACAATCTCTCATCTCAAGATTCTTAACTTTGTCATATCTACAAAGTCCTTTTAGCCATGTAAGGTAACAGATTCATGGACTCTGGGCATTAAGATATCTTTTGGGGGGGGGGATTTTTCAGCCTATTACACACAAGGATATTTTTCTATGATGAGAGAATCTCTGGATTGTTATAAAAATCAGAAAATTCCTGCCATACTGATTTCTTGTTCTACTACACCAATTCCCAACCATAAAGGGTGATGGAGGAGGCACTTTTTAAGAGATAAAATTCATGAGAACTTAATACACAAAAGACATTTAATAAGTACACATTATATGAATAATTGAGTGTTTTCAGTGGAATTCTTGATTTTTACTTTGAATCAAAACTAAGAAAATCAAAGCAAGATTATCTTTCTGACCTCAGTTATGATGACTAACATATGGAATAAGGCAGTAACCAATGCAACCAAATAGAATCTATGCCATTTTATTCTAATCTGTAAGACACCAGACATGACTGAAAGTCTCTCCTGATAGAATCAAGTGTCGGCAGAACCCAAAATATGTGGCTCTTAGAGATTTGAGATATAGTCTTAATTTTGTGGGTTAAAAATTACTTTTTTTGTCTTGGTAAAATTACAATACTACTAAGAACCTCTCTAGCAATCAATGCAGGTTAGCCCAAGTAAAGATTTTAATAGGACAATGGAGAAGAGTACTTGACAGGTATATTTGGTTAACAACATAGTTAATACTGAAATAGTTAATTGACATGAAAGGTTTGCATATACCTATGGCTTCTCGGTTAAAGACTTGACATGATGCATTTCTAAATTCCTCAACTATATTTTTTCTTGAGCTAGAAGACTTGTTAGGAAGAATGTTAATATAACAAAGCAGGATCTTTAGTTCTCTACAATATGTTAAATTAGAGAAACTAACAGAACTAAAAAAGCAGCTTTACAATTTCCCAAACCTTTTCCTAGTTCCAAAACAATTTGATGTAGGTTTGCATTTTAGAATAGAAGACCATTTTTACAACATAAATATTTTTGCCAATTGCTTCTTGTTTTTTTTTCATTTCTTCAGTAACTTACAAATATTTATACATACCAAAGTCTGCCAAATTTTGATTCAAAATGCACCATCATTTGGATTTACTAAGACTTGATGCATGGCCACATCTTTTTTAGCAATTTGTCTCACGATCACTTTAATTTTGCTTCATCTTTTGAATCAGAGCTTCCCATATTTGGAGTAGCCATGTTGTAATTTTCTCTAAGAATGAAATTTACGCTGGAACAAAGGGAAGTGGACCAGTACCTCAGGGCACACTGAAAATAGCACCCCTGTGACCAACCAGCAAGATTAATTCCCATTTCTGTCAATAAGGGGAAATTGCCAAAGTTCTCACCTTTTTGACCAGGCATCATTTTATGGTGTCCCAAGTGCCACATTGTGTCTGCTTTTGTTCTAACTTACCTAACCACTAATAGATGTATTTCAAAGGAAGAATAAAAAGAAAGCTCAGAAATTCAGTGCACAGACATTTTAACTCTACAGTTACATTTATTAACCTCTTCCTCTAAACTGTTCAGGTTCTTTTTTAAATTGAGTATTCCCTTCCTTAATTAGTATTTATATTCATATTTTACCTATTTACAAAAGGAATAAGAAGTTGTTTAGAATAAAAGTATTAAAGCAAAAAATAGAGTTGTAAACATGCTATGGAAATACTACTGTCAGGCCTGTTTCTAAGTATTTTATACTTAAATCTTCATAAGAACCCTATGAAGTAAGTACTGTTTTTATCTCCACTTCATACATTGGAAAATTGAGGCTCAATGTGACCTGTTCAAGGACACACAGCTATCAAAGAGCAGAGTCAGGATTTAGACATAGCTATGGCAGATTCTCAAGTCTATGTTTCTAGTCACTATACCCTCTGAAATAGTATGCTCTTGAAGTATACCAAAATAGTGAGTATAATTTAGCATTACATTGAAATACAGGCTTCCTGATAACCAAGATAAGATGAGAAACCTGGACAAAAACACAATTTTCACAATTAATTCAAAGTAAACATGACTTCTTCAAGAAAGAAATAATTTATTTTGCCTCTAAACTTTGCTAGATATTAATTACACAGGACTTTATGGGGGAAAATAATATTGAATAGATTTTACTTATTTTAAAGAATTCTTCATATGGCTTTTTCTTTTTTGTTTTCTTTCCTTTTGTCTCCCTGAAAGCAAGCATAACATAAAATGTAATTTGGTAAAATGATGTTTAGTTAATGAGTACAATCTGCTGGTCATTAAATATGAATTAAAATTGACCTTGAATAGTAATTATCTTCTAAAATATAATTTCATGGACAAAGCTGAAAAAAATTAAGCTTGAGTTTTTTTTGAGGAGAGATCCCTTTTGATTAGTAGATACTCTTTGAACCCTTTAACCTGAAGGAGGTTCTGTTAATAGGCTCTCACGGAGCTGAGATAACTCACCTGTGTTCTCACGAGGATGGCAACTAACCCCTACCTTGCACATATGTATCCATAAGAAATTTTAAGGGTTTCTTCAAAATAACAGCTTTGCATTTGCTCTTGAACCTGGAAAGTGCTAGTTTGAAACATGATAGTCCTGCTCTAAGAACAAAGTAGGACAGATTATGACCAGACCTGTTAAAGTTAAGTTAGTTAAGTTAGTTAAGTTAGTTAAGTTAGCTCCACCCATAAACTTTGACCACAGGAATATTGCTTTTTAGAGTGGTAGTGCTAATAAGAATCCTTTGGTTACAAAGATCAAATGTTATTTTGGCCATGGGAGGTTATGCTTAGAAATGAGAATTGCAACAACTTGAAGTTTTCCTCACAGTACTGGTGAGAAGTATGGATCCCTGGCTGCACTCATTTGTCTTTGTTCCATGCCAACCTTCCTTTTATGTTTTTCCATAAATCTGACTCAGCTTCTCTCTCAGTCTTTTCTTCTCTTTGTGTTTCTTTTGTTTCCCTTCAGTTATGAACACTTTGATTCATTTCTATATTTTATTTACAAATGTTCAGATAAATACCGGTTGGAGTCATTTAATCACCCGTGTTCCTAATGGGCTGTTTATCTAGGGCTGCCTTTTTATTTATTTATTTTTATTTTTTTATTTATTATTATTATTATTTTTTTAAGATTTTATTTATTTATTTGACACAGAGATCACAAGTAGGCAGAGAGGCAGGCAGAGAGAGAGGGAGGAAGCAGGCTCCCTGTTGAGCCGAGAGCCTGATGTGGGGCTCGATCCCAGGACCCTGAGACCATGACCTGAGATGAAGGCAGAGGCCTTAACCCACTGAACCACCCAGGCGCCCCTAGGGCTGCCTTTTTACCATCTCTAGATTATACCCAGCCCCTGATTTATGATGGTTTGACTTGCAGTGGTTCAAAAGCTATGCCAATTCAGAAGAAACTGTACTATGAATTTTGAGCTTTGATTTTTTCCTAGGCTGGCAATATGCCACACAATCTTCTCTTGGAGTGCTGGGCAGTGGCAGTGCAGCTCCCTGTCAGCCACGTGATCATGAGGGTAAATAACCAGTATGCTGACAATCATTCTGTTTGTCACTTTCACTACGGTATTCAAGACATTACATGAGATATTCAACCTTATATTATAAAATAGACCTTGTGTTAGATGATTTTGCCCTTCTACAGGCTCATGTAAGTGTTCTGAGCACATTTAAGGTAGGGCAGGGTAAGCTATGATGTTTGACAGGTTAGGTGTATTACATGCATTTTCAATTTAATGATATTTTCAATTTATAATGGGTTTATCAGGCCATAACTTCATCATAAATCATGGAAGATCTATACATATTCACTAGGTTCCTAGGGTGCCCGTAACAAAGTTTTACAAAATTGGTGCCTTAAAACAGCAATTTTTTCTCTTACAGTTCTGGAAGTCAGGTGTTGGCAGGGCTACAGTCTCTCCAAAGACTACAGGAGTGTCCTTCCTTGCTTCCTCCAGTTTCTGGTGGCTCCAGGCTTTCCTTAGCTTATGGGTACATAACTCCAGTCTTTGCCTCTGTCTTCACATAGACCTCTCCTCTGTGTCTGTCTCTTTCTGTCTTCACATAGACCTCTCCCCTTTTGTCTGTATCTGTGTCTGTGCCTTCTCTTTTGTCTCTTATAGGATTTTGTCTTTTCGTAAGATTAAAGGGCAACCTGGATAATCCAGGATGATCCCATCTTAAGATCCTAAACTTAAGTATATTTGTAAAGACTCTTTTTCCAAATAAGTTCACATTCATAGATCCCAGGAGTTATGACATCTCTTTTGAGGAGGGGCCCACCTTTTATCCTACTACAACCATGTATGACCTTGGCCCAGGTGTTCTTCAATGGTACATTCCTTGGCTGGGTAGGACAGGTGCCATCTATGGCCAATGATGCTAAAAGGGAAGCCAGGACTAATCTGTATTTGGAAATTGTAGTCAAGGACAAGCTGCTAAGATTTTGGCAAGTACAACGTTTGGCTTGCTTAACACAATGCACATAGTTAATGGTGCCTTGAAATGGGCCTGCCAAACTTGGTTGCAAGTTTTGTAAACAGATTTGTTCTTTGAGTTGTATAGGATTATTTAGTATTTACCATTTGGATTTGGGAAACAATCCCTCAAGAAAAGAATTTTACCCAAACTAATAATGCCATATTTCATTAGACAAACATTCTATATGGATAGACAAATTAGAAAATCAAAGAAGTTTCTTTAAGAGACTGTTTCTTTTTCAGATAACAGAGAGTTGCTATTGATCTTAAAGACAGGATATATTTCTACCCACTTTGATAAGAGGCCAAACATTTTATTTAATCAGTGATTTGTATCAACTTATTTGGTCATAATTTAAAGCGAAGTGGAGGCTGAGATAAAAATCTGCTTTAGGGGTGCCTGGGTGGCTCAGAGTGTTGGGTCTCTGCCCTCAGCTCGGGTCATGGTCTTGGGGCCTGGGATCGAGCCCTGCATCCAGCTCTCTGCTTGACAGGGAGCCTGCTTCCCCCTCTCTCCTCTGCCTACTTGCGATCTTTCTTTCTGTGTCAAATAAATAAAAATAAAATCTTTTAAAAAATCTGCTTTAATGCCACTAAACTAAAAACTATAGTCTGTCTGGGGTGCCCAGCTGGCTCAGCTGGTAGATCATGCAACTCTTGATCTAGGGGTTATCAGTTCAGGCACCACTTTGGATGTAGAGATTACTTAAAAATAAAATCTTTAAAAGAAGAAAAAAACTGTAGTCATCCTTGTCTTCCTTCTCTGATTCTGTCAGGGAAATATGGTCCACTGGAAAAGGCCTCACTACCCTAGGATGTTGAACTCATATAACTGGGTCCAGAGCTGATTTCTATCTATAGACTCAAAAGGAGAACTCTGAAAATAACTTAATTTTAAGTGAGCAGACATATCTACACTCAGTACAATCCTGTAGTGTATAGCACTTTTTGGATTCCTCAGGAAATATTTCATTAACATTTGCAAAATCTTTTGCTTACCTGTTGTTTTAATAAAATATATGAGTAGTCTTTATGAAGTGAAAGTGTTTCATTTATTTAAATGTGAAACAAAAGGATCGGATTATAAATACTGTGGGGAAAATTTTTTTAAAGTAAGTTGAAGGGAAAACAATACTAAATCTTTGGATATTTTTAAGAGAACTCTTCTTTTGTTTTTCTGAGTCTTTGAACTCATCATTTCAATAATAAGTACAAAGAGAAACAGGACAGCTAAACTGAAGGCCCAAATATCAGGACGGAGTGAGAGTCCAAGATAGTTAATTTCACTCAAATCAGAATTCTATTTGTCCTCCATTCAGAACTTTGCATTTAACTTTAATTTAGATAACAATGATATATAGAGTCGAATTTCTGATTGTTGGAGGCAAGCCAGTTCTGGCAACAATGAAGTCTCTTGACCATCACAGCTGCTGGGGGAGGAAGTTGTTGGGGTTGTGAAAATCTAACTCTAGAGTGAGTCTTTCACAGGGTAGCCCACTGTCCAATACTTGGTGACCAAAGAGACAATAATGGACTTAACTTGATTCTTATAGAAATTTTTGCATGCAGAAAACCAGTTGTATGGGTGGGTCACATCATTGGGCAGTTCTAGAAAAAGGATGTGAACTTCATTGCTCTAATTTGATGGGACCAGTGAATTTAATGTGGAAGCAGTGCTAATGGTTAAAGATGGAAAAAATCATGTTTCATCTCCCATGGCAAGTGACTGTAAACATCACTCCTGACCCAGCCAAACAGGCTACTGTTCAGGGAAAAATTCTAATCTTAGCAGAGAATCATGAATTCTAAGCAGAAGACAAGTAAAATTGAGGTGTATGGATGAGATCAACATATGGGGGTTAGAACTTACTGAACTTGAAAGTTCCCTTGCCACTTAGAAACAAAGATCATCAAATCTACAGCAAGAAAATTAATTTAAGAGTCACTCACAGTCTTGGTTGTTTGAACTGGGATAGTCTGATTAAGAGAACCATTTTTGAGATGTGTGCTGCAAGATAACCATGGTGTAGTACTCAAGTAGTCAGGAGTTGATTGAAATGAAAGGAATATTAATTAAAAACACTAAGTTTAAGAGAACAGA
Organism: Martes martes; assembly: GCF_963455335.1. NCBI lineage: Eukaryota > Metazoa > Chordata > Mammalia > Carnivora > Mustelidae > Martes > Martes martes. The sequence goes on from NC_137888.1 coordinate 18,668,033, forward strand.
TTCAAAACTTGGGAATAAACCCAAGGATATTAATGTTTATCATAAAGATCAGAAGTGAAATGAGAAAGAGAGAAGTCCCAAGTGGAGGGGAATGGACGTCTTGGCTGCCTTCTACTAAAGAGGAATTTAATGTTGCATTGATTTACACAGTTCTTACCTGCTTGCGTGTTCATTCATTTACTTGATATCATCAGATTACATTTAATTATTCATTCAAGAAATATTTATTTCTACATTTTTGTTGCAGTTACAATATTGCTGAATTATGTGGAAAATGGAAATGACAAGAAAGCCTAATTTTTGTCCTCTTACTTGCTTTTCTTGGTTCAGTAATAGAATAAACATTGTTTGATGACCTCTGTTTGTCTGGATTCCTATTAGAATTTAGATCATGCATTAGCATGACTGAACAATTTCTAATGTTAAAGCAGTTGGAGATTAGCAGGAAAGGAAAAAGACACCAAATGAAAATATAAAACAAGAAATTATCCATCACAAAAGTAATTTTAGAAGTTTGTCATTAAGTTGACCACATATTTTATGGATACCTTCTGGACTTCTTGGCAAAGCAACTTTTTAGTCACATAGAAAATATTGAGTAATTGGAATACAGTTTTGAAGTCTATATCAAAAGATTAGTTCACTTAGAGAATAACACAGATATGATGACTCTTAGATTTTTTTGGTGGCGTGGGAGAAGTAATAACAATTCCAGCTGTAAGGCACAATTAAGCAAATGAGAAATTCCAGAGAAAAAGTGTAAGTAGCTATTAACAAAAGTGGCATTCTATATTGACATACTACTTACACATTTTTCTCCTTTAATTTTCTTTTCTTTTAAAATTTTAAACTTCACAGAACATTTCCAATCCAGCCATGCATACATTTGCTACAAATGTAAAATCTACCAAAGTCAATTATAACAATTTAACTTGTTTTATATATCAATAGTCATCTTATCTCCAGAAGTTATATGTCTGGTTCATCTCTGTAAAAGTTGAGAAGAGATTATAAATGGATCCTACATGAATGAAACAAGGTGTCTGTATTGTCTGAAATGCTCTAATTTGTTTATGTCTACTATTTATTACTTCTTTCCCCATCATACTCAGCCATAACCATTCAGAATGAGTATTCTTGGTACTTACTGTTTTTGAGAACCACATAGATGCTATTCATACCCAAGGTATGTCTCTGTTGAGATGTTTTGTTGTTGTTGTTGTTGTTGGTTTTGTTTGTTTGTTTGTTTGTTTGTTTGGGTGGACAAACACACACATACACACATGCACAATACTTTGCTCAGTAAAGTTTGTTATTCTTGGCAAAATTCTGATTTTCACTTGGCTTCTGTATGAATGTTTATCTTCCTCTTGTTTCCATCACAGGTGAGGTAATTTGGTGTAGATGTAGGTCATTTATACATATTCAGCTTTTTTCGTGTTTATAGGTAATCAACTATATATTTAGCTATTTTCATGTTTTCACATATGTTTTACATATTACTTACTGTATTCGCTACACAATTATACTTTTCCCAGGTTATGTAAAGTAAGTTGGTATTAATTCTCATTTTTATAAAATATGGATACAAATAAGTTCTTACCTTTCAAAAAACAAAGCTAGTGAAGGAACAGAAATGAAAAACCAAATTTTCGATGTGGCCTTCCTCCTGCTAGTCTTCCTTGTATCTTCATTTTCTTTTTTCTTACTTTCATCTTCATTTTGTAGCTAATTAGGGAACTGCAGTTGCCTTGCTCTAAAGCAAAACATTTATTTGGATTGAAATGGCTTTGCTGGAAAAGAATTGTTTTTCCTGACCTAATGTATAACTTAGTACCCAGTGTGGAAATAAATTAAGAACTCTAGGTGAAGATGTTCACCTCAATGATTGTTTACTGCTTTAATCTCTATAAGAAATAAAGATTATTCTTTAATTAATGGGTAATTATGAACCAGACCTGAAAGTATTTCTTTAAGAAAAAAAAAAAATCATTCAGGGGCACCTGGGTGGCTCCGTTGGTTAAACATCTGCTTTCAGCTCAGGTTGTGATCCCAAGGCCCTAGGATCAAGCCCCATGCCAGGCTCCCAACTCAGTGGAGAGTTTGATTCTCCTCCTCCCCCTGTTTGTGTTCTCTCTCTCCTGATCACTTTCTCTCTCTCTCAAATACATAAATACAGTCTTAAAAAAAGAAATCATTCAGGGGCTCCTGGGTGGCTCAGTGGGTTAAAGCCTCTGCCTTCAGCTCAGGTCATGATCTCAGGGTTCTGGGATCGAGCCCCACATTGGGAATCTCTGCTCAGCAGGGAGCCTGCTCCCCCCTCCAACCTCTCTGCCTGCCTCTCTGCCTATTTGTGATCTCTGTCTGTCAAATAAATAAATAAAATCTTTTAAAAAATCATTCAAAAACTGGTTACTTCTTTAAATAAATGATAAGAGATAAAGCAAAGAAAATAAATGTTCAACAACAACTGGTATATTGGCAAATTAGATACTATGGACTTTCCCATAGTCACTTTAAAAAATAAATCACTGCATCTATCATTACCTCTCAGACTTATGTTTCTTACTTTAAATTATAATTTTCTTTATCCTTTCTTGATATTTAAAAATGTAGGAAAATGACATACCTCATTAGGTTAAAAAAAAAAAAAAGAAAAAAGAAACCAAAAATAACCTCCAAAAACCAAAAACCAAAAACCAAAAACCGAACCAAAACAAAACAAAACACAAAACAGTATTTGTAAATCTCCAAAGAAAATATTCTAAAAAGTCACTCATTATATCTGTTCTTATATGTGGGATTTAGGGGTTTAATTTTATCTTTGTTTATATAAAAAGCCAGAAACATTACAGAATTACATTTCATTCTTTTCTTACTGATTTGCAAGACCATTCTACATTTGTCTAATTTACACGGGATTGCCTTCTGATTTCTTTTCTTGTACTGCACCTTTCTAGCTTGGTATCAAATTTATAATACCTCCACGGAATGAGTTGGATGGTTTTCTATTTATCCTACATGTACAGAAGTTCCAAGAAGATTTGATTAAAGGTATTTGTAAATCAGCTTTCATATATTTTTAAAGATTTTATTTATTTATTTTTTTGCACCATTAGCAGGGGGAAGGGCAATGAGAGAAGAAGAGAGAATCTGAAGCAAACTCCATGCTGAGCCCAGAGCCCAATGCTGGGCTCAATCTCACAACCTTGAGATCATGACTTGAACCGAAAATGAGAGTTGGACACAGGACCACCCAGGTGTCTACCAGCTTGTATATTTGACATAAAAGTTATTGGTTTGGTGATTCCATATCTTTAGATTGTCATTAAATTCAAGTTTAATTTTTCATTGTGTAATTTTGCTAATACCTGGTTTTTTGAAGACAGATCATTGTTTCCATTTTCAAATTTCTTTTTAAAATTCCTTATTTCTTGTATTTCCATTGTCAAACTGGCTTCTGCTTTCTGCCAAATCACTTCTTCCCTCCCACCCCACTTAATGTAGGGTCAATGGGCAGGACCCTACTTTCCCTCTTTCAAAGATCTTTTTCTCTGAGTAGAACATGGAATTTTAAGCCCTTTTTCAAAATTTAAGTGTAATTGACACACAATATTATATTAGTTTCAGGTATATAGCGTAGTGATTCAACAACTCTACATTTTGCTATGCTCACCACTATCTGTCTCCATATAATGCAATTATAATACCATTGACTATGTCTTCTGTGTTGTATTTTTTATCCTCATGACTTATTCATTCCATAAGTGGATTCCTGTACCTCCCACACCGCATCACCCATTTTGCCCACTACCCCACCTTCCTCCCCTCTGGCAACCATCAGTTTGTTCTGTTTTTATAGGTCTGATTCTGCTTATTTGTTTCTTTATTCATTTTTTTAAAAATTCCACATATTTGTCTTTTTCTATCTGACTTATTTTAGCTTATCTTCTGAGTTCATCCACGTTGTCACAAATGGTAAGATCTCATTTTTCATGGCTGTGTAACATTCCATTTTAAATATTTTATACACACATACATCTGCCCACATCTTTATCCATTCATCTATTGTCTTGCTTCATATATATTCATCACTTGGCTTGCTTTCATATCTTGGCTAAATATTCCTTCAATAAATATAGGGGTGTACCTATCTTTTAGAATTAGTGTTTTTATTTACTTTGGGTAAACACTCAGCAGTGGAATTATTCAATCATAAGGCAATAATTTCTTTGATATTGGCCACAGCCAAAGTTTTATAGATATGTCTCCTAAGACAAGGGAAACAAAAGCAAAAAGGAACCATTGGGACCACATAAAAATAAATATAAAATGTAAAAAATACAATAAAAAATAAAAAGCTTTGGCACAGCAAAAGAAACCAACAAAACAGAAGGTCATTGTCTCCTATTGAATTGGAGAGTATATTTGCAAAAGATATATTTGATAAGGGTTTAATATTCAAAATATACAAATAATTTATATGACTCAACATCAAAAGACCAAAATAATCTGATTTTAAAATGGGCAGAGGACCTAACTAGACATTTCTCCCAAGAAGAAATACAGATTGCCAACAGACACATGCTCAACATCACTGATCATCAGGGAAATGCAAATCAAAACCACACTTCACACCTGTCAGAATTTTAAGCTCTGTTGTATTTAATTCTTAAGTGCAGTATTCACTTACGTTTTTGCTTAACTTGAACACTTTGTTTTTTATCAGTGAAGTATTTTTTTCAGTGTCTCACTCTACTACCCATCTCCTCCTCTCTTCTTTCTTCTTAATTGTTTTGCTTTTAAAACTTTATTATTTTAGTATTTTCCTGTCATTCTAATTTTCATATATTTGTCTAACTTTTGTTTTAAGTTGTCTTTCTTTTAGTAGATCATTCTGAGTCTATTATCATGATAGATTCTTTTGGCTGATGTGGTGGCAATGATATCCTCTGGTCCTGTCTCTATTTTCACTAGGCATTAAAAGTTATGGTAATTGACCTTAGCTCAGAGCAAATCTAAGACTGTGAAAATGAAAGTACAACACAGACAGAGCTCAAAAGAACCACAAAAGCAGCACAACATATACATTCTTGGAAAATGTGGGTGTCTAGCCTCTCTCTTTTCACACATGGTTCCCCTTCTGTTCCTCATACTCTTCCTCCTTTCCCCCATTGGTTTCATTCTAAATAGATCTTAAAGTAGAAAGAAAAAAAAATGATTCTTCCATCAGATTGTCTTTGGATGCCAGAAAACACAGGTTGTTTCTATATTTGACTTTGGTTATGACTTGAAGTCAAAAAAATAAACAATCAGGCAAGCAAATAAGCAAACAAATATCACAACAAGAGCAAAAAGCATCATGTTGCGAATTCCCTGGATCCTATCCCTCCTGGTCTCTTATTTGTCAGCTTATCCTCAAACATTCTGGCTGATTGTACAGGATCTTTAGTACAGTTGTTTTTAGTGGTGATATCTGAAATCTGTTTTTAAACAGCTTCTAATTTCTCTCTTTTCCACCTGTTCCTATTCAAATAGAAGACAGAGACAGAGAGAGACAGAGAGAGAGAGAGAATGAGAGAATGAGAGAAAGACAGAAAATAAAGAAGGAGAGGGAAGGGGACCAGAAAGCCTTCATGATGAATCTCTTTTACTTCAAAAACTCATCCAGGCATATAATTGATAGACAATTTCTCTTGGATCTCAAAGTTTCAGCTGAAGGATCTGCCCACAGTAGCTCCTGCTAGAGGCTTTGTGCTGACTTATTCCTTTATTATCCCACTTCCACTTCTCTCTTCTCTCTTACCTTCTCCATCCCACCTGTTATGAGCAAACCAGATGTCATTTATTCTTAGGGAGATGTTGAAGGCTCATGCCATAGACCTGGACCAACATACCTGTGTTATTTTTCATGACCAGGAAACACAGGAGGACCAACAGATTAAAAGAAGCCTCAGATTCATTCATTCTAAGTCACTGGTTCCATTTAAGGTACATTAAGAGCTGAGTTGCATGAAAATGGAAGGTTATGAAGCTACCTCCATTAAATAGAAAGTGTAAAGTTTTTTATTGCTCTTTAGGCACAGATTATTAATGCTGTAATGACACTAAAGAGTATTAAATGCAAATTTGCAAAGCTCTAAAGAGCTTTATTAGGATAAGCAACATTTTATTGAGTCAATTCAGTTGCTATTTTAATGAAAATCTGGATAAATAAATCTCCATAGAAGCCACCACAGATGTTGTATCATGCATTCTGGGCAATAAGCAATTGGACTTGGCAGGGGGTGTGGGGGGAGGAAAACTTGAAGGGGTAGGGGAAGGGTACAAGAGGTGAGATTTTAATGTCTCTAATCTGTATTTTAGAATGATTTATCCTTCAAATCACTTAATGCAGTTGGCTAATAAACTGTTCCCTGGTTTCTGATATAAGATTGGATTTTCTGCCATTTTAAAGTAAAGGTTGAATAGCATTACCAGTGTTTTGCAAGTAAAGAAAATAAAGTCAGGTGAGAATAAAGGAAAAGAATAAAAGGAAAAAAGGAAGGCTGGAAGGAAGAAAAATTGGAAAGAACATGGAGAGAGGAGATTTTTGTTTGTTTGTTTGGTGCATTAAAAATACTGGTAAGTGAAACAAGAGCCCTAGGGTTTAGTCAAGGGCTCAGCTCTTTACTAAGAACATGTCCTTAGACCATTCACTTAACATTTGGAATCTCAGGGTTTTTTTTTTTTTTTTTTAAATCTTTAAAACAAAAGTGAGATTCATTGTGCAGGTCTATCACACACATTGTAAAAAAACTCAGCACCCTTGGCTATTGTCTGCTGAATACTAGGAGTTCTCCTAGGCATTGGGACAACCAAAAACTTTACCACATACTTAAAAATGCTCTCTGTGTGGCATTTGGAGAACCACTGGATGCTAGTTTACTGCCAGAGTTTCCTTTCATCTTAAAAATATCACATAGCAATAGCAATACGTACCCTCTTTAATACCCACCACCATCTAACCCATCCCTCCACTCTACTCCCCTCCAAAACCCTCAGTTTGTTTCCTGGAGCACTGGGTGTTATACACAAACAATGTATCATGGAACACTACATCAAAAACTAGTGATATACTGTATGGTGACTAATATAATAATAAAAAATAATGTTATGATCATTTAAATAATACTGCATTGCTAGGTTATTTGTAGAGGACTGTGTAATTAATTGTTTGAGCATATAAGTCAGAGTTATTAAAACTTACACTGGGGGGGCTGTGGTAAGATCAGGAATTTTACTTTTCACTATCATGTTAGTCATTGGTCTTGATGACTCCTCTTTAAAACAGTTTCATATTTTTAAATTTTTTAAAAAAAGATTTTATATATTTATTTGAGAGAGAGAGTGAGAGAGAGAATGAGAGGGGAGAGACTCAGAGGGAGAAGCAAACTCTTTGCTGAGCAAGGAACCCAATGCTGGACTCAACCCCAGGACTCCAGGATCATGACTTGTGCTGAAGGCAGTCCCTTAACCAAATGAGCCACCTAGGTGCCCTAAAGCAGTTTTACTGTAAAAATAAGTGTACTTATAAATAGTACAAAAGAAAAGTGTGAAAATAAAAAAAATGTATTATAAAGTGAAGAGCCAGATAAGCACTATTCAGATCAAAAATTAAATGTTAGTGGGGTGCCTGGGTGGCTTAGTCATTAAGCATCTGCCTTTGGCTCAGGTCATGATCCCAGGGTCCTGGGATCGAGCCCCACTTTGGGCTCCCTGCTCAGTGGGAAGCCGGCTCCTCTCTTTCCCACTCCCCCTGCTTGTGTTCCTGCTTTTGGTCTCTCTCTCTGTCAAATAAATAAAACCTTAGAAAAAAATAAAATGTTAGCATCACCCACACCAGCTTTCCTTGTGACCCTTCTCAAACATTACTTTAGTTACCCATCCTCCCCAGAAATAACCACTGTCCTGACTTTCACATATTACTTCTTTCAATTAATATTCTTTCATTACAAAAGTGATGTATATTCCTTGTAAAACAACTTACATTTCAATTATATAAAGTAAAAAAATTAAGATCTCCCTCAACTCCAAATGTGATCCTTCTGTGGAAACTACAAGTAAAAATCTTTTAGATTTGTCTGGACAAATATATCTATTGTTTTTTGTTTTTTATCAAAATTGAGATCTTATAGTACATATTATTCTACAATCTGCTAAATTTATTGTAAGTACATTTTTTGCTTCCACATGTGTAAGCAATGATGGTTCTGGTAACGGTTAAATAGTGGCAAAAGCATTGCATTTTTCTCTCCTTTCTGTGGTGGTCATATGTAAATGTTGAATGAAATGTCACTGAATGGGGGGGAGGAAGGTGGAAGGTGAAGAGAATTTTATATTCTGAGGATTCTTGCTGTTTATGGTGATCTTAAGCCCTTTTCTTAAATTCCATCAGAGAAGTATTGGTGCTGGTGGTTCTCTATTTTTCCTGACTTTGAGAGGAATTCATTATAATTTGCTTAGGTTTTACATAAATCTCAATACAATTAGATGCTGTGTAAAATATACTCAAGACATACTCAGGGTTGTTTAGTAAGAGGTTCAGTGAGATTAAACAAAATTTTCCCTTTATTTTAGTTTTCCCAATGAGGGCCAGTTGATTTCAAAGATTAGCTGAGGTGGTCAGTGTATTTTATGGCTGTATTTATACTGACCTAGTTTCCTGTTGGGTTATTAACCACCACCCCCTCACCCTCCAGAAAGGTTGTAAGAGAGTTGCTAAGTCCAGAGGAACTTTATTATTATTTTCGATGGTATTTGTCATGGTAGTGATATAAGCCCTAAAGATGGAACATGAGTTTTGTTGCTGTCGAAGTAAATTCAGAGTAATCAGATTACAGCTGATGTAATTTAGATATTTGGAGGTGGGGGATTTCTGATAGCAAATTCTAATATACATGGCTCCCAAAATGGAAAGCCTCTCTCTAGGGGATAACCTTTGTCAATGAAAAGTTTACAATGCTGACAACAACTTCCAAGGTGTAAATGTATTTTTCTGGAAGTTTTGGCTTGAAGAGGACTTTGGATTTTGAATGTAGCCTGAAATAAGAGTGGGATTTGGGGAAAGTGAATGGCTCTCCTTCTGTACCTTACCACCTCTTGTCTGAATTCAACTTCTCTCTACTTAAAAATGGGATCTCTCTTGTATTTGTTTCTTGGGTCACGCATGACAGGCATTGCATTACATGCAGTTTGTAGTTTCCCATGTGTCCAGAAAAGAGGAGTGAGGTCTAGGAGAGTAACTTATGCAAAAGCACACAGTTAGTAAGTCATAAGAAACATAAATCTTAGCTATGACTCGAGAGTTGGTGCTTTTTACCACTAGGCTATGATCTCCATTTGGTGTCCTAGCACCATACAAACAAGTCTTTCTCCAAAGCTAACTGGTGACCTTCCTCAAAGCTTGTCATCTTAGAGTCCCCCAGCACCAAGCAGATGTCTAAATATTTGCTGAAGCCAATTTGCCACAGCTATAATTTCCTCATTTCCGCAAGGGAGAGAGTGAACTTTTAAAATTCAGCTACTTAGCTTTCCAATATGAAGCAACAACTTAGGTTTTTGAGTTATTTGAGAAATCTTGAAGTGATAGTCCTTCTGGGTTGCCAGAACGCAATTCTTCTCCTCATTTTTTAAAAGATTTTATTTGTTTATTTGACGAGAGAGAGAGAGAGAGATGGAGAGAGAACAAGGATGGGGAGGGGCAGAGGGAGAGGGAGAAGCCAGCCTGAAGTGGGGCTCGATACCAGGACTTTGGGATCATAACCCAGGTTGAAGGCAGATGCTTAACTGACTGAGCCACCCAGGTGCTCCTTCCTCTCCTCATCTTGATTCCCTCCCTCATTTATGCATCAGAGCAGAGAGGTAGACTCTCATGTTATTGATTCTTTTCTAGTGGGAATGTCTACTTAGGGGGAAGGTAAATGGTGTTATTATTATTTTTTATATTGGAAAGTCTGCAAACAATGTGCAGTCCATTGGTTAGTTTTGTGCAGAATTTGTCACACTTGCCTAAAAGTTGATATCCTTAAAAGTGGTTTGGGTATTTATTTTCTTTCCCTTTTTGAGAGCATCTTAAAAGCTTCTTACAGTGATAGACACAAAAGGATACAAGAACCAAACTTATAAGTGAATTATTATCTTTTTTTTTAAAGATTTTATTTATTTATTTGTCAGAGAGAGAGAGAGAGCGAGAGAGAGTGAGCACTGGCAGACAGAGGCAGAGGGAGAAGCAGGCTCCCTGCCGAGTAAGGAGCCCGATGTGGGACTTGATCCCAGGACGCTGGGATCATGACCTGAGCCGAAGGCAGCTGCTTAACCAACTGAGCCACCCAGGCGTCCCTGAATTATTATCTGACTGAATATTCTATGTGTAGGTTTAAAGCAGATTCTGACTCCATACTTTAAAAGCAAGAAGTATTTTGTCAGTATGTAAGTTTTACACAGAGGAAATGGCACCCTACTGTATCCTATGTTGTCCTCTATCATTCACTCCACTCCTGTGGAATTAAATAGCCTTTTCCTCAGAGTTGTCAGGACATTCTTTGATGTTATACTTCTTTGGAACCAAATGTTTTCAAAACACTTTTTTCAACATTCCACTTGCAGAAAAATAGTATAATAAATGTTAAATATAATTTTAGATAGCTTCTCCCATTTCCAAAATCCATTTCCCTGTGCCACTTTTTCCATTATCCACAGCAGCTATTTCAAACATTCTCCCTTCTTACATAGGAGACCTTCTACTTCTTGTCCTATTCTCTTGGATTTCAGCATCTCTGACTTCACTGAGGAAGTACCAGTCTTTGGAAGAGAACCCCTAAGCCTCCTGCATCAAGTTTTAGATCTTACTTGCATTTATATGTAATCCAGTTTTTCCCCTGGGCTGCACAAAGTCAATCTCTTCCCCTGTGTTTTGGATTCCTCCATCCTTCACTTGGCACATTTTGGGTAAAAAAAAATTGAAGCCTCTTCTGCATATTTAACCTCTTTCTGTTTAGTGACCCCTTCTTTTATGTAAGCATTTATATGTGCTGAAGTTTTTCTCATCTAAAGAGTGAAACAAAACGACAAATAGCACAAAAATAAAATTTGAATGAATAAATCCCCCCTGGACCTGGCAGATCTCTTCTGTTTACATCATCATTTTTCAGTGCTCAGAAATCAATCCTGTATCCCTACAGAGACTCGATAGCTCTCCATGTCCAGGTATTGTCAAATTTAGTTTCAAATGCTGCTTAAGGGTCAAAGAAAAAAAAAAGAAATGATATGGTTTTACTGAATATTGGGGTCCTTTTCTTCCTATCTCTAAAACTTTGGTTTCTATTTTTAAAGAAATCTCTATTTTTCTGTATTCCTAAATTAGTAATGGGGTTTCTCCCCAATGGAATATTCCAGAGATTCTGCATTCTTAGTTACTATAATGTTTGAGGTATTGGATCACTAGCTTAATTAAGAGGGGTGGGTGAGAGTTCAAGAAATGTTTAGAAACCTGAGTATTGAAGAACTTTCCTGAGTGTCATGAAACTTTCCAAGTTCTGCCTAATATACATATAAGTGAGCATTGGGGGAGGAAACTCCAAGACTTAATTATAAATATGTTGTCCTTGAATCTCAATCTATGTTAACTGATAAATGAGCAAAGAAGATATAATATATATGGAATATTACTGAGCTATCAAAAAGAATGAAATAATTAAATTTTGCCATTTGCAACAGCATGAATAGAAGTAGAGAGCATTATGTTAGGTGGAATAAGTCAGAGAAAGACAAATACCATATGATTTCAATCATATGTGGAATTTAAGAAACAAAACAAATGAACATAAAGGGAAAAGCACAGAGGCAAGATAAGAAACAGACTCTTAACTATAGAGAACAAACTCTGGTGGTTACTAGAGGGGAGGTTGGAGGGGGGAGGGTTGGGGATGGGTTAAGTAAATGATGGGCATTAAGGAGGACACTTGTGATGAGCTCTGGGTGATGTATGGAAGAATTGAATCGCTAAATTGTATACCTAAAACTAGTATCACATTATATGTTAACTGACGAATTTAAATAAAAACCTGGAAAGAAAAAAATTAAATGTGTGTTAAATTTAAACAAAATTTTTTTTTTGGTTGTGTTTGGACAGTTTTCATATGCTCTGAACTTTCTGGGAATGAAACTACTGTGGAGCCTGAGGAAGAGTGTGTACTGTAAAATACGGGATTTTACCCAAGAGCTCCTCACCATTCTGGAGAACCACATCCTCAGTGGAAAACTCACTTGGGGAATCTGAATTACTTATAGACCACAACTTACTAAGTCTGTATCTGTAGTTGCAGCATTTACCTTATCCTATGTAGAGGGTAGACCTATCAAGACTTCATTATTCTTTCCTTACATGACAAAGTACTTCTCTTTATTTCTACTTTAGAATATAACTATGGTGTCATATTTTTTCAAAGTATGTGAATGGGTAGGTTTTATTATCCTTGTGTTTTATTTGTGGATGAAAGTGGGAACAACAAAATATTAGTTTAAAACTTTGACATGGGATCTGGTAGAGTCAGAGACCACTGGTCAATTCTCTTTTCTCATGCTTATTCAAGTCCTGAAAGTGTCCAGTTACCATTTATTCACTGAAGGCATGGACATACCCACATCTTCAGTGCTGTGGTCTTGTTTTTATTCAAACTGTGTAGTAGCCATAAATACTTGCATGTCTTTCAAGCCTTTCAGGTCAACTAATAATTGTGTTGAACGGATTCATTTGCCAAAAAAAGGGCTCCTACTGCCCTATTTCCAACTCCAGTCAGAAAGGATCCTGTGCACTGGTGATGCTTTCAATTAAATGATGCTTTTCTCATCCTCACTCTCACCAATGGGGACCAGACAATCCTCACCTCTCACTTGGGTGGTTGTCACCTGAATTTTCAACTGTCCTCTTGTCTTATTCCTCTTATTTCCCATTCCTCACCCTGCTAGGATAAAAATATGATTATGCCTAACCTACATACAATCATTTACAGCTACCAAGTGTCCTTATTGAAGGTCCAAATTGCTGTGTATGGTTCATAAAGCCAGGCAAACCTGGTCCCTGTCCACCATCTGTGTCTCATCTCCAGTCATTATACTTTATGTTCTAACTAGGTTGAATTCTTTCAGATTTTTAACATGGTATTTTCTTTTTTGCATTTTTCTATGTAGTAGATTCCTATATAGAATATACTAGCCTAGCTCTTTTCTGAGCTATTACTCACTCTCTAGGTATTAGCTTAATCAGTACCTCCTCTAAAGTGTTTTTCCTTACCCTTTTAATTACTTATGAGCTCCCTTGAAAACTTACACTTTTCTATTTTACTGCTTCATCATTTCCATAATTATTTGCCTTTGCCTTTAGACTATGAACTTTGCTATTATTATTTTTTAAGAGGGGGGTGGGCAGAGGGAGATGGAGAGAGAGAGAATCTTAAGCAGACTCCACACCCAGGGCAGAGCCTGATGTGGGATTAGATCTCACAACCCTGGGATCATGACCTGAGCTGAAATCGAGTCAGGCACTTAACCAATTGAATCACCAGGCATTCCTGGACTATGAACTTAATAAGGAAATTCTCTATCTCTTTTAAGATTGTTCTTCCTTCAAATGTTAATACAGTAGTCACTCAATACATGTATGGCAATAAATAAATACATAGCAAATGATAAAATATTTTTTAAAATTTATCTCTATGATAGATATGTTATATGTAACCAAAATAAGAGTTTAATCAGACTATAAGTATGCGCAACATGAGAAGCTTCACTTTTATTTCATTAAAAACATTCTAGTCATGACTAACTAAGGGGTTGCAACTGTAGTTCCAAAAGCACTGTTATGACTGCTCTGTTGATGTGAAAATTGTTTCTAATTAGTGAAATTTTAGTAATTGGATTAATTAGGAGGTGGTCACATTTATTTGATTCCCCCCCCCAAATGTTAAAATCCTAACAGAGCTTTGTGATATTTTATAACTTAAATACAGTTGGATTTTTCAACTTTATATTACAAGAATAATTTAAAAAATTCTTGTGCTAAGTGTATGGGTGTGTATTTCATACACAATTTACCTTTGTTTCACAAATATTGGAGCACTGAAATTCAGTTCACCTAATCAACATGGTAGAGTCACAATTTTGGAAAAAAACTGAAAGGTTATCTTATGTTTTATGTTGTCCCTTTTCCAGTGGTGCATACAATTCTCCGTATTTAAGGCAATCATTGGAAAGAAGTGCTGTTAGACAGCTTTTCCTCCTGTCAAATGTAATCAATAAATCCAACCATTTTTTCCTGGGTATGTACAGTGTGCTGGCGGTCACTGTACCTAACCCTGGCAATGCAACAGTGAATAACGGTCATGGCTTCACTACCTCAGGGTATCGGGAACGTCCTCCCTCCTACTTCCTCATCATCTGCTTTCTCTACCTTCTTACCTAACTGAAAGTTTGTTATTTCTCCAGCCTTTAAATCATGGCTGCTTGTGCTCACATCTGCTCCTTATAGGACCAGGTGGTGGTTTCAGTGTTCTTTTTTTGGCTCTTCACAGTGTCTTCCAAGCAATTTCACATCTGTATTTATCTTTCCCTGAACTCTGCCATTTGGTTATGTTTTTATGCCCCTCCTTCCTGCTCATTCCCTCCTTTATCAAACTTCATTTTTTTTTTTTATTCATCAAAATCTTTGGCACCTTATTTGTCAATCTATCTCCATACTATCTCTGGTTCTTATCCTGGGCACTTCAGTATCCAAAAACTGATTCATTTAGAGACTCACTTTACACAATGTCTTTACTTGCCTCATCTTAATTTTATCTTCTTTTCACTTCACAACTCGGTGCTTTAAACATATATTTCTTAAGCTCTTTTAACTACCCAGAGATTATATTTTACTTATTTTTTTAATTTTTTAGTTTTTTAAAAGATTTTATTTCTTTATTTGACAGAGAGAGATCACAAGTAGGCAGAGAGGCAGGCAGAGAGAGAGAGGGGGAAGCAGGACTCCCGCTGAGGAGAGAGCCTGACACAGGGCTTGATCCCAGGACCCTGAGACCATGACCTGAGCCGAAGGCAGAGGCTTAACCCACTGAGCCACCCAGGCACCCCCAGAGATTATATTTTAAATCTCACAGACTTCTATTCTTCAAATCCTTGTTACTATACCATTACCCTTTAGTCTCAGGCAAGAGGGTCCCCATTATTGGACCCTGTTTTACTTCTCATCTATGTATGCCTTCCTGATACGGTTAAGGAGTTCAAT
Source organism: Martes martes (assembly GCF_963455335.1). NCBI lineage: Eukaryota > Metazoa > Chordata > Mammalia > Carnivora > Mustelidae > Martes > Martes martes. The sequence continues at coordinate 18,683,352 of NC_137888.1, forward strand.
GCAGTGAAGTGTCAGTGCCCACCTGGATCCCCTATACTTCTCCTCAGACTGTGTGCTGAGTCAGAAGATGCTGGAATTCCCTGCTGAAGGGTCCTTGATCCAGCTTGGAGTACCTAAATGGGTCCCTTCTCTAGATCATTCCTCTTGATTGTGGCTCACATCAAGATATTACTCTATATAGGCCCAAGCTGACCAAAAGGCAGAAGTTTGTAAGGAAATTAATGGAGCTTGGACATGTGAGGTTTCCTAGTTACATGCATGTAGGCTGTACCATGTTGGTATTAGATAAAGCTGGGCAAGGAGAGAAGATGGCAGACTAGGGACTGTGATCTTGTGTTTCCTGTGTTGCTTCCTTTGGTGTGGTGCTCCGATTGTTCCAGGTTGTGATAAATGTCGGTTAGTCACAAGATTAGTGGTGTTTTTTACTTAACAATGTTCTAGCTCTGTTTATAATTTTTATTTACTTAGGTATATGGTATGTGGGACTTCATTTGTACTTTAACCCCTATACCTCACACATGTTAAGATAGAGCCTGCCTTCGTGTGCACATTCTAACTGCACTTCTACCTCTAGCTCTTTGGCCTCTTTCATTTTCTTTCTTTTCTTTTTAATTCTATAATTTTTTATTATGTTATGTTAGTCACCATACAGTACGTCATTAGTTTTTGATGTACTATTCCATGATGCATTGTTTACGTATAACACCCAGTGCTCCATGCAATCCATGCCCTCCTTAATACCCATCACAGGGCTCACCCCCTACCAAAACCCTCAGTTTGATTCCTGGGCCTCTTCTGTTTTCTTAAGATCTGTCAGGGGTTTTTTTGTTTGTTTGTGTTTGTTTGTTTGTTTTTTGTCTAACAATTCCCACCACTTTTTGTATGCATTCGATTCTTAAGTTCCTTTTTCTACTTGAACTCTCCATTATACAAAACTTGAACTACAAATCACTTTTATCATCTGCCTCCTTGGCTTTTGTATCCTGCCTTTTGATATATGCTGGATAAAATAATTGACCTGGTACATTACTGTACTTCAAGCTAATATGGAACCTAGATGATGGTCTAGGTCCATTTTTGCACTAGCATACAATTAGAAGTTCTTCCCATCTATATAAAAAGGATATTAATTTTTTATAAAAACAGCATTTAAAATCGTTCAGAAATCCTTAGATGGTTTTAGCATATTCATTTTTATTGATTAGATGTGGTAGATTAATTGAAAAATCATCCACTTTTTAAACTCTCTTTAAAATGCATGTCCTCTAAAACATAATATTATAGTCCCCCCCATTGGGAGATACCATCTATCTCCTCACCTCTTCAATTTTGGTGGTCCTCAAGGTTTACTTTGGCCAATGGAATGTGGCAGAAATGACACATGTCTGTTCTGAATTTAAGACTCAAGAGAGGGCGCCTGGGTGGCTCAGTGAGTTAAGCCTCTGCCTTCAGCTCAGGTCATGATCTCAGGGTCTTGGGATCGAGCCCCACGTCGGGCTCTCTGTTTGGCAGGGTGCCTGCTGCCGCACCCCCACTCCCCCCACTGCCTGCCTCTCTGCCTACTTGTGATCTCTGTCAAAAAAAAAAAAAAAGACTCAAGAGGCTGTGTACCTTCTTTCTGTCTCTTTGGATCTTGCAACCACTGTGAAAATAAGACCTTAGTTAGCCCACTGAAGGATGAGAAAGTACCTGAAGAAGAACTGAGTCATTCCAGCCAAGAATAACCTAGATTGTCATGCTCTAACCCGTAACCAACTTGTCTATTGCCTGCTGATGCCCAGATAAGGCCAGCCAATATCAAGTGAGCCTAGCCAAGGTCAGAAGAATCACCCAGACTACTTACAGACTTGTTAGCAATGATAAATGTTTATTTACTTATTTTTTGTCACTTGTTATTTTGTGTTTGCTTTTTAAATGCTTTATGATTATGACAATTGGTAATGGATAACCTATTATAATAATCACATTTATGGGTCATCTTGGGAAGATCCCATGCCCAGATATTCATCCAAATACAAATCTAGGTGTGACTGTGAAGGTATTTTACAGATACAAGTAGCATTTATAATCAATTAGCATTAAGTAAGGAGAATATTTTAGATAATATGGGTGGTCCTGATTCAATCAACTGAAAGTTCTTAAGAATAGAACTGAGATTTTCTAGTAGCAGAAGAAATTCTACTTGTGACAGCAGCTTTAGCTTATGCCCAGAAGTCTTAGCTTGCCCTTTCTGTTGGTCTGACCTATGGGTTTGGACTTGCTTAGCCACCCACCAAAATCAAGTGAGCTAATTCTTAGCAATAAATCCCTTACTATATGTTTCCTACTACTTCTGTTTCTCTGATGGAACCCTGACTGATGCATTTATACATCAAAAAAATGATCCCATATGCAGTTAAAAGAAAGGAAAAGAAAGCAGTAACAACAGCAGCCACTGTTTTAGCATCTTCACATTTAAGTCAGAATAACTTAGTGAGACATTATCACTATTGAGATTACTAAAATTCTTCTGCCTGGAATGTGTGACCTTTTTGGAATCCTGATATTAAAAAAACTAGAGACAACAAGGGCTGTCCGACCCTAGATTTAGACATGCTAGTCCAAATTTCACTCAATAAATAAGGCTTTCATAAAAATGTCTAAACATCCAATTTACAGCAATGTCTCAAGTTTCCCATTCCCATCTTATTACAATAATATCCTGGCTCACCACTTAGCAGGAGGTGTAATAAGGGTGGACAGACTCACCAACATAGAAAGTACACATCAGCTCATAACCTTTGCTCTTTGTCTGGGACAACTCTGGAAATGTCATGCCCCATGGATTTATCCTGACAAACAACCTCAGGGCACATATTTTGTAAAAAGCCTTGATTTCCTAGATTTCTTCAAAACATTTGGTGAAATGATTCTTAAATAAACTCTTCCATCTGTATGCTCATTTCTTAGAGACTATAACTCTCCTAAGAAACAGGTATCCTGTCCTTAAAGTAGGTATTTCAACCCAGTCTGGTGGAAATAAGTCACCCAGGTGCCCCAAGAAATAAGAAAAGTCTGTATGAAAGACATCATGCAATAGTTTTCCTTGTTATCATAAATTTTAGGCTTTTACATAATTAGGATTATATATCTCAACAGTCAAATCCATATCTCTGATCCTATGGCCTTTGTTCCTAGCCTCCAATATTTTGGTGGGCATCTTTGAGTTGGCTGTAATTTATGTATAAGTTGTAGACAGCACTCATGTATTTTCATAGACTTACTTTCTTGTTCATTTTGCCTGTCAACCACAGGGGACCTGATAACAACTTAGGATACGCAGGAAATACGTATTTGGAAGTCTGGGACTAGTTCAGTATAAGCATGTGTCTTAGCATGTGTAAAGTGTTAATAATATATTTTTTACTTCATATTATAAAGGACTAACAAGAGAGAAGCATCAAAAGAAGGAACAGTAAAGTAGTATTTTCAAATATTTGAAAAGGAAAATACAGTAATCACTTGGATTTTGTAGAAGAGAAATGAACACATTTGGAATTAGTGCAAAAGTGAGATGAACAGAGTATAATATTTAATGATTTTATTTTTTATTTTTTAAGTTTTTATTTAAATTTTAAAAAATGAGAGAATCATAGGTACAAAGACTAAAAAGGAAAAGAATATCAAAAGAAAAATAGAGTTGGATAAAGGGAAGGCTTCAGTCCCCAGATTACTGTGGAAGCTAGAAAGATGTTCAAGGGTTTGAAAACTTTTCTGGCGAATTAGAGGAAGAAAACATAAACTATGAAGCAAAAAAGTGAAGTCGTGAATTATGGAAACTATTTTAATAAATTCCATATCCAGATACCTGACTTCTAGAGTTTTGCTTGGTAACACAGCAGGGTCAGCATTTCCTTTGACAGATGACTTTGATGAAGTATTATAGGCTGAATTTTCATGTCTCTGCAAAATGCATGGGTTGAAATTCTACCCCTTGAAGTGATTTTAGGAGGTGGTATCTTTGGGGCCTAATTATGTCATGAGAGTGGAATCTTCATGAATGTTATTGATATTCTTATGAAAGAGACCCCAGAGAGAACCTTTGCCTCTTCTGCTGTGGGAGGACACAGCCAGAAGATGGCTGTGTATGAATCAAGAAGCAGGCTCTCACCGGACCTCGAATGTAGCAGCATCTTGATTTGGGATGTCCTAGCCTCCATTTGTGTTGTTTATAAGTAGCCCAGTTTATGATATTTTGTTATAGCAGCCCAAGCAGAGTAAGATACCAGGAAATAGGGATAAGGAAAGGAAAAGGGTATTACTTTGAGAGTGAATATGCAATAGAAGGACAGGTGGAAAGGTGATCTAAATACTACTATTTGGACATTTGTGTAGAGTAGAAAGTTTTACAAAGTAGTGTGAAAATAATTTTAAGCAAACTTGAAGTATCTGTAATATCACTAATTGTCTGGCACTTTTTAATGAATTCAACTAAAACACTGGAGTTTTGTATAAATTATAAAAAATTACTTTATTGAATTGGAAAAATGTTTAAATAGTGCTTGGAAATAACAAATGAAATAAAATACACAAATTGTGGAAGAAAAGCAAGTAAGCTTTGGAATGTTATCAATATAGAAAATATTGTACATGAAGTTGTAGGTCCTTAATAAATATTTCTGAATGCTTGTGAAGAGGCTTGTGAAGATGTGGAGAAAAACAGAAGCGGGACTCAAAGGAGTGAAAGGAAATGAGGAAAAAGAGACAAAGTCACTGCTGAGTTCAGACAAATCAGAAAAAGCTCAGACATTGTTTCATTATTTTCTAACTAATCCATTAAAGAAAAAAACAATCATGGAATGTGCTCACCATCAGAAGTGAGTTTTGAGAAACCCATGGGTTCGCACTTTTTTTTTTAGTAGTTGGCAGCAGGATGAAGGGAGAAGTGCGATGTGTGAATGAGGAAGCAATGTATTCTTACAACTTTTGGTTTCCTTTTTTCTTTTTTTAGATGCATTTTGAGTTTCTCTGAGCTCTCCCCATGATCTCTAGGCCTTTTGAACACCAGAGGTGACATGACCGTTGTGGCAAAAATGGAATAGGTCAAAGAGGCAGGAAGCCAACCCAGGGGTCACTCTGTGGAAACAACTTTGATTTTTAATTACTAGGGACATTTTTCAGCTTTGGTTTTTCTTGAAGTCCATATGAAAACCTTCAAACATGTTCTAAATCTGGATCAGAGATAACCTATGTCTCTAGTGGTCTGCTACACAAGTTGGCTCGAAAGGGTCGATTCATACAGCCAGCAATATGTACTATGAGCAGTATCTATTCAGTATCTACTGGGTGCTGGAATGCTGTTCTATGAGCTGGTGTATATGGCTGGCCAAATCAGAGATGCCATCCCTATCTAATGGGATTTTGAGTCCGATAGGAGTGGAAGGGGCTAGTCACAAAACACAGAACATGCAGGTATAAGTGATGTAAGTGCTATGAATATAAAGGACATGGGATGAAGAAACTCTATAACAGGGAAGTCCAATTGAATATGGGGGTAACAGGAGGCTTTCTTAAGGAAATGACCTTCGATCTGAGTTCTGGAAGACAAGATGCATTTAGGTAAAGGAGGATATCAGAGAATGTTCTATGATGGATAGGCAAGAGTAGAAACAAGACACGATGGAAAAAAACCCAAAAAACTTAATGCTTAGAAAATTCTCTTTAGGCTTTGTAATTATTATTAAAAATGTTCTATTAATTAAACCTTTTATAACTTATAGAGAGTGGTAGAGTGATGTAGTGAAAATGAACAGAACTCAGGAGGCCTGGGTGCATAATTTTGGGTCCTATGACTTCCTGATCAACCTCTCAGTTTTAGTTTCCAATCTAGATAGAGAAGGAATTAGATTAGATGCACTTTGAAGTATGTTTCCAGGTATAATATTTGGTTCATGCAAAGGAATTCTGGATTAATAGTAACTAGCATGGGTTTATGTATTAAGACAAATCTAAAGTTTTCTGTAAGTATTATATTATATTATTAGCCCATAATAAAGAATCTGGTCTTGACGAAGCTACTATTCCCATTCCCTCCCCATGGGAGACAGTACTTTAAATGTCACATAACCAAGAACGTCATTGCAGATAAACATTAATAAATATTAAGTGACCACATTTGCAAAGCAATTGGTTTAAATCAGAAAGAATTTCTACTTTGGACTGTTGAAAGCATATTAAGAAAATTCTCCTGTCCATAAAAAAGAATTTGTATCCCAAACTCTTTGTTCATAGTAGCTTCAGTCAAGCAATGGATACATTCATTAGGTAGCATTTAGAGGAAAATGATTGCATGAATACTAGCCTGATTTCACGATTTGGGATCATGATTATAATATGAAGGACAAAAGATCAGATACCTGTTAGGTACTATTACTGTGGAGACTTTGATTTGAATAAAAAAAAAAATCATCAAATGACAAGCTTATTCTTTTTTTTTTTTTTTAAGATTTTATTTATTTATTTATTTGTCAGAGAGAGAGAGAGAGAGAGAGAGAGAGCACAAGCAGGCATTGTGGCAGGCAGAGGCAGAGAGAGAAGCAGGCTCCCCACTGAGCATGGAGCCTTTTGTGGGACTCGATTCCAGGACCCTGGGATCATGACCTGAGCCAAAGGCAGCAGCTTAACCGACTGAGCCACCCAGGCGTCCCTGACAAGCTTATTCTTAATGACACTTTTATTTTTATGTTCATAAAGGCATAAATAATTAGCAAGGTGATAGTGAATATTACCAGCTTTATTTATTTCTGACATTACTCCTTAGGCACTTACTGGTGGTGATAGGGAAGTTTAGTTGAAACAGAAGAGAAGCCTTCAGCAAAATCATAGATTTTAAAGTTCTATTCAGTGCCACTCATTTTTACTCCTGTTGATGAAAAAATCTTTTTATTTTCTGGGTGTCAAATGAGTTAGGGGAACGGTGCCAGAAAAGCAAAACAAACATCATTTTCCATGAATATCTGGCTTGTAAAATTGAATTTTGGGCAGCTTATAGAAAAAGACTTTTATGTCTAGGATTTGTCACCTTTGAAGACGGTAAGCCTGATGTGCTGGACGTCATAAAGAGACAACAAAGGGTGGAGAGATGCTCTGTCCCTCAGTGGCCCATTTTAGTGCCAGTTCCTTTCTCTGGAACAGGTGTTCGGATTGCCTATTTGATAGGTCTTAGAGTTGTTTTTTTTTTCCTTTTTGCATTCAGAGAAGGTGACCTTGTGAGTGGGGATAGACGAAGCAGTATTTTGAAGATGTGCACATTACTTCTGGAAAATTCAGTTCCATCCAGATGGTATGACAACCATTTGTTTCTTAAACGAAGCAGAAGATAAGGGAGATTATGGCATATCTTTTTTTTTATTTTTCCTTTTTAAAAGCTGCACTGAAGAATAATTGACATGTACCTGGAGAATCCTGTCATTGATGTGAGTCACAGTAATCCACACCTCCATGAAAAGTTAATTTGATCTTGGTGTTATTGATCAACGTATAGAATGAGGGAAGTGATGGCTGTTTTCTTCTCATTTGGTTGCAGCTCAGCTGGGACAGTTTTTTTTAGCCTGGAGCATCAGACTTTGAGAGAAATATTGACAAACTGGAAGACATTCAGAGCTCAGAGGACCAGAATTGTAAAGGGAATTAAAACCATGACAGAAAAAGTTTCCTCAAAGGAATTGAGACCGAATCCATAGAAGAGAAGACTACAGGGGAATATGAGAGCTCCTCTTAAGTAAACCAAGAGCTTTCATGTGCTGGAGGCATTGACTTTGTTCCTTGTAGACTTACAGTTTCAGACTGGAATGGAAAAGAGAGGAAATTTCCAGGAGGATTATTTGAGATTAACGTAGAGAAGATTTTTCTACTAGCCAAGTTGCCTAAAGATGCCTTGGACTAACTCTGGAGAGCAGTACCTTGGGATGTAATAATTGCCGTATCAGTAGGAGTGTCGGGATATTAAAGAGGGGGGGATTTAAAATGAGATAAATGGCAATTCCAGCAGTCCTTAGAGTTCCCTTTCCACTCCAAATGTGTCTATAAAGTCAAAATCTGGTTGTTTGGCCACAGAACATGAATGTGACATTCATTCTTAATCATATTTCTCCAATGTTCCAAGTCCCTAAAATCAATGTTTATCCTCAGATCTTTAATAAAAATTAATTTTTTTCCTAGCCAAATTATACACAAATGACTTGAATAGTCAACGTGCTGATATCTATAACCCTTTAACATATAAACACCCTAAAATATTGCTTGGCTGTAGTTTATCTTGAGGCAAATTAGTTTATTTTAAATGTGGCTAGCTAGATACAAGGCCAAACATTTTACTTGTAGCAAGAATATATTGCAGTAATTCCCAGTGGCTATTCCAGGAAAAATGATGTCAGGGACAAACTATTAACCCAATCACAGACTGATGGTGATTTTAGAAATCAAACCCACTTGAATACATATAAATATGCATAGATAGTATGTAGATAACATGTAAATAAAGAAATAGTAATTATGTTGATTGGAAAAATATTATCTACTTGAAAATACTCTGTTTTAATTTATTGATTGTTCTGGTTACTTCAAAAATATGATGTCTATAGTTTATGGAATGACTGTCTCATTTCCTAGTATTCAATTTCAACTATATTATTAATACCATAACATTTAGGTGAATTTTTGCGTAACATCAGTATTTTATATTTTTTGTTGTCTTCCCCTACACATTCACGAATAAATCTTTTCTTGAAGTACTAGGTTTAATTTCTTAAAATACATAAACCAGAAAATTGAAATATGCATTATGTGTAAATTCATGTTTTCCAGTTTCTCTTTCTCTATTTCTAGTTTCTCTATTACAATTACCACTATATTTTTTTGCAGTCTCTTCATTTTTAATGTAGAAATGAAAGTGATTAGCTGTGAGGTTTGAAACTATTTATTGTATCAAAATTTAAAAATGTGGGCCTTGATAACTTGATTGTCATTAAACCAATAATTCTCTGGTCGTTTAGCATTACTAAGCAAACTATACTAAATTAGTTCAACAAGTTTCATATTATGTACTTTCATTGACTAGGATTAATGTCCATGTGTGAATATATTAATATGAAATAATTAAAGCACTTATTTTGAGACATTAACTATATTAATTATAGCTATGGAAAAGCTGAGCTCTCTGTGGCTCATCTCCACACAGGGTCACTATAAAAAGAAATGCATGCAAACGTCCTTGGAAAGCATAGACAATTCCAGCTGGATAGGGATTATGAAATGGTTTACCCAGCAAGACACAGAAACTTCTACTGTTATCTCTCCACAGTCTTAATCGTCTGAAAAGGTGTTTTTTCAGAACCTCTCTTCTTTGGCTTCTCCCCAAATGGTAACACCCACCATTATTAGAAATCTTGTTTACTGGTCCTCAGTTCATACCGCGCATAGTACAACCTTCTGAAACCACAGGCTCCCTGCCCTTGACCCATTCTCATTCTTGCCTGTACTCTGTTGGGAGGGGTTATCTGTTTCCCTGTCAGAATGCTTTTCTTCTAGGGGATAATTTTCCTCAACTTCTCTTGAATTGATTCTTCGTATGGCTGTTGAAGAGTGTATAATGACTAAATGTCAACATTTGATACGACCAACAAAATTGCACAATTATGTATGCAGTTTTGTTTTCTCTAATGCAGATTTTTATTTTTTAAATTAATTTTTTAACGGAAGATTTTATTTATTTATCTGAGCTAGAGAGAGAGAGAAAGAGATCACAGGCAGGGGGGAGGGGTAAAGGGAGAAGCAGGCTCCTAGAGAGCCTGATGTGGGGATCCATCCCAGGACAATGGGATAATGACCTGAGCTGAGGACAGACGCTTAACCCCTGAGCCACCCAGGTGCCCCTCTAGTGCAGATTTTTAGACGGTCAAATGAGGCAAGAGCTTTGTCTGAATTTATTGACCGGCGATTTTAGTCCCTGTGTCTTTTCCATGCTAAAGTAGAAGGAATAAAATGGCTTTTTATGAGATACATGGGATGTAAAATAGAAACCCTGTGCTTTACAGGTTGTTCATGCTTTAGGTCTGTCATTGCAAACAAAATATTACCAATTTTTTTCAATAAAAATTTAATCAACTTTTGTTCAGAAGTAAATTTTGAGGAGGGATGGAAATGATACATGTTTAAAGATTTTATTTATTTATTTGAGAGAGAGTTGGAGAGAGAGAGGGAGAGAGAGTACACAAGGGGGGGAAGCAGGATGTGGCAGAGAAAGAGGGAGAAACAGATTCCCCTCTAAGCAGGGAGTCCTCAACTCAGGGCTTGATCCCTGGACCCTGGGAGCATGACCTGAGGAGAAGGCAGGCTTTTAACTGACTAAGCCACCCAGGTACTCCAGAAATGATATGTATTTTTAAGATTACTAGTTATTGATGTGTTATTCCTAGCAACTTTAGCTTCTGGTACTTTTTTTTAATCATTCATTATTTCATAAGTTTCTGAGTCCCCTGCTCTAGGTAATTATGATAAAAGTTTTGATATTAAGATCAGCTAAATGGAGCACTGGGTGTGGTGCATAAACAATGAATTTGGGAACACTGAAAAGAAATTTAAAAAAAGATCAGCTAAACATGTTGGGGAAGTTATAACATCTGTGAAGAAGTAACAAAACTTTGTGGAATGTATTTGCAAGCCAGATATAATAATAAAAATAGTTCTTAACTTTTTGCATAAAACATAATTTCCCTCCATTTGTTAAGATGATTTAAAGCAAGTTCATTAAAAAAAGATGGATAATCCCTAAAATCATGGAATTTCTGCACCTCACTGTAGACGTGTAGTGAAGTTGTCTCGGAAAATTTTTTTGTAGTTGTAGTCTGAGCATGGTGTGCATGGCAGCTGGAGGAAACGGAGTGTACAGGTGTGGGTTTTATTGTAATGTGAGAGAATAACAAAGATGTAATCCTGTTTTTATAAAAAAAGATTTTATTTATTTATTTACCTGAGTGGGGAGGGGGTGGTGGGTGAGTGGTGAGTAGGAGTTGGGAAGGGGGAAGCAGAGGGAGACAAGCAGACTCCACACCTAGTGTGGGGCCCAATCGGGCTCAGTCGGGGCTGGATCCTGGGCTTGACCCTAGGACCCTGAGTTCATGACCTGAGCCGAAATGAAGAGTTGGAGGCATAACCAATTGAGCCATCTGGGAACATCAAGATGTAATTTTTGAATTGTAAACTGTTCACTCTGAGCAACAGCCAGTGACTATAAAAACACGTCCATTGGAGGCTTGTGGAGAGAGATTGCTTCTTAGAGGGACACAGGAAAACACAGTATTATTGAGAGGGGTTTCCCTCCTACAGTGAGGAGCTGGACTCCAGAGAAAAAAGACATTGAGAGAGGTAGATTGAAATTTGCATTCCACCCTGAATAGTGGGTATCATTTTCATTATTTCTTGTGCAAGTGATACACTTTTATTGAGAAAAGTGTATATTTAAGCAAAAAAAAAAAAATAGTATGACAAAAATTCCACCAGCCACATATTTCCATTGTTATCATGTACTATATAACTTCCATACATTTTTATATGTAAATGTGTATAGTTATATGCAATTAAATAAGTAAATATTCTTGTTGAAAACTGGACATATACTCTAAAAATAGTTAAAAGCTGAGGCTTTCCATCAAATAATATACTTTCTAGATTGATATAATTATACCAACACTGCTACCTCATATGACATTACATGAATATGCAATGGTTAGTGTGTCTAATACCTTGATACTAAGCATGTAACTTCTCAAATTTTTTCATTATTTTAAGTAATTTCTTACTGATATCAGCATCGTTTTGGGATACATGTCTGGTTAATTCCTTAAAACAAATCTCAGAAGTGGAATTGCTAGTTTCAAATATATAATATCAAATTGGTTTCCAGAGAAATCATACTATTGTATAGTCTAGGATTTATATGAATATATAATTATCCTAGTAATTATATGAATATCTTTCTCCACATACCCCTTTATAAAACTTGTATATTTGTTATCATATTACATTATCCGTTCTTAATATTTTTAATTGGCTATATAACATACTTATTGATTTAATTTTTATTTTTAGCACAATAAATGGAAATCTTATTAACTATGTATATCTATGCTCTAGTAAAACTGTCTCAAAATTTTCTCAATTGAGTTTTGGGTAATCCATTTAGTTTTTTTTTCACCAAAGTTAAGAATAAATCATAACTTTTAAACTTCTCATTCGCTTTGTAAACATTTAAAAATCAATTTGTACAAAGTTTGAAGATAGTATTTAATTAAAAATCTATTAACTTCATCTTACTCAGAACTTGTTCCATATTCAAAATTCAATATTTTATTCTTTAATATTTATTATTTTATTTTGCTGTACAAATAATTTATATGGGATACATCATGTGGTAATGAGTGAAGGAAGGAAATGAGTTTACATTTATTTTTGAATGGTTAATTTTTTGTAGCAATGCAGTGTTCATATAAAAATTCCTAAATTTTTTATTATCCCATATTTTCTCCTTATTAACATGTTATCTCTATGCATTCTATTATTATTCTTTATGTTTTGTCATAATTACAATACAAATCTACATAGGTTAATTTTTCAGTGTTATCGAGGTATTATTGACAAATAAAATTGTGATATACTTAGAATGTACAAAGTGATGATCTGGTATATGTATAATTGTGAAAGGATTTCCTCCATTGAGTTAATTAGCACATCTATTACCTGACGTATTTACTGTGGTTTGTTTTTTTGTGAGAACACTTAAATTCTACTCTCAGTTTCAATTTTACAATACAGTGTTATCAACTATAGTCACCATGTTATACATTACTTTCTCAAAATTTATTTATCATTTTAAAAATGGAGATATAGGGGCTCCTGGGTGGCTCAGTGGGTTAAGCCTCTGCCTTCAGCTCCGGTCATGATCTCAGGGTCCTGGAATCGAGCCACACATCAGGCTCTCTGCTCAGCGGGGAGCCTGCTTCACCCTCTCTCTCTGCTTACTTGTGATCTCCCTCTCTGTCAAATAAATAAATAAAAATCTTTTAAAAAATGGAGGTATAATTGACATATAATGTTATATAAGTTTCAGGTTTGTTATTTGATATATTTATATATTGCAACATGATTACCGCCATAGTATTAGGCAACACATTTATTGTGTCACATAATTATCTTTTTTGGTATGTGTGATGAAAACCATTAAGATCTAAACTTTTACTAACTTTGGAGTTTATAACACAATACTGTTAACTATAATCATGTTGTGAATTAGAGCTCCAGAACTTATTTATCTACTAGTTGCAAGTCTTTACCTTTAAACAACATCTCCCCAATTCCTCCACCCACCAGCCCCTGGTAACTTTCTGTTTTCATTGGTTCAGCTTTTCATTCTACTTTCTGTTTTCATTGGTTCACCTTTTAAAAGTACGCATATGAATGATATGATACAGTGTATATCTTTCTCTGTCTGACTTATCTCACTTTGGCATGTTGCCCTGAAGCTCCATCCATGTTGTCACAAATGGCAGAATTTCCTTCTTTCTCATGGTTGAATCGTGTGTGTGTGTGTGTGTGTGTGTGTGTGTGTGTGTGATCTTTGTCCATTCACCAGTTAATAGGCACTTAGGTTGTTTCCACATCCTAGCTACTATGAATAATTCTGCAATTCACATGATGTCAAATTTAAAAATTCACTGCCGAACTTATGTCAAAGAACTTATACTCTATCTCTTCTTAAGAGTTTTATGGTTTCAGGTCCATGTTCAAGTTTTTAATCTGTTTTGAGGTGATTTTTATATATGATATAAGGTAGGGACCAAGTTTTCATTCTTTTACATGTGGATATCCAGTTTCCAACACCATTTATTTGAGACACTATCATTTCCCTATTGTATATTCTTGGCTCCTTTGTAAAAAATTAATCAACCATAAATAAATGGGCTTATTTCTGGGCTCCCTATTCTGCTCCATTGATCTGTTTGTCTCTTTGTATTCCAATACTATACTGTTTTCATTGCTATACACACACACACACACACACGTATATATGTGTGTGTGTGTGTGTATGTATATATATTTAATTGCTGTATAAGAGAGTTAAAATCAGAAGTGTGATAACTCCAGGTTTGCACTTCTTTCTTAAGATTACTTTGGCTATTTGGGATCTTTTATGGTTTCTTATGAACTTTAAGATTGTTTTACTATTTCTGTGAAAAATGCTGTTGGAATTTTTAAAGGGATTTCATTGAACCTGCAGATTACTTTGGGTAATATGGACATTTTAACAATATTAATTCTTCCAGTTCATGAACATGGGATATTTTTCCATTTATTTATGTCTTCAATTTCTTTTATCAATGTCATCATTTTCACTGTACAGATCTTCCTTGTTCTTGCTTAAATTTATTCCTAAGTATTTAATTCTTTTTGCTGCGATTAAAAAAGGGATCGTTTTCTTAATTTCTCTAATAGTTTATTGTTAATAGATGGAAACACAGCTGATTTTGCATATCGGTTTTGTATCCTGCAATTTTGCTGAATTCATTTGTTAGTTTTAACAGATTTTTTGTGGAGTTTTTAGGATTTTCCAGATGTTATATATTGTTTTCTGCAGAGACTTTGCTTTTTTTCTTTCTGATTTGCATGTCTTTTTTTTTTTTTCTTTTTCTTGCCTAATTGCTCTGGCCTAGGATTTGTATTACTCTGTTGAATAAAAGTGATAAGAGTAGGCATCCTTGTCTTTTTCCTGATCTTAGGAGAAAAGCTTTTAGCTTTTCACCATTGAGTCTGATCTTAGTTGAAGGCTTGTCATATATGGCGTATATTATGTTGAAGTATATATTTCAACTATACCTGATTTGTTGAGAATACTTAGGTTTTTGGTTTTGTAGTCTCTGCACATTGTTATAGGTCTGTGAATGCTTTGAAGCCCACAGTGTTTCTTCCAAGTCCTCTTTTGATGTCTTAGTTTCCTTGCAGCAGCCCTCCATTAGGCAAAACCAGGATTCTCAACCTCCTGTTCACACCCTGTAGTTGCTATAGCTGTTTTTTGGGTTTGAAAATTCTTATTGATAATTTCTGTTAAGATTACCTAACTTCTTTCTAAAATGTTCTTTATGGGTATACCACATATTAAATCTTTATTTTTTCCACATCATAGTCTTAGGTGTCAAGAACACAGTTTTCAATGATATTCTTAATGCAAATGTCCAGAAAGGAGAAACACATGCCTTCATTTTATTTTGCTTTCTAGCTTGAAATTTTGTATCGATTGTCAAATGTTATTATTTTTCATGGTAGTGATCATTATAATCTATTTAAGTTATATTCTCTCTACTAATATTTCTGTACATATTCTCTCTATTAGGCCTTAGATTTCATGTCATATATTTTCTTGTAGAAATATTTATTTCCATTTTTAATTAATAAAACCTTATTTCATACATCAAGCATGTTTAAAAATATATATTAAATTTCTTTGTATTTGCATATCTTAATCCTGCTTCTAAAATGTCTCATTTAATATAGAACCATTTTGGAAATAAAACACTTCTCTATTTGGTGAATTGATTAGCTCAAGTCTTCTTAAAAATCTGTAACTTTTAGACTGCATGTTTTCTCTCATTAATACCTTCTGATATATCCAACATGGATGTGAAGCTTGAAACGATCAATAAAGACACAGCAGGGAAACAGTTCTGCCGGAAAAGCTTTGATGGGTATTTTTTCAAAGAAGCACATCTCTCTTGTCTGATAATTCTCCGTTTTAAAAAGAGGACAGAAATTTCTTCCAAGGCAATATTGTTTTTGAATCTTAACCACAACCTCACTAGTAATCAGTATGTTGTTCTAGAATATACTGTGACTCTTCTTAAATAAGAAATATGTTATCTTCTGATTAGATAAAGCAAGGTAAGCTTAGCAGTAAGATAAAACAGGATAAATAAAACACAGTGTAAGATACACTTTCTTTTATTTTTCTCCCAAATATGAATTTAATTAATAATAAAGCATAGATGAGGCAGAGTTCTGTGTTCATTTTAGAAAATAATTTAAAAATTTATATAAGATATTTTGAATATTTAAAATGTGGCTGAAGATAGAATAAGGAATCCTAAATTGAAGATTCAATAATTTAAATTTGATATCTATATTTAAAATTAAATTTAAACTGATATTAGAGTGATAATAAGGGCCCTTCCATCAGGCTATAACTGCTCATAATATTTTCCCTAGTGGATAATGTTAAAGACATAGGAAATGGGGAGAAGGGGAGCTCACCATGTGGAAGAAAGGCTTCAATCTAAATTATAGTTTTTGTGCTTGAGAGAAGCATATCTGCATGGTGATCGCTTATGAAAAGAAAGGTATTTGCCATTTCTCAAGGAGAAACAAGAGACAGAACTTTTGGGTATCTTAGACTATTATATTTAGACATTAGAACCTCAGACGAGAAAAATGAGATCAGTGTTAAGAAATGTAGAAGGAGAAATATCTTTGAGTACTCCTAGAAATCTTTCTTCTTAAATAAACAAGAAAATCTCAATATAGCCTATGATGATGATAGCCCCTTAAAAGAACATTTGGCCACAGTATTGCCTGTATTCCCTTCTGCCAGATGAGCCAGGATAGTACATGGCCCACACAGGCTGCTCATGACCACATGCCAGCCTCTTGCCAGGACCTTTCCTACATGGCCCTTCTCCAAGCTGTTAAGACTTAGGAAGATACTGTAGTTACTCACTTTTAGAAGGTAAGAAATCAAAAAAGACCTGTCCATTGTGAAATGACTGAAAGCACACCCTTTGAATTCTTCTTGACATTTTTTTGAAGTTCCTTTAGCATTCTGAGACTGTCCATTTCCGTCAGTTTGTATGAGCAGCTGTAACTTACAATTCAAATAATTAAAATATGTGAGCCATGAATCTCTATTGCTTTCATTTATCTATCTTTTCTCAGACTATAACTGCAGGGTATATAGGCAAAAGCTAACAAAATAGGTTGCAACGAACCACTTAAAATAGTAAATTTGGGGGCTACCATGCAAAGACTCCTACAACTGATTATTTAGCAACATGGTCAACAATAAAAACCTAGGCAAATAGGTTGAATGTCCTAGGGAAATTAATATCATTGTTATAGCTTTTGTGTTGCCTGTAGTATGTATAAAAAAGGCAATTTTAGAGAATTCTGCTAAAGCAAAAGTTTATTAAATTATTGGTATAAACCTT
This sequence comes from Martes martes, assembly GCF_963455335.1. Taxonomy (NCBI): domain Eukaryota; kingdom Metazoa; phylum Chordata; class Mammalia; order Carnivora; family Mustelidae; genus Martes; species Martes martes. The sequence continues at coordinate 18,700,637 of NC_137888.1, forward strand.
TATAATTATATTTGCTGAGGATCCTCACCGTCTTTTGGTCATTTTAAATGAACATTATGTGCTATAAAAACTTGAAATGGCTTGGACAATTGCAGTGACTTAAAAAGAAACCAATACACACAGTGCTGAATTTTACCCAATAGAAAAATAATTTTTTAATACTTAATTGTACACAAAACACAAAACAGGCAGAGAAAAAGCATGAATTACTTCAGCTGATCTTGTTTCGTTTTGTTTTGTTTTTCCAAGGGACAGAAAAATAACTTCACCGTAGGTCTTCCATCTGTCTGAATAGTAAAAAGCCACCACCTGGCATCTTTTTGAGATCATTGCTCTCTTAGTAAATGTCACAATTTTCATTTTGAAACCCCTTTCAGCTATCTGTTTTTCAGCCACAAATAATAAACTACCTGATACTATGATCAAAATGAATTCCTTATTTATGTGATACTGACTGGGTAAAGCTGCCAAGAAACAATCATGGGGGGATTGCTCGATTTCCACTATATTGTTATCTATGTGACACAAAAAAGCTGAAGGGCGTTCTAAAATAGAGAATTAGTAACATTTGCCTCATAGTCATGTTTCAGCTAAATTGGTAACCAGTCTGCTGAAACCATGGAAGCTATTGTTGTTAATGCTACCACTCTAAATGCTGCACTATTGCTTCTACTACAAGCTTATCACGGCAAACTGGAGAAATGATTGACCCTAAAGTTAATCCATAGGTTTGTCTATCACGTATGTGTATGTTGCCAAGTCACCTAAATTTTTTTAGTATTGGTTTTCTCACATATAAGGTGGGTATATTCATTGTACTTGCTGCCTTTCTTATTCTGTGAAATTGTTTTAGAAATTAAATGAAATTATAGAAGTTCTAACTCTGGGGACAAATCAGAGAAATCTACTAAATATTGAAATTGGTAGAATTTATTTTCTAGAACTCGGATTGAGTCAATGATTCATTATCTCATGAAGCAACATTGGTAGGGATATGGGTTGGTAGATCTATGCAGATACTTCTTTTTAATATTTCAACTTTTTATTTAAATTCTAGTTAGTTAACGTATGGTGTAATTGTTTCAAGAGTAGAATTTAGTGACTCATCACTTACATAAAACAACCAGTGCTCATTAAAAGTGCCCTCCTTAATGCCCATCACCCATTTAACCCATCTCCCTTTCCACCACCCCTCCAGCAAACCCTCAGTTTGTTTTCATAGTTAAGAGTCTCGGGGCACCTGGGTGGCTCAGTGGGTTGAAGCCTCTGCCTTCGGCTCAGGTCATGATCCCAGGGTCCTGGGATTGAGCCCTGCATCAGGCTCTCTGCTCAGCGGGGAGCCTGCTTCCTCCTCTCTGCCTGCCTCTCTGCCTACTTGTGATCTCTATCTGTCATATAAATAAATAAAATCTTAAAAAAAAAAAAAGACCTCATTTATGGTTTGCCTCTCTCTCTTTCTTTTTTTTTCCCTATGTTCATCTGTTTTGTTTCTTAAATTCCACATATGAATGAAATTATATGGCATTTGTCTTTCTCTGATTTATTTCACTCAGCATAATACTCTCTAGCTCCATCCATGTCATTGCAAATGGTAAGATTTCATTCTTTTGATGGCTGAGTAATATTCCATTGTATGTATATACCACTTCTTATTTTTTCTTTTTTTTTAAATTTTTTTAATTTTAATAAACATATAATGTATTTTTATCCCCAGGGGTACAGGTCTGTGAATCGCCAGGTTTACACATTTCATAGCACTCATCATAGCACATACCCTCCCCAATGTCGATATCCCCACCACCCTCTCCCATCCCCCCTCCCCCAGCAACATTCAGTCTGTTTTTTGAGATTGAGTCTTTTATGGTTTGTCTCCCTCCCAATCCCATCTTTTCATTTTTTCTTTTCCTACCTCCCCCCAACCCCCCCACATTGCATCTCCACTTCCTCATATCAAAGAGATCATATGATAGTTGTCTTTCTCCGATTGACTTATTTCGCTAAGCATAATACCCTCTAGTTCCATCCATGTCGTCGCAAATGACAAGATTTCATTTCTTTTAATGACTGCATAGTATTCTATTGTATATATATACCACTTTTTCTTTATCCATTCATCTGTTGATGGACATCTAGGTTCTTTCCACAGTTTGGCTATTGTGGACATTGCTGCTATAAACATTCGGATGCACACGCCCTTCGGAGCACCACGTTTGTATCTTTAGGATATATACCCAGTAGTGCAATTGCTGGGTCATAGGGTAGCTCTATTTTCAGTTTTTTGAGGAACCTCTGCACTGTTTTCCAGAGTGGTTGCACCAGCTTGCATTCCCACCAGCAGTGTAGGAGGGTTCCCCTCTCTCCGCATCCTCGCCAGCATCTGTCATTTCTTGACTTGTTAATTTTAGCCATTCTGACTGGTGTGAGGTGGTATCTCATTGTGCTTTTGATTTGTATTTCCCTGATGCTGAGTGATGTGGAGCATTTTTTCATGTGTCTGTTGGCCATCTGGATGCCTTCTTTGCAGAAATGTCTGTTCATGTCCTCTGCCCATTTCTTGACTGGATTATTTGTTCTTTGGGTATTGAGTTTGATAAGCTCTTTATAGATTTTGGATACTAGCCCTTTATCTGATATGTCATTTGCAAATATCTTCTCTCATTCTTTCAGTTGTCTTTTGGTTTTGTTAACTGTTTCCTTTGCTGTGCAAAAGCTTTTGATCTTGATGAAATCCCAATAGTTCATTTTTGCCCTTGCTTCCCTTGCCTTTGGCGATGTTCCTAGGAAGAAGTTGCTGTGGTTGAGGTCAAAGAGGTTGCTGCCTGCATTCTCCTCAAGGATTTTGATGGATTCCTTTCTCACATTGAGGTCCTTCATCCATTTTGAGTCTATTTTCATGTGTGGTGTAAGGAAATAGTCCAATTTCATTTTTCTGCATGTGGCTGTCCAAATTTCCCAGCACCATTTGTTGAAGAGGCTGTCTTTTTTCCATTGGACATTCCTTCCTGCTTTGTCGAAGATTAGTTGACCATAGAGTTGAGGGTCTATTTCTAGGCTCTCTATTCTGTTCCATTGATCTATATGTCTGTTTTTGTGCCAGTACCATACTGTCTTGATGATGACACCTTTGTAATAGAGCTTGAAGTCTGGAATTGTGATGCCACCGATTTTGGCTTCCTTTTTCAATATTCCTTTGGCTATTCGAGGTCTTTTCTGGTTCCATATAATTTTAGGATTATTTGTTCTATTTCTTTAAAAAAATGGATGGGATTTTGATAAGGATTGCGTTAAATGTGTAGATTGCTTTAGGTAGAATAGACATTTTCACAATATTTGTTCTTCCAATCCATGAGCATGGAATATTTTTCCATTTCTTTGTGTCTTCCTCAATTTCTTTCATGAGTACTTTATAGTTTTCTGAGTATAGATTCTTTGCCTCTTTGGTTAGATTTATTCCTAGGTATCTTATGGTTTTGGGTGCAATTGTAAATGGGACTGACTCCTCAATTTCTCTTTCTTCTGTCTTGTTGTTAGTGTAAAGAAATGTGACTGATTTCTGTGCATTGATTTTATATCCTGACACTTTACTGAATTCCTGTACAAGTTCTAGCAGTTTTGGAGTGGAGCCTTTTGGGTTTTCCACATATAGTATCATATCATCTGCAAAGAGTGATAGTTTGACTTCTTCTTTGCCAGTTTGGATGCCTTTAATTTCTTTTTATTGTCTGATTGCGGAGGCTAGGACTTCTAGTACTATGTTGAACAGCAGTGGTGATAACGGACATACTTGCCGTGTTCCTGACCTTAGTGGAAAAGCTTTCAGTTTTTCTCCATTGAGAATGATATTTGTGGTGGGTTTTCATAGATGGCTTTGATAATATTGAGGTATGTGCCTTCTATTCCTACACTTTGAAGAGTTTTAATCAGGAAGGGATGCTGCACTTTGTCAAATGCTTTTTCAGCATCTATTGAGAGTATCATATGGTTCTTACTCTTTCTTTCATTAATGTATTGTATCACATTGATGGATTTGCGGATGTTGAACCAACCTTGCAGCCTTGGAATAAATCCCACTTGGTCGTGGTGAATAATCCTTTTAATGTACTGTTGGATCCTATTGGCCAGTATTTTGGTGAGAATTTTCGCATCTGTGTTCATCAAGGATATGGGTCTGTAATTCTCTTTTTTGGTGGGATCCTTGTCTGGTTTTGGGATCAAGGAGATGCTGGCCTCATAGAATGAGTTTGGAAGTTTTCCTTCCATTTCTATTTTTTGGAACAGTTTCAGGAGAATAGGAATTAATTCTTCTTTAAATGTTTGGTAGAATTCCCCTGGGAAGCCGTCTGGTCCTGGACTTTTGTTTGTTTGGAGATTTTTGATGACTGTTTCAATCTCCTTACTGGTTATAGGTCTGTTCAGGTTTTCTATTTCTTCCTGGTTCAGTTGTGGTAGTTTATATGTCTCTAGAAATGTATCCATTTCTTCCAGGTTGTCAAATTTGTTGGCGTAGAGTTGCTCGTAGTATGTTCTTACAATTGTTTGTATTTCTTTGGTGTTGGTTGTGATCTCTCCTCTTTCATTCATGATTTTATTTATTTGCGTCCTTTCTCTTTTCTTTTGGGTAAGTCTGGCCAGGGGTTTGTCAATCTTATTAATTCTTTCAAAGAACCAGCTCCTAGTTTCATTGATTTGTTCTATTGTTTTTTTAGTTTCTATTTCATTGATTTCTACTCTGATCTTTATGATTTCTCCTCTCTTGCTGGGTATAGGCTTTCTTTGTTTTTCTCTCTCCAGCTCTTTTAGGTGTAGGGTTAGGTTGTGTATTTGAGACCTTTCTTGTTTCTTGAGAAAGGCTTGTACCGCTATATATTTTCCTCTCAGGACTGCCTTTGTTGTGTCCCACAGATTTTGAACCATTGTGTTTTCATTATCATTTGTTTCCATGATTTTTTTCAATTCTTCTTTAATTTCCTGGTTGATCCATTCATTTTTTAGAAGGATGCTGTTTAGTCTCCATGTATTTGCGTTCTTTCCAAATTTGCTCTTGTGATTGAGTTCTAGCTTCAGAGCATTGTGGTCTGTAAATATGCAGGGAATGATCTCAATCTTTTGATACTAGTTGAGACCTGATTTATGATCCAGGATGTGGTCTATTCTGGAGAATGTTCCATGTGCACTAGAGAAGAATGTATATTCTGTTGCTTTGGGATGGAATGTTCTGAATAGATCTGTGATGTCCATCTGGTCCAGTGTGTCATTTAAGGCCTTTATTTCCTTGTTGATCTTTTGCTTAGATGATCTGTCCATTTCAGTGAGGGGAGTGTTAAAGTCCCCTGCTATTATTGTATTACTGTTGATGTATTTCTTTGATTTTGTTATTAATTGGTTTATATAGTTGGATGCTCCCATGTTAGGGACATAGATATTTAACATTGTTAGGTCTTCTTGTTGGACAGACCCTTTGAGTATGATACAGTGTCCTTCCTCATCTCTTATTATAGTCTTTAGCTTAAAATCTAATTGATCTGATATAAGGATTGCCACCCCAGCTTTCTTCTCATGTCCATTAGCATGGTACATTGTTTTCCATCCCCTCACTTGAAATCTGGAGGTGTCTTCGGGTCTAAAATGAGTTTCTTGTAGGCAGCATATTGATGGGTTTTGTTTTTTTATCCATTCTGATACCCTGTGTCTTTTGATTGGGGCATTTAGCCCATTAACATTCAGGGTAACTATTGAGAGATATGAATTTAGTGCCATTGTATTGCCTGTAAGGTGACTGTTACTGTATATTGTTTCTGTTTCTTTCTGATCTACTACTTTTAGGGTCTCTCTTTGCTTAGAGGACCCCTTTCAACATTTCCTGTAGAGCTGGTTTGGTGTTTGCAAATTTTTCAGCTTTTGTTTGTCCTGGAAGCTCTTTATGTCTCCTTCTATTTTCAATGATAGCCTAGCTGGATATAGTATTCTTGGCTGCATGTTTTTCTCGTTTAGTGCTCTGAATATATCATGCCAGTTCTTTCTGGCCTGCCAGGTCTCTGTGGATAGGTCCTCTGCCAATCTAATGTTTTTACCCTTGTATGTTAAAGACTTCTTTTCCCAGGCTGCTTTCAGGATTTTCTCTTTGTCGCTAAGACTTGTAAGTTTTACTCTCAGGTGACGAGGTGTGGACCTCTTTGTATTGATTTTGAGGGGCGTTCTTAGCATCTCCTGGATTTTGATGTTTGTTCCCCTTGCCATATTAGGGAAATTCTCTCCAATAATTGTCTCCAATATACCTTCTGCTCCCCTCTCCCTTTCTTCTTCTACTGGACTCCCAATTATTCTAATGTTGTGTCGTCTTATGTTGTCGCTTATCTCTCGAATTCTCTCCTCATGGTCCAGTATTTGTTTGTCTCTCTTTTGCTCAGCTTCTTTATTCTCTGTCATTTGGTCTTCTATGTCACTAATTCTTTCTTCTGCCTCATTTATCCTAGCAGTGAGAGCTTCCATTTTTGATTGCACCTCATTAATAGTTTTTTTGATTTCAATTTGGTTGGATTTTAGTTCTTTTATTTCTCCAGAAAGGGCTTTTATCTCTCTGGAGAGGATTTCTCTAATATCTTCTATGCCTTTGTTGAGCCCGGCTAGAACCTTGAGAATCGTCATTCTGAACTCTAGATCTGTCATATTACCAATGTCTGTATTGATTAAGTCCCCAGCCTTTGGTACTGCCTCTTGTTCTTTTTTCTGTGGTGAGTTTTTCCGCCTTGTCATTTTGTCCAGATAAGATTTGCTTTCTCCTCCTCTAGAATCCCGCTGTTCTTGGTGAGTGAAGTTGGTCTTGGCTGGGTTTCTTGTTGATCTTCTGGGGGAGGGGCCTGTTGTAGTGATTCTCAAGTGTCTTTGCCACAGGCGGAATTGCACCACCCTTGCCAGGGGCCGGGCTAAATAATCCGCTTGGGTTTACTTTCGGGAGCTTTTGTTCCCTGAGCGCTTTCCGTAGAGTTCCGGAGGATGGGAATGAAGATGGCAGTGTCCCAATCTCTGGCCCGGAGGAGCTGAGAACTTGGGGTCCCGCTCTTCAGTGCGCCCTCAGAGTAAAGCGCCCAACCGCCCCGCCTCCGTGGCCTGCAGTCACGCCTGTAGGAAAGCAGTCAATTGCTGGCACTTGGAGAAAATCGCCTGGTTGCTTCTGTCTCTGTGCCCTCCGGGTGCGCTCCGAGCCCACCCAGCCTGCGACCGGCACAAGGTAACCCCGGGATGAGAGCTCGCTCCTCGGCTTTGTTGCTGTAGCCGGCTTCCCTGCTCTAATACCTGCGAGCTCTGCGGCACTCAGACACCCCCGGTCCTTCTGTGACCCCGTGGGACCTGGGGTTACACTGACCCCACCTGGGCTTCCCCCTGGTTTAGCCTCTGGAGCGATGTCCCTCCATGGAGCAGACTTTTAAAAGTCCCGATTTTGTGCTCCGTCGCTGCGCCGCTTGCCAGGAGCCGGCCCCTCCCCCCGCGGTCTGTCTTCCCGTCGCTTTGGATTCACTTCTCCACAGGTCCTACCTTCCAGAAAGTGATCGATTTTCTGTTTCTGGAATTGTTGCTCTTCTTCTCTTCAATTTCCCATTGGATTTGTAGGTGTTCACAATGGTTAGATAAGCTATCTAGCTGATCTCCTGCTACCCGATGTCGTCTCAGCCTGCTACTTCTCCGCCATCTTGACTCCTCCCCCCTTATTTTTTCTTAAACATTTTACTTATTTATTCTTGGGAAAATGAGCAAGTGAGACAGAGAGAGTGCAAGCTAGGGGAAGAGGCAGAGGCAGAAGTAGACTCCCCACTGAACAGGGAGCCTGATGCAGGACTGTATCTCAGAACCCTGAGATCATGACCTGAGCCAAAGTCAGATGCTTAACCAACTGAGAGATCCAGATGTCCCTAAACCACCTCTTCTTTATTTATTTATTGGTTGATGGACATTTGAGCTCTTTGCATAATTTGACTATTGTTGATAGTTGATAGTGATGCTATGAACATCAGAGTGCTTGTGTCCCTTCAAATCAGTATTTTTGTTTTCTTTGGGCAAATACCTAGTAGTGCAACTGCTGAATCGTCCCAGTAGTTCTTTTTACCTTTTTGAGGAACCTCCATACTATTTTCGAGAGTGACTGCACCAGTTTGCATTCCCACCAACAGTGTAAGAAGGTTCCCCTTTCTCTTCATCCTCGCCAACACCTGTTGTTTCCTGTGTTCTTAACTTTAGCCATTCTGACTGGTGTGGGGATGATAGCTCATCATAGTTTTGTCCGGTTAAGAAATGGGCAGAAGACATGAATAGACATTTCTCTAAAGAAGACACACAGATGACTAACAGACCCATGAAAAAATGCTCAACATCACCCATCATCAGGGAAATACAAATTAAAATTATGCAAGTACTTTGAAATGTCCATAAGCAGCTCTGCTCAAGCTTAAATGTATTTGGTCCTCTAGTCTTCATGAGTACCCATTCATTCTGTAATATGGACTATGAACATCACCACCAATGACACCTGGCCTTTTTGAGGCCTAAAGTAGATTACCAAATAGGACATTTAAAAATTATTTAGCATTAAATGATAGTTTTTTTTTCTTTTTGTCCTCTTTTCTCCTTCATTTATTTTCTGCACTTCACTCTTAGCCACAAATAATTCAACTCCACTAGTTTTTTTATTCTACAGAGCTAATCTCCAAGAATTAAACCATGATGGCTCAATCAGCCTTTCTCTCTCTCTCTCTCTCTTTCTTTAAGATTATATTTAATTATTTGTCACAGAGAGAGAACGAGTGACAGAGAGTGAGACCACAATCAGGGGGGAGAGTCAGGCAGAAGGAAAAACAGCCTCCCTACTGGGCAAGGAGACCAATGTAGGACTTGATCCCAGTTCTCTGGGATCATGACCTGAGCTGAACGCAGATGCTTAACTGACTGAACCCCCCCAGGTGCCCCCTCAATCAGAGCTTTTTAAGCCTATTGTGTTAGCTGGGTTATCCCAAATAAAACAAACAAGGCTCAGTGTTGTAGAGTGAGGGAAATCCATTGGATAGGAAGAACATGGAGCATCCATCCTAAATGATTCAGAAAAGAGTTTATTTACAAAAATCAATCATCAAGTTATGGCAAAGGGCAAGACTTAGGGAAATAAAAGAGCACACAAAATAAACAGACAAAACAAACACATTCTTTCTTTGCTAATTCTTTTTTAAAAATATATTTATTTATTTGAGAGTGAGAGAGAATGGGAGGGGGTCAGAGGGAAAAGCAGACTCCCCGGTGAGCATGGAGCCCAACTTGGGACTTGATTTTGGGACTCCAGGATCATGATCTGAGTCAAAGGCATATGCCTAACTGGCTGAACCACCCAGGTGCCCCTCTGTTAATTCTTTACACTCAGAATGCTTACAGGTGCTCCAGAGAAAGAAGAACATTGGGTTAGTCAGTGCAGAATTAAAAACAAATAGAGAACAATGTAATGTAAGTTCAAAGAAGAAAACTGACAAGATGGTGGTTGACATTAGCAACATAAGCCCTCCTTTCCAGACCTCCAACATCATCCTCAAACTGGGCTGTTCCTGTTTTCTTTTCCATTCTGAAATGAAAGACAGTTATATAAGGTAACATACAGGCACCCACAAACTCAATGTGATCAATGCTAACATTTGATCACATTTAGTTTAAAATAATTTTATAAGAAACAAAACAAAGTTAACATTTGAAACCCTCTTTGTTCTCCTCTCAGCCAGATTGCCACATCCTTCCTCAAAGACAAACACTACTTTGAATTTGGTGTCCATCCTCATATTCTACCTTCTTATATTTTAAGTAATTTTAAGGTACATGTGTATAGTTATATGGTACATATGTATTCATAAATAATAAAACATTGCTTTTTAATTTTCATAAATGCTTTCAGACTGAAAATAGACTTTCTGCTCAATATAGTAACTAAGATACCTATGCACAATGATACATATAGATTAGTTTTATCCACTTAAACTGTATATTATTTTAGTACACAACATACTGCATTTTAGTCACCCATTCCTGTATTGATGGACATTTTTATTATTTTATCATCAAGTTGTGATAAAATTCTTTGTGAATTTTATCTTTGTGCACAAGCTCCTGGAAGCTGTTTTAGGCTTTATACCTAGAGTGAAATAGCTGGATAAGGTATATAAATTTTCAAGTTCAATAGATGTCAAATTGCTCTAGAAATGGATTATATCAGTTCTCACTGCAGCATGTGCAGATAGAAATCTTAAATCCCATTCTGCCAGATGATATTTCTACATGAGTTTACTTTTAGTGGATCTTTAAAGGATAAAGCTTCAGAGGAGCATGGTAGAAAGAACTAGGTAAAGCATCCAGCATGTTGCTTGATCCGATTCTGTTCTTGGTGGGGAACAAATATGAGATTCAGTTTAGGCAAGAGTTAGCTGGGGTGTTGGGCTCCCAAAGAGAAGTGATAGCATTGAGCTGCATTTATGCTCCTAGGAGGTTACTCAGGAGACAGGACAAGACCAACAGGAATAGTCAAATAATTTTACTTCCTCTCACTATGAGAGAGGAGCACCCTCTGTTTTGTCAACCTTGCTCCCTTTGGCTCAGCTTGAGGTGAGCCAATGTTTATTACAGAATGTTGTCTAGAAATAACTCACAGAGAAGCATATAGAGACAAATGCAAGGTTTTTTTTCTCAGTTATAATTTTGTTCTTTGATTTTGGAGGATTCCTTGTTGTAAAAGTTCATGAGAGACAAATCAATTGTCACTCTTATATTTTGGAATACCTCATCATTCAGCTCAGTATGGAATAAACAGCAACAACATGAAAGAAAAACACATCCTGCTTATTACTTTTTCTAAAACGGATGGAATGGCAAGTTCTGTTACTGTAGGGAGTGCTGTGATTTGCAAAATGTTCAACATCACTGAAGATATTCTTCTGTTTTCTGAGATGACTGTTCTTTTCTGGCCCACCCAGTGAATAAACTCTTCCAGCTCCTTCAAGGCTGTGCTCAAGCATTACTGTCTGAGGGAATCCTTCCTGGGTGCATACCCCTCCATAGTCATCTTGTCTGCAGCACAGACAGAAGTCTTCTGTTGTGTATTGGTAACACTTGTGTCACCATATTGGGACTGCAATCTGTTTTGAAACATATGTGTTTCAAAAGAAGGAAGATGTGAGAGTAGGTAAAGTGGAGACTCCAGATTGGACTCTCTTGGGTTGAAACTGAGAGGGGGATGGGCAAAATAAGTGAAGGGAAGCAGTCTTCCAGTTATGGAATGAATAAGTCACCAGAATAGAAGCCACAGCATAGGGAATATAGCCAATGATACTGTAGAGAGTTGCATGGTGACAAGATGGGAGCTACGCTTGTAGTGGGCATAGCATGATATATAGAGAAGTTGAATCACTATGTTGTAACCTGAAACTAATGTAACATTGTGTGGCCAAATAAAATTAAAATGAGCTTTCTGTGCCTGTTTTCCCATCTATAAAAATGCATAATATTGTTGTGAAGATTAATTAATTTTAGTTCATATTTGAAAACTTTTGGAAGAGTGCCTGGTCTTGGAGAGCACAGCAGCATTAGCTATTGCTATTTTGTCCTTGAGGCAAGGACAATGTCTTCCCCTATGGATCCAAAGCACCTTGCACTATATCTGGCAAATAAATGGTTGCACAGAAAGATGTGTTCAGTTCAGTAAACACAGATGTACCTATTTTCTGAACAAGCATCTATATAGCATACATTTCATTCTCATTGGCACGTGCTCCATTTTTTTACATCAGCCTTAGAGATGCCCGTTAGCTATTCTTTGTTTTGACGGATTTCTAGCTTAAGTTGTCACCTTCATGCCAAGCCTGCCCAGTAAGTTATGAAAGGAGGTGGGGAAGCATGATAACTTTTAACGGCAGGGTGTATCTATTGGCAGGGCATCTGGGGACAAAGACCTTTTGAAATGGAACATTATCTCAGCTACAAGCCTGAGACACACATTTATTTATAGATTCCACTAGAAGGTGCTGTCCTCCCTCAACATAATGGATGAGTGTGTTTGGAGAAGACTGGATTGTTTTAAGAGCCTCACATAAATTGTTATAGACACAGTCTGTGAAGTAAAAAAGTACCTTTTAATTTTAAAAGTGTTTATTTCCAAACCAGACGTTGTCTCTGACTGTACATAATTTCTCTCAGGATACAATGCTTAAATGAAAATTTTGTGTACACACAAAAATATTTTACATTGAAAGTCTTACCTTTGTTTGTCTCCTAATTAGCATAGAACAATACATGTTTGGACTACCAACAAATGCAATTGCAGTTTCTTAGAAATGTATGCCCACTTTAAACTTCAAGCTCTTTCCTCAGGCATCTGTTTTCAAATACATAAGAACTCATGTAGATATACATCATATAGACCTATGATCTTTCATCCAGGGTATTAGGAGTGGGGGGAATCCTGCCCCTGTTGAATATCGTAGCCTGCAACTTACAGGCATCCTTTAAAGGCAGCCTATTGTAATTGTAACTTGGGTAGATTTTGATGAACCTAAGATAATATAGAAATAGAATTTAAAGTTAAATTTACCAGTCTTACACTATGCAGCAATACCTAGATACCTGACCTTAGAGAAAACATGTTTAGACTAAAAAAAAAAAAAAAAAAAAAAAAAAGAGAGAAGAATAGCTCACAAAGGTGGAGAAAGTGAGCGAAATGTATGTCAGACTCACTGAAAACCAGGTGACAATACATATTTGGAATGGTATGTATGTATGTATGTATTTATTTATTTATTATTTTAAAGATTTATTTGAGACACAGAGAGAGAGACAGAAAAAACACGGGGGCGGGCAGAGGGAGAGGGAGAGAGAAACTGGCAGACTCCTCGTGCCCAATGCAGGGCAATCTCATGACCCTGAGATCGTGATCTGAGCCAAAACCAAGAGTCGGATGCTTAACTGTGCCAGCCAGGGTCCCCTACAATGGTGTACATTTAAATTTAGAGTTACATGATTTGTGTTCACACAAAGGGCTTGTTCTGGCTTATTAGAGAAGATCAATTCAATCTATGATTCATTTTATCCATTTTTATAGCTCCTGTCTCCCGTGACATAACACAAAATGGAGTCCACATTTTCTATTTTAAAGATTAGGGGATTTAAGAGAATGCCTAGTGTTTGTAAAGTAATTTCTGAACAAGTTTTATTCATAGGTGACTATCTTATTTTTCTGATCAGTATCTCTCAGTAGAGATGATTTTAAAATCCTTTTTAAAGAGAGTATTTTAAATTGTTAAATGACTCTAGTGTCAATCAACTATATAGTATTTTGACATGGTTTTTAAGCTGTGTAGTTTCATGGATGCTTCAGTTCATAGTATAAACTTATAGTGGTTAGGGACACCTGAGTGGCTCAGTTGGTTAAGTGTCTACCTGCAGCTCAGTTCATGATCCCAGGGTCCTGGGACTGAGTCCCGCCTTGGGCTCCCAGCTCAGCCCCGAGCCTGCTGCTCCCCTGCCTGCTGCTCCCCCTGCTTGTGTTCTCTCTCCTTCTCTCTGACAAATAAATAAATAAAATGTTTAAAAAAAATAAATTCATGTTGTTTGGAAAAGTATTTTTTAATTTAGTTTTATTGTTTCTGAAAAACCATTAGCCTCTTAATAATTTGTTTATTAACTCAAGAAGAGTATATTTAAAAGATTCAGAGTGCTCTATGTCATATGTCGAGCATATTTGAAATATAGATGAAATCTTGCTCTATTGGACCCTATTTTCATTAGAAGGAATTTATGACAACATAATTAAAAGATTAGAAATCAAGTTACTCTTTATATAAAAGTGACTTTATTATTTGATCACATTAATTTTAAATATAACAAAAAGAAATCAATATTTTTAATAAATTCTCTTCATATTAAGTCAACTAAATGACTCCTTATAATTAGATATAATATTCAAAGAGTTTTATTATAATTTTATTAAACATATCCTTGAAGATTCTTTGTTAAAAACTGAAAGTCAATTTATCAAAGATTTGTAATTTTATCAGTGTCAGTGCTAACTAGTATTTCAATTTTATATTTGTGCTACTTAGATTCATAGCAGAAGATAATTGGATAAATTCTGGTATTAAAAAATCCAACTGTCATTGAAATGCTTAAGTTATTTTTAGGGATTATGTAGAAAGTTACGATTATTAGCTATATTGAAATCAAAAGATTTTAGAAAAAGTTACCTGCTACCTACAGACAGAGTCACCAATTTTTTAATTTTAATATGGGAATTAGCTTCTCCCAGAAGCCCAATGAATGAAAATTATCCTTTATTTACAATATTGAGAAAAATTTGAAAGAAGGATGAATGATTGGCAACAAATGCTTCTACATTGTCAAAACATTTAGATAAAAGCATGAAAATCTTGGTCCATCTTTTAGCAATTTTATCTGTTGTGACAGCCCTCATGCTTCTAGACTGGCTCCTTGGGAGAAAGCACCATGTTTCTGATGTACATTATTTTAAATTCTTTAAAGAGCTCCAAGAAGTGTGCTGTGATTCTTTTTTTTTTTTTAAAGATTTTATTTATTTATTTGACAGACGGAGATCAGAGAAGCAGGCAGAGAGAGAGGAGGAAGCAGGCTCCCTGCTGAGCAGAGAGCCCAATGAGGGGCTTGATCCCAGGACCCGGGGACCATGACCTGAGCTGAAGGCAGAGGCTTTACCCCACTGAGCCACCCAGGCACCCCTGTGCTGTGATTCTAACAGAGGCCTGGTCAGAAGTTGCAAGGTGGTCACACAATGCAGTTGGGTGAAAAGGTGTACCTCCTATCCCCCCAGACTTACTGTTTCCTGCTTGGGATGACTTCATATGCAATTTAGAATGAGAAGGACCAGGCATACATTAAGCCATACTTCCGCCTTAAATCTTCTCTCGTGTGTCCCTCATTTTCACCATTGCCTTCTGGTCATTTGCTCTTGGAAGAAGTTGAAGGTACTCTGTGGGTCTTTTCTGCTCAGTGTCTTTCTCCTCCAGTATTAACACAGGTAGCACTGTGGATAAGGGTTTTCATGCCTGTCTCCCCTCCCTAGAAAC
Organism: Martes martes; assembly: GCF_963455335.1. Taxonomy (NCBI): domain Eukaryota; kingdom Metazoa; phylum Chordata; class Mammalia; order Carnivora; family Mustelidae; genus Martes; species Martes martes. The sequence goes on from NC_137888.1 coordinate 18,715,747, forward strand.
TGCACAACAAGGACAAGCTCATATTTGACCTCCGTGTAAGAAATAGGAGAGAGATGGCAGCCTAGAGTTGCTGCGGAAAAAAGGCCTCTATGTGGGCCACCTGCACTGTCCACCAGATGACTGGCCAAGCTGGCTCACCTGAGCTCCCACCACCAGTGTTACTGGACATCCCTTCTGCTGGTAGCTTAGTTCTGCTGTACCCCAAAGCTGTTTTTGTTCCCCCTCCTGAAACTAGTGAGAGCCTTCACAAATGTGCTGGCCACACTGTCACTGCCTGAGGGGGGAAGACGATCTGGTGGTGCTGAGCAGTGTATGAATATCATAGAAGCCCTTTTCTGGTGTTCACACACCTCCCTCAGCATTGCCCGTTTGTGGTGGTGATGATGAGGCATTTCTGACACCCTTTATAGCACACACCCAAAGTTCTTCCTTCACAAACCTGGTTTGGAACAAACTTCTCATCAATATACATTCTTAAGCTGGTGGGCGGAAAGGATGCAAACAAGTCTTGGGTCAAAATCACCACTTTCACATGCTTTCTTTCTTCTGTTTTTTTTTTTTTTTTTTTTTCCCTCCACATGCTCTTTCCTTTAGAGAGCAATTTCTCCTCTCCTTCCCTTCCTACTCCCATTCTCTCTGCTCTTCTCCCCTTCCCTTTCCCCTCATCCTTTTTTTCTTTCCTTCCTTCTCCTTCTTTCCTTACCTTTCTTTTACAAACTACTTTTTCATGAACCAAGTACGTACTGACAGTGACTGGACATGAAGAAAAGCACTTTAAGAGGGATGCTTTTCAGAATAAACATGAAAACGATATTTCCTCTTTATTAACTATGAAGAGACTTCCAGATATGAGGGATAAGTAATATATTTTAGCAGCACCATTTTTATGGGTACAGGATAAGGAACTATTTCTTTCAAAGAATCCAGGTTCTAATACAGGTGACATGAGCAAAGCAAAAATCATTAATTATTAGTAAAATAGTTCATTATTAGACTAGCTCAGGTAGATTTTGTGTCTTACATCTCTTCTCTAGACTCTTCCCAAGGGATAGAATTTCAGTGTTCTGAGCAGAGAAGCCAGGTGTGTTATGAGAACATAAAATTCCCTTTTTTAACTCCATGAAATTGATTTAAGAGAACATATTTGCTTTCCTGCAATTCAGAGAAATTAAAGATAACGATTCCCTTTGGTGATGTTTTACTTTTGTGGCAGGTCAGCTTCCCCCATGAGCAGTTTCTTATACCCAGAAAGTCTCAAGAATGTGGTCAATTAATACACACTTGAAAAAAAAAAAGTCTATACTGATAAATGATGTGATAAATAAGCAAAGGCATGTAATAATAACGTTTTTTAAAATAGGCATTAAAAGAAAGGAAATAAAATATATCAATTAACAAAGACTTCCCAAACAAAAATCTAACATAATTTTTTCCAACATTTTATCACGCAATTGGTCGTTTGTATTCATACAAGTTCTATTAACTCTGCCTACTTCTTAGCCTTTAATAAGGCAAAAAAGAAAATAACCATGTTAGCCAGATGCAGTCTTTCCTTCAGTTTATTTATTTTTATATTTATGTCTTACTAGACTTCATTATCAAAAGATGACATGCCCACTGCTCACAGCAGCTGCAATCCATTAGCCTAATGGATTGGAATTATAGGCTGCCTTAGGAATTGTCTATTGTGTGGCAAAATCAAATGTAAACCCTACTGTGAAAAGTCTTGACACTATTAAATGTGAAAAATACAATGTGTTCAAGAAAATGTTAAGAAAAGAAATGCAGGGCATTTGACTAACCAACTAGAAAGTCATGGGAAGTTTATGCCAAAATAGAAACTACTTGTGTTTTCTTGTTGACGCTTTAGCGGAGAGACCACACGCTCTCGTTTTCCACCCAGCTGTGCTCGCTGAACAGTGGATACTAACTGGTTAATTATCTCATTTTCCTACCAAATCCTGGCCATAGACTATTTATATACACATCTTCGCTTACTCAAAATTCCATCTTGTGAATGTTTTCATTCATTCAACAAAAACACTTGAATGTCTGTACACGTAGCCTAAAGGTATAAGGTTTATAGATATGCCAAAACCGGCCAGGAACTCACAAGGAAAATTCTTGCCACTTGTCACATTGGCAGAGGCTGTCAGCCTTTCCCTCTCAGCTGTATCACAGGACACTGTTATCACCTGGGCAACCAAGTGGTTCTGGGAGTTCTGTGGTTGGGGCCAGATCTGCAGGGGATAGTCTGAGTTTTTCCACTCTCGTGTTTGGTATTGACTGAGAAAAGGGAAATGAAGAAGGAAAGGTCCAGCTTTCCTTCCAGAAGCAGCCTATTGCTGACAAAGAGAGTGTCTTTGACAGGTGTTACGAAGGGACGCTGAAGGGCTCATGTGTCTGACTTGCAGAGGAGTGGACCTCAATGCAGTGTTGAGGCCCCTCGACTCCCCTCTTCAAACCTACAGAGATGATGTAGCCCTGAAGGATCATCTGTGATGTGTCCTGTCTCTTTATCCTCCTTTGATCCTTTCCCTGGTTTGTGAGAGGACAGCTTTCTTCTGCAGAAATGTCTCTTATTCACATAGGAAATAACGCAAATATTTGAACGCAGTGCTCAGTTACATTAAAGCTTAATTTTCAGATGATAAAAGCAAGGCCAAAACTCTAAGTTTATGGGAGATGTCATTCGAAATATGCAAATGTAAAAGAGACAAAGAAATAAGACATAAATTAGATCTAAAGCTACCAATATTCAAAAGTTAAATATAAATCTTAATTTTGGTGAGGGAAATATTAACTTTTTCATTTAAATAGCTTAGAAAAGAAAACACAAAGTCAATTCATAGTTTGCTAACATGAATCTTCATCTAGGAGAAGGTTCTCTTTGGATGTTGTATTGATTTCTCTAAGGGTGAACAAGTAACTTCCTGTCTTTATCTGTCTTTGTTTCTCTCTCTCCCATATACTTTCTTAAGCAAACAGATTCATTCACTCACACATAAATAGAATCATAATATTTATTTAATCCAATAATCTTTAGTGGTATTTGTTATATACTTAGCATTGCATTAGATGAAGAGAAAAATAGAGTAAATTGGCTCCTGACCTCTAGCCTCTACATGTGGAAAATAGGACATTCGCTCTTATTCACTCGTTCAGCAGGTGATTGTTGGGTGTTTTTTTTTTTTTAATTTTTTTTTTCAGATTTATTTATTTGACAGAGAGACAGAGACAGAGAGAAGCAGAGGGAGAGGGAGAAATAGACTCTCCACTGAGCTGGGCGACCGATGTGGGACTTGATCTCAGGACCCCAGGATCATGACCTGAGCTGAAAGCAGACATTTAACTGACTGAGCCACCCAGGCACCCCTTGGGTTCTTACTTTGTGCCATTTATGCATGCACGTGTTAATTAAATAGTGAATAAGTGAAATGCTAGCATATGAAGGGCTGACATCAGGGAACTGGAGAATTGGTGACTAAGGAGGAGGCTAAGTGAACTAGGTAGGGAGACTAGGATTCAGAAGCACTAAAAAATTGCAGAAGGTAGAATCCAGGTGCATGCTGGAAAGGCAAAAACCAAGTGGACAAAACAACTAACAATTTGAAATGCAGAGAATATTACGTGGCACTGAAATCCCAGGATAAGGCTGGGGAAGAACCATGTCAGTCTCCGCATTGGTGGAGACAATGGAATATACTCAAGGGCCAGATGAGAAAGAAGGGACCTCTTGAAGCTAGTGTTTGCGTGGAGGGGTCAGATTTGGATACAATGAGGCGGAAGGAGAAGCCGTTCTGGAGTTTAGAGTGAGAACTGCGGGGAAGTGGAGAGGAACATCTTACAAAAATAATGGAACATTTGAGAGAAGGTGATTAATGACTAAGTGTATTAATCCCTACTCAAAAGGAAAGGTTTACAAATGATTGCTTCTTGTCCTGGTTGTTCACCTTGGCCTGCATTATGTAAATGCTGCATTATGCTTCCAATATATTGCTTAATTAAGCTCTTGAGGTTATTGTAACCTATATTTGAAATAATCTTTGATATTCTGTTCCTTACAAGCATTGCGGGCAGATATTTGGGGGTTGAAATTTTAATAGGCTATCCAGAGAAGAGTCCCTACTGAGAAGTGACATTTCGGTAAAGACCTGAAGAATGTGAGTGAAACGTTTCAAACACTAGGAAGAGCAAGTGTAAATGTTAAATCTCCTACTTATTGCTGTGTTTGTTTCTGGCTCCAAATTTGTTCCATTGCTTCAGTATTTAAATAAAAAAACCAACAAAAAACCTGTACCAAAATGATCCTGCCCTAAATATTATAGATTTATAATAGAATGAATCCAATTAGTGTGAATGCCTATGATAATTTATGCACAGAAATATCTTGACTATTCTTGAAATTTTCTCTGCCTTATCAGTTTTGATATTCAGCATGCTGGTTTTCTTGAAAAAAAAAAAAACAAAAAACAAAAACCCGCTTTGAAACTATATTGAAGTTGCATTGAATCAATATAAACATAAAAGTCTGCACCCAGCTGGAATGCAGGAGGGGGGCTACTTGCACACCTAAGGAATTCTTTGCTACACTAGCTGGTGTCCTACAGTTCAACTCATTTCTGACACAATCTACCTGGAGGTAGTGTCAGATCCCATAGGTTAAGGACTAAGTCCTACAAGACTGTCCCCCTTTCAACCCCCAACTTCAGATGCTACTCACAAACCCATATTATTACTTGTGCTCCTGACTCACGCTATCAGTCAGAGATTCCATCAATCTTCTCCCTGAGTTTGACTGATTTGCTAGAATTGCTTACAGAACACAGAGAGACGTTTTACCTACTGAATCATGGGTTTGTTATAAAAGGGTAAAACCTCATGAACAGTCTGATGGAAGAGATGCATAAGGCAAGGTATGGAAGGAGGAGCTCAGAGCTTCCATGCTATTTCTGAGCGTGCTCCTATCTCCAAATACACGTTTCCCAACCCAGAAGCTCTCCAAACACTGCCCTTTGGGTTTTTGCTGAGGCTTCATCATGGAAGCATAACTGATTAAATCATTGGCTATTAGTGATCAATTCAATCTTCAGCCCCTGTCTCATTCCTGGAGGTAAGGGAGCTGGGGTGGAACTGAAAGTTCTAACCCTGTAATCTCTTGGTTGGTTCCCCTAATGACCTAATGGGTCCTTAGTGACCTAAGGACTTTCCAAAAGTCACCTCAGTCACCATCCAATTGTGGGTCCATTTCTGGTTTTCTATTCTGTTCCATTTATCTAGGTGGGTTTTTTTTGTTTGTTTGTTTTTATTTTTTGTTTTTTGTTTTTTTCCTTTAGTGCTAGTACCATACTGTCTTGATGACTACGGCTTTACGGTAAAATTTGAAGTCTGGAATTGGAATGTTTCTAGCTTTGCTTTTCTTTTTCAAGGTCATTTTGGCTATTTGGGGTCTTTTGTGGTTCCATACATGTTTTAGCATTGTTTGTTCTAGTTCTGTGGAAAACACTGGTGGTATTTTGATGGGCATTGCATTAAATGTGTAGATTGCCTTGGGTAGTATAAATATTTTAATAATATTTGTTATTCCAAACCATGAACATGGAATGTTTTTCCATTTCTTTGTGTCATCTCAATTTCTTTCTAAGTTTTCAGTAGTTTTCAGAGTACAGATCTTTTACCTCTTTGGTTAGGTTTATTCCTAGGTGTCGTGTGGTTTTTGCTGTGGTCTTCAACAAAACAGGACAGAATTTCCAATGGCAAAAAAGACAACCTCTTCAACAAATGGTGCTGGGAAAACTGGACAGCAATATGCTGAAGAATGATATTGGACCACTTTCTATGTCATATATACAAAAAAATTTTAAATGGACAAAAGACCTAAATGTGAAACAATAAATCATCAAAATCTTAGAGGAAAACACTGGTAGCAAACTCTTTGACATCAGGCTTGGCAATTTCTTACTAAACATGTCTCTGGAGGCAAGAGAAAGAAAAGCAAAAATGAACATTGGGACTTCATCAAGATAAAATCTTCTGCACAACAAAGGAAACAATCAACAAAACGAAAAGGCAACCTTCATAATAGGAGAAAATATTTGGAAATGACATATCAGGTGTGTCTGCTGTTTAGTCCATTCACTGTGTTTTACATTTCATTAACTATTATTTCTAATTCTAAGACTTCTGTTTGTATTTGTTATTTTGTTTGTTCTAATATTCCTGGTCAATAACAGCAATCCCTTCTTACTGGGTTATTTTTTGAATTCCATTTTATATTCCACTGAGTATTTTATACATAGTTATTTTATAGTCTGTTATTGTATATATCCTGTTGCTGGTATGTCTGAAAGCTAATCCCTGGGAGTGTAAGGTTTTTGTTTCTTTCTTTTGATTCTCACTTATTATGTTTTATTTCCTTGTGTCTTTTGTATATATACATAATCCTCCCATATGTGTGGTTTCACTTCCTGCAGTTTCAGTTACCAGTGGTCAACTGCAGTCCAGTATCAGATGATTCTCCTTCTGATGTATTGTCAGAAGGTCAATAGCAGGCCAATGCTATGTTACACTGCTTGTGTCACTCCCCTCACTTATCTCATCGCATAGGCATATTATCTCACATCATCGCAAGAAAAAGGGTGATCATAGTATAATATTATGAGACTACATTCATATAAGTTTCATTAAAGTCTATTGTCATAATTATTCTATTTTATTATTAGTCATTGTTAATCCCTTACTGTGTCTAATTCATAAGTTAAACTTTATCATAAATATGTATGTGTAGGAAAAAACATAGTATATGTAGGATTCAGTATGATCTGTGGTTTCGAACACCTATTGAGAGTCTTAAAATACATCATATATATATAAAAACATCATATATATAATACGCATACACACATACATATATATGTGTGTGTGTGTATATATATATATAATGTGTATTTTTAATCTCAGACAATTTTGAAGGCTGAAATTGCATCTTTTTCTTCCAAGGGGCATTGGAGTTTTGTGTCTGCCAGAGCTTGAGTCTCATTACTCTCCTGTGATCCGTTTAACAACTTTCAGTAGTTTGTGTTTAATGCAAATATATCAGGTTCAGTCTCCAAACATTTATTGGGTCTATGGCTTCGTCCCACAGACTTACCTGCTCACCTCCTCTGATCCCTACTCTTGTTCTTTTTCTTCCTCTTCAGGTTTCCTGTTGTGCTCTCAGCTAAGTGGTTGGTTGTTGTATCCCTTTGAAGGGTTCTGCTATCTTCATTAAGGCAGAAATGTGTTGAAAGATCTGTTTGTTGTAATGATTCCAGGAGTACCAAGCTGTATTTAAGTGGTACCAAATGGCAAATTAGATCAATCATGTGAATGTTTCATAGAACACTTAACATTTGTTACATTTTATAAAGTATGTTCAGTGCATGGCAAGAAAATGCAATGGTAATTGCCACCTTCCCACTTTGGACAAAAATGTAAAAATGCAAATATCTCTACTATAGGTGACACAGTTAATCATTTTTCTATACTATAACTCATATAGAAAACAACTTACTTTTGGAAATAGAATAGGGCTCACTACTCTATTGCTTTTGGTAATTTCATGTTCATTTTTGTGCAACAAACTCGCCCAGTGACTTTTATTTGAAAAATTCTTAATCTATGTACTATTATTTATTCTGCATTTTATATCACCAGACAAACTTTTAAATGGCTCATGAGTCAAATAAACCTAATTGATTACATATTCACTCATATTTATGAGTCTGATTAGGCAACAAATATTCTATACACAAATCACTTTGGGCTGCTTGGGTTCGTTTACAGCCTCTCAGTGATATTCATAAATGAATATTGATATTTCATTATTGCAGCCTTTTGCTAATACATTACTTGATAAGCTCAAGGAAAAAAAAAGCAAATGGGAAACAGAGAGGGCAATTTAATTTCATAAAGAAAACCTTGCAGTCGGGGTGCTCTCTGCAGCAGCTTATCTTTGGGCAGTACCTCAGGGTGAGAATTGTCAAGAAGTGGAGTGGGCAAGCAGTGCAGCAGCAGAGAGTTCTGAAGTCCTGTTGCCTCATTCCTCTCTACCTGAAAGCTTTCAAAGTGGATAGATCCAGGAACCAGATTATATATAAGGACGTAATAAAACACAGGAGTATCGGCACCAAAGATGTAATCAGTGAGCAAGAATAGGATCAGAGAGCAGGCAAAGCAAACACCTGCTTTCTCCTTTAGGTTCCCTGGGTATGAAGATACCCCGTCTGGATTGCTCTACCTTCCTGACAGGTAGCTGTCCCTCCCTGAACAAGCCTCCAAGGCCTCATCCCAGGAAGCTGTCTGTCTCAGGCACAGCCCTATGTTGCCTTTTTACTGTTGTCAGCCCTGCCTGAAGCTCTCTATCTTATAGTTGATAACTCCCCATAGCTCTGAGACTATGTGCATTGACAAGATGCTGTGACCAAGACACTTGTTTCAAAACTCCCTTTCACATCCCTATCACTTAATTGTCCATAATTCCATTAACATAGGATGATGACTGTGTGATATTGACTGAAGACTTAGGATAACAAGGGGAATTTCAATATGGGAAGATAGAACTTGAAACTGGATGAAAACATAACTTTTTAAAAGATTTTTGTTAAAGATTTTTTTTTTTTTAATTTTAGAGAAAGAGTGAGAGCATGTGCATGAGTGAAGGGGTGAAAGGCAGAGGGAGAAGCAGACTCTCAGCTGAGCGGGGAGCCCCACATGAGGCTTGATCCCAGGAACCTGAGATCATGACCTGAGCTGAAGGGAGATACTTAACCGACTGAGCCACCCAGGTGCCCCTAAAATATAACTGTTTTGATAGTCCAAGGAGAAAGGGCACGTGCTGGCCCATGTGCACACACACACACATACACACACACGAAACCAAATCTCATTTTCTTGCTTCAGCATCAATCTTTTCTCTCTGAGAGACTCATTCTCCCATCCTTCCAAGACAAATCATCAAACTACCTTTGAAAAACACTATCCATTACCGAGAGGAAGTGATTTCACCTTATGATCGATTGCTTTTAGACATCATGGCAATCCCAAAACAAAATAGTTCACAAAATTGACATTTCAGGGAGGAAAACTACTCAGTTGCTGATAAAACCACGGGATGCTCTACATTCAGCCCATGTAAACTGAAGTTTGATTAGATTGGGTTACTTTGCCAGGGAAGATATGTCTTACATTTCTGCTGGAAATTTTCTAGGAAGTAAATCTTAGAAAAGACATGCATGTGCGTGCGCGCGCACACGCGCGCACGCACACACGCACACACACACACATTTTAAGGAATAGAAGCATTAATATGAGTCACCAAGATTTAATTGCAGACTAAGAAGATAATTAGTTTTTTGTTACCTTCAAATTCCAGGCTATTTCCACTCTGAAAGTAATAGCATTTTCTCCTCTCTTTTCCCCCATTTTTTTCAGAGGAACTTTAAATGCAGTCCATTCTTAAAAATTGATGACCAGTTACAGTGTTTCACCAAACCAAAAAAGTGTGTTTTGTTGATAGTTATCTTTAGTTATGCAAGACTTAGCATGAATTTCATCTCTTCCCTCATCAATCCCTAGAAGTATAATAGGGACATAATATAGACTTTTTAACCTCTGTTTTTTTTTTCCCCCCTAACAAATCCTTAGAATGGGGAAATTGTGATTCCAATTATATATGAATTACAGGGAATATTTTAAGGAATTTATGATCTTGTGGGAGTGGAACCATTAGAAGTAATCATTTCCAGTGAAAGTACTGTTGAGTTAATGTGGTAGGTCAGGAAGCAGTGTTGTATTCAGGAATTGTGGTTGTCAGTCCTTCATAGTTTCACCAAGGTAGCTTGGGTGGTTAGAACAAAACACATTTGGGATGCCTGGGTGGCTCAGTGGGTTAAGCTTCTGCCTTCGGCTCAGGTCATGATCTTAGTGTCCTGGGATCAAGCCCTGCATCGGGCTCTCTGCTCAGCAGGGAGCCTGCTTCCCCCTCTCTCTCTGCCTGCCTCCCTGCCACTTGTGATCTCTCTCTCTGTGTCAAATAAATAAATAAAATCTTAAAAAAAAAAAAAGGAACAAAATACGTTTGCTGTATGACCTCGGGTTTCATACTGTCCAAAAACTAATTGCATTTCCATACCTTGTTTGTCTCCAGGGGTGTTGTTTCAGAATTGATACAAATATGTTGTTCCTATAGCAAAAGTAAATTGAGATAAAGTTTCATTGGTTCAGTTAGGTAAAGTGCATCTCTTTGGGTCCAAAAAACACACTTTCAAAAGTTATGGACAACTAATGCCCAATTATAAAGAAAATATAGCTCATACTCTCTAGATTCATATCCTTCTGCAGTGGTTCTGCTAATCAAATTACATCAGTCATCAAAAGATGAATTAAATGTGTACATAGTTTATTGACATAAGGCTGTACTCAATAGATTTATTTTATTTATTTATTTATTTATTTATTTTTTACAGAAAATTGGTCTGAAACATGCTGGATGGCATTTGGGGACACTGACATGGCTATGACCACAGATTTTTAATCAATTTTCTCGTCCCAAAACAATGTGAAGCAACTGAGAGTAATTTAGACTTGGTCAACACAAATCAAAGAGAGTAGGGAGATTGGAAATTATCCAAATTACATGAATTAATTTGCTAAAGTAGAAAATTTAACCTCCACACAGCTCTCCATTGTTTTGTCTGCAGGAACAACAGATTTGATGATTCAACAGTAATAACTGAATTTGCCGGTGATTAAGACTCTTCAGCTAGTCTGGTCAAGTTAATCAATTCCTTAAACTAAACCAAATATTTAAGGCCCAAATTAGAGGTTTTTTTTCCTCCCGAGTTACCTAATTTTGCTATTTGCAAATTTCCATGATCATTGCTATTCTTCTTGGTATTACTTTCCTTACATGGCAACTGCCTGGTGGAGATAGGGAAGATTTCTTGATCAAAGATTAGAAAGTTTCATTTCATTAAGGCTTGCCACCCTGCTGGGTTTACCTGCCCCATGAAGCAAATTGACCTCACGGGCACTTTGACTGAAGTCTAATCTGTAATTTCTGTCACTTGCAGGTTGAACTCAGTGCATATGTCACATAGTTTTTTATTAAAGGAAAGCAAATGTATTGAAATTGGTATAGTATTTTCAAAAAAATATATATCTGATCTACATTATACATGTATTCTCAGGCTAGCAATAGAGATTGATTTAACAGAAAAATTTTATGGCTCATTCTGGTGTTTTCTTTATAGCCTCTGTATCTTGTTTGCCAAAACAATAAAAAGTCCACTTTATGTAATCAGCAAGAATAACAAGCATTTACATGGTTGAGCAAACAGGGAGATGGTTAATTGTAATCTGCTTTATAGTTATAACTGAGATATTATGAAAGACTGCTTGGATCATGAAATTTGTAAATGTGTATGGTCTTCTTTTAAAAAATGACAAATTTATCACATGGAGAAAAGACAGCAGACATTCAAAGTGACTAATAGTGAAAGAAAAAGCTGATAATAAAACTAAAGTAATTCTTGTAATTTAAACATTGAAGATTAGATTTGATTCCAGCATGAAGCAAATTATGTATTTTTTAAAAGATTTTATTTATTTATTTGACAGAGACAGAGAGATCACAAGTAGTCAGAGAGGCAGGCAGAGAGAGAGGAGGAAGCAGGCTCCCTGCTGAGCAGAGGGCCCAATACAGGGGTGGATCCCAGGACCCTGAGATCATGACCTGAGCTGAAGGCAGAGGCTTTAACCTACTGAGCCACCCAGGTGCCCAGCAAATTATGTTCGTTTAAGGAAAGGTCAAACTAAACCTCACAGGTTCATAATTAAAGTTTAATTTCTTATAGTGCAAAAAATTATGTAAAAGCTTTATGAATCTTCATCTTTGGTGTTAGAATGGAGCCATGGCCAACATATTTAAAGCCTCTTAAAGACTTACAGAAAAATAGTGAATTATAAAAAATAAAGTTTAAAAAATGCCAAGGGGCTCAGTTTTACCAATGATTGCTTCCTATCACCATTCCACAGATCAACATTGTGTCTTAAGGTCATATATTTAGAACTTCATGCATTGTTTCTTTCCCTACATTTCTTTATGGGAAAGTACTAAACTAGCAATGTGTAATACGTTCTTGTTTAGCAAAAAGAATACACTTTGTTTGTAACTCATGCAGTGTTGATGCTAATCATAAAAAGAGACAATGCTGCTCCTTTCAGATTTTAAAGTAGAAATAAAAGCAAATAATAGTTGTCAAGTAAAGTGTTGTGGGGTGAATATGGTGGATTTAAATAAAAGTCACCAGCAACCTTCATTTTGTTCTTCTATTTTCCATGTCAGATTGTTTGGGTATCCACGGTTGTGTGTGATCAGAACTTTGGAAATATTTTATCCCCCAAGTCTAAATTACTCTGCTTAAAATTCTAATAATTTTAAACTTTCATTTTGAGTGAAGCATTTGAGAGCTCCTTATAAGTGCTTTTTCTATCTCTGTTACATAATTTATAACAGTGATTGTCTCCCTAATGTGTGATTGGCTTGTGGGGGAAATTGCGATTTAATTTTGAGTTTGATAATATAGACCCTAATTGCCAAGAAATCCATTTCTCTGAGAGCTCAATCCTACTTCTATTCAACAACAAATACATTGAAGCAATAGTGTGATTTTACCCTGTATTTATAGCACAAAAAAAGATAGTAAGAATTATCTGTGTAGTCATTGTGTAGGGATATCGGTGGCTCTCGATTGTTTGCATGTGATCTATTACAAATGAATGGAACTGAGTGAGCTATAAAGTCAGGTTTGTTTCCCTGTTTCTCCATCATATAAGGGAGCAGATACCTTTCAACTGTATGTGGGTTCTCCTGGGGGAGAGACCACTAAAAACATTCTCTCTATCATCAAGGAATAAAATTGGAAATTCAAATAAATGGTTCTCAAATGGCATCAGTTTTACTTTATTATTTATTTATTTTTAAGGTTTTATTTATTTATTTATTTATTTGACAGAGAGAGAGAGAGAGTGAGCGCGAGTGAGCGAGCACAAGCAGGGGGAATGGCAGGTGGAGGAAAAAGGAGAAGTGGGCTCCTCTCCGAGCAGGGAGGCTGCTGTGGGGCTCAATCTCAGGACCCTGGTACCATGACCTGAGCTGAAGGCACATGTTTAACTGACACCTGAGCCACTCAGGCGTCCCTTGGTTTTACTTTAAAAGTAGTACATAAAGAGTGAATAATTACTAACCTTGGAAAAAATAATTAACATCATCTACAGAGTGCTGGTTATTTTACATGTGCTCTTTATGTTTTATAAAATAATACAAGGTAGGCAATTAATATTATTCTTACTCAATAGTTGAGGAAAATGAGGATAAGAGGAATTGAGTAAGCCTGCATAAGGTCCACAGCTGAGGTACCTAGACAAATAGTCAAACCATTGCTTAGCTTTTTCAAAGCCCAAGCTCTTCATTTTGTACTCAACAATTCTTAGTGCTCATAGAGTTTAAAATTACAGATCCAGTTCTAAAAGATATATTAGATCTGCTCCCCTTCTATTAATGCCTGGGAGGGGAAAGAAACTGAAGGCATTTTATATTTGTGATGTTATAGCAATTATTAATATTTTTTTATTGCTGCACTCAGTAGGTCAGCCAGAAACAGAAAATTCCTATAGTTGCAGGCAACAGGTAGCTATGGTTTTCACTTCAGTTCATACAGCATAATGGTTTAGACCAATACTGGACACTAGAAATATAAAGTAAACCACATATGTAATTTAACATTTCCTAATAGTCATATTAAAAATAAAAAAACAGGTGAAATTAATTTTAGTAATAAATTTTGTTTAACACAAAATCTCCAAAATATTATTGTTCCAATATGAAAAGGATTCCTAGTGAGGTATTTTGCTTTTTTCATATGGAATCTTCAAAATCTGGTGTATTAATTTACATTTACTATACATCTTAATGATCTAAATTTTCATCAGAAATAAAATAAATCTGTGTTTAATTTTCCTAAACTTTATAACTGAAAAAGTTTCACTTACCCAAGTTTTTCCAAGAATACTAAAATGTTTGAATATCACATCTTAAAATTTTAAACGAATATGCAATATTAATAACATTGATTTCAATATAAATAATGTTCACATCACTAAATGATAATTTCAGTCCCTCTCAAGCCTGGCTGATAATCAGAGCCAGTGAAGAGGATATTAAAAACACAGCCTCCCAGACTCCATTCAAACAACCAGATTGCTCTGGTCTTTGAGGTCCAGGTCTTGGAATTAAAACAAAACAAAAGAAAACAAACAAAAACTTTTAAACTAAATTTTTCATTTTGGATAGATTTATATTGACAGAAAAGTTGCACTAGGATTTCCCATATGCCCCACATCCCATTCCCTCCATTATTAACATTTTATATTAATATGCTACATAATGATCAGCGGAGGAGTCAAGATGGTGAAGTAGCAGTCTGAGAAGACATCAGGTAGCAGGAGATCAGCTAGATAGCTTATCAAACCATTCTGAACACCTGCAAATCTAACAGGAGATCGAAGAGAAAAAAAAGCAGCAACTCTAGAAACAGAAAATTGACCACTTTCTGAAAGGTAGGACCCATGGAGAAGTGAAATAAAAGCGATGGGAAGATAGACTGCAAGGGGAGGGGCCAGCTCCCGGCAAGCGGCAGAGCAACGGAGCACAAAATCAGAACTTTTAAAAGTCTGCTCCACTGAGGGACATCACTCCAGAGGCTAAACTGGGGTGAAGCCCATGCGGGGACAGCATGGTCTCAGGTCCCGTGGGGTCACCAAAGGATCGGGGGTGTCTGAATGTCACAGAGCTCGCAGGTATTAGAGCAGGGAAACTAACTACAGAGACAGAGCTGAGGAGTGAGCTCTCAACTTGGGGTTACCTTAAATCATGATCCATGGCACAGGCCACTGCTCTGTGAGCAGAGACACCCCAAGATCCGGGAACACCCCCCTAGAAGAGCTCAGGGATCTTTGGGGTTTGGAGACTTTAGGCAGGGCTGTGTGCCAGAGACAGAGACACTTGGTCACAGGCCGGGTGAGCTCAGAGTGCAGCCGGAGACCAGGGAGATGGGAGTGATTGAGTGCTTTTCTCTGAGGGTACACTGAGGAGTGGAGCCCTGAGCTCTCGGCTCCTCCGGGCTGGAGATCGGGAGGCCGCCATTTTCATTCCCATCCTCCAGAACTCTACAGAAAGTGTTCAGGGAACCAAAGCACCTGAAAGCGAACCCGAGGGGATTACTTAGCCTGGCCCCCGGTAAAGGCAGTGCAATTCCACCTCGGGCAAAGACACTTGAGAATCACTACAACAGGCCCCTCCCCAAGAAGATCAGCAAGAAATCCAGCCACGACCAAGTTCACTTACCAAGGAGAACAGCAGAATTCCAGAGGAGGAGAAAGCAAAGCATGGAATTCATGGCTTTCTCTCCATGATTCCTTAGTTTTGCAAAGTTAATTAATTTTTTTAATTCTATTTTTTCTTCTGCTAATTTTTTTTTAACTTTTACCCTTTCCTCTTTTAACATTTTTTTAACTGGTTTATCTTAACAATACCTTTCAAAAAAAATCTTTTTTGAACCTTTATTATTATAGTCATCTTTTATCCTTCATTGTATATAACTTTATTTTTTGTATACACAAAACGTTTTTCTTCTAAAGAAATTTGGGACACAACTTCTTCTCATAGATCAAAATATACCCCAAGTCTAGCACAGGGGTTTGTTCTAGCCTTCAGCCCGAGCAAATTCTCTCCACTTTCTTTTTCTTTATTCTCCCAACCAACTTATCTTATCAACTCCTTTTTTAGAAATTAAAAAAAAATTTTTTTCATCCTTATAGTCATATTCCATCCCTTCATCATGTTTACCCTTATATATGTTTTTCATTCTTTAAAATTTTGGGAGGTTCTTCTAAGAAACCAAAATACTCCCAAAATTAAGTGGGTGACCCTGTTCTATTCTCCAGTCTAATACACATATATTCTCTTTTTTATATTTTTTTCTTTATTTAAAAAAATTTTTTTTTCTCTGAACTTCTTTTTACCCTCTTTCTTCCCCCCATGATTTGGGGTCTCTTCTGATTTGGTTAAAGCACATTTTCCTGGGGTGTTTGCAACCTTTTTCTATTTTATTTGCTCCCTCATATATTCTTATCTGGATAAAATGATAAGGTGGAAAAACTCATCACAAACAAACAAACAAACAAATAAACAAACAAACAAAAAAACAAGAAGCAGTACCGAAGGCCAGGGACCTAATCAATATGGACATTGGTAATATGTCAGATCTAGAGTTCAGAATGACGATTCTCAAGGTGCTAGCTAGGCTCAAAAAAGGCATGGAAGATATTAGAAAAACCCTGTCTGGGGAAATAAAAGCCCTTTCTGGAGAAATAAAAGAACTAAAATCTAACCAAGTTGAAATTAAAAAAGCTATTAATGAGGCGCAATAAAAAATGAAGGCTCTTACTGCTAGAATAAATGAGGCAGAAGACAGAATTAGTGATATAGAAGACCAAATGACAGAGAATAAAGAAGCCGAGCAAAAGAGAGGCAAACAACTACTGAACTAGGAGGGGAGAATTCAAGAGGTAAGTGATATCATAAGATGAAACAACATTAGAATAATTGGGATTCCAGAAGAAGGAGAAAGAGAGGGAAGCAGAAGGTATATTGGAGAGAATTATTGTAGAGAATTTCCCTAATATGGCAAAGGGAACGAGCATCAAAATCCAGGAGGTGCAGAGAATCCCCTCAAAATCAATAAGACTAGGTCCACACCCTGTGATCTAATAGTAAAATTTACAAGTCTTAGTGACAAAGAGAAAATCCTGAAAGCAGCCCAGGACAAGAAGTCTGTAACATACAATGGTAAAAATATTAGATTGGCAACAGACTTATCCACAGAGACCTGGCAGGCCAGAAAGAACTGGCATGATATATTCAGAGCACTAAATGAGAAAAACATGCATCCAAGAATACTATATCCGGCTAGGCTATCATTGAAAATAGAAGGAGAGATAAAAAGCTTCCAGGACAAACAAAAACTAAAAGAATTTGTAAACACCAAACCAGCTCTACAGGAAATATTGAAAGGGGTCCTCTAAGCAAAGAGAGAGCCTAAAAGTAGTAGATCAGAAAGGAACAGAGACAATATACAGTAACAGTCACCTTACAGGCAATACAATGGCACTAAATTAATATCTCTCAATAGTTGCCCTGAATGTTAATGGGCAAAATGCCCCAATCAAAAGACACAGGGTATCAGGATGGATGAAAAAACAAAACCAATCAATATGCTGTCTACAAGAAACTAATTTTAGACCCAAAGACACCTCCAGATTTACAGTGAGGGGGTGGAAAACAATTTATCATGCTAATGGACATGAGAAGAAAGCTGGGGTGGCAATCCTTATATCAGATCAATTAGATTTTAAGCCAAAGACTATAATAAGAGATGAGGAAGGACCATTATATCATACTCAAAGCATCTGTCCAACAAGAAGATCTAACAATTTTAAATATCTATGCCCCTAACATGGAAGCAGCCAACTATATAAACCAATTAATAACAAAATCAAAGAAACACGTTGACAATAATACAATAATAGTAGGGGACTTTAACACTCCCCTCACTGAAATGGGTGGATAATCCAAGCAAAATATCAACAAGGAAATAAAGGCCTTAAATGACACACTGGACCAGATGGACATCACAGATATATTCAGAACATTCTATCCCAAAGCAACAGAATACACATTCTTTTCTAGTGCACATTGAGCATTCTTCTCCAGAATAGATCACATCCTGGGGCATAAATCAGGTCTCAACCAGTATCAAAAGATTGGGATCATTCCTTGCACATTTTCAGACCACAATGCTCTGAAGCTAGAACTCAATCACAAGAGGAAATTTGGAAAGAACCCAAATACATGGAGACTAAACAGCATCCTTCTAAAGAATGAATGGGTCAACCAGGAAATTAAAGACGAATTGAAAAAAAATTCATGGAAACAAATGATAATGAAAACACAACGGTTCAAAATCTGTGGGACACAACAAAGGCAATATATTTTCCTGAGAGGAAAATATATAGCAGTACAAGCCTTTCTCAGAAAACAAGAAAGGTCTCAAATACACAACCTAACCCTACACCTAAAGGAGCTGGAGAAAGAACAACAAAGAAAGCATAAACCCAGCAGGAGAAGAGAAATAATAAATCAATGCAATCAATGAAATAGAAACCAAAAAAAAAAAAAAAAATAGAACAAATCAACAAAACTAGGAGCTGGTTCTTTGGAAGAATTAATAAGATTGACAAACCCCTGGCAGACTTACCCAAAAGAAAAGAGAAAGGACGCAAATAAATAAAATCATGAATGAAAGAGGAGAGATCACAACCAACACTAAAGAAAACAAACAATTATAAGAACATATTATGAGCAACTATACGCCAGCAAATTTGACAATCTGGAAAAAATGGATGCATTCCTAGAGACATATAAACTACCACAACTGAACCAGGAAGAAATAGAAAACCTGAGTAGACCCATAACCAGTAAGGAGATTGAAACAGTCATCAAAAATCTCCAAACAAACAAAAGTCCAGGATCAGACAGCTTCCCAGGGAAATTCTACCAAACATTTAAAGAAGAATTAATTCCTATTCTCCTGAAACTGTTCCAAAAAATAGAAATGGAAGGAAATGGAAGGAAAACTTCCAAACTCATTCTATGAGGCCAGCATCACCTTGATCCCAAAACCAGACAAGGATCCCATCAAAAAAAAAAGAATTACAGACCAATATCCTTGATGAACACAGATGCAAAAATTCTCACCAAAATACTGTCCAATAGGATCAAACAGTACATTAAAAGGATTATTCACCACGACCAAGTGGGATTTATTCCAGGGCTGCAAGGTTGGTTCAACATCTGCAAATCCATCAATGTGATACAATACATTAATAAAAGAAAGAGTAAGAACCATATGATACTCTCAACGGATGCTGAAAAAGCATTTGACAAAGTACAGCATTCTTTCCTGGTCAAAACTTTGCAAAGTGTAGGGATAGAGGGTACATACCTCAATATCATCAAAGCCATCTATGAAAAACCCACCGCAAATATCATTCTCAATGGAGAAAAACTGAGAGCTTTTCCACTAAGGTCAGGAACATGGCAGGGATGTCCATTATCACCACTGCTATTCAACATAGTACTAGAAGTCCTAGCCTCAGCAATCAGACAATAAAAAGAAATTAAAGGCATCCAAATCAGCAAAGAGGAAGTCAAACTACCACTCTTTGCAGATGATATGATACTATATGTGGAAAACCCAAAAGACTCCATTCCAAATCAGCTAGAACTTGTACAGGAATTCAGTAAAGTGTCAGGATATAAAATCAATGTACAGAAATCAATTGCATTTCTTTACACCAACAACAAGACAGAAGAAAGAGAAATTAAGGAGTCAGTCCCATTTGCAATTGCACACAAAAGCATAAGATACCTAGGAATAAATCTAACCAAAGAGGCAAATAATCTATACTCAGACTACTATAAAGTACTCATGAAAGAAATTGAGGAAGACACAAAGAAATGGAAAAATGTTCCATGCTCCTGTATTGAAAGAACAAATATTGTGAAAATGTCTATTCTACCTAAAGCAATCTACACATTTAATGCAATCCCTATCAAAATCCCATCCATTTTTTCAAAGAAATGGAACAAATAATCCTAAAACTTATATGGAACCAGAAAAGACCTCGAATAGCCAAAGGAATATTGAAAAAGAAAGCCAAAGTTGGTGGCATCAAAATTCCAGGCTTCAAGTTCTATAACAAAGCTGTCATCATCAAGACAGTATGGAACTGGCACAAAAAGAGACACATAGATCCATGTAAAAGAATAGAGAGCCCAGAACAGACCCTCAACTCTATGGTCAACTAATCATCAACAAAACAGGAAAGAATGTCCAATGGAATAAAGGCAGTCTCTTCAACAAATGGTGTTGGGAAAATTGGACAGCCACATGCAGAACAATGAAACTGGACCATTTTCTTACACCACACACAAGAATAGACTCAAAATGGATGAAGGACCTCAATGTGAGAAAGGAATCTATCAAAATCCTTGAGGAGAATGCAGGCAGCAACCTCTTTGACCTCAACCACAGCAACTTCTTCCTAGGAACATCGCCAAAGGCAAGGGAAGCAAGAGCAAAAATGAACTATTGGGATTTCATCAAGATCAAAAGCTTTTGCACAGCAAAGGAAACAGTTAACAGAACCAAAAGACAACTGACAGAATGGGAGAAAATATTTGAAAATGACATATCAGATAAAGGGCTAGTATCCAAAATCTATAAAGAGCTTATCAAACTCAATACCCAAAGAACAAATAATCCAGTCAAGAAATGGGCAGAGGACATGAACAGACATTTCTGCAAAGAAGACATCCAGATTGCCAACAGACACATGACAAAGTGCTCCACGTCACTAGGCATCAGGGAAATACAAATCAAAACCACGATGAGATACCACCTCACAGCAGTCAGAATGGCTAAAATTAATGTCAGGAAATGACAGATGCTGGCGAGGATTCAGAGAAAGGGGAACCCTCCTACACTGTTCGTGGGAATGCAAGCTGGTGCAGCCACTCTGGTAAACAGCATGGAGGTTCCTCAAAAAGTTGAAAATAGAGCTACCCTATGACCCAGCAATTGCACTACTGGGTATTTACCTTACAGATACAAATGTAGTTATCCGAAGGGGCACGTGCACCCAAATGTTTATAGCAGCAACGTCCACAATAGCTAAACTATGGAAAGAACCTAGATGTCCATCAACAGATGAATGGATAAAGAAGAGGTGGTTTAAAAAAAAAAAAAAGAAGAGGTGGTTTATATATATACAATGGAATACTAAGCAGCCATCAAAATAAATGAAATCTTGCCTTTTGCGACAATGTGGATGGAACTAGAGGGTATTACGCTTAGCGAAATAAGTCAGTTGGAGAAAGACAACTATCATATGATCTCCCTGATATGGGGAAGTGGAGTGGCAATGCGGGGGGTTTGGGGGTAGGAAAAGAAATGAAACAAGATGGGATCGGGAGGGAGACAAACCATAAGTGACTCTTAATCTCAACAAACAAACTGAGGGTTGCCAGGGGGAGGGGGATCAGGAGAGGGTGGTAGGGTTATGGACTTTGGGGAGGGTATGTGCTATGGTGAGTGCTGTGAAGTGTGTAAACCTGGCGATTCACAGACCTGTACCCCTGGGGCTAATAATACAATTAAAAAGATATGCTACATAGTCATAATTAATGAACCAATACTGGTACATTACCATTAACTAAAGCCCATACTTTATTTGGATTCTCTTAATTTTTATCTAATGCACTTTTATTATTCCAGAATCCCATCCAGGGTATCCTTTACATTTAGTCATCACATCCCTTTAGGCTCATCTTGGCTGTGACATTTTTTCAGACTTTCTTTGTTTTTCATGATCTTCATACTTATGAGTAGTATTGATTCGAGTTTTGTATAATGTACTTCAATTGGTATATGTGTGATGTTTTTCTCATGATTAGACTGGGATTATGGGTTTTTTGGGAGGAAGGCCACAGAGGTAAAATGTCATTCTCATCATATTGTATCACAGGTATCAGCTGTATATTACCAACATGACATATGTCAATGTGACTTATGACACACTGTCAGAGTTGATATACTATCAACATAAATTATCTCTATTGATGTTAACCTTGATGACATGGCTCAGGTACTGTTTGTCAGGTTTTTTCACTGTACAAATATTCTTCCCTCCCCTTTCCATATTGTGTTCTCTGGAAGGAAATCACTATGCACAGCACACACTTAAGATGTTGGGCAGTATGCTGCTACTCTTTTAGGGTGGAGTATCTAACCTACCTAAGTAATTTCAAATTCTTCTATAAGGGAAATTAGTTTTATTGATTGATTGATTCATCGATTATTTATATTGGTATGGACTCATGTGTATTTGTGTATGCTTTGTTTGTAATTTAATAATCTTTATTTTGTTGTTCAAATGTTTCCAACTTTGGCCCCTGGGAACTCTTTCACATGACTGCTGTGCTCCTTTGCCATATGCCCATCATTGTATATGTGCGTCTTTGTTCATCTTCTTTGAGAATAAGGTCTTAAAATATATTTACAATTAAATAAAAAATTAGAAATTCAATTCTTGGTTTTGTTAGCTGCTTTTTAAATGCTCAGCTTCTTCATGTGGCTAGTGGCTACTTTACATGCAGACAAAATGCTCTATTGGGCAATAGACTCTAGAATGAAATTGTGTAGGTCTAACTCCTGGTTATCTCACTTTCTACCTTAGTAACCACTCCCATACTTAACCTTCCTGTCACTCAATTTCCACGTATATAAAACCAAAATGATAGTACCTGCTACCTCATGGGGTTATTGTGAAAATTAAATGATGAAATACATGACAGGTGCTTACAATAGCCTCTGACACATACCTCTAAGTTTTCAATAAACATCCATTATCCTTATTTTTTGACAAAATTTTGTCAAAATAGTGTCTACTTTTACTGTAGAGGTTTCCCAAACAACTGTCAGAAGTGTATTGTTCACATCAGATTTATAAACAAAATTCTTTCACTTGACGCCTGCTGAGCCAAGATTTTTCACTTCCTTTCTGACCAGTGCTTGGCAAAATTCTGAAGTAGTTTGAACATAATGCTTTATTCCTTCAATTTTTGAAACAGATTGAATGTAACTCTTTATTCCTTCAATTTTTGAAACAGATTATTGAGGTGTAATACACTGCATGTGATACACTGCATGACACACATATTTATATTATGTGATTTGATTAGTTTGACTTCTGTATACACTGGTGAAACCATCACCACAATCAGGATAATGAACAGATTCATCATACCCAGAAGTTTCCTTGTGCCCCTTGATAATCCTTTCCTTTGGCCCCTCTCCACTCCTTGCCTTCAGAAGAAAGGGCTGATTTGCTTTCTGCTGAGGTAAATTATTTTGCATTTTCTGTGTTACACAAATCAACTCACACAGTATATTCTTTAATTTAAAAGTCTGTTTCTTTTTTTCAACAAAACTATATCATGATTCACCTGAGTTGTAGCATATATGAGTAGTTTATTTCCTTATTTTTAAATAATGATTTTATTGATATAATTCACATACCATAAAACTTACCCTTTTAAAGTGTACAATTCAGTGTTTTATAGTAAATTCAAAGAATTGTAAAACCATTACCACTGTCTTCTTTTAAAACATTTTTTCTAAGATTTTATTTATTTGGCAGAAAGAGACACAGCGAGAGAGGGGAACACAAGCAGGAGGAGTGGGAGAGGGAGAAGCAGGCTTCCAGCAGTGCAAGGAGCCCAATGCGGGGCCCCATTCCAGGAACCTGAGATCATGACCCAAGCTGAAGCCAGACACTTATCAACTGAGCCACCCAGGCACCCCCTTTTGAAACATTTTTATCACCCCCAAAATAAACCTTATACTCATTAATAGGCATTTCCCATTTCCCTGTCCCTCCAGTCCTTGAAAAACAATAATCTAATTTTTATGTCTATGAATTTACCTATTTGGGACATTTGATATAAATGGAATCCTAAATTATGTGGCTTTTTGTGAGCTTATTAATTTTTATTGCTGAGTAGTATGTTTTGTATGGATAAACCACAATTTTTTAAATCCATTTGTCTATTAATGAGCATTTGGATTAATTCTAGTGTCTGGTTACTGCAAATAAAGCTCCTATGAATACATGTTTTCTTTTATCTTGGGCAAATACTTTGCCATCCAATGGCTGGATCATATGTTAAGTATTATTTTGAGAGAATCCCAAATTGTTATCTAACATAGTCATAATTTTACAGTCCCATCAACAGTGTATGAAAATTTCTTTTTCTCCTCATTAATACTTCATATAGAATTCTTTTTAATTTTAGCCATTCTAATATGCACTGTTATCTGATTATGGCCTTAATTTATATTTTCCTAATGACAGATGATCCAAATACCTTCTACAGTAGAGTGTTTGTTCAAATGCTTTGGCAGTTTTAAGAGTTGGGCTGTTTGTTATCTTATTGATGATTCTTAAAGTTCCTTATATATCCTTTTCATAATTTAATAAATGAACTTGCAATGAAGGCAGCTTAATGTCTTACTCTTCTAATGAATATATGATTTGTAAAAGAAAACCACAAAAATAGGTCAAAATTTAATATGTAAGGTATAAACCCCTAATTTAATAACTTGAGGCACCAAAGAGCAAAATATTTAGAGAACATATTCTTTGATAGACTTCTGAAATCATGGTGGGTAAAAACCCATTATCACCAGCACAATGCTAACTCTGCTTGCCATTCATTGTATGGTTGTTTCCAGAACCTTCTACCCAACATCTTCCCAGTTCGAATCAGATGTAGTTGGCAGTCTCCTTTACTCAGCTATTGTGTCAATTCCAACATTGTCAGCCAAGGTTGAGGAAGCTCATCCGCAGCAGTAGGGGTATATGGAACTGTGGTTTCTAGGGCAAGTCATTTTGGGTCACCATTGGTTGATTACCTCATAACATTTCTCTAATTTCCCTGACTATATTGTTTACTTTTATCACCTTACACACATCAGCCAGAGTTCTTTAAATATATATCAGCTCATGTCACTTCTCTCTATTGTAAAACTTACTCATGATTTCCTCCTGAATAGAAGCTAAGGTTCTGCTATGGCTTATAAACCCTACATGACCTATGCCACTACAGCCTCTTCGGCTTCACAAACCCTACCACCTTACAAAATTTCTGATTTCATCTCCTCTCCTACCACTCTCTCCTTCTCTTTTCTGTTCCAACCACTCTGGTCTCCAGGTTGTTCCTCAAAAGTGCCATGCACACAGCTCCTCTTGACTTTTGAGTTTGTCAGTTCCTAGGTGAGGAATACTTTTCCTCAGTTATTCACATTGATTTCTCCCTTGTTTTTTTCAGGTCCAGGTTTATGGAGTCTTTTCTGAGTGCTCCATAGAAAAAAGCCTCCTTGTAGCACCATCACCACACCACCCAACTCCATCTTTCCTATCCTGTTTTATTTTCCTCCACAGTACAAATGACCATGAGACTCATTACATATTTATATGCCTTGGTTATCACTGCCCCACTTCTGCCCACATTAGGGAATAGTATATTCATGGAAGAATGAGCATTATTGTTTTCATTTATGTACCCCAAATCATGATACAATGCTTGGCAAATAGCAAATACTCAACAAGTATTTTGGAATGAGATGGCTATGTTGTTGACCTGTTATTAAAAGTATACCTGTTGGGGAACCAGGGTGGCTCAGTAGGTTAAGCCTCTGCCTTTGGCTCAGGTCATGATCCCAGGGTCCTGGGATTGAGCCCCACATCTGGCTCTCTGCTCAGCAGGGAGCCTGCTTCCCTTCCTCTCTCTCTGCCTGCCTCTCTGCCTACTTGTGATCTCTGTCTGTCAAATAAATAAATAAAATCTTTAAAAAAATATTTATTAAAAAAAAAAGTATACCTGCAATACTTTCTTTGCCCACATCTCAGGGGTCAGTCTTTGCTTTAAGTACGGCTCCCTTGACTGGGATGAGGACATCATGTCCAACTCTTGCAAATTTTTTCCTTATGAGGGAAGGTCCTGTTAAAATTTAACCATGCTGAAGTCATGATCTGAATAGACTGACAGTCTAGAACCACAAAATCTCTCCTGATTTGACTTTGTTATCTGCTGATTAGAAGCTGGTGCATAACTACTTGATGAATGAATGGAAGGAATCTAGTGATGCATCATCCACAAATAATATAAAGCATGGCTTTCTGTGTTTTAAACCTTTTATGGATTTTAACATTTTCTCACTTTTTTTTTTCCTTTTTGGTAATAAAAGACAAAGGGAATGTCTTAAAACCATTAGAAAATAAAGGCATAGTATTTAGAAAAGAAAATAGGGGCACCTGGGTGGCTCAGTGGGTTAATGCCTCTGCCTTCGGCTCAGGTCATGATCTCTCGGTCCTGAGATCGAGCCCCACATCAGGCTCTCTGCTCAGCAGGGAGCCTGCTTCCCTGCCCCCTGCCTGCCTCTCTGCCTATTTGTGATCTCTGTCTGTCAAATAAATAAATAAAATCTTAAAAAAAAAAATAAAACTGACACCAGGTTTCTTAAAAGTAAAAATAGAATCCCTGGACTAAATTTCATAATGCTATGAAAAAAATAGGTCTCAAGCGGCAATTCCATTTCTAGCTAAACTATCATTTTTGAGTAAGTGTGAAAGAAAGACATTTTCAGGTAAAGAATAAAAATTTTGACTAGGATACTGAGTGAAAGAATAAGGAAGTGTTTCAGAATGAGGGAATACAATACAAGAAACAACAACAAAAATCAGTTAACAATTACATAGTTCTAAGCAATTGTGCCCTGCTTTTTATTTATAAATATGTCAATTTAGTTTACCCATTATCTTTATCTCTTCCTTTATTATTATTTACTTCTCCTGTATCCGCCATATTTGGAGTATGACAAATCTCTCTTGAATTGTCCAGTGTCTGAAGAACTTTCTGATCATTGTAGCCATTGACTTTTCTTTCATTGTAGAGCCAACAAGGAGAGTGAGGACCATGGCTAGAGATGTAAAAGAAAAACTTGGATTGAACAGCACTACTAAAGCTCGAAAAGAAGCATGTTTCAAGAAAAAGTCAGTTACCAACAGTATAAATGAGAAGGCAAGCAAGATGAGGATAAAAGTACATGTAATAGATTTAGCAGCATGACCTTTGTTGGTGACCTTGAGAGGAAAAGATTCAGTGGAACAAAATGTAGAGTAGAATAGGTGGGAGAGTGGGTGGAGTGAGTCAAACATAATGGCTTAAATACATTCATTTTGCTCTGTTTCCTTTGCAGACCTTATTAAAATGAAAAGTAGAGGAAATTTTTAAAAACCACAAACTTATTATAAGAACAAAGAGGATGAAACAGCAGTCAACAGATTTTTGAAGATAGATGTTGGCTGAATGGAAGGTGAGCCTAGACTTGGCAGAGCAGAAGAAATGAAAACCTCAGTTTCTTTAGACAGGGAGATGAGAAGAACCATGAGGATTTGCCAGAAAGAACTGGCAAAACCCAGAAATTGGGTCCATAATGGAAAAAAGACAAACAGGAAGGGAGGACAGAAAAAAAGGAGAATTAGTTAAAAATCAGAATACAAAGCAGCTAGGTTCCACTATCCACTTCTCCAAAACACAACCCATCCCTAAGTGTCTTTAAATTTAGTTGTAAATGACTTCAAACACCTGGAAAAAGCTTCTTTAGATCAGAGTCTATGAGTGAGAAGTGCTGCCCGATCCAGTATCATTACTTTGCTTCAATCAAATCCCAAAATGCTATATCACAACAACCATAACAAAACTTTTTTCCGTATATGTTCCAGCAACCTAGGGTCTGGGGTGTGTGTGTGTGTGTGTGTGTATGAGAGAAAGAGAGAGAGAGAGAGAGAGAGTGTGTGTGTGTGTGTGTGTGTGTGTTATCTTTCTACGTAAAAAATAACAAAACCATGCTTTTGAAATTATCTTACGATCGTTCATATTTTAGTTTAGGAACGTTAAGGGCTAACAGACTCATGTAGTATTTTAGTGCTTTAGATTCAAACAGATCTGGGGTTAAATCCTGTGGCACTGTCTCCTTAGATTGAATTTCTTCATCTATAAAGAGAAGGTAGAAACATTCAACAAGTAGAAATATTTGACGATATGAAGCTATACCATATCAAAAGTGTCTGCTGTTTATTTGACAGTAAATGAATATTAACTCTCTCTCTACTTTTTGACCTGGAGTATCTAACTGAAACCAAGAAGTAAGTCCAGAGAATTATACTGTGAGGCATTTGATGAATTAAAAATGAAAATGTGGTCAAACATGGTTAAAGGGTACAAACTTCTAGTTATAAACAAGTCTTGGGGATGTAATGTGCAACCTGGTGACTATGGTTAACAATACTGTATTGCATACTTGTAAGTTGCTAAGAGAGTACATCTAAAAATATTTCATCACAAGAATAAAACTTGTAACTGTATATTGATGGATTTAACTAAACTTCTTGTAATAGTCTCACAATATATGCATATATCAAATTATTATGCTATATGCCTAAAACTAATACAGTGTTATAGACAAAAATAAAATGAAAATTTGGGACAATTATAATTTCTATTCTCAAATTCTGATATAAGTAACCGATTAATTTCCCTTTTTATAAAATAAACACTGTAATTATAAATAAAAACACTGTTTTTTGATGCTTTCTTATCTTTTTATTCGTGGATGTGCTAAGCTGTGCAAATAGTAGAATAAATATATCTAGTTTACATATACAGAATTTAAATGCTATTAAACAAATTTTAAAAGTAAAGCCAGGGTAAAACATTACAGCAATCTTTAAATAGTTTCTAAAAGAAATTCCATATATCTTCTTCATTTTCTGCTGTCATATTTTTTTTCCAAGAGAACAAAATCTCTTTAGAACTGTTAATGTCTGTCATCAACAGTTAAAATAATACTGTACTGAATATTTATATTGGCAAAGGATCTTTTTTAAAAAGAGAACTGTAGGGGTGCCTGGGTGGCTCAGTCAGATAAGCATTTGCCTTCAGCTCAGGTCATGATCCCAGGGTTCTGGGATCCAGGCCCACATTAGGCTCCCTACTCAGTGGGGAGTCTGCTTCTCCCTCCTCCACCTCCCCCCTGTCTGTGCTCTCTCTCTCTCAAATAAATAAATAAATGAAATCTTAAAAATAAATAAGTACAAAGAAAACCATAATTTTTTTCCCATTTATATTGATTCTTTTTCCATCAGAAAGGATACATTTACTTTTCTTTATTATATATAATGAACTAGGCAATCTTGGATATAATCTGACAGCAGTGTTGGTGGGAAATGGATATTGCTTCTGGCTCATGGTGGGATTGCAGTCCACGGTGACAGTGTTTGCACACCCTATGAATTATTTTTCTCTATGACCAAATGTGTGTCTTAATTCTGAATATAGACCTTAGGCAATTATTAATCTTCAGTGGCAGAA
The DNA here is from genome assembly GCF_963455335.1 of Martes martes. Classification (NCBI taxonomy): domain Eukaryota; kingdom Metazoa; phylum Chordata; class Mammalia; order Carnivora; family Mustelidae; genus Martes; species Martes martes. The sequence goes on from NC_137888.1 coordinate 18,744,962, forward strand.
AAACCCAAGCCCAATCTTTTTATGTTACCTCATTATTCCTGTTCATAAATGAAAATTTAATTTCTGTTACAGTGCTTAGTGCAGTCAACTGTTATATTATTAATTATAGAACTGCTGCTAATGCCTAGGGATGATATTTTAATAAGGTTTAATCTCTTTTCCATATTCTAGTGTCTTTCATAATTATGTCTCTGTTTTTCTCCTTGCTTTTATTTTATTCGCTAACAAACTCAGCAGTGCAAACTGTAATTCTGACCTGGCTGGTGTTTCTGAGTCAGCCCAATCACTCATAATCCAGGCTCTGTGAATTTGTTCAGGAAAACAAAAAGGAGGGAAAGAAAGGCAACTTTATTTCAAATGCCAGCTGCAATGTTGAACTGAATCTCAGTCTGGTTTTAAGATTGAGTCCCTTCACAGTTGCCAGGGGAGCTTTTATACATTCGGTGATCATTCTTGAAAGTTCTTTGGCTGGAAAATGTTTTGCGTATCATAAGAAGCATACTTTTTTTTGTTGCTGTTTTTAGTTAGGCTGTAAGGCAGTAGGATATTCTCCAGGAAGGCGGTAAAAGGCTTGCAATCGTGTATATAATGATATAGAGAAGGTGAAAATTGAGCTATTTCATTCCTACACATTTGATAGTTTGTTTCTACCCAAGGTGGTGACAATTAACATTATGCAGCTGTGTTATTTTCCTTGATTAAGTATAGACGCTGAGATCTAAGTTGTTTCAGTTAGTATTGTTTCCTCTTTATTATCCAGAAGGCATAGTATTTAGTTCTCTTATGCTACCCCCATGGTGATCTCTCCCGTTTTCTCTCTTTTGTTCTTAGAACATTTTGAATTCACTTTGGTATAGTGTATTTGTGCAATTGCTGTATTTATCTGATCAATTCCTGAGAGAGAAACTTAACCATACTCTTAGTTCCAGTGTATCAGAGAATCAGCCCTATTAGGACATTTTTATTGGATTTATAGTATATGACCCTGATGGGAAGTCACAGTGGACGGGGAGAGGCTAATCTACAGGTCAGTTTCAGGAGAGAGAATGAAAGGGAAAGTAGAGATCTAGTCTGCTTGTTCCACGAATATTTACTGAGCATTCTATGTGTTTTGGTTGCTGATCAGGTACTAGGTACACGGTTAAATGGGAAAAGCTAAAAAGAAAGAAAGAAAGAAAGAAAGAAAGAAAGAAAGAAAGAAAGAAAGAAAGAGAGAGAAAACACCTTTCAATCTTTTTTTTTTTTTCCTGTGCATTAAGAATTAAGTATGTTGAGAGAAGAATGGGATGTGTAGACCTGTGAGGAACTATTGTAGTCTAGAGGAGTAAAGGAGATTACGTAAGAAAGGGTGAGATTGAAAACTGGAGAGGTAGGGATGAAAATTTGGGATCACCATACTTGAATGAATAGAGAAAAAGAATGAAAACTATCAAGAGAGATAGGAGGTATACAGGAGAAAGTGGAATTCAAGAACCAAAGGCAGAGGCGCCTGGGTGGGTCAGCTGGTTAGGCGACTGCCTTTGGCTCCAGTCATGATCCTGGAGTCCCAGGATCCAGTCATGTGTGGGTCTCCCTGCACAGTGGGAGTCTGCATCTCCCTCTGACCTCCCCCATCTCATGGTTTCAATCTCTCTCTCTTTCAAATAAATAAATAAAATCTTAAAAAAAAGAACCAAAGACAAAGAAATTTATAGAAGGAGGTAATGATCAATAACACAACCTGCTGGAGAAAGGGCAAGTTCTGTAAGGAAGTATTTCTTAGTATTCAGTATTTATTTCTTAGTATTTCTGTAAGGAAAGGAGGGGAGAGTTCAGCCAGCTTTTTCCATAAGGTACCAGTTAGTAAATGTTTTAGGTTTTGAAAATCATAGGGTCTCTGTTGCAACAACTCAACTCTGTCACTAGAGCATAAGCAGTTCTTGGAGAACGCATAGATCAACCAGGGTGGCCGTGCTCCAGTAGATCTTTTCATGCAAGAACAAGTGGCTCAAATATGAGCTGTGGGCCAAATGTGGGAACACTGAGGCAAGAGAGCTTAAGTTAGTTGTTTGAGACTCGATAGCCAATAAGTGACAGACAAAATCACTCATACTTTAAGGCTCAGGCTCTTTTTACTGTATCATATTGTCTCTAAAATTCTAATGCTTCAAAAGTCAAGTTTATGAGTTTTGCTGGATTGATTTGGGTTCAATCCACTTATTGAGTATTTAGCTCACATGCATTCAATCATCTCCTTGTCAGGATCCTTTGCTCTTATGCAATGTCTTGCTTACATTCATCTCATAACTAGCCTCATTATGGAGTACAGCAACAGTTTCTTATAGTTCATCTTATAGGCTGTTCATCTTCTAAAACCCTGTCCCTCAAAAGTGCCTGGAGACTTGACAGTCTTTAGGCATTTAGAGATTCATTAGGAATCTCTTTAAAATGTAGACACCTTTGCAAGGCAAAATACATTGGTATTGACAACTAAATTTAATTTAGTGTATCAGAGATTATCTATCTAGTTTTTATGGAGATTTAATTGGCATATAACATTAGTTTAAGGTATATAAATAATGATTTAATATATGTATAAATTTTCAGATGATCACATATTTTTCAAACATTACTGGGCATATTGGGGATAAGTGGTCTGAAAGAAATAGAAATCAATGGAAGAAAGAATGGAGAGAATTATCTTCACCTTATCACAAACTTGCTGAAATCATTAAGAATTAAAAAGTAAATATCTCAGCACCATTCACTATTCATTCATCAGCACCATCACCATATGTGCAAATGTGCACTTCTTATCCTATAATCTTTTAAGTAAGGTAATATGTGCTACCATTAAATAGCCAGAGGTGTTCTAAAGGTTGCCTTATTCTCAGATATTAAAAATATTGAAAACTCAATTTGTGAAATGTAAATTGAATGGTGAGTTTCTTATGGTTTTTTGATGTGAATGTTATATCCATCTCCATTTCAATGTTAACATGATCTATTCCAATCATAATAGTTAAAATCACATTTTCAGTGTGTAATAAAGATGGCCAGTCTCATAAAAAGATGTGTCACTATTTTCATGTAAGCGTAAGTAGAGCAAATGCATGATAAATGTATTTATACTTGTATATATAGGCAACTAGAATTAATGAATGACTAAGTGAATAACTTCTTAATCATAATCTTCAGAAGGTCTTAGGGTACAGTCTTATTATTCTATGAAAATCTCACCCAGAGACAACAATTGTATTTCCTGTGTGGGGAAAGTAATAGATAAAACTGCTGGTTAGGGTGACTCTTTGGTAATGCTGATGGAACATTAAGGGTCAGCAGGGACCCCCCAGGCAGGTTCCACCCCATAGCATCTTCTGGATTGAAAGCAGCAGGGGAATCCTATTCCACATCATTTCCCAAATCATTTCTCTTCTTGAGAAGAATGACTAACAACTGTGAAGGAAAATTGAAGTCATAGCAGACTTTTGAAAGGAGGAAGAGATTATGACATGAAAGCTTGTGGAAATAAACGGACCAAAGTAATTTTAAAATAATGAAAGTATCTTGTAAAGTTTATTAAACAGCCATGTGCCATTTAGAGTGAGTCTTTTTAATTTCTTAGAATTCTAGACTGAGTATTTTGGGATCAATATTTAAGACTTTAAGAATGATGCATTTTTATGTCTTTTCTAGTAAAAAAGCATTGTTATAGTTGAGGAAAAAAAGAAAGAAAACCTCTTGCTGGATTTAAAAAAAACTATGGTGAGTCATCACTTATGTTAAGTATTAAAGAAAATATTCTGATTTCTTAAATGTTCAAACAAATATGAGAGTTCAGCTTGCCTCTGAGTAGTTCTCATTGAAGCTAGGAGTTATTACGTGTATGATACACACAGACAAATACTTCCTTTGAATGTGCATGATTTGCTGATGTGCTCCCTCTTCTTCTATTGTCCTCTGCTTTCATAAGAACAGGGATGAAAAGTTGAATTGGCTTAAGGCATTAACAAAGTCTTAACTGCTGGAAGCAAAATAGATGAGAAAGAGTTTGCTGGGTAAGCAAATCTGCATCATATTGTTCAGGACAAACCCTTGCTCCCTAAGCCTTTTTTGAATGTGCATTATTTTGTACATTTAGAAAATGAATAAAATCCACAGAAAAAGGTGAAATCACATTTTGCACAATTTAATTAAAATCACTGATGATTCTACAATATTATTTCAATGGTCTGATCTAAAATAATACATTAATGTGGCAAACAAATTCTTGGAAGTGGAAGAAACAACACGGTGTCCTTAACCTCCAGTGAATATCAGGATTGGGGACATGAGTAGCCCAATCTTTCTTTGAAGTGGTAATTTTTTTTTCAAGTATCAAAAGTTACTGACAGATTATCAATCTTATCTGATTGTTTAATGCAGATGTTTAACTAGATTAGATCAATCCTTCTCAAATTGATTGGTAAGTAATTAATAAATGCAAAGTGCTTTGAACAGAGACTGGCATAGTAAGCATTGAATGAATAGTAAAGATTCAATAAATGTAAGCAATCAATATATTCTCATTATTATTATTTTTGAATCAAGTTATAATTGACAGCATTATATTAGTTTCAAGAGCATAAAATAATGATTTGGTATTTATATACACTGCAAAATGATTATCACAGTAAGTCTAGTTAACATCTATCATCTATGATCTATGAAAGAAAGCTAAATTTTTTTTCTTGTGATGAGAAATTTTCAGATTCACCCCCTTAGTAACTTTCTTTTTTTTTTTTTCCCCTTAGTAACTTTCAAATATGTACTATGATATTGATGATGGCCACCATGCTTTACATTATACCACCATGATTAATTTATTTTATACTGGAAAGTTTGTACCTCTTAATCTTTTCACCCATTTCTGCTACCCCTTGCATTCTGACAACTACCATTCTGTTCTCTGGGTCTATGAGTTTTGCTTTATTCATTGTTTTCAGATTCCACAAATAAGTGGCATCATGTGGTATTTGTCTTTCTCTGTCTGACTTATTTTATTTAGCATAATGCCCTAATGGTCCATCCATATTGTTGCAGATGGCAATATTTCATTCTTTTTAATGGCTGAATACTATTCTGATGTGTGTGTGTGTGTGTGTGTGTGTGTATACACTCCACATCTTCTTTTTCCATTCATTCCTTCATAGACACTTGGATCATTTCTGCATCTTGGGTATTGTAAATAATGCTGCAATGAACATAAAGGTATATATATCTTTTTGAATTACTATTTTCATTTTCCTCAGATAAATAAGGAGAAGTAATGTTGTTAGATCATACGGTAGTCTATTTTTAATTCTTTGAGTAACCTCCACACTGTTTTCCATAGTGGCTGTGCAAGTATACATACCCCCCACAACAGATGGTTTCCATTTCTTCAGAGCCTTGCCAACACTTGTCACTTCTTGTCTGTTTGATGACAGACATGTTAATAGGTTGAGGTGATGTGGTTTGATTTGCATTTACCTGATGGTTAGTGATGTGGAACATCTTTTCATGTGTCTGTTGGCCATCATACATCTTTTTTTTTAAAGATTTTATTTATTTATTTGACAGACAGAGATCACAAATAGGCAGAGAGGCAGGCAGAGGGTGGGGGTGGGGAAAGGCTCCCTGCTGAACAGAGAGCCCGATACAGGGCTCGATCCAGGACCCTAGGATCATGACCTGAGCAGAAGGCAGAGGTCCCAGCCCACTGAGCCACCCAGGCGCCCCCCTCGCCATCATACATCTTTATGGGAAAAATTTTCAGATCTTGTGCCCATCTTTAAATTGGATTGAGTTTCTTTCCTATTGAGTTGTATGAGTTCTTCATATATTTGGATACTAACTCCTTATGAAATATATGATTTACATTTTTTTTTTCACATTCAGCAGGTTGTCTTTTCATTTTGCTGATGGTTTTTTTTACTGTGGAGAAGAATCATTGCCAAGACCAAGGTCAACGAGTCTATCATTTATGTTTTCTTCTAAGAGTTCTATGGTTTCAGGTCTTGTATTTAAGTCTCTAATCCATTTTGACTTAATTTTTGTGTATGTTATAAGATGGTAGTCTAGTTTCATTTCTTTGCATGTGGCTGTCTAGTTTTTCCAACACCATGTATTAAAGGGGGTGTCCTGGGTGCATGGGTGGCTCAGTGGGTTAAGCCTCTGCCTTCGGCTCAGGTCATGATCTCAGAGTCCTGGGATTGAGGCCCGCATCAGATTCTTTGCTCGGCGGGGATCCTGCTTCCCCTTCTCTCTCTTTGCCTACTTGTGACCTCTCTCTCTCTCTGTCAAATAAATAAATAAATAAAATCTTTAAAAAAATAATAAAGGGGGTGTCCTTTCCCTTTGTGTATTCTTCCCTCTTATTATTATGCATTATTCCCTGCATCATTTGGCCGTATATACATGAGCTTATTTCTGGACTCTGAATTCTGTTCTATTGGTCTACATATTCATTTTTATGCCAATACCATAGTATTTTGATGACTATAAACTTGTAATATAGTTTGATATCAGAAAGCATGATACCTCCAGCTTTGTTGTTCTTTCTCATAATTGCTTTGGCTATTTGGAGTGTTCTGTGGTACCATGTAAATTTAGGATTCGTTCTATTTCTGTGAAAAATGACATTGAAATTTTGATAGGGATTGCACTGAATGTGTGGATTGCTTTGAGTAGAATGGATATTTTAGCAATAGTCTTCCAGTCTATGAGCATGGAAAATCTTTTCACTTGTATCTCCTTTAATTTCTTTGATCACTGCCTTATAGTTTTCAGTGTACAGGTCTTTCATCTTCTTGGTTAAATTTATTCCTACGTTTTGGAGGTTTTTCTTTTTTCTTTTTTTTTTCTTTTGCACTGTAAATGGGATTGTTTTCTTCATTTCTCTTGTATAGAAATATAACAGATTTTGTATGTTGATTTGTACCCTGAAACTTTATGAATTCATTTATTAGTTCTAAACATTGTTTGGTGGAGTCTTTCAAGTTTTCTGTATATAATATTATGTCATCCACAAATAGTGAGTTTTACTTCTTCCTTTCCAAATTGGATACATTTTATTTCTTTTTCTTACCTAATTGCTTTGGATAGACTTCCAATATTATGTTGAATAAAAATGGCTACAGTGGGCATTCTTGTCTAGTTCCTGTTCTTGGAGGAAAATCAGGTTTTCACTGCTGAGTATTATAATAGCTGTGGACTTGTCTTATATACCCCTTATTATTTTGAGTTACACCCTCTATACCCACTTTTTTAAAATCATAAATTGATGTTGAATGCTGCACATGGCTTTTTCTGTATCTATTGAGATAATCATATGATTTTATCTTTCACTTTGTTAATGTGGTGTATCATGTTGCTTGATTTGCAAAATTTGAATCATCCTTGAATCCCTGAAATTAATCCCACTTGATCACAGTGTAAAATCTTTTTATTGTATTATTGAATTTGGTTTGCTAATATTTTGTTGATGGTTTTTGCATCCATGTTCATCAGGAAACGCTGGTCTGTATCTTTCTTTCCTTTCCCTTCTCTTTTCTTTTCCTGTGTGTGTGTGTGTGTGTGTGTGTGTATCCCTGTACCAGCGAAGCTGTCTTTTCCTGGACTTTTGTTTTTTAGGTTTTTTAATAAGTCTACTCAGATTTATTTGAAAATTTCTATTCCTATTCCTTCATACCAGTGTATCCCTTCTGAGAGGTATCCATGGGATACCTATATCCCATATAGTGAGGTCGAGGGAGAGAACAAAGCTGGCCTCCCCGAGCCAAAATTCCCTGAAAGCACCTCTGCAGCTTCTAGATGTGTGACAAATCTGAAGTTTGGCCATTAGGATGAAGCTCCAGGACAAGTAAGTAGCCTTTTTCACCAAAATACTGCAGCTGTATTTTAGTCTGCTGTCTGTGCAGTGCCCTGGGGTAGTAGGCTGCAAGGTCTGTCTCTTTAACTATTACAGTGTTATGGGACGTGGGAAGATTAGCTACCCTGGCTACGAAAGCCTGGTGATTAAGAAATACCCCTGTGTGGACCACATGTGCCTGCTGGCGTTCACAGGGCCACAGAAAATTCATTATTATTATCAATGGATAAACTCTCAGTTGAGTTTCTGCTTATAAAGTCTGAGTATCCAAGGACTCAGTAAACCATGTGAAGTCTATTTCACCACACCTCATTCACAGATGTAACCAAAGTCTCTTTGCACAAATAATTTTCACAAAAAGTAAAATGTAGTGCCCCTGTGATTTTACTGGAAAAAAACTTAATAGCAACCGGTAGAAATGTGGGAAAATGACAGGTGAGAAAAGATATTTCAAAAGTTCTTTATAAGTTAATTAGAAACTTAAAGATGCTGTCAAATGTATTTTGCATGATTTAAGATGAAACCTTTAAAAAGAGGGATAACGTCTGATAAATTATCCTATCAGCTGCTGTACATAATCCTGTTATTTTGGGCAAGATAATTGCATGGTAAACAGCATTAGCTATTCATTAGCTGTAGCTGTTCCAGCTGATTCTTTTTTAGCTGGGCAGACTTAATTTAGTAACAAGAAAAATACTGCAAATCAACTGTCATATGAATTAAATAAATACAAGAATAAGTAGGAAATAATTTATATACACATGAAGACAAGGTTTAAGAATAAAATTTCTCACACCTGGTTTTCATGTATTACATTCGATAGTTCTAAATATCTATAAGTAGTAACAATAACAACCAATAGAATGTTTTTATAATATAATCAGTATAAAGAATATGTTAGATGTTATAAAAAATTGCTAGCAAATTAATTTTGTAGTGTCATATTTGTTCATAGTCAACATAATTTTTCTGTCTGATTGAAACTAAGTTTTCTTGATCATTCCAGACTGAAGTATGTTGTTTATAGGAAAAAAAAAATGTGATTCAGTTTAACATGGACATGTAATTTTTTTTTTTAAATTTTTTATTATTTTTTTTAACATATCACAGCACTCACCATAGCTCATACCTTTCCCAATTGGACATGTAATCTTTATCATTTACTCTTTTAATGTAGACTTACTTGGTATTTGTACAAAACATTTTTGAGCCCAAGCATAAATTCTTTTATCTTTTAATTTTTATTTATTTACTTAATTTTAAATTAAATTTCCTTTCAAATTAAATATTTTGCTGCTGATAATTATGGATAATATTAAATACTGCAGGAAATAATAGGACATTTATACTGGAAAAATTCCTAATGGATGGATAATTTATATAAGCTTTTCCACTTTAATCTTATGTCTTTTCAGAGCATATATTGCTAAAATGCTTTTTTAAATTTTAACTTAATTTAATTTTTGTGTGTGTGTGTGTGTGTTCCAAAATTCATTGTTTATGCACCACACCCAATGCTCCATGCAATACATGCCCTCCTTAATACCCACTACCAGGCTCACCCAAACCCCCATCTCTCTCCCTTCCAAAATCCTCAGTTTGTTTCTCAGAGTCCACAGTCTCTCATGGTTTGTCTCCCCCTCCAATTCCCCCCAACTCACTTCTCTCCAACTGCCCATGTCTTCCGTGTTATGCTCCACAAGTAAGTGAAACCATATGATAATTGAATCCCTCTGCTTGACTTATTTCATTCAGCATAATCTCTTCCACTCCCATCCATATTGATATAAAAGTTGGGTATTCTTGCTTTCTGATGGAGGCATAGTACTCCATTGTATATATGGACCATATCTTCTTTATCCATTCATCCATTGAAGGGCAACTTGGTTCTTTCCACAGTTTGGTGGCTGTGACCATTGCTGCTATGAACATTGGGGTACAGATGGCCCTTCTTTTCACTTCATCAGTATCTTTGGGGTAAATACCCAGTAGTGCAATTGTAGGGTCATAGGGTAGTTCTATTTTTAATTTCTTAAGGAATCATCTCTACACTGTTTTCCAAAGTGGCTGTTCCAACTCTTGTTCCCACCAACAGTGTAAGAGGGTTCCCCTTTCTCCACATCCTTTCCAACACTTGTTTACTGTCTTGTTAATTTTGGCCATTCTAACTGGAGTAAGGTGGTATCTCAATGTGGTTTTGATTTGAATCTCCTTGATGGCTACTGATGATGAACATTTTTTCATGTGTCTGTTAACCATTTGTATGTCTTCTTTGCAAAGTGTCTGCTCATGTCTTCTGTCCATTTTTGATGTGATTATCTGTTTTGTGTGTGTTGAGTTTGAGGAATTCTTTATAGATCTTGGATATCAGCCCTTTGTCTGTAGTGTCTTTGCGAATATCTTTTCCATTCCATCGATTGCTTCTTTGTTTTGTTGACTGTTTTCCTTGCTGTGCAGAAACTTTTGATCTTGATGAAGTCCCAAAAGTTCATTTTTGCTTTTGTTTCCTTTGCCTATGGGGACATGTCTTAAAAGAAGTTGCTGTTCTTTATTTTATTTTATTTTATTTTTTCAGTGTTCCAAAATTCATTGTTTATGCAACACACCCAGTGCTCCATATAATATGTGCCCTCCATAACACCCACCACCAGGCTCATCCCACCCCCAACCCCTCAAAACCCTCTGTTTGTTTCTCAGAGTCCACAGTCTCTCATGGTTTGTCTCCTATTTTCTTTATCTATTCATCTGTTGGAAGTTGCTGTTCTTTTTTTTAAAAATTTATTTATTTATTATTATTATTTTTTTATAAACATATAATGTATTTTTATGCACAGGGGTATAGGTCTGTGAATCGCCAGGTTTACACACTTCACAGCACTCACCATAGCACATACCATCCCCAATGTCCATAACCCCACCCCCCTCTCCCAACCCCCCTTCCCCCAGCAACCCTCAGTTTGTTTTGTGAGATTAAGAGTCACTTATGGTTTGTCTCCCTCCTGATCCCATCTTGTTTCATTTATTCTTCTCCAACCCCCCTAACCCCCCATGTTGCATCTCCACTTCCTCATATCAGGGAGATCATATGATAGTTGTCTTTCTCCGATTGACTTATTTCACTAAGCATGATACCCTCTAGTTCCATCCATGTCATTGCAAATGGCAAGATTTCATTTCTTTTGATGGCTGTATAGTATTCCATTGTGTATATATACCACATCTTCTTTATCCATTCATCTGTTGATGTACATCTAGGTTCTTTCCATAGTTTGGCTATTGTAGATATTGCTGCTATAAACATTCGGGTGCACGTGGCCCTTCGGATCACTACATTTGTATCTTTAGGGTAAATACCCAGTAGGTTGCTGTTCTTTTTATGAAGCCAGCATTACCCTAATCCCCAAACTTGGCTAAGACCCCGCCATAAAGGAGAATTTCAGACCAATATCCCTGATGAATATGGATGCCAAGATTCTTAACAAGATCCTAGCTAATAGGATCCAACAGTACATTGAAAAGATTACCCACTATGACCAGGTGGGATTTATCCATGGGATGCAAGGGTGGTTCAACATTTGCAAATCAATCAATGTGATGGAACAAATCAATCAGAGAAGAGAGAAGAACCACATGGTCCTCTCAATTGATGCAGAAAAAGCATTTGACAAGATACAGTATCTGTTCCTGATTAAAACACTTCAAAGTGTAGGGATAGAGGGAACATTCCTCAACTTCATAAAATCTACCTATGAAAAACCCACAAGGAATATCATCCTCAATGGGGAAAAGCTGACAACCTTCTCTTTAAGATCGGGAACACTGCATGAATGTCCACTCTCACCACTCTTGTTCAACATAGTATTAGAAGTCCTAGCAACAGCAATCAGACAACAAAAAGAAATAAAAGGTATTCAAATTGGCAAAGAAGAAGTCAAACTCTCTCTCTTCACAGATGACATGATACTTTACAAGGAAAACCTAAGAGAGTCCACCCCCAACTACTAGAACTCATACAGCAATTCGGTAATGTGGCAGGATACAAAATCAATGTACAGAAATCAGTTGCTTTCTAATTTATACACTAACAAGGAAAATATAGAAAAGGAAATGAGATAATTGATTCAATTTAGCATAGAACCATAAGATACCTGGGAATAAACCTAACCAAAGAGGTAAAGGATCTGTCCTTGAGGAACTACAGAACACTCATGAAAGAAATTGAAGAAGACACAAAAAGATGGAACAGCATTCCATGCTCATGGATTGGAAGAATAGACATTGTTAAAATGTTTATACTTCCTAGAGCAAGCTAAAATGTTTTCTAAAAAAAATGATGTTACTAAAAATGGACAGTCCATTAGATAATCCTGGCCACTTCAACATTACCTTAAGTAAATCCATGAGTAGATGGAGAAGAAAATAGTTGTGACTAACTTGGAGAAGAGTAAGTTGGAGAAGATTAACTTGGGATATGCAATAATTGTTGTAGTTCATTATTTGTAATATCCCTATATAGAAAATCAGCTTAAATTCTCTGTTTTCTTCCAAAGAAAGTGTGGACTTAATTTAAAAGAAAAAGTTTTGATTCATTTATTGTATAACCTTAACATCCAGATATTAAAAAAGAGTTTGTGAGTTTTCTATTTTTAATCAGACCTTTTTTTCTCAAGGTTTTATTTATTTATTTTACAGACAGAGATCACAAGCAGGCAGAGAGGTAGGCAGAGAGAGAGAAAGGGAAGGAGGCTCCCCACTGAGCAGAGAGCCCAACGCGGGGCTCGATCCCAGGACCCCGGGATCATGACCAGAGCCAAAGGCAGAGGCTCTAACCCACTGAGCCACCCAGGTGCTCCTTAATCAGACTTTTGATAAGATAGATATCAGCTATCATGTCTATTATCTGTCTATCATGATCTATGTCTATCCTCTATCAATTGAACAAGTAACAACTAGAGTTATAAAATTGACCTTCACAATGAATGTTAGGCTGCATAATTGCATTTGGAAGACTACAGGTTAGCATGATAAAAACATGGTCCTTGCATAGATAATAGTTGAACAAAATAGCCTCTTAGACCTTTTCAAATGTTAAGATTCTGTGTACTAACAATTAGTATGGAACTATAACAAAGACTTCCTAGGATGAAGAAAATTGAATATATAAATAAATCTTGAGTTAAACATATCCTGAATAGCATTGACTATACTTCATTTATTGCTTCTTTAATCAGGTTCTCAGCTTGAAAGTCAAAGAAGTTATCTCCCATCCTCCTAACCCAATGTCATAAACACATGATACACCACCATGACTGATGTAAAAAAAAAAAAAAAAATCTTATTCTTATCACAATCAGGTGAAAGTCAAACAACTTGCTTACATTTTTTTTCCTCCAATAAATTATTCAAAGATCCAGTATCTTTCTATCATATGGCTCTCCTCTCTATGAGTCCTTTGCTTCCTGCTACAGAGATTGAGGAATTTGAGACAGTGAAGGATCACTGACCTTTTCAAGGCCAGACCTGGAAATGATGTTCATAATTTTTGCCCACATTCTTTGGATAACCTATTTCATCACATGATCCTAAGATAAAACCAAGGAAAGCAGAGAATGGAACTTTTTTCTTTTTCTTTTTTAAAGATTTGACTTATTTATTTGGCAGACAGAGATGACAACTAGGCAGAGGCAGGCAGAGAGGAGGAAACAGGCTCCCGCTGAGCAGAGAGCCCAACACAGGGCTCAATCCCAGGACCCTGGGAAAATGACCTGAGCCGAAGGCAGAGGCTTTAACCCACTGAGCCACCCAGGTACCCCAGAAATTGAACTTTTTTATGAGCCCAGAAAATGGAAATGGAGAGAATTTATATCTAAACTATATACATATATTCAAAATTTTGCATAAAAGTTTAAATACATTCATTTATTTAGTCAACACTTATTAAGTATATTTTATGCCAAACCTTGTGGTATGTGCTGTATATAAAATATTGATAGAATTCTGTCCTTACACTTAAATAGTATCCATATAAATTGATTTTGCTGTATGCTCAACTGGTCTTTTGAACGCTATTTCATTCCTTTGTTTATAGAGCTAAGATCATTCAAGATAGCCAATAAATAAACATTTTGAATGAACTTAATGTAGTTATCTTGTACATTCATTTTTCCTTTAAAGGTTTTGCCTATTTATTCTACATAAATGTTTTTTAATTTTAGTTATTTTAATTTTAACATAATTGTTTATACTTATAACAACAAAATAAATATAGAAAAAGGAAGAGGAAACAGAAAATAAAAGTAGGGAAGCTTATAATAAAAGAACTTAGGTGAAGTGAGTTACTTGCATGAAAGATGTTTTATATCTATAATATAAAATACACACACACACACACACACACACACACACATACTCACACACTGGTCTTTGTTTCCAGTTACTGTCACAGGGTTCCTAAAGTCCTCAGAATTTCCTAAAGTGGTGAAATAGTCTTTTGTTATTTGAAATGAGCTCTTCCAACCATTCCTGAATTTATGCTAATAAGGGACTTGGTGGGAGCGAGAAGGTTAAAGGTGAGAGCCCTGGTCAATTTTATGATGGGGGTTGATCACCAGGAAGACCAACCATGTAATTGGTTAGAACTTTCAGTCCCACTCCCTGGCCTCCACAGAGGGTAGAGGAGCTATAAATTAAATTCAATCCCTAATGACTAATAATTTAATCAATCATGCTTATGTAATGAAACCTTTATTAAAAAAAAAACCCTAAGTGGGACTGGGAGAGCTTATGGGTTGGAGAAAACATTAGAGAGTTGGGACCATGGTACACCCAAAAAAGCATGAAAGGTCTGTGTTGTTTCCCCATACTATGTCCTATGAATGTTTTCCATTTGGTTGCCCCTAAGTTGTATCCTTTATAATAAACCAATAATAGTAAAGTGTTTTCCTGAATTCTAGGACTCATTCCAATGAATTATTAAACCTGGGAATTCTTGAATTAGTAGTTGGCCAGGCAAAAATGGGGCTTTTCTGGGTAAGACAGGAGGGAGTGGAGGTTTAGGAGACAAGCTGACCAAATAAACACATTTTGGTTTTAGATGTAAATATATTTTGGTTTTAGACGTCAAAATTGAATTGAATTGTTGGGTACCCAGTTGGTGTTGGAGAACTGGAGAATTGGTACAAGACACTAATCTGGTATTTGGTTAGTAAGAAGAAAAACCTCTCTTATTCCTAAGAAATTAAAGATTATAAAATAGTTTGCCTGATAACTCTATTCATTTTCTTGAGAAAAACAAGACTGTTCTTGTAAGTGACTTCAATATGTTTTATTGTATCAAATGTACCACAAAATGAAATAATAGAGCTAAGTCATGATTTCATCCAGCATTTAACTAATCCCCTCCTATATACAAGAACATCATAAAACCCTAAAAAATAATAGAATATGAAAAGTCCTTAACATTTAGAATTTGCTGTGTAGTGTGTGAAGTAAACATTTAAACAGATTCTGACAGAGTAACAGAATAATCGCAAAGATAGAGATAAGCATGAGCTTATATAGAGCCTGGGGAAAAACACTGAGGATGGAGTGGGGAAGAAAGTGAGACAGGGAGCTGTTGGAGTGGAGCACTGAGAGGACATGATGACTGGTTGGCCTATGAACTGGACCTGTCCTCAACCCCTCCTCTGTCCTTGGAATATTTGTTCTACTTACTATTCCCATGCTAGCAGCCATGTTATGGACATAGCATTGAGAGTAAGGTGTTGAGACCATCTATACTGAATACATGACTAACCTCAATGTAACTTTTAGAATTCTGGCAGCAGGTGTGAGGATTTACTCATCTTGCAGCCACTCATGACAAGCCTCATATGTAAGTTCCCTTGTTTATTAAACCTGTCACCTACCAATGTGAAATGATCTGCCTCTTTCTTCCATCTCTCTTTGTTCTCTGTGTATGGTAATCAATTTCAGATTTCATCCAGAAAATTCCAAAGTTTGTGAATCAACAATTGGCAAGTCAGCCAGGAGACTAAAGAAATGAGTCTTGGGAAATGAGACATCTGTGGGGGAAATCCTGAGTTGACTATCGAACTGAACTCTATGTGGGAAGGGCTGGCTTGAAGATCACTGTGAGTATTAGGGATGCCTTCAAGATGCAGACCACCCTGATGCATGTGTTTGAGGAGCTTCACACAGCACACCGTGGCAACGAAGGGATATGAATGGCTGCTGCTTTGACCTGGTGTCTACTGTGGGCAGTTCATTGGTCACTGATGCCCAACTAGAGACCACAGATGGAGTTAGAAAATTGTAAGAGCTGAGATTAGGGAAGACCAAGTGGTTGTCCTCTACTCTGCCAGGATTGGGACTGGCAGACAAGGGCTGACAGTAGGATAATAAGATCAAGACCTGAAGATGCAATTTGACAAAGCTAGAGGAAACAAGCTGCCATGGATTAAGACTCAGATGTTTATGACAAAGCCTGATTGAGTTGTTAAGGGTGGAATCCCTGAAAAAGTGAGGAAAGAGAGAGGAGGATGCTGTGGTGATTGACCAGGAAATGGGTTAAATACTGCATGCCATCTGACCTCAACTGTAAAGGAAAATTTAAATATCAATTACCCTAGACTACTGACAATAGAGAAATATGCTCCAAAACTCCTAGGAGCAATCTTGTATTCAGTCTCTTGAAGATGTAAATCTTTTCATCCTTTACTTATAAATGTCCAGTTTCCCCAACACCATTTACCAAAGAGACTATCTTTTTGCTATTAAGCGTTCTTGTCTCCCTTCTCAAATATTAGTTGACTGTATGCATGAGTTTATTTCTAGGCTCTCTGTTCTGTTCGGTTGGCCTATGTGTCTGTTTTTTATCGCAATGCCATCTTGTTTTAATTATTATACCTTTGTAATATAGTTTGAAATCAGGGAGCGTGTTGCCTCCAGCCTTGCTCTTCCTTTCTCCTGATTGCTTTGGCAATGCAGGGTCTTTTGTGATTAAACATGAATTTCAGGATTTTTTTTTTTTTCTGTGAAAAATGCCTAGAGGGATTTTTAGAATCACTTTGTCAAGTTCAAAGAAGATTCCTAGTGAAATTTGACTGTTATGGTGCTAAAATAATGCATACATTTGCATAAATTTGGATAGAATTAGCATCTGAGAAATAGTCTATGTACTTATTCAGTAAAATAACCATTTATTGAGTCTTCTTTCAAAAGTCTCTAAGGTTTTATAGGTTTCCTCTTTCACATCTCTTCAAAATAACAGTTTGGTCTTTTCAATCTTTATTTGCATTTTTTTTGTTCATTTTGTAACTATTTCAAAGAAAGAGAAGAAATATATACCTAACTGTATACATATGCACATATGTGTGTGTTTACATGTATGTATATCTGCATGTATATAGGTATACATTAGAGCTTACTCTACTTACTGTTTAATTACATGTATTTGCCACTTTTAATTAGGGTAAGATAACTATCTATATTACTGCCTTTACCATCTATTATAGTAAGTGATGTAGTCACCCACATTAAATATTTATTTTATGTAGCAGATAAAGGATGAAAGAAGAAAGGAAGAAAGGAAGGAACTACCCATTAATTTGGAAAGAACTGGTCTTTTCATAGTTTAATCCAAGAACATGATTTTTATGTCTGTTTTTGTTTTTTTTTGTTGTTTTGATTTTGGTTTTTCTTTACATATACTTACAAAGTTTTATAGTTTTCTTCATAAACACCTAACACTTTGATTATTGCTGGGTAAAATCTTTCTAGTGTATTATTGTGTTTAGATGATTTTCTTGACTTTTAGGTACTTTTTAGGTACAAAATCAAAACACTATATAATATTATTTTTTGTCTTTTTTCCAACTGACTTTTTTTCTTTTCATACTGTTTTGCAGAAATTCTAGAATAAGGGTAAAAAAGGAAATTAAATAGGAGGACCTTAAATATTTTTTTAATGGTGGAATTTGGAAAAACAAAAAGCAAAATATTTAAAAATAATGGCAGTTGTTTCTGCATTTGGAGGTGGCTGAAAGATGTGATCATTTGATGTAGGAAAGCACTTTAATGGATCCTTTCAGTATGTGGTGGTAAAACATTTGGCCCTTGTTCAAAGAAAATAAGATGGTTAAAGCAATAAAATGGTAAATTACTCTGCATAATAAATTTAAATGGGGCATTCTTGGATTGAGACTTCTTCATATGAAGAAATGTTTTGTTTCCCATTGCTACTGAGAAGAGTTAGAAGAGTCTCTGGCCCTTGAGAAGACAAGAGATTGGAAAAGAAATAGTGATTTGTGTAATGCATGATGGGAAGTGGGCGTCTGAAGGAGGAGAGGCTGTACAGAACTTTCTGTGAGAACTATGGCTGAGTATTCAGTGGTATATTTTTGCTGTGATCGGATTTTTGCTTTCTGTGTTATTATTTATTAGGTCTTCAATAACATTCATTAACCACAAAGTCTTTTTATTAATTCTGTTAGTCATACTTTGCCAAATGAATGAGGCATTAGGGAAAAGAAGCCAGTAGGAAAAGCAGAGATAAATCCTGTTTATTCTATTAGAAAGTATAGTTTACTAATTTTGACCATTTTCCTATAGTTTTTGTATAAATAAGAGTTGCCTGGTGACAATTGTGCTAATGAACAGTAAAAATCATAAGATATATGTATTTTTTCCATTCTACAAGTCAGTATTTTATGAAAGAGTAGCCTATAATATTGTCTTGAGAAGAGTGTGCTTTGGTATATTTGAATAATAATATTGAATAATTTGGTATATTTGTCAAATTGTCTTATGATGTAAATAACATTGGTTTCATTATTTCTTTCACTCATTTATAATCTATGAGATTTGAGCAAGAATACCATTTTAAAAAAAGGTGAGAAACAATTTAACTCTTGACCAATTTAAATTTCCTGCTATAGCTGTGATTTGTATTACATTAATTCAGTATGCAGCCACATAGGATGTTAGCTTGGATCAAGATGGACTTTATGGAAATGGAAATAAGTGAGAGGATTGGAAAGAATTTAAAGTGGTAAAAACTGAAGGACATAGGTATATATTCTGGTGATAAATCTAAAGTTTCTGGTTTTAATATCTAAATAGATGGGGTTGACC
Source organism: Martes martes (assembly GCF_963455335.1). Taxonomy (NCBI): domain Eukaryota; kingdom Metazoa; phylum Chordata; class Mammalia; order Carnivora; family Mustelidae; genus Martes; species Martes martes. Next base: position 18,763,965 of record NC_137888.1, read on the forward strand.
ATTCTTGGGTTTGGAAATAATGGATGAAAAGATAATGAATTCCTTTGGAGGCCATATATATTTAAAAATCTAAATTCTAATCTGTTAATACTCTGAATTTTAAAAAGTAATATAATTTACTACTTCATGTAATTTTAAGTATATTACATATCTAATTTAATTTTGTTGACAAAATGTGTATTTAGATATTGGCTGTGTGTGTATGTATGCATCTGTATATATTAAAAAGGAGATAGCTTAAGATGACTTGCCCACCTAGAGCTTTCTTAAAAGGCATATGTTTTGTTTCATAATTTGTTTTTCATCACTGGTATCCTAGATTTCTTATGTCAGGGTAAGAGCCTGAAGAGTTTACAAACTAGTATCTTGAGGGAAATGAAGCACTCTAGTAAAATAGAAAAAAAAAATTGTTTGTAGAACAGTAATGGCCTGACTAGTTTGGAAAACATATAATATTGTTAGAGTCATGTGTTCAGAAAACCGATACAGAGAACCCCCTGCTGTCCTTCTGCACATTGGATCTAATTTAAATTCATAATGCCACCTGCTACCACTGCTTTTTTCTATGAATTGTAATGGCTAGATAGAGCATTTAGCAGAGCTTGATAAACTCTAGGGAAAAACAGAGGTTTATTGTTAATTTTTTTTTATTCTTGAAAAGAAAAAAGTCTTTTAAAATTCTATAGCCATACATATATATATTTACAAGAGGACCTATTTACAATAGACCAAATTTTATGATAAAGAAATATACATTTTAATTCTCTTTTACCATTCCTCATACCAAGAGTGGAGAGGGGTGCCTGGGTGGCTAAGTCATTTAAGCAGCTGCCTTGGGCTCAGATCATGATCCCAGGTCCTGGGATGAAACCCTGCATAGGCCTTCCCTGATGGGTGAGGAGTCTGCTTCTCCCCCGGCCCTACCCTCACTTATGCTCTCTTTCTCTCAAATAAATAAATAAAATCCCTTAAAGATTGGAAAGGGACAAGAAATTAATTTCTAAAATAGTGAAGATTTAAAAAAAAATACTACTGTAGAACTGTTGCATCTAAAATCGAATCACAAAATATGCACACATTGCAATTAAATTAGAACAATTAGAATTAGGAAAATTGGATTCTCATATTTTGGTTTTGCTTTGGTATGAAACATAGTGTTATAACTATAAAGGAATTTCAAGTAAACAGTACTGATTAGATAGATTCCTTTAGCTAATTAGTGTGTAAAAGATGGTACCTTATTATTTTGTTGTCACTTAGTAATGATACCAAATATTTCTCCATATGTTTTCAAGTGAACAATGCAATCAGATGACAGCTCTTTAATTACCTTAGGATTGACCACTCCATCCATCTAATGCTTGCTGTAGTTTCTATATTAATGTAGTTGCTTTCATGCTAATGCTTGTTAACTTGGCATTTTCCAGATATGTTGACAGGAGGAAATTAAAAATAAATTTTCTAAAGGTTAGTTAATTACAGATAATAAATTTTGTTATGCAAATGTGGAAATGGTTTAATTTTCCAACAACTCCTATTGAGCAGCAAATTAAAACTTACCTTTTATTAGCAGTGTTAAATTGCCAATCAGACTGAAGGTTACTTAGTTATAAGAAATTGTAAGGTTCAAAGTATTTTTGGTCTTTTCCTTTGGAAGGAAACTAAGGAGCCAATTTTAGTCCTTTGAGGCACACTTTAGAATTTTGACTCAATGATACAATATATATATATATAGCCTAAAATTAATTCCCCAATGTTTAAGCCAGATCTTAGAAGTAGATAGAGCATACCAGAAAAATCAGGTTTTTTTTTTGTACTAAATCATTTAGCCCACATTTGTTCTTTTTATTTGAAAAATATGGTACAGTGTAGTTTTATTTTGCTTTATAGTATAAATATTAGAAGACAATATTATGCATGTGCTAGGATCATGTGTTAAAACATTTGTTTCTCCTTCCAAATAGAATGATATCAAATTTATAATTTTTCTTCCATGTCTGTCTTTCCCCTTCCTTCACGTCCACTTTCCCTTTTCATTTCCCCCACCAATTCTAAAGGATAATAGAGGTGACTTAGTGTAAAACTCAGTAGATAATATAGAGAAATTTAGCTTAAAAATTTTCAAAAGAAGGAAGGAAATGGTAAATATATAAAAACCCTAGAATTACAGGGGCACCTGGGTGGCTCAGTGGGTTAAAGCCTCTGCCTTCGGCTCAGGTCATGATCCCAGGGTCCTGGGATCGAGCCCGGCATGGGACTCTCTGCTCGGCAGGGAGCCTGCTTCTCTTCCTCTCTCTCTGCCTGCCTCTCTGCCTACTTGTGATCTCTGTGTGCCAAATAAACAAATAAAATAAAAAAACCCTAGAATTACATAATTCTCATGATTTAGTATTAACTAAATTGAAATCTGCCTTGCAGATACACATTTACACAAAGATGTGCACACCAAAAGGAAAATACAGAAACTTACAGAATTCTCACTGTTTCATGGCTTTCTTTCAATTATTCTAATAAACTATGTTTCCCTTGGCAAGGAGCCCAACACCCACACCTGCAATGGTCTTTACCTGCCCCTCAATATATTACTTTCCTTTACCTTATGACACCCACTTAGCCTTCAGATCTCAATTCAATTATCAGTCTTGTTTCTTGTTATACATCTTTCTCACATTTCTTTCTTAGCATTTTTCACAGTTTGTAAAAAATACACTTATTTTTTTAAAGATTTTATTTATTTATTTGACACAGAGAGAGAGATCACAAGTAGGAAGAGAGGCAGGCAGAGAGAGGAGGAAGCAGGCTCCGCGCTGAGCAGAGAGCCCGATGCGGGGCTCGATCCCAGGACCCTGGGAACATGACCTGAGCCGAAGGCAGAGGCTTTAACCTGCTGAGCCACCCAGGTGCCCCCAAAATACACTTATTTTGTAGTGGTTTTTATCCCACTGGTTATAAGCACCAAGAAGATAAAGACTTATTTTTTTCACTTCACTTTTTATCCCTAGTGCTTATCACACTATGATATATAGGCACATAATAGATTATATTCATTTAGTGAACAAAAATATAAATATTTATGTAGTTAAATATGAAAATAATTGGGCATATAAATATATCCTTATTAAAACATATCCCTCTTAAAAAGCACAAATGTCCCTATAATTTGAAAATTGGATAAAATAGTAAAGTTATTTATTACAGCTGATTTGAAGAGATACCAGTTTTTCTTATGACTACCTTTCATATGAACTATGATAGAAGCTAAAAGCACTAAAATCAAAATAAAAATGAACAAAGGATTTGTTTCATGACCTTGTAGGGCTGCCAAAAACAATGAAGTCAAGGTACGTGACCTTTCGGTGATCAAACTTGACACAAAGAACTTAGATTACAGAAAGCAATGCATGTTTATTTCAAAAAAAAATGTACTGAATACCAAAGAGGCAAAACACTATACTAGGTACTGTGAGGATAGACTTATTTGTTCATTTGCAAAGAAGTATTAAGATAATGTTACAAGTAACTTTGCATATTGCAATTTAGGTATCAATTCTGTGTAACCCAAATATCCATAATGTTAGACACATTAAGCACACTGATGGGATTCCTGGATGGGGAATTGGTTATGGAAAAGCTCATCGGAAAATAACCCATCACGTAGTATGGATAAGATAGCACTCACTATTTTTCAAGTAGTAATATTAAACATAACCAATTAATTCAAATGTCTTTGATGATAATTCTATAAGGACACAAGTTGTGTTTCCTTTTGGCTACCAAACTCACCTTACTTAAGCACTTGGCAACAAATGATAAAAAAGGGCTTTTCTACCTTTTGACTTGGCTTAATTTCTCTAAGTCAAAAGCATCCCATAATATTATGACTTAAATTTCTCTTTCATATTGTTATTAATGTCCACAGGTAGTTCTGATGCATAGGGCTGAGACCATTCCTTGAATTTGAGGAAGGAAAATGGTTGGGACCATTCTTCTGTTGCTTGGGAGGGAAAGCTCATTTAGAAAACACTGGCTTTTGACTTCCTTCTCTATATGGCTCAAGATTTATTTCTTTCTTCATTTCTTTCATCTTCTTTCCTTCCTTTCTGTTGTAGTTACCTCACAGATGTAGATCACCTGAAATTTTCACCTAAATTGGGTTCTAATGTCTAGATTGATGACATCACACACACCAAAAGGGGGTGAAAATGATTTTTATATGCTCATAATGAAGCTTTGGGTTGGCGAGCAGAGGGACTTCCCAAGCTGGTCAAAAAAAAAAAAAAAAAAAAAAGTAAAAATAAATAAAAATTTAAAAAGCTTGAGAGAGCAGAGAAAGAAGACTGACTGGATTTTTAGTGGTGCTGGGAGCAGGGATGAGAGTTCCCAAGACAGGAGCTTGCAGTTTGAACCTCCTGATGGCACTGAGAAGGAAGTACCCAAGCTTTCTTCTCAATATGCTCATGTATGAGCATAAGAGAAAAAGTAAACAACCCAAATGGAATCAAACTCCTTTTTTCTTCCTCCCTCCTTCCCTCCCTCCCTCCCACCCCTCCTTTCTTTGTGCCTTCCTTTCTTTTCTCCTTGTGCATGCACTGTACTCTTTCTCTTGTCTGTTATCCTTTTGTTGTTGTTGTTGTTGTTCTCATTCAAATTTGTAATTGTTATGTATCTCTTAAGAAATTCTATGAATTGGTAGGGGAAGTACAATCTTTTCGACAATACTTTAAGCAAAACAATTCATCCAAGGCAGCAATTCCTATATGTCATGTCTTTATGTTTCCCAGAAACTGGAGTTGTTAGGTTTTTCTCACTTTTGAGCATCCTCAGTAGTGGTTCAAAGAATATGCCACACGTAGAAAGAAACAACTACACTTGATTCATTGACTTGAGCGTTTTACTCTGTCATCTGTCTCTGATTATGGAGACCTACAACAGATATAATAGTATTGAATAAAATAGTAACAAGTTGAAAATTTTATGATGAGTGGAAAGCAAAAACTTTTTTCACAATATGTTGTGCTTCACCATATTCTAAAGGTGATATATGACTGTATTAAGCAAAATTGTATAATAATCTAATTATCAAAACTCAAGTGGTTATATAACTTGCTCATAAAATACTCTAGTTTCTCCTTCAAATATTAGGATTTTTCTTAGGGCTTAAAATCTTAGGGTTATTTCTTTATCCCATAATTTCAATCATGAATTTGTAGATAAACAATTGTAATTTAACTGTGTTCTTAAAAATACCTAGCTTTATTTTACATATTCATGCAATTCAGTTTTGTTACCACAAGGTAGAATTTAATATTTAATAAAACCGATAACTGGGTAATGAGGCCACAATCTCAAGTTTATGACTGATTTTTCACAAAGTCAGTCATTTAGTTCTAAAGACTGAAAGATGAAAAGACATTGCAGTGTTCCTATTTGCACCTGTTTCTAAGTGGAGATGACTTGATGTGATTCTCTGTCTCCCAGGCTATTAACAGCTTTTGCATCTCCATGCTGCTTCTGATTTTTCTCTTTCATAGATTCCTCTCTGCATGGTGTTTATTCTCAGATAAATGTCTCACTCTTCTCACTCCTTTGGATGAGCTTTATATTTTTTCCAGCATGATTAAGCGATGTGTTTTTACAATTTTACATGTGCTTTCTTTTGCTGTATCAATCATTAACTTATGCATAATTCCATATATTTCTTCTAGTACTACTATTATTTTTTCAGTATATTTAGATGCTTCTAAAAGATATCTTTCAGGGACTGCTTCTATTTGTACTGAAGCGAACCTTAGTTATTTGTGGAGTAGAGAGGGAAGTTGATCACTAAAGTTTATTTATTGATCCACAGGGACTACAGTTGGTACTTTTAAATGTTACCTTATTACTCTTTAAATAACAATTATGAGATAATTTTTTTACCTGCTAAAACTGTCCCTCAAAGAGGATGAATAATTTTTAAAAATCACATAACCAATGAGTGATAGAGTAGGGAATTTTATTTTATTTTATTTTTATTGAAATTCAAGTTAGTTAACATATAGTATATTATATGTTAGAGTTTATGTATAAAGTTTAGTGATTCATCATTGCATAACACCAGTGCTCATTTATCAAGTGCCCTCCTAATGCCCTTCACCAGATGGGTATGCCCCATCCCCCCATCCACCTTCCCTCTAGCAACCTTTAGTTTGTTCCCTATAGTAGAATCCCTTATGGTTTGCCTCCCTCTCTGTTTTTTATCTCATTTTGTTTTCCTTCCCTTCCCCTATGTTCATCTCTATTTTCTTAAATTCCACATATGAGTGAAATCTTATGGTATTTGTCTTTCTCTGGCTGACTTATTTCACTTGGCATAATACATTCTAGTTCCATCAAAGTCATTGAAAATGATAAGATTTCTTTTTTTTTTTTTTCATTCTTTTTAATGGCTAAAATTTCATTGTATGTATATACCACATCTTCCTTATCCATTCATACATGAATAGACATCTGGTCTCTTTCTATATTTTGACTATTGTGGACATTGCTGCTATAAACATTGGGATAATGTACCCTTTTACCTCTATTTTTGTATCTTTTGGATAAATATCCAGCAGTGCAATTGCTGGGTTCTAGGGTAGTTGTAGTTTTAACTCCTGAGGAACTTCTATACTGTTTTCCAGAGTGGCTACACCAGTTCGCATTCCCTCCAGCAGTGTAAGAGGGTTCCCCTTTCTCCACATCCTCTCCAAGATCTGTCATTTCCTGGATTGTTAATTTTAGCCATTCTGACAGATGTGAGATGGCTTCTTGTGATATTGATTTGTATTTATTTCCCTGATGATGCGTAATGTCTAGCATTTTTTCATTGTCTGTTAACTATTTGTATGTCTTCCTTGGAAAAATGTCATTCATGTCTTCTGCTCATGACTTGGCTGGACATTCTGTTTTTGGGGTGTTGAATTTGATAAATTCTTATAGATTTTGGATAATAGCCCTTTACCTGATACGTCATTTGCAAGTATCTTCTCACATTCTGTAGGTCGCCTTTTAGTTTGGTTGATTGTTTCCTTTGATGTGCAAAAGATTTTTATCCTGATGAAGTCCTAAAAGTTTAAGAATAGGCAATTTTTAAAATCGGGTTTATTTTATCCCAAATACCTTATTTTCCTATCAAACTATATTCAGATTTTGACTGTGTCCCAACAGACTATATAATTTTCTCATTATTTTTTGTGGTCACTTTAGGAATTAAAATATGTACCCTTAAGGTATTATAGTCTACTAAGAGTTAATATTACACACAATTTTATGTAAAATATATGAGTATTATATTTAATTTACCCAATATTTTATGCTGTAGTTGTCATATACATTACATCATCATATATTATGAACACAGAACAATAAAATATTTTCTCTTTTAAACAGATGCGTCTTATAAAGGACATAAGACAAAAAAGATAATTTTAAAAAGTAAACTCTTAGTTACTGTTTCCAATAATCTTCACTTGTTTTTATAGTTATGTCTGGTTTTATTTCATCTGATTTCCTCTGATGTTATTATCCTTCAGCTTGAACTATTATTTCTTATACTGCAGGTCCACCAGCAATACACTGTTTATTTTTGCTTATCTGTGAGTGTATTCATTTTGCCTTAATTTCTGAATTTAACTTCCTGAATACAGAATTATAAATTGTCAGCTTTATTTTAGAACTTTAAAGATTATATTCTATTGTCTCCTTGACTCCATGGTTTCTGAAGAGAAGTTAACCATTATTAATCTTATTGTTTCTTACTAAGTAATGTGGTATTTGAGTTTTTTTTTTCTTATGCTTAATTTTAAGTATTAATTTGACTGTAATATGTGCATTTGTGTGTTGTGCTTATATTTATCATGTTTGGGGGTTCTTTGAGTTTCTTAATTCCCCATTTGGGATATATGTGGCCATTATTTCTTCAAAGGTTTTAATTTCAACATTCTCCCTTGTTTCCCTTTTTTGGAATTAAAATTACACATATATGAGACCATTAGATATTTTTTATAGGTCATCAACTCTCCATTGTTTTTAAAAATATTTTTCTTTCTTTTTTTTAGATTAGATAATTTCTATATATCTATACCTAAGATCACCAAATTTCTTTTTCTGTCATCTCAATTTGCTGTTAAGACATTGCACTACTTTTGAATTCTAGATATTTTACTCTCTACTTCTAGAATTTTCCTTTAATTCTGTTGAGATTTCCCATGTCTTTATTCATTAATAGCAAACTCTTCCTTAAGTCATTGAAAATCCTTACCATATCTGCTTTTACTAAACAACACTCTGGGTCACATCAGGATTGGTTTCTATTAACAGCTTTTTTTCTGAACTATATCTCTGTTCTTCTACATGTTTAGTAATTTTTATTGCTTAGACACTGGGAACACTATGTTGTAAAGGCTCTGGTTTTTGTTTTTGTTTTCTATTGGAGAGTGTTTATTGTTGTTATTGTTCTTGTAGACAGTTAACTTACCTGGACTGAAACTATAAAACGTGTTTCCTTTCAGGTGAACAGGAAATTAAATTTCTGTTCAGTTGTTCTATCCTTCTACCTGTTGGCTTCTAACTCATCTATTTAGAATGCCTTCAGGCATACATAGCTCAAATATCAGCCAAAAATTTGGTAGAGTTTAAGCACAGTGTTTGTGGTTCCTTCCATTCTGTGACATCTCTAACTTCCAGGTTCTCTGGCTGTTTTGAATTCTGTTCCTTAATTCCTCAGAAACATAATATGACAGGTTTCTCCTTTGGTTTTATTTCTCTGCTTTATTTAATGAGGGGAATGACCTCAGGAAAAAAAAAACATAAAAACATGATTTTTACTAGTACTGGTCCATTCTTTCAAGGTTCTACCCTTCTCAAATTTCTGTTTGTTTTTGCAACTCTGTATTAGCTCCAATTGTTGTCTTTTATATTTCCTCTAAAGGTATGATTGGTAATCCATGTTAAGGTTGATTTGATACAAGAACCTGTGTCATACTTGGAAAAATTTTTCTACCCTATTTATTTACTTACATGAAATATATCTTTAAATGAATGCAGCCTCCTAGTCTCCTGGTGAAATTTTCCGACTTGTTGTTCAAAGCCCCTTTTCCATATATGTATAATCTTTTACTCAATTTATCCCAAGAGGTATTAGTTTTCCAATTTGATTATTTTTAATGGAATTTATTTTTAAAATAGTTCAAGCTGTATGAAAACATAAGATGATGGTAATAGACTTTCCAAATAATCACATCCAGCTTCCTCTATTATTAGCAACTTACGATGGTGTGGTGTATTTGTTATGATTAAAGAATCATTATTCATTTTTATCTAACATTATTCATTGTATCTAACTTTCTTTTTACTGTTTCATAACCTATTCTAGGATACCACATTATCATTTAGTCATTAGAACTCCTTAGTTTCCTCTTGATTGTGACAGTTTCTTAGGCTTTCCTTATTTTTGATTACCTAAATGACATTGAGGAGTACTTATCAAGTACACTGAAAATTGAAATTTTTCTGGAATTATTTTCCATGGATAGACTGGATTTATGAATTTTGGGAAGAACAACTAGGTAAGGTGTTATTTCCATTAGCACTTATCAAGGGTTCATATTGTCAACATGATTTCTTACTATTGACGTGAACCTTGATCACCCAGTGAAGCAGAGTCTGTTAGATTATTTTACTATCAAGTTATTCCCACATCATTTTTCTATATATTATTCTTTGAAAGGAAGTAACCATACACTGTTCACACTTACAGAGTGGGGAATTATGATTCCTCCTCTAAGGGTGGGTATCTCCTGTCAAAGAGTGATGGAATAGCTATATTAATTTCAAACAAAGCAGACTCTAGAACAAGAAAATGATCATAAATAAAGAAAGGAACTACATAATGAGGAAGAGTAGAGTTTTCCAAGGAGATATGACAATTATTAGTGTGTATACATCTTTTTAAAAAAATTTTATTTTTTAAATTTCTTTTCAGTGTTCCAAAATTCATTGTTTATGCACCACACCCAGCGCTCCATACAATATGTGCCCTCCATAATACCCACCACCAGGCTCACCGAACCTCCCACCCCCCGCCTCTCCAAAACCCTCATATTATTTTTCAGAGTCCACAGTCTCTCATGGTTTGTCTCCCCCTCCAATTCCCCTCAACTCCCTTCTCCTCTCCCTTCCCATGTCCTCCATGTTATTCCTTATGCTCCACAAATAAGTGAAACCATATGATAATTGACACTCTCTGCTTGAGTTATTTCACTCAGCATAATCTCTTCCATTCTCGTCCATGTTGATACAAAAATTGGGTATTCATTCTTCCTGATGGAGGCATAATACTCCATGATATATATGGACCACATCTTTCTTATCCATTCATCCATTGAAGGGTATCTTGGTTCTTTCCACAGTTTGGAGACTGTGACCATTGCTGCTATGAACACTGGGGTACAGGTGGCCCTTCTTTTTACCACATCTGTATCTTTGGGGTAAATACCCAGGAGTGCAATTTCAGGGTCATAGAGTAGCTCTATTTTTAATTTCTTAAGGAATCTCCACACTGTTCTCCAAAGTGGCTGCACCAACTTGCATTCCCACCAATAGTGTAAGAGGGGTCCCCTTTCTCCACATCCTTTCCAACACATGTTGTTTCCTGTCTTGTTAATTTTGGCCATTCTAACTGATGTAAGATGATACCTCAATGTGGTTTTTATTTGAATCTCCCTGATGGCTAGTGATGAACATTTTTTCGTATGTCTGTTAGCCATTTGTATGTCTTCTTTGGAGAAGTGTCTGTTCATGTCTTCTGCCCAATTTTTGACATGATTATCTGTTTTGTGTGTGTTGAGTTTGAGGAGTTCTTTATAGATCTCAGATATCAGCCCTTTGTCTTATTGTCATTTGTGAATTTCTTCTCCCATTCCGAGGGTTGCCTCTTTGTTTTGTTGACTGTTTCTTTTTCTGTGCAGAAGCTTTTGATCTTGACGAAGTCCCAAAAATTCATTTTTGCTTTTGTTTCCTTTGTCTTTGGAGACACATCTTGAAAGAAGCTGCTGTGGCTGATGTCGAAGAGGTTACTGCCTATGTTCTCCTCTAGGATCTGATGGATTCCTGCCTCACATTGAGGTCTTTTATGCATTTCGAGTTTATCTTTATTTATGGTGTAAGAGAATGGTTGAGTTTCATTCTCCTACATGTAGCTGTCCAGTTTTCCCAGCACCATTTATTGAAGAGACTGTCTTTTTTCCACTGTATATTTTTTCCTGCTTTGTCGAAGAGTGAGTTGAGGGTCCATATTTGGGCTCTCTACTCTGTTCCACTGGTCTATGTGTCTGTTTTTATGCCAGTACCATGCTGTCTTGGTGATCACAGCTTTGTAGTAAAGCTTGAAATCAGGCAACGTGATGGCCCCAGTTTTGTTTTTCTTTTTCAACATTTCCTTAGCAATTCGGGGTCTCTTTTGATTCCATACAAATTTTAGGACTGTTTGCTCCAGCTCTTTGAAAAATGTCCATGGAATTTTGATCGGAATGGCATTGAAAGTATAGGTTGCTCTAGGCAGTATAGACATTTTAACAATGTTTATTCTTCTAATCCATGAGCATGGAATGGTCTTCCATCTTTTTGTGTCTTCTTCAATTTCTTTCATGAGTGTTCTGTAGTTCCTCGAGTACAGATCCTTTACCTCTTTGGTTAAGTTTATTCCCAGGTATCTTATGGTTCTTGGTGCTATAGTAAATGGAATTGATTCTCTAATTTCTCTTTCTGTATTTTCACTGTTAGTGTACAAGAAAGCAACTGTTTTCTGTACATTGATTTTTTATCCTGCCACATTACTGAATTGCTGAATGAGTTCTTGTAGTTTTGGGGGTGGAGTGTTTTGGGTTTTCCATGTAAAGAATAATGTCATCTGCGAAGAGAGAGAGTTTGACTTCTTCATTGCCAATTTGGATACCTTTTATTTCTCTTTGTTGTCTGATTCCTGTTGCTAGGACTTCTAATACTATGTTGAAGAAGAGTGGTGAGAGTGGGCATTCTTGTCGTGTTACCGATCCCAACAGGAAGGCTGTGAGCTTTTTCCCATTGAGGATGATATTTGCTGTGGGTCTTTCATAGATAGATTTTATGAAGTTCAGGAATGTTAGATAAAAATGAATAATTTTAGTTTCAGTTGAGCCCTGATTTGTGACCCAGTATGTGGTCTATTCTTGAGACGGTTCCATGTGCACTTGAGAAGAATGAGTATTCTGTTGTTTTAGGGTGGAATGTTCTGTATATAACTGTGAGGTCCATTTGGTCCAATGTGTCATTCAATGTTCTTGTTTCTTTATTGATTTTTTGTTTGGATGATCTATTACTGAGAATGGAACATTAAGATCCCATACTATTAATGTATTCATATCAATATGACTCTTTATCTTCATTAACAGTTGTCTTATGTAATTGGCTGCTCCCATATTGGGGGCATAAATATTTACAATTGTTAGATCTTCTTGGTGCATAGACTCTTTAAGAATGATGTAGTGTCCTTCTGTATCTCTGGCTACAGTTTTTAGTTTAAAATCTGATTTATCTGATATAAGAATCACTACCCCATCCTTCTTTTGAGGCCCATTGGCATGAAAGATGCTTCTCCATCCCTTCACTTTCAGTCTGGATGTATCCTCAGGCTCAAAATGGGTCTCTTGTAGACAACATATAGATGTGTCCTGTCATTTTATCCTATCTGCAACCCTGTGCTGTTTTATGGGTGCATTTAGGCCATTCACATTGAGAGTGATAAAAAACCCAAGAATATCATTGAGGAGAAATTTATGGAGACAATCTATAGAAGCAATGACTTCACAGGTAACACGATGTCAATAGTGTGTATACATCTCACAAGAGATCATCAAAATATGTAACATAAAAGGTGTTAGAAGTCTAAGAAGAAATAGACACACCCACTACCATTGTTGAAAATATCAGCACTCTTCTTTCAGTAATAAATAAATCAATCAGGAAGAAAATTAGGGGGGACATATAATTTTGTTTTGTTTTTAGTAAGGACATATAGTTAATAAGACTTTAATTGGCATTTATAGAATACTCCATCCAATAATAGTGGCAGGTATTTTCTCAGCCTCACATGGAATATCCATTAAGATAAGTTCTAGGCATTAAACACACCATTACAAATTTAAAGAAAATGGGAATTTTACAAAATATATTTTCAGGTAAAGAAAAAATTAAACTAGAATTCAATGACAGAAAGATAGCTGAAATATACCAAAATATTTGGAGATTAAAAACATATCTCCTTAAATAACACATGGGTCAAAGAACCTTCAAGAAAAATAGTTTGAACTAAACCAAAATGAATATACAATTTATTAAATGTGTCATATGTAGTAAAAGCTCTATTTGTAGGAAATTTATAGCATTCAATGCATATATTAGAAAAGAAAAAAATATGTAAAATCCATTTTACCTTTTGCCTTAACAAGCAAGACAAAGAGGAACAAGACTAAAATAAGCAGAAGAAAATGAAAAACAAAAATTAGAGCAAAAATCAATGATGTTAAAAACAGGAATAAAATAGAGAAAATCAATATATCCAAAGTCTCTCAGTTTTTTTTTTTTCCCTTACAAATGAATATGCCCCTCCACAAAAGATTCTCTTATCCTTAAAATAATGTGGGTACTATTGCATAGATGTATGCCTCAAATCACATGTTGACTAAAGTGCTTGAACCCAAGGCTCCAGATACAACTTGGTTATATTTATTGGTGCAAAATTTGTTATCCACCTTTTTTCAGCATCATCTTAGAAGGAGATTATTTTTTTTTCCTATAACTCTCTATACCAGGAATTCAAAGTATCATATAAATATACAATGTTAAGGAGTTGGTGATTTTCAACTCTAAGGTTTCAAACCTTAAGGTTTGTGTGAATCATCCATAGATATTGTAAAAGTCCTGATTCATTAGGTCTTGGATAGAGCATGAGATTATCTTTAAGAATCTTCATGCTGGTGTCAATGTTGTTAATCCTTTGAGGAGCAGGGATGTAGTCAATGATTCTCATCTCACATCACAGGAAATAAAGTTTCAGAGAACCTGCTGTAATTTATCCCAAAAGTCTTTCAGAATAGACTATTCAAATATATAAATCTAAAGCAATAATCTTGAGTGCAGATTTACTTTCATTTCTCAAAGTTGCTATGATAGAAGGAACCTTCTTGACTAGATCACTTGTTATATTACTTTCTGAGTTTGTTTGGGATATACTCAAATTTGATCTACATGATGTTTGCTTTTAATTTGGCATAATGTGCTTGTATTACATGAAGATTCAGTCAAAATCTAAAATAGATAATGAGCAATTTTCCAAGATGTCTGAGGAATTGTAGTACAAAGAAGTCGTTACATAGAATTCTAACCCTCCAGAATACTTGGGATTAGCTGAATGTTGCCTCCCTTATTGGTCAGTCTTACCTGTCTATAAAAGAGAAGGATGACTGAGGGGAAGTATATGCTGGGTCTGAAGTATTCAGAATGTTCATTGCAAATACAGCAGGTAAGGTTGCAGCTATCCTGGATAAAGAAAATTAATGATATATTCTTCTTAGATCATTGTGTAAAAGAATTATGTAAATATTTAAGAGGAAGCAAAGCTGGAGGAATCCTGAAGTTATCAGAATAACAACACATTTTTCATAAACCAAAGAGCAGATAGAAAAGAATAATCTACTTGCCTCCAATCTATCATAATATCTTTTATCAATATTCTATAAAGGTAAAAAAGTTAAATTATGTTCTGGTTTTTTTTGTTTGTTTGTTTGACATATGAGCTAATATGAGTATAATAAATAACTAAGTAAACTTGTGCTTCTGGCTTATTGTTCATAAATTCACATCATATGGTCATCAATAACTAATGGGCAGGTGTAGATGTTCTTTGTTTACTAAATCTTTTCAGGGGTAATAGTGGTTTTATCTGTAAAGTTATTGCTTCCACTCCTCTTTATACCAACCTAAGGATTTTATGTTTCTGGATATTAGCAATTAAATCTAACAGTGGCTTTCTTGATATTGCCTCAAAAAACAAAAAGTAGGGGTGCCTGGGTGGCTCAGAGGGTTGGGCCTCTGCCTTTGTCTCCTGACATGATCTCAGAGTCAGAAATCTCAGGATCTCAGCCCCTCATTGGGCTCTCTGTTCAGTCGGGAGCCTACTTCCCCCTCCCTCTCTGCCTGCTTCTCTGCCTACTTGTGATCTCTTGCTCTCTGTCAAATAAATAAACAAATTTTTTAAAAAAGTTTTTAAAATTAAAAAAAAAAGTATTTCATTTACCTGGGCTCAAAATTATTTATAGTCCTTAGCTCCTCTTTCAATAGTCGAGAAGATTAAAAAAGTGCTATGCTATGGCTGACATGAATTTTAGTTAGGAAATATTTATATAGCAGTGGCTCAGAGAATAAAGGTGGATTTGATATGGTAATAATGGAATTCACTTAGACACCTATTCTGAAATTTTCAATTCTGATGTTTTTCAGTAGCTTTTTATAAATAAGTCTTTTGAGTGCTCTGGAATATTTGAGATCTCAGAAATTATTGTTACTAGGTCTTTATGTGCAGATATAAGAAGTGTGGGTATATGTGATATAGGTGAATGTGTATTTATATAAAGACTCATATATGATGAATGAAATATATAGC
Source organism: Martes martes (assembly GCF_963455335.1). Classification (NCBI taxonomy): domain Eukaryota; kingdom Metazoa; phylum Chordata; class Mammalia; order Carnivora; family Mustelidae; genus Martes; species Martes martes. The sequence continues at coordinate 18,779,683 of NC_137888.1, forward strand.
AATATTGTATTTCTGATACTGAGTAACTAATATTCTCAATAACTTGTTTCTGGTTATGTCCATGAGCTATTACTTGCTTAAATGTCAGTATATTAGAATTCCAGGATTCTATACTCATCTATTTTATATTTTCTACAATTCACTATGTTTGTGAGGATTAAATAATATTGAATGCTTAAATGACACTAATTTTCATATGCTGCTTGAACTGTCTTACATATTTATACTCATTCAATACCCACTTCACCTCTATGAGTAGATCCTAGTACTGTCCCTCTTTGACAGATAAGGATATGTCTAGTAGTACAGTTTAATATGCAATTATATAGCTTTGGTCTTAAAATTAGCAGTGGTAAAATCACAAATTTTATTTTATATTCTCTATGGTACTTCAAAAAAGACTTTGATTTTTTTACTTTGTTTTTGGCTCTTTTTTTCTGCATAATTTTGACCCATTTTTAGTTAATCCAGTTTTATAGTTAAACTTTTAAGAATCAACCAGATACTTCTTGATAGAGTGGCTGAAAAATTCTCACTATGTTGTTAAATGTTTTGTCATGCCTTCTGACAGCATAAATATTATAGATATAAAAATCATCTAAGATTTGTTTACATATTACAATAAAAACTAAAATGAGGGTTTGAAAAAACTCTATAGTTATATTATATATCCAAGTATGACTTTTGGTTACTCTTGTATTCTTATGAGAGAAGTTGAACACCTCACTAGTTACAGCTATTTATCTATTGCTATAATTCGTATTTATCAGATAAAATGCATATTGGATTAAAATGACAATTTAATAGTTGCATAATGACAGTCAGCTACAGTAAACAAAATGAAATGTCTTTTATAAGGCTTCAGGGTCTTCTCAAACAAACAGATCAGTTAAACTAATAAAATGTTGGAACAATAAAATTACCTATTTAACAGAGCTTTGGTATGTTTTGCTAAATTGCCCAGACACATTTGAGATCACTGGGCTTGGAGTTTTCTAAGAGTTAATGATTTGAATTATCATCTGGGATATTTAAATGTTTTTCTTCCAGGTTCTCTAATGTAAATCTTTGTATGGATGGTTTATGCTTTGAAACCAGAAACTGTTTCTGTTTCACTCTCAAAATCTCAATTAAAGAATGAAAACTTTATGACTTATGTTCTCCCAAATGGTCACAAATTCACACATAAACTGGCCAGGTTAAATGTTTGGATAAGAAATTCCTGATTAAACAGGAAGATTTAGGTAAAAAATGGAAGAGAAAATAATTTTCAGTACTTACGCTTTTATTTTCAAAAGAGGCAATGTTATGAACATTTGAGGTATCTCCCAGCAGAGTAGATTTGGGGGATTTTCTTAACACCACACCCTGAGAATCTGTTATTACTAGAAAGCACGTAAAGACAATATTACTATTTTTTCCCCACAGCAAGTCATAATGAATAAAAAAATGCTCTTTGATTATCATTTATCTCTAGATAGAAAAACTGATAAATGCTTCATTGTCTCTACCATACCTTTCAGGAGACTACCAAATAAGAGTTCATACTAAGTACCTAAAATTGTGTGGTTTGTCTCTTTTCCTGCTGAGTTACAACATTGAGTCATTTGCTGTGTTTATTATAGCTTTCAGAATTCCTGTTGAAATATTGTTCTGCCATTTTTGGCTATTAGATTTAGTTTCCAGAAAAACACTAAACCATTTATTTAGCAAAACTGAACAACTGTTAAATAGTTATCCTTGGCTTCCAATTTTTTCTTTGATTCTAGAATATTATTCAGGAGAATAAAATCTTTTCTATTCATTTGGCTCAAAAATGGTTGAATCTGGGAGTGGGTATTTCTGGTTGCACATGATTAAACACAAATATTAAATACACACATTTATTTCTACTCCTAGGAGAGGAGAGATGAAGGGATAAATATTTTTGGAACATGCACCGTAGATGAATGGTCAAAGAAAAAGGTTAACAGGCTGGCTGAGCTTTTCCTTTGGCCTCTGGGATGCCTGAGTATTGGAGGCTTTACAGGGTGAACTGTGTTCTTCCAAAATTCATATACTGAAGTCCTAACCGTTGGTAACTCAACATGTGACTGTATTTAAAGATAGGATCTTTGAGGAGGGAATTAATGTTAAATGAGTTTATGAAGGTGGTTCATAATCCAATATGGCTGGTGTACTTTTAAGAAGAGAAGATTAGGGCATAGGGTCACAGAAGACAGGGTGTGTGAAAATCCTCTAATTGATTCCTCACCTCTAATTTGTTAGTGACTTATAAACAATGAGTTTCAGCAGCATCAAAGAATGCAAGTGTCTGGATAACTAGCAATATAGAAAAGTCATAGGGACCCCTAGAGGGTCCCTATAGGGACTTCCTAGAGTTGAGGTGATTCTTACTCACTCAGTATCATCTTTGTAACCATATCTGGGAGTCATGAGACCTTGGTTATGCTGTTGTACCTGCCATGACTCCTTTCCCTCCTACTTTCCTTCCTTCCTTCCTTTCTTTTTCTAAATATTTTATTTATTTTAGAGATAGAGAGAGATAGAGAGTGAGAGAGAGTAAGAGAGAGAGTGAGAGAGAGAGAACAACTTGGGGGAGGCACAGAGGGAGATGGAGAAGCAGACTCCCCACTGAGCAAGGAGACTGATAGAAGGCTCAATCCCAGGACCCTGGGATCATGACCTGAAGTGAAGGCTGACACTTAACCAACTGAGCCACCCAGGTGCACCTTTATTCTTTCTTAAACCTAAGTAAACTTTGTATTTAGTGCCTACTGTGCCTTGTGACTTTTAGACTCTAAATCCAAGACCTCATCTCTTGTTTGAGCAGAGTAGGAGCTGTTAACCAACTCAGACAATCCAAAGGAGAATTAATAAGGAATGAACTCACTTGCCTTGCAGAATGCAAGACAGGCTCTATATTTGTTACAAGTTTTACCACAGAAGAAACAGAAAACTTGGTAAGTTGTGGAATGAAAACTGGTGGGCGGTAGAAATTTATATAAAGAGCAGTGGACGCTTGAGCCCTTCTCAAACCCATAAACAAGATAACTTGCTCTCGGCCTTCTTTTCTCACTCCATCCCCTTCCCAATCTCTGACAGAATTCTATCTTTTAAAGAAATTAAACCAGTAAGGACAACTCAGGAATACCAGTTATCGTGGAAGTCAACAATCAGTTAGATGGTTGAAAGTGAGTGAATTAAATAAAGTCTGATTACAGATTGGTGGAAACTTCAGTCTCTGTTTCCACCTGATCTTAGAATTCATGCAGTCAGATATTATTTCTTTTACACTGTATGTTATTTTGCACAAAAACTAGTTGTAGAGAAAATTTGTGAGATCCTGATATTTGGTGATCCACAAATAAAGCCTACTTGCCACAAGATTACCTTCCAATAAAGCCTACTGGTTGACAATTTGATCCCATATCAATTTCTTCCCATACTATAACCTCTTAGGCACTTGTGGTTAAAAAGCTATTAGAGAATGTACTCCATAAATATAAAAAAGGTAAACTAAGAAAGAGTGAGAAACTTAGAATGAAACAAAGATTACACACAGGGGAACAGAAAGAAGCAGTCCTGTATCAACATCTCTGTAATGGGCCAGGAGAATAACTACATCAGACTGTAGCAGCTAAACCCTAGGAAGAATGTCATGGAGTGGGGAGTGGGGGAAGATTAGAACAGACAGATTATATCATTCATTTGATCATGTAAAAATAATAGTAAGAATTGTGTAAGAGCTCCAAGTATGAGTTTGGAAACAGTCAGTGGTAGATATTACAACACACACACACACACACAGAGCACAAAACAAAGCAAATGAAAAAAAAAAAAAAGAATCAGTTATCAACTCCAGGAAAAACAAGTTTTAATAAACGGGATTATAAATGAAAGTTTTAAGAAATGGAAGTTTAATCATATACTACTATTTTTGGTAGTGGATAATTTTACAGTTATTTATTTTTAATTAATTTATTTATTTAGAGATTTTTATTTATTTATTTGAGAGAAAGAGAGAGAGGGTGTGTGCATGATTAGGGGAGAGGGGCAGAGGGAGAGTAGACTTCCCACTGAGCAGGGAGTCCTCTGACAGGGAGCTCAATCCCAGGACCCAGGAATCAGGACCTGAGTTGAAGGCAGACGGTTAATTGACTGAGTCACCCAGGCGCCCCTAACTCAGTTATTTTAGACTTAAGCTGATAAATAGATTTTGCTTCAGCTTTTAGGAAATTAAAAACAAACCAGAAAACCTCAACAAATTAAAACTGAAACATCAGTACCAAATAAAAGACAGGCCTTAGAAATTGTGAGGTTATTTGCATGCAGTTTATGTTGTAATTCCCAGGAACACATTTGATTTTTTTTGCACTCTTTAATGGAAGTATATTTTATTCCTGCTGACAGCAAGAATAACTGCTTTGAACATCACAAAAGCAATTGTGTGAGAAGTTCAACATGACTTTATTGTCCTACCACTATAGTCTCTGCATTTCTTCTCGCATATTTAAATGTGAAAAAGCAGATACATTCCTGGTACTTAAAAAAAACACGAGATTTTGGTAAGGGCAGCGTGACATATTCAGGCAGAACATGCGCCTTCTTTATTTCCTATTTTTCTCCGTCTAAAATACTTAGGGGCAGTATTTTACAGCCACTTGATAATTTGTGTCTTTGTAGAAGAATGATCTGGAGTAGCAATAATTATGTTAAAAAAACCACGAAAGACCAGCTTCTTCTAGCAATATGGATAAAATCAGACCTTGTCTGGTTTCTAACATTTGCTTCCCTGCTTTCCTCACACTCATCTCCCACTTGCAGCTTCACGTATATTTCAGCCCCTAAAATGAACCTTATTTAATTAAGAGAAACTGGACTGAAGACAGTCTCTGATATTCAGCAGTGAGTCAATCACCTCATCTGCCTGTGTGATTTGGTGGGCTTCGCACGGAGTGACCTCCCTTCTCCGGTGCCTCCTGGACAGCTCCTGTGGTTCAGACTCACTTGAAGCACTGCCCCCATCCACACTCAAAACTGGTTGCCTATCGCCCCCTCCGCTCTGTCTACCTCTATTACCGGTTGATCACATCACATCACAGCAGCTTCCATGTTTGAGAAGCAGATGATTGGAGTCTTCGAAAACAAGAGTGAGGTATCTTTCTTCATATCTTCCTTCAACGGCTAAGGTAGAGGCACATGCAAGGACTTAAAGGATGCTTGCAAAAGGGCTGAATGAGTAATTGATAGAATTCCTTGCAGATTCAGTAAATGAGGGAGGAGACCAAGTAGCCTTGGGTGTCCTTTGGACCATGGGAAGTCCCAACCAGTTGACTCACTTTGCAGCATCAGTAATGTTATGATAAGGCCTGGCAGAAGCTGTAAGAGACCACTTCACTTGATTGGTTTCACTTTAGGGCTCTTTTAGTCGATCAACATTTCCTAGATACATTTTCACAGACTGAATTTTAGCACCAGAGAATATTTTACTTCTTTGCTTTCCCTTCATTTTAGGGATCTGTATAATAGATGTAATGCTGCTGAAAGCAAAGTTTAAAGAAATAGACAAAATAAGAAGACAGTTCTTAAAATTTTCTGTATTAAAAAAAAATCAAGGAAGGTAGCCTCTTTTCTTTGATAATCCAAGCTCCTTATTTTTAAGAGCTGCAATATTTCTTCTTCTTCCTCCTCCTCCTCCTCCTCCTTCTTCTTATTCCATTGTCTCCTCTTTAGTATGTAATTAGATCCAGTGGATTAGCTAGTGTTTTGGCAGAAGAAAAAAAATCGACTACTACTGAATTTTACCATCTCATTTATTGATTGTAACAGTTTATTATGAAGATTATTAAAACAATCAAGTGCTCATCTCAAATGGTTGTTGTTGAATAATGAAAAAAAAAAAAAACCTAAATTGGATTGACCATAAGCATCAGTTATTAGTTAGCTTAACTTATCCAGGTAACTTTACATACTGACTCTGAAGTTAAAAAAGATGAGAAAAAATTATTTCACATCATTTCAATTTCATTTAAAATACTTCTATTCTTTGTATTTTTGACATACTTCTGAATTATTTTAGAAAAAAAATTCTTATTCTTGAAAACAAGTAAAAGTTTCTTTTTATAAAAATACATTTTTTTAGGGGTGCCTGGGTGGCTCAGTGGGTTAAAGCCTCTGCCTTCTGCTCAGGTCATGATCCCGGGTTCCTGGGATCAAGCCCCACATTGGGCTCTCTGCTCAGCAGGGAGTCTGATTCCTCCTCTGTCTCTGCCTGCCTCTCTGACTACTTGTGATCTCTGTCTGTCAAATAAATAAAAATCTTTAAAAAGATACATTTTTTTATTTATTTGAGAGAGAGAGTCAGTGTGACCAGGGGAGGAGCAGAGGGAGAGGGACAAGCAGACACCTTGCTGAGCTCAGAGCCCGTCAAGGGGCTCAATCCCACAACCCCCAAGATCATGATCTGAGACAAAATCAAGAGTCAAATACCTACCTGATGATGCCACCCAGGTGCCCCGAAATGTTAAAAGTTTCTAAAAATCATTGCATTGCTATGCGTTTTCAAATTTTACCTTTAGTTATTTGTTACTTTTAGATACTTATAACTTATATTCATAACTTTTTTCTTCTGACAACTCCTGGGTCGTGTCCCAAATTCCAAGTAATAAAATTATTAAGGTATCTTTGGTCTTTATACATTAAGGTCTTAAACTATTTTTGGGTTTTCTGAGAATGCTACTAAAAATACAAAACATTGCCTCTTTACATTTTAAAATAATGGATAACGAAAATAAGTAGATTTGTTTGACATTCTCCATATTTTTGTTTAAAGAATTTAGGATTAAAAAAACAACAAATTTCAAATGAAGTTTACTTTTTCTAGATTAATTTCATAAGAAAATGTGTTAATATATTTCAGTGGTTGCATTTTTTTTTCAGGCTAAAAATATACTCAAATTTAAACACACAGACTGGTACAATAGTCTACAATTTTTTTTGTAGGTTTCAATGATTTTTTTAAGTCTTTATTTATCTGAGAGAGAGAGAGAGAGAGAGTGTATGAATGGTGGGAGGAGCAGAAGGAGAAGGAGAAGCAGATGCCGCACTGAGCAGGGAGCCCCACACAGGGGCTCGGTCCCAGGACCCTGAGATCATGACCAGAGCTGAGCGCAGACAGATACTTAACTGACTGATCCACCCTAGGCTTCAATGATCCTATAAACCAAGAATACTCATACTATACTTTAGGGTATAAAGGCTCTGGGGACTTTTTCAGTATTTTTACTATTTGAAACATATTCTTATTCCCAGGGTAATTATTGAGTATATTTTCCTGGATTGATTTTATGTTATATCTCCAAAGAAGGTCGTAATGACTCCAGCAATGGGGTTATGAATATATTTTGTTTATTACATATTGGTAGTCAAGGTGGATAGAAGGCTCAGCTTTTACAGGGACAGGAAAAAAAAGTTGTTTGACTTTTTAAAAATGTGTTTGAATTTTTATTTCCTCTCTTAAGGAGTCTCAATGTTCTTTTTCTGAGGATAGTATCATTCACTTCATCAAAACTGTTATTAAGGAGTCTTGCAAGTCATTGTATTTAATTCAGAAACTCCAAAGCCCATGTCACTGTCAATCTTCAGATAAGTTAGAAAGGACAAATGGAATTTTCAAACTTGAGCCAACTTTCAGAAATTTTTGGACTCTGTGAATATCATCCCCAATCCCAGAGGCTGCCTTAATACAGACTCATACAGTGAAATATTTTAAAGGCCTCATGTGATCATATTACTAAAAGATATCAGAAACTTTTTCTGTGAATATCTTGTGAAATAATTTCTTCACAAGTTACAACCTGGAAAAGACATTCAAGAATGTCCGCCCCTGAACCTTGAGTGGTCCTTGGAGTGTTGATCCTTGGATTCATATCCCTCAATTAAATAGACATCAGTCATTTTCAAGTTACTGAGACTGTGTCAGTAAAAGAACTCAAACTGAGAGTTTGAGGAGAAGCTTCCAGAAGCATCTAACAGCAGAAAAGAGAGAGCTTCTGCATGATACTTATCAAGCAGCTGACTGACAGCTAGAAGTGGACTATTTCTGCCCAAGTTTCATAGAACAAAATAAACAGAGCTATCAATTTTTATGCTTAATCTCTGTTTTTGTGTGTGTGTGTGTGTGTGTGCCCCTTTATATCTTCTTAGATATTTTCCTTTCCATTTGCTTATTTAAGATTTGTTATTTTTTGGGACACGAGGGTGGCTCAGTTAAGTGTCTGCCTTTGTCTTGGGTCATGACGCTGGGTCCTCAGATCTAGTCCTATGGTGGGCTCCTTGCTCAGTGGGGAGCCTGTTTCTCCCTCTGCCTGCCATTCCCCAGCTTGTGCGCTCTCTCTCTCTCTCTCTGACAAATTAGAAAAGTGTGATTTTTTTATGGACACGTAATACCTCTTAACAGTGATAAAATCCCTATTTGTTTTTGCAGATAAAATATCTTTTGATTAGCATTAACATAATTATATTATATATTATATATATTATGTTATATATTATACATAAAATAATTATATTATATTATAAGTTTCAGAGGTACAACATATTGATTCAATATTTTTATACATTACAAAATGATCGCCTCAATAGGTCTAGTTACCATCTGTCATTATACAAACTTATTCAAATAGTGACTATATTCCCCATGCTGTGTGTTACACACAAGTTACTTATTTATTTATTTATTGGAAGTTTGTACCTCTTGTTCCCCTCACCTATTTCACCTGTCCTCCTTTCTCCTCTACTCCCCCTTTTCCCCTCTAACAACCACCAGTTTGTTTTTTGTATTTAAGAGTTTGTTTCTGGCTTGTTTTTATTATTTATTTTTTTAAGACTTTACTTATCTATTTGAGAGAGAAAGAAAGAATGAGAGAAGGGAAGCATGAGAGGGGAGAGGTCAGTGGGAGAAGCAGACTCCCTGCTGAGCAGGGAGCCCGAGGTGGGACTCGATCCCCGGACTCCAGGATCACGACCTGAGCCAAAGGCAGTCGCTTAACCAACTGAGCCACCCAGGTGTCCCTGGCTTGTTTTTAAATCGTATTAGTGAAATCATATCTTATTTGTCTTTCTCTGACTTATTTCACTTAATACTTATTTGTCTTTCTCTGACTTATTTCAGTTAATACTCTCTGAGTCACTCCATGTTGTTGTAAATGGCAAGATTATTTTTTCTTTTTTATGCTTGCTTAAGATTTGTGACTTCTTTATAGACCCATAATACCTCTTGGCAATGATAAAGTCCCTATTTTTTTTAAAAGATTTTATTTATTTTTTTATTTGTTTAATTGGCAGAGAGAGAGACTGCAAGAAAGGGAATACAAGTAGGGGGAGTGGGAGAGGGATAAGCAGACTTCTTGGCAGGATCCTGGGATCATGACCTGAGCTGAAGGCAGCTGCTTAAAAGACTGAGCCACCCAGGTGCCCCAGTAAAGTCCCTATTCTTAATATTGCCTTTTCCATCCCCAGTAACTCCTTGATATAAATCTTAATATTTGAACAGTATTAGCTAACACTTTGGCTACAATATGTCATGAAACAGACTATTAAGTTTGTATTTTTTCATTTGGGTGCTTTATTTTTTTTTTCTCATGTATCAGTTTCTTGTAATAAATCTGTAGGTTTTCTAAGTGATTTTTTCATATGGTAAACACAACAGACCAGAGATCCAGAAATCATGACGTACCTAAGGTGGGAGTTTTGTTTCTGCACTGAAACAATCCATGTGGAAAATTCCTATTTGACAGATTTTTAACCAAACTTTTACAAATTAGAGTTTGGCAGATAATTAAGGAACTGATGATGTGTATTCCAAAACTGTCTTGTTTTTATAGAGCTTACAAAAAACGATGTCGCATTTATGCTCAATCTCCCACTTTTCCTTTAGATGTCTCCACTGATGCGGTTACCATGAAATTATCTCCTGGTGTTGCACCATTCTTGATCAGTAATTCCTAAACATTACAAAGTTATTCAACATTTCCAAGTCACAGTTTTGGTTGAAAATGGATCAGAACATAATAAGAAGTCTTACTTCGTTTTTTGATATTTGACTGCTAACGTCTTTTAAACCTCAAGCCTCCTTCTTGCCTTTCTGCTCCACTTTCAGGCAAACTGGTAAGAAATTCACTCTTTTTGGTGCTGGAGGGAGATCCAGACCATGCAGTTTCCTGCCCCTGTTCAGGAAACTCACTTTAACTTCATTTTTATTTTCATGTCTTTTGGCACTTTCTTTATTATTAAAAAAACCCAAAACTTTATCTTACTGTGATAAGAAACTTAACATGAGTTCTACCATCTTAATACATTGTTTCAGGTGTACAATGCAATTATTATTGACTGTAGGTACAACATTTTATGGCAGCAGATCTTTAGAACTTATTCATCTTACATCCTTGGAACTTTACACTCATTGATTTGTAACTCCCCATGTTACTTCCCTGTTCTTAGCCCCTGGCAACCACTACTCCACTCTTTGACTTTATGATTTTGACTATTTAAAATATCCCATGTATATGGGATCATGCAGTATTTGTCTTTCCGTGACTGATTTGTTTCAGGTACCATAATGTTTTCCAGACTTATCCATGTTATTGCATTTTGCATAATTTCTTTCTTTTTTAAGTTAATGTAAGTATTCCACTATAGGTATATACCACATTTTCTTTAACCATTCATCTATTGATAGACAGTGTTTCCACATCTTGACAATTGTGAATAATGTTGCAATGAACATGGAATGGTAATATCTCTTTGAGATCTGATTTCAATTCTTTTGGGTATCTGCCCAGTAGTGAGATTGCTGGATCATATGACAGGTCTATTTTTACTTTTTTGAGGAACCTTCATACTGTTTTCATTTTGCATTCCTACCACAGTGTGGAAGGATTGCAATTTCCCCACATCCTTACCTATACTTGATATCTTTGTTTGTTTACAATTTCTGTTAATAATCACCCTGACATGTGTCAGGTGATATCTCACAGTGGTTTTGATTTGCATTTCCCTGATGACTAGTGACAATGAACATCATTTCATATACCTGTTGACCACTGATATATTTTCTTTGGAGAAACATCTAATCGGGTCAGCCCTACTATTTAACCACAATAAAAAATCTGAGTCAATCTTCTTTCCTTGCTCTTTCAAGACATTTAAGACTTGTTTAAGAGGTTTACTCTATTCTCCCCAGAGACCCCCAAATCCAAGTCATAAACCCTTTAGTCCTCTTGGTATATGTGTTGTGTCATCAGTTTCAATACCCAAATCAAGTTTTGGGTGGGATCCATTGGGTATTTACAGAATGGCCACCAAAGATGGCATTAATATTTTCTCTAGTGGTGCCTGGGTGACTCAGTTGGTTAAGCATCTGCCTTTAGTTCAGGTGGTGATCTCCAAGTTCTTGGATCAAGTCCCATGCTGGGATCCCTACTCAGAGGGGTGTCTGCTTCTCCCTCTCTCTCTGCCTCTCCCCTCCCAGTTGTGTGCTCTCTCTCTCTCTCAAACAAATAAATAAAATCTTTAAATATATATTCTCTAGCTTTACTTGAAAAATGACCCAATCTGGGTACCAGGAAATTCTTAGGTAGATAAGACTGCAAACTGGTGAAAAAATTGTTTACTTCAGAAAATCTGCAAACCAACTTACCTGAGTTTGCTCATCTGGGCAAATAGTTATCTAATCAGCACAAGAGTCTGCTCACTTGGAAAAATAGTTTGCTGGTCAGGACAATAGCTCACCAAGATTTGCTTTAAGACTTTGGTTTTGGTATGTCCATCAATCTTAGGCCAGTATCTTATGAACTCTTGACATGAACTCTCAATCATTTTTTCTTGCCTTGTAAGTCTTATATTAAGACCCTGGAGTCCAGGAAGTAAAACCTATAAATACTCTTTCCTTTCCCTTTCTTTTCCTTTCTTCCCTTTTTGATACCATTAGGAGTTTATAAAGGTCATGTTTTCCAAGTCTGTTAATAAGTTTAATAAACTGAGTTTTGACTGATCAATAGTTTTTTTTTTTTTTCTTTTGAGGGGATGTGATCATTGTGGAGAATCTAGAATTAACACATATTACACCTTCCTTAAAACCTTAATTTTTTTCTAATTGCTCTTTGCCTGGCTTAACTAATCTATAAGTCACTGATGATTATTCAAATTGCAGCCATCCTTAATATTGACCCAAGTATTCCAAAGACAGTTTTTCTGTTCTGATTTATATTTGACTCTTAGTCCATAATCAGGCTAAATTTCTCATATACACAGGAATATGAACTCCTTAAGATCAAGAGACTGTGTGTCTGCTATCTGTGGCACCGAGATTTATACAGGAAGTACCCCATGAAATGTGTATTATGTTAATGAACTCCCATTGAATATGCTATTGACAAAATTCTTGACTTTATCACCCAACATATGGTGCTTCATATCTTGTGTGAGTTGTATTTATGTAGTTAATTCTTTAAACCAGAGGGCAGAACCAATTTGTGTAAATTATGTATAGTGCCAGAACCAAATCTAATATTGGAAACGAAGCACAACAAAGAGCTTTCATTCTCACGTTGCAGATATCCTATTTTTACTATAAAGCCCACAAGATTGCATTGGCATTTGATAGACATATTGTATTTCCTATCAAGTATATAATTAACTAAATACTTAATGTCTATATTCTTTCACCACCTACAGTGCTAAGTTATATGTTGTAGTATTTCTATGTCTATTGTTATTTCTTTGAACCAAGTCTAATTATTTTATTTCATTATTAGATTACTCCAGCCTCTCAAAATCATGTCAAATTTTGATGCTGTCTTATACCGTATTAATTATTCTTTTCGGTTTTGTGCTAATCATAGATTTAGTATTATACTCTCTAAATCTTATATTGATTATTGATGAACTTCAGAGCTAAACAGATCCAAGGAGAAAATTTTGTGTCCTGGATTAGAAGACCTATAATCATACTAACACCATTTGGTCATGTGTGTTTAGACTGGATACATGAGAGAAATCTGTGTAATTTGGAAAGTTCTGCAGATGTTTTCCCATTGTTGGATCAGAGTCTACAGATAATCAATATCTTTGAAATGAAACACTAAAGCTTCTGGTTTGTGTATAATTCTAAGACCCCATTCACTGATAGAATATTGATTCATTCTTCACATCTCATTTTAGACACTGTTTCTGGGAATCTTTCTGATTACGCCTTCCAAGAATGGTTAGGCACCTTATCTATATGTTCCTATAGGACTCTTTACTACACTATGACAGAAGTTTCATACTTTATTATAATTGTCTATATGCATGTTTATATTTCACACTAGAGTGTGAAAATTATGAGGGGGAACTTAAGTTTGTTCATGAATTATATCTGGAGCTTTTAGATTTGTGGCTGATATATATTCAATAAATATAAAATGTCATCTCAAATACATTCATATTATTTTTTAATGAATAAAGACACAAATTTCTTCATTTTCTATGACTTCCCTTGGGGACCTTAATTCCACTGGATATCAGACAAATTTAAGTTTGAATTGAAAAAAAAAAGGCTATTTTTTTCCCACTATATATTCCAAGTTCAATTTGGTCTCAGGACTGGTATTAAAGTATTTTATGGAGAAGATCACTTTTTCTAAGTCTTTCTGCCTTTTCACACACTCCCCATACTATTTTTCCTCTTTGCAATAATTATATGAAGGAGTGTACTGAGTCATATACAGAATGAACAAAAGTATGCTTCTAAGCCATGAAGTCTTTTGGATCCCATTGGCTCAGTGGAGTGCATGGTTTCTCTGTAATAAAGAATCTGGCTTGCCTTTGTCCCCAGTTCTGGGAAGTAGCTTCTAAATCCTTGAAAAATTTCCAAGTACTTAAGAGTTACTTATAGTGGGAAATGGTGGTTTATGCTAATGAGATGACTCACGATAGGACTCCAGATAGTGCTACTGAGAAAAGATTCTGGGTAGGGACTGGCCAGGCCAGAAAGACCAACCATATGGTTAGGGGAATACAGCTTTGAGCCATTTGGTGTCAACTCAGGAGACAGAGTTTAATTGTATAGCCAGTGACTCAATCAATCATGCCTACATAATGAAACCCTAATAAACGCTGGAGACCTAATCTCAGAAAATCATCTCCGGGTGGCAATACACTGTGTATGCTTTGTTACACGCTGATGTGTGGAAAGGGAGACATATCTTGATTTTATAAGGAGAAGACATTGGAAGCTTTGAGTGTGTAATCCTCTGAGACCCTGATCTATATGTCTTGTCTGATTTGAATCTTTTCTGCTGTCATAAAACTGTAGGAAGTACACACCTTCTTAAGTTCTGTGAGTCAGCTGTAACAATGATCAAACCTGAGGGTGTAATGAGAATCCTCAAATTTGTAGCCAGTTTGTCAGAAGTGACGGTGGCCCTGGAAACTCACAGGCTTATGGCTGGTGTCTGAATGAAGAGTAGTCTTATAGAGGATGGCACCCTTAACCCTTGAAGTTTGGCCTAAGTCTTGGTAGTTGGTCCTGAAGACCTTGCACTGATATTTTCTGTGTTGGTAAATTATGAGCAGTTCTTGTAATGACCCTCCATCTCTGCAGACTTACCATCCTTTGTAGAATGCCTATGGTCCTTATCCAGAGGATTCAGTTCATCTGAATGCCCTGAAAACATTAGGGACCAGAGTACACTGCTTGAGATTGGTACATCCATCTGTCATAGCTTCTGGCATGCTATTATTCTAACTTATTGAAATTGGTTGCATATTGCAGAGGCTAGTACTACCTCTGAAATTTCCAGAGTGGATTTGTGATGTGCCACCTAGACTCCCCTTCAGGACAAAAAGACTGAGTCCCTCAGATTCTTAGAATGTTGATATCTAAATATTCTCAGGTGACAGCTCTCTCTGGAAAATGCCCCATACTGGAATCAGCTGCTTTGACCAAGGTCACACCCCCTTCCTAGAGATAAGCTGCATGTGATGATGATAGCTGCAAGAATACAAAACTTATACCTTACCACAACATACATAATGCCGAAGAACCATGATAGCTGCAGAGTTCCTTGTAGGTTCTACTTAGGGTTTTGTTCGGAGGACATAACAGTTCAACCTCTCCTTCTGGCCAATCATGCTGATTGCATTTCTTCTTGAGGTTGTCATGTGCTCTCTGATAAAGTTCTTGCATGTTAATCTTATTAACATGCACAATGTGATGTTTATCATGTTATTATTAACATGTTTATTAACATGTTAATAACATGTTATTAACATGTTAATCTTGCATGTTAATCTGATTCCCAGGACCCCAACCTGCAGTCATCGTTGCCAGCACTGTTCAGAGAAATAAGAAATAGAATTTAGGAACTTAATCCTTTGCCAGCTCACATCTAGGTACTGTCATTAGTATTAGATGAGCACAGATGACTCTGGCATAAGGAGGTCAAACTGCTGTTAAAACTTTCTCTCACAGTGAAATGGCAGTGGAAGGTGAAAGGTATCAGTGGAAAGGAATAAGTGAAAAGCTAGGGCAATGTTTTACAACTTTGAGAGATGTGGGGTAAGTAACTACTGACATAAAGGACAATGAAATGAAGTGATTGTTGCTAAGTGCAGTAGATACTTTAAGAAAGATAACTAAAGGGTAGCAGTGATCAGACAGCAACTAAAAATTAAATGTGAAAGCTAAGGGACTGCCTTGGGTAATATAGCAGGCTCTAATTAAAGCCAGAGAATGATGAAAATGGAACAGGCCAAAGAATTTTTTTTTGAATGAAGTACTAAATCTTCAAAGAAATTTAAACAGTAACAAAGATTGTTCTATGTGAAGTCAAGGCTCTGACTGAGCAATAAAATGACTTAGTCATATGATGGAAACATCTGGGTTAACACATTAAACAATCTTATGTTCTCAGATCATGCCCCCCTGCTTCATGAAGAAGCAGCCCACTCCTGGGGCACCTGCGTGGTTCAGTTGATTGATTCTGGCTCAGGTCATGATCTCCAGGTTGTGAGACTCAGCTCTGCTTCAAGCTCTGTGCTCAGTGGGAAGTCTACTTGGGATTCTCTCTTTCCTGCTGCTCTCCCTACCTTCTCTCTCTCTCTATCTCTCTCAAGTACATAAATAAATTTTAAAAGAAAAATAAGAAGTAGCCCACTTTTCCTTAATAAAGTCTGGCATACTTCCTCCTCAGTAGAGTATCTCTGCTGTAGGAACATGTGTGTCTCATCCTCAAGATCTATCCTTATCTCCTTCCCTGGTTGTTGGGCTCTTAGGATTAAATCCCAACATAATTTAGCTATAGGAAGTGTTTGTTGGATAAGAGATTAAAGTGACTGTTACCCAAGGACCTGCTGGAAATAGTTACCCTTTTCCTGGGGAGAGAAATAAAGCGCATAATGTGAACATAACATAAACACTTCAAAGAAGGTTATGAGAGAAAATTTAAGTGCACGGCACAGAAAAATCATCCATAAAACATGTTTCTAAATGAATGAATGAATAACTCAGCTCATGTTACCTCCTCTATGAATATTCCATGTCCCATCAAGGCAGAAGTGCTTCTTCTTGTGCACACCAATAACCTCTTACTGATATTTCTATTGTAGGAGTTATTCCATTGCTGTTATTCTTCAGAGACCCGTCTCTTCTACCACTGGGGACAATTCTGGAGAATAGTGAGTAAACTTGATTAATCTTCAAATATAGAGTAGATAACTATCATAGCGTCTGCTTTTGAGATGAAACGTTGAAACCTACATAGTTATTTTTAATTCTAGGACCATTTGGACTGAGGAAACGTTGACTCATCTTTTAGGTCTTCTCTTAAACTCACTTTTCCTTAAAATGTTTTATAGTTTCCAAATAAATGAGTGAATGGGTGAATAAAGACAATTTTAAAAATTCAGTTGAGATGATTAAAACCTCTCTCAATGGTATCTGGCTGGTTGAATGGGTTTGATAGACCAGACATCCGAATATGTTTGAGTTTGAGTTGGCATGATTATACTAAAATGATAATACTAAGTGAAACTTTCTTTCCTCTACATCAGTCAGATAATGTTTTGGGAGACCCAATTCTTTGTTGCCCCACCAAAAATACATGACTTTGAGAAAATGAGTAATTCTAACCAATTCCATTTTGTTTACACCTAGTCATAATGACAGAATGTTGTCAAAATCCAGCTCTAGAAGTCAGGGTCATTATCTCCTACAAACACATGAACTCAAGCTGCTAATTTGAGGCTTAAGATAAGCTCTCAAAAGATAGCTGGTTGCAGTTTCTCTATGTAAGTTGAAGCCAACTAGCTTAAAGCAACTTAAAGACATTTTCTTGGCATCCAGGGAAGGAGACGCAATAATGCAACCATGCTCCTACTGCCTAGAACAGTGGTGAAACTTCATAATACTCAGCTCCAAGTGACAGATGCAAATTCTTGGAAATTGTGCTTAAAGGAAATTAATAAACTGGCTACATGATGAAGAGAACATCAAGTGCCGTGGTGGTACGTACATGAAAATATGGATTCAGCTGGTGCTGTTCAGAGATCAGAAAAATATATTTTTGTGTTACATCCAATCTGTGATGTTCCAATGAGAACATATGGCATCCAGTATTCCACTATCAAAGCTGATCTGCTCACTCTCAAAACGGCAAATACAACAGAAAGAGGGATTAGAGTCTCCGATTTATTTCATTCTTCCCAATGTTATATACAGGGGATTAAGGATGACTGATGCTGATACACTGAAACCACCAGTTTAGGCCAAGTAATTCTTGATAGAGAGAAATGACAGATACATCCAGCTGTGCACCTGGACACTGGGAAAACACTGATGAAACTCTGCTTTGAGTTTAGAAATGTTCATTCTGATAGATCTTGTATATATTTGAATTATGCAGGAAAGAAGAGAGCTGTGTGAAGTCTGTGATAAAAGGCACATTTGGAATGTCAAATTGGCATTTTCATAAGTATACTTTCTACTTGGGAATGAAATTGAATTAATTAGAAACATACACTACAGTGTTGTTTCTCAGTAGGTGTTTACAAATTTCCTTGCCAAAAAAATGGCACTTTAAAATGTCCACTCTGTTAGGGTGTGGTCACAGTGAGATTAGCACTGAGCTCTTTCAGCAAAGACATATTCTCGATAGTGAGTGTGTCAACAAAAAGGACAAATCAAACCTAGCTTCGTAACTAAGAACAATGGGCAGTACCCAATTTCTGCTGTCCTCAGACCCTAGCAAAGTGTCTGGAAAACATAACTGTAGCTTCGTAAATGTTTGGTGAATTGAATTACATATGTGAGGAAGATCAAGCAGATTACAGATTGCAAATTTGCCCTGGAAAGAAAAAAAAAAACAAAATAAAACAAAATGTCAAAGTGTGGAAATCATTGTAATATTTTTGACAATACTTGAAGACGTCAATTTATATATTAAATGTACTTATTTAGAAATAAAACTGAATGTAGTTACTTCTGTTTAAATAATACCTTCCAAAATCCATTTTCTTAAACCAAAGGGCCACTCTTTTGCCCCATCATGGGGTTTAAGTGATTAGAAATAGACTCATTTGATGTGTCTTCAATTCCATATTGATAGAGTCCCCAAATAAGCCATCATGATACTACTTAAGAATTCTACTTAGCGTTAGATTGTCTGTTAAATTGGTACATGACTGGATGATTTAATACCAGGAGAAAAATGATCTCCTTTGAAGAATAGGTATATTGTTTTTTTATCAGATCATGACAGTTAGATAATTTATGATGTTTCCATTTTTATCTTACCAGGATGCCCAGAACTAAATGCTCAATTAATAGAACTACTTAGGCATATGTTGATATATTTCTCTGACCTATTTTTATTTTCTCTTTATATTCTAATATTAGTAAAACCATATAAACCCACGCATATATAATAGGTTTGTAGGTGGGCACTAATCTACAGATATCTGTCATTATAAAGATATTAAACAACCTGAAAAAAATCTGTTGATTAAGACAAACAAGAGCTGAGGGTACTCAAACTGAATGAGATGTGAGGAATGACCTTAAAACTAAACACCAAACTCTGTTGGTCCTTGCAAAACATCATCACATTTTAAATACTTATTAAAGTCACCAGAATATTGGTCTCTATTTACCTTCAGTTTCAAAAGGAAGGATTAAATAAACATTTGTTCTTTTGAAGAAAATTTTATGTCCTAGTAAAGATAATTAATATTAATTTCTCCCCATTTATTAAAAGAAATAAAGCTTACGTACCATCTAGAATTATATTTTTCCTTTAATTCATTTCTATGATAATATGCAAACTCTCAAATTTATTAGTATTCATTTGTTTTTATCACATATATAGTAAATATTTGGTAATTATAGCATATGATATATAGCATATAAATCTATATGTACATAAACATATATTTATGTGGTATATAAAATAGGAAAATATTAGATATTACTTTGTTTATGAAGAATCAACAAAAAATTTCTTAATCTAAGAATTTGATAGTATTTTGTCAGGTTTCTAAAATTGAAACTTTGCTGAGTGGTATTTGCAGAATTCTTTTTCAAAAGAAAAATCTCAAACTGCACGAGGTAATGAATGTCTTCTTTAACCAGGAAATTAGAGTAAACCACCATTACTGTTATGTTGAAGATTACTATTAAAAAAAAAAAAAAGGTGGCTAGAGTCTAAAGTTAAGCTTTTAAAATGGAAAGCATTTTGTTTTATTTGATTTATTTTTTAACAGAAAGTATTTTAGATAAACTTGTATTATTTGCTTTGTTGGATAAGCTAATATGCTATGGAGTCCTGTGCTAACCAGTTTATGAAAGCAATTATTCTGGCATGTTATATAAAAGGTTAAAAACTGGGGCACCTGGGTGGCTCAGTGGGTTAAGCCTCTGCCTTCGGCTCAGGTCATGATCCCAGGGTCCTGGGATCGAGCCCCACATCGGGCTCTCTGCTCAGCAGGGAGCCTGCTTCTCCCTTCCTATCTGCCTGCCTCTCTGCCTACTTGTGATTTCTCTCTCTGTCAAATAAAAAATTAAATAATTAAAAAAAAAAAAAAAAAAGGTTAAAAACTGAGATCTGTAACATTCATAAAGAGTACTAAAGAGGTAAAGACATTGAGTAACATTTTTGCTGAGTGGCAGGTGTTTTTTGTGCTAGTCTACCACCATCAGGAATTGTGGGAAATCCAAACCCTTAAGAGTCTTTTACTGAGATCTTAGGACAATATGTGGAACAATAAAACACAGCCTTGGAGCTTTTAGATTTGATGCAGGTGTCATTTTATAAGGGATTTTTCTATGTTCAAATGCTGGGTTTCACCTCAGTGGAACCAAATTATGCCTCCAGCACCAGCTGTCTATGACCATTCAGAGAAGAAATAATAGCACACATGTTTTATATCACACTAGTGCTATGGATTCCAATACTTAGTAAAGATAGCTTTGAATTATTCTGTTCCCATTTATGAAAGTACCCATATCTTTTCTTATGACTTTAACTCATTCCTGAAGACCCTGTACCTAAGTGAAAAAAAGACTATGTGAAAAAAAAAATGTTTTGCCTTTGATTAAAAAAAGATACATACCATCCTAACTCAAAATTCTCAAGCGTTTTCAGACAGAAACATATATCAAATGAATACTGAAAATAAGTTTATATAAGTTATAAATAACTTGAAATTAAATGCAGTTTGTACATAAATGAAATGTGGTAGAGTTTCATGTATTCTTTCCTTTTTCTTCTTTTACCATGTTCTTTGAAAAATTTTCAATCTTTTAGGAGCTAAAATGCATTTAAAATATGCAATTACTGAAAGACAATACCTTTCAGATTTTAGGGCAAGGTAAAGGTTAAACGCTTAAACCCTGGAAAATCATGGAAGAAATGAATACACACAATTGACCAAGGTCATAGCATTTGGTATCCCTTCATCTCTCCCATTTTATATTAGTACACAAAACTAAAGGGTTTTGGACTCATCCAAACAAGAAATACAATTCAACTTTGTTTCATAAAACATCTGTCAATGAAAGCCATGGTGTTGAGTAAACTGGTATGTGTGCTTTTTTTCTAAAACCATAATGTCAAACTATCACTCATACATAATATTTTTTGGTAACATTTCAAATGAAACTTATTAAACAAATAAAAAAGAAGACATCATCAAACAATGCAAAAGTTTTTCAGAAGCTGATGTGGCTAAAAAAACCTTTTCAGTCATAAATATCAAGTTAGATAACAAGCTTAATTTATACAACTTCTATATTTTTGATGGCTTTTAATTTTGGAATTGATATCCAATTAAACTGACACTTTACATTCATTTGTTTATATTAATTTCACTCAGAATTAATTTTTCAAGAGCGTCTTGTGTTCAGGATGTTTTTAGAGGACTTAGAATACTGTTTCCCCTAAATAGGGTATTTTAAGTTAAAATACAAGATGCATAAAATTTAATAGTCAAGGCTTAAATTGAAGCATTTTTTTTTTTTTTACTTTTTTTAAAATTTCTTTTCAGCATAACAGAATTCGTTGTTTATGCACCACCATGGAGCACCCAGTGGTCCATGCAATACGTGCTCTCCATAATACCCACCACCTGGCTCCCCCAACCTCCCCCCCGTCCCTTCAAAACCCTCATGTTGTTTTTCAGAATCCATAGTCTCTCATGGTTCATCTCCCCTTCCAATTTCCCTCAACTCCCTTCTCCTCTCCATTTCCCTATGTCCTCCATGTTATTTGTTATGCTCCACAAATAAGTGAAACCATATGATACTTGACTCTCTCTGCTTGACTCATTTCACTCAGCATAATCTCTTCCAGTCCCATCCATGTTGCTACAAGAGTTGGGTATTCATCCTTTCTGATGGAGGCATAATACTCCATAGTGTATATGGACCACATCTTCCTTATCCATTCGTCCGTTGAAGGGCATCTTGGTTCTTTCCACAGTTTGGTGACCGTGGCCATTGCTGCTATAAACATTGGGGTACAGATGGCCCTTCTTTTCACTACATCTGTATCTTTGGGGTAAATACCCAGTAGTGCAATTGCAGGGTCATAGGGAAGCTCTATTTTTAATTTCTTGAGGAATCTCCACACTGTTCTCCAAAGTGGCTGCACCAACTTGCATTCCCTCCAACAGTGTAAGAGGGGTCCCCTTTCTCCACATCCTCTCCAACACACGTTGTTTCCTGTCTTGCTAATTTTGGCCATTCTAACTGGTGTAAAGTGGTATCTCAATGTGGTTTTAATTTGAATCTCCCTGATGGCTAGTGATGATGAACATTTTTTCGTATGTCTATTAGCCATTTGTATGTCTTCATTGGAGAAGTATTTGTTCATATCTTCTGCCCATTTTTTGACATGATTATCTGTTTTGTGTGTGTTGAGTTTGAGGAGTTCTTTATAGATCCTGGATATCAACCTTTTGTCTGTACTGTCATTTGCAAATATCTTCTCCCATTCCGGGGGTTGCCTCTTTGTTTTGTTGTCTGTTTCTTTTGCTGTGCAGAAGCTTTTGATCTTGATGAAGTTCCAAAAGTTCAATTTTGCTATTGTTTCCTTTACCTTTGGAGACAACTTGAAAGAAGTTGCTGTGGCTGATGTTGAAGAGGTTACTGCCTATGCTCTCCTCTAGGATTCTGATGGATTCCTGTCTCACATTGAGGTCTTTTATCCATTTCGAGTTTATCTTGTGTACTGTGTAAGAGAATGTTCGAGTTTCATTCTTCTACATATAGCTGTTCAATTTTCCCAGCACCATTTATTGAAGAGACTGTCTTTTTTCCACTGTCTATTTTTTCCTGCTTTGTCGAAGATTATTTGACCATAGAGTTGAGGGTCCATATCTGGGCCCTCTACTCTGTTCCACTGATCTATGTGTCTGTTTTAACTTCATTCTTTGTTAATGGAAAATATTACAGTACTAAGGGTAATGGAACCATCATGGAAAGGATCTTCTTGGGTTACTCTAGTCCTTTTTTTCTCCAAGTAGTTTATATTCACTCATGAAGTAATAATTTTTGTTATTTAACTTGGCATGAATAGAGTTCAAACTGACATTGCTTATACTGCTCTCCTATTTTTCCTTGACTTTCATCAGCTGTCCGGGAGGACTGAAGGGGTAAAGACTTTTCTCTCCCTTGTTGTTCTCTTTATTGTTTCCCCATTCCTTTAATCTGCCATAAATGGAGGAAAATGTGAGGGTTACACTGATACTCATTTTGCTTTGTTTTGTTTGGGCCTAAGTGAACCAGTTGGCTGGAATACAATGGAAAGTATTCTTTTGGAACTTGAATTTCCAAAGACAAATGTTCAGAATCTGGGCTTAAGCATCTGCTATAGGGAGGCAGGGAACAAAAAGAGGACACAATGAGTGCACAGAAAAGGAATATGGTAGGTCCACGATCATTGCTTCTTACAATGACAAAAAGTTATGTTAGCTATCTTAGCCTGTCTGGGACACACACCAGGCTCTGGATGATTAAAAAGGGCAAAAATTAGAACTTGAATCTAATGAACAAATTTTCCCCACGGATTGTTCTCAGGCCAAACCATGCCTATATTCAATATTTATTCCCGACTAACACCATGTATTAGTTTACTAGGTTGCTGTTTTGGTCCGCTAGGGTTGCCCTAACAAGATACTGCAGATGGGATGGCTTAAACAACAGAAATGTATTTCTTTATAGTTCTGGAGGCTAAAAATCCAAGATCAAAGTGTCAAGATTTTTGGTTTCTCCTGAGGTTTCTTTCCTTGGCTTGCAGATGGCCACCTTCTGTCTATATCTTCACATGGCCTTTGCTCTGTGTGCATCACTGGTATCTTTTTCTCTTTTTATAAGAATACCAATCATTGGAGTAAGGACTGCCCTAACAAAATTTTTTTTAACTTATTTACTTCTTTAAAGGTTCTGTCTCCAAGTAAAGTCATATTCTGAGTTAGGACTCAACATATAAATTTTGGGGAGACAGAGTTCAGTCCATACAACTATTATATTATATTATATTATTATATTTTATTATATATCTTTAAGTAAAGATAGTCTAAAGGTAAATGTAATATAATGCCCATCCCAGGATATGAAAAATGATTTTCAAAACTAATCTATTTAATTAAGGGGCATCAAGCTCCAAAATTGTTATGCCTAGAACATCATTAAAATCTTTTTTTGTGGGCACCAAGTCAAATGGTACTAAATTAACTGGATATTCACATGGAACAAATAAACATCACTTTTTCAAGCCCTACCTCATTTTATAAACAATATTTATTTCACACTCAGTCACGGATCTAAGTATAAATGTGAGCGCCATAAAATTTATAAAAGAAAATATAGGAGAATATATGTGACCATGGGGATAGTCAAATGTTTTGCAGATAGGATACAAAAGAGCCTTTCATAATGGGAAAAAATGATAAATTAAAAAAAAAAACTTCTTTTGAAAAACCATCTTTTCTTTTAGGAAATGAATCAATAGTTTACAGTCTGCCCAGTGGTAGAATACATTTGATATTGGGTTGTTCTTTTTTTGTTTTGTTTTGTTTTGTTTTTTGTTTTTGTTTTTGTTTTTGGTGAGAATAATGAGTTTTATTTTAGAGAAACAGTAATTCAACAGCAAATGTTACCAAGTATGCAGATAATGGACTAGAGCTTAGCAAACCATTATTAGGAAGCACACACACATATATGAATACACTCATATCACCACAAATTGATAGTTAATAATCAGTAACTATAAATCATAATAATCTAAATCTGGAAACAAACCAAAGGCTTCTCAATAGGAGGATAGATAAGCACACTGTGGAAAACCCGCCTAATGCAGTACTATTCAGCAATAAGGTGAAGCCACCACTGAAACATGCAACAACGTGGATGGTCTCTCCCACTGAAAGAGACAAGGAAACTCTGCAGCAAAAGAAATGTGTCTTGTCAAATGCATTGAACTGAACACTTAGAATCTATGGGTTTTGTTGGATTAAGATTTAAAAAAATAGAAAACACATGCGCATAAAACTTTTTGATAACAGTAAAAAGGCTGAACATCTCTTTGTTTGCTATTGGATATTGTTGCCTTAACATTTCTGGAGAGACAGGAATAGGTTTCAGCTAAATTACTTATTATTATAACCAATAATTATGAATTAAGTGCCCAAGAGGAGTTATACTGGAAAGGTGTTGGGGAATAGGAAGATTCTGAGAAGGTAATTTTATTTTATGTTTTTTTTCCTGATAGAAAGAAAGTTATCACTTGAAAAAACGTACAGCACACACACAGTGTATGCAAATATTCTCAGAATTGTCTTAGAAGTAATCTAAACACATTTTACTATGATTTTGTTAAAGTTTCTATATGTGAAGTATGTACACTTTTTATTCCTGTGCTATAGGTTAGCCAATAAAAAATACAACATCAATTCCTGTCATCTGTGAAAATCTCTGATGAGTTGTGAACTTCATGCAATTTATACTTTAATCACTGTTCTTGGTAGTGAAGTGACTGACTGTATTAGAGCCCCCTTGACACATGTAGAGGTTATAAAAGAGAGAAGAAAAATACAAGCTCTATTTGGACCCCACTTTTTTTCCTTCTGGGAAGCATATTATTGATGAGTAAGGGATAGCCTCTTCTACAGGCCCCATAATACTCGGGGAAGTTTCCTAGGAAGATGTCTAAGTTACATGATTAAAAATTTGAGCATGATGTTAGGGGAAAAAAGTGCATCCTGTGGTGCAGTCTTCAGACAGAATGATGGACATATTCAATCAGGTATTCAAATCAGGGTAAATTTTGTGTTTTTATTTCTACTTCATATGGGTTCATTTACAATTGAGTGACTCTAAGTTGCCACTGAGAAACTTAGATTAGAATAAATAACAGGATGAAGAAATTGTATATCAAGACATGGAATGGAATATTTGATAACCTTTACATATCATATTAATTTATGGAAATTTAAATAATCTGGAAAAATTATAAGTGATAAAATAGACAACAGAAAAAAAAACTTTAAAAATCTACAACCAAATTAACTACAGAAACAACAAAAATAATAGGTAACATCTATGTAGTGCTAATTCAGTGGCAGGTATAGTTCTAAATAACTTTACATATGCTTCAACTCATTGAATACAACATTATGAATAAGTATTAACATTTTCCTCTTTTTTTGGTGTGAGATAGTTGAAGCCAAAAGTGATGAATTCACTTGCCTGAGGTTGTACAGATAAGAAAGTCAAATCCAGGACTCAAAACCAAATTGTCAGGCATCAGTCTGACCTCCATATTGTATGATTCTATACACACGCATACACATGCACACACAGTTACAACAACCAATTAGAAAAAGTAAAAGGTGACAGCCACTTGCAAGTGGAAACAAGTTCTTTTCCACCTAGAAAACAATCATGGATTTGACTATATTTGAACAAGAAACATCCATCATCACTGGATATCTTACAATACTACCTACTTCCATGTCCTTACAACCAGAACTAGTATCATTTTCCATGCAGAGAATTCCACTGTAACATTGTGCCATTATTTATATGGATGAATAGTATAACTGATGAAACTTTAGATCTTAAATCATGAAATGATCTTGAGTGATTTTTTTCTAACTTCTTTAGAATTAGGAAAAAAATTATATTTCTTTATATAGACACAATTATCAAAATGCCTCTTAACTTACTTAATGTCTCTTAACTCATACTCTGCTAGAAAATTCAGTAACCATCCATGTGCAAACAATTTCCAGATGACTTTTCCAGTTGGATCCCTTTTAGGTTTCTCCAATTGGAGGCACTAATGGGAGATAAGAAGGCATAAACACCAAAGACCAAGAGTTCTTCATCTCTGGTTCTATCTTCCTCTGTTTTGGGGGGCAGTGTCTCTTGAGTGTCTCTTCCAATCTCTCAACTTCTGAGCTAGCAATTCCTCCCTAGTCGTAGTTCTTGTAACACTATTTCTTCCTCATTCTCCCATAGCCCTAGGGATGGTAGCTGTCACCTGCAGTTTCTTGGTTACTTTACTTCCTCCTTTCACTCCTCCAGTTTTCTAGTATCTATATTACCAACATCTTATATTAAGCCCATTCCTTTTGAAATATCTAGCTTGGTTTCTCTACTTTTTAACTGGACCTTGATCAGGACCCTCTTACACACTCATGTAAGAAATTCTTACCAATAAGAGTGGATTCTAGAGAGAGTAGAAAGAGAAGACAATATTTTATTGTATCATATTTTATTATGTTACTATGTAGTATAAAAATTATTTATAGGGTACCTGGGTGGCTCAGTTGGTTAAGCAACTGCCTTCAGCTCAGGTCATGATCCCAGAGTCCCAGGATCGAGTCCTGCATTGGGGTCCTAGCTCCATGGGGAGTCTGCTCCTCCCTCTGACCCTCTCCCCTCTCATGCTCGCTCTCTCTCTCTCTCTCTCTCAAAAATAAATAAATAAAATTAAAAAAAATTATTTACAAAATTTTGAACACTTACTGAGTTTACTATGTACCAACCAGGTGACTTATTTATTTAATTGTTACAGGAATTCTTAGAGATAGAGACTACAACTGTGCACATTTTCAGATGACAAAACCAAGGCGGAGATTTTGAAAAACTATTCCTAGCTAATAGCATTGTTTTAGGGGCAGAGAAGAGGAGTTTATCTGTAAAGGGGAACAGAGACTTGAAGAAGGCTTGTTGGAAAAAAAAATAGTAAAATTAATATTGTCAGTAAACATAAATATTGAAGCATTACCATGCTTCAGATGGCCTTCATCGGAAAAGTTGATGGTATAAGAAATATAAAGATTACTTGTAGGATTAATTTGAGTCACAGGTAAGGGCTTCCATACAATGAATATGGAGAGAGTTTGCCTTTAGAAGAGAAAGTAAGCTTTAGGCAAAGTATACAATGTAGATACAAATACATTGATATAATGGAAGCAAGAGCATATGGAAATTCATTTATGATTGTCTCTATTTTCTTAGTAAATAAGAAGCAAGGCTAATAACTGATCATGAGGACAGGAAAAGAATTTTGGGAAGACTAAAAAGAGGAGGGAGGCATAATTTCGTTATCTAAAACTGAGTGAATTAACAAAGGGAATATAGGCTTATGTAGTGCTAAGAGCTAGATTGAAGTTAATGGTCATGAGTTTAAAGTGAGATGAGTCAACATAGTTCTATCAGTCAGTGCTCTCCAGAGAAACTGAATCAATAATATATATAAAAATTTATATCTATTTCTGTGTTTTGGATATCATCTATCTATCTATCTATCCATCTACAGAAAAAGAGTTGTATTATAAATAATTGGTTCATGTGATTATGGCAGCTGAGAAGTTTCAAGATCTGCAGTTGGCAAGCTGGAGATCCAAGAGCTCCAATGCTGCAAGTTCTAGTCTGAATCTGAAGGCCTTAGAACCAGAAGAGCTTATGGTACAAGTTTCAGTCCAAGTCTGTGTCTGAAAGCAGAAGACTGCTTGAAGATAGTCAGAGACAGGGATAGAGAGGAAGAAAACATTTTTCTCATACTCATGTTTTTGCTCTATTCAGGCTTTCAATGGATTGAATGAGGTCCACCCACACAAGGGAGGGCAATCTGCTTTACTCAGTTGATCCACTCAAGTATTAATCTCATCCAGACATACTCTCACAGACACATTCAGAAAAATATTTAGCCAAATATCTAGGAACCCCATAGTCCACTCAAGTCGACACATAAAATTAACCAACACAATTATTGTATATGATTTCTCCTGCCATATACAGCTATAAGATGCACACATGGAAGGGACAGAAAATGTGATTTATTCTGAGCTGAGGTTTTACCAAGTGATTAAGATAGAGAGAGGAAAGGAAATCCAAGGGAGTAGAGAATAAAACATAAGAATTTATTAAAATAAACTATGTCACCCAGCTTGTGTGATAAAAAGATGTTTCGGGGTAATGAAAAAGTATAGGACTGATGAGATGGTAGAATTCCTGGGATCTGGGACCAGAGAAAATGATCTAGGAAGAGAGGAACTAGTCTCCTGAGATTGGGACATTTGCAATTCAAGTCAGGAAGGGAGTTCAATAGTAGATTTAATAAGACAGATGAAAGAACATGCAGAATGGGTGACTGAGGAAGAGAAAGCGATGACCCAGATCTTTGCCCTTAATTGCAGAGCCGGGTATAAGGTGAGATGAGATTTGTGCATATATCCACTATTTTATAAATCAGAATGTGGTCAGTGCCATAAGACATGTATGAGCAAAGAACTAGGTGAGATCATTTAGAAAAAAAAAAAAGGAAATTATTCTTGGCTGGTTAACTAAGAAAGTAGTGGGATTTCAGTTCCGTTCTCTAGAATGGTAAATATTTGTAGATGTGGGAGTGGAGGAGGGAGAGCATTCTAGTGGAAAAGATTGGCATTTGTGAGCTGACCTTGGAGGGCTTTAATGCCAGGGAAAGGAGTTTGGGTTGATCTGATAGGCACAGAGGATTACTAGAGGTTTTGAGCAGGGACATCTTATCTAAAAAGAATGAACCCCAGTGGTGGGAAGGAAGAATTGGACGAGGAATGTTGGTTAAAAATTATTCCTATTAGTATAATTATAGCTTAGATAAATATAGTAATGTAGCCAGGACACAGGGGTAAAACGCACCTGGATCAGGGGGTCCCAAGCAAACAGGATTTGGCCACTCACTGCTGACAAAGGCAAGAGACGAGTGGTGGTAAAACAAGGAAGGGATTTATTTCAGTGAGGCCAGCACCGGGAAGACATCAGACCATTGTCTCAAAGACTGTCTCCAAAGTGCTGAAAATATTTCTGGGTTTATTTAAGGAAAATGTGGGACAAAAGTTGGTGGGTACATTCAGGTGGACAGTAAAGGTCAGGTTGATCATTATCTTGGGGTCAATGACATGGGCTCTTACTGCCTCAGGGCAGTCCTTGTTGCTTGCTGGAATAGTTTTGGTTCCCATCATGGAACGCTTTGTTCACTGGGTTTTTTCCCTAAATTAAGAGATAAACTGGAAAGAAGAACCTAATCAATTAGAAAGTACACACTGAGGTCAAAATGGAGGTAGTTGAAGTCCTCTTTCAATAAGATCCTCAAATCATGTAAAAAGAACATATATAGGTTATCAATTGTCATAAATGATCATAAAACCTCAACAGCATAGAAACTAAGTATTTTGGGAATGCATGAGTGGCTCATTTGGCTAAGTGTCTGCCTTCAGCTCAGGTTATGATCCCAGGGTCCTGGGATCTAGTCCTACAATCAGGCTTCCTGCTCAGCTGGGAGCTGCTGCTCTCTATACCTGCTTCTCCCTCCTGCTTGTGCTGTCTCTCACTTTCTCTTTCTCTCTCTGACAAATAAATAAATAAAATTTAAAAAAAAAGAAAGAAAGAAAAAGAAACTAAGTATTTCTGTATGCTAGTTGACTATCCAGGATGCTCTTGAAGAGCAGAATTTGTGATTCTAAAATATGCCTTTGGCATAGGTTTATTTTAGGTTATCTTTAAGAGACAGCAGAGCAGGAGAAGTTCTGAAAACCAAGTAGAAGTTACCTTTCATAAGAGACATTTACATTTATAACAGAAATGTCCATTCGTAAGGAAGTCTTCCGGACTCTGGCAGGAAGAGGAGGATGACTAAATCCCTAGAAACTCTTATCAATGAAGGAGGCAGAGACTTAAATCTGTGTAACAGTCATACCCTTGTTTACAGTGTTTTGCCTGAAAATCTCCCATAAGTGGCTCCCAAGCCCTCTGACATCTTCTTTTGTCTTAGTTGGAGATTGTATTTGCTGTAACCTAAAGGCATTTAGGTTAGTTACTCAGTTTTCCTGGGTATTTCATACAGAGGCCACTTTTAGGCAACCAACTTGAACAATGGAAATCTGAGTAAGGTAGAAGGGCCCACAGTAACCTCCTACCCCCTGTTGAACAAACTGGCCCATTAGGTGACCCACCTCAAAATATCCATAAGTCCCAGCTGACTAATGAGTTACTCACAACCAGACACAAACACCAAAAAAGGAAAATTCCATACATTCTGATACCTTCTCCCCTTTCCCTTTAACTATAGCCCCTCACCACTGCCTCCTGGCAGAGAGTCTCTTCTTTGTGTCCTGCCTGCTGCCTCCTTTGGGATGTATCCAATAAAATGATATCTCCTTTGTTCTGCCTTGTGTGAATTCTTTTTACCACCTTCCCTGAAGTCTCCACCCAATTGGGTCAACCCACATTTGGTGACCGCCCCCCACATCCCCTGTGGATGCATGTTATTATATTACATGTTACTGAACTTCTGTTGTTGTTTTTTTTTTTTTCCTGTTAATTTGCCTTTTATTTTGTGTGTGGGGCGGGGAGGGATTCTCAGCCAAGAACTTAGAAGAGTAGAGAGAAAATTATTTTCTTCCTCTATGTTCTTCTTGATCTTCGCTGGGATCATGCACTTCTCATGACTAATACTGATCTGCAATGGCCTTTGTGGAAATGACTAAGGCAACTTGACTGAGCTCCTTAAATCTCTCATTCTCTAGGAAGCTAGTCTTGTCATTTCTCATGCTAATGGCAGAAGGACAAGAGCAAAATGGAAAACACCAAACACTTTCTACAAGTTTCTATTTGAGTCACATCTACTAACTTCTTACTGGATGATGCAAGTGCCATGGCCAAGTTCAGAGTCAGATGGTGTTGTCAAAAACTGACCTCCATGCTTTGGAGCCAAAATATAAATTGAAGACAGAGTTTGGGATAAAGAGGAACAATAGCTTTATTTGCTTTGCTGGGCAAAGGAGGCTGCAGCAGGTTATGTCCTTCAAAAACTGGACTGGAAGAAGGGGCTGAGGGTTTTATAGACAAATACAGGATCTAGTCATTTTGAAAAGAATTGTGTACATACTACCAGTCTTCTTCATCATATCTTATGGTGGTACCAGGTTCCTGAAACAAAGATCTAAGATGGGAGGAGGAGTGGTTTGCAAAAGAGAGGAAAAAGCTTACTTTAAAATTGAGGATTGCTGAAGCATTATTGCCATTTTGATTTTTGTTCAATTTTATGCTTGTAAGCAGTTTCATTAGGGCACCTCAAAACCATGAGAAAAACATACAAAAATGATACAGAAAAGGGCAAAGGATTTGATCCATTTTTGCAGGATATTTACTATAAAATGGAAAGAAGACATTTCAATGATACTTTGAGTGTGTGTGTTTGTGTGTGTGTGTGTGAGTAATGAATGTTCTTTTTAGTTTAGAGAACAAAGATTAAAAGACTTCATTTTGTTATAAAAGGGGACTTTGGCTGCCTCCAGTTTGACCTCAAAATCATGAGGGCAAAGCATCCCTTGACAGGAACCAAAACTACCCCTTAAACAATAAGGACTGCCCTGAGCCAGCAACGGCCCACTCCCCAGGTTGGCTCCAAGACAGTGACAGATTTTACCTTCACTGCCTATCTGCTCTGCCCACCTTCTCAGACTTGCCCACCTTTGCACCACCCTTTCCTTATGTAAATGTGGAAGTATTTTCAGCACTTGGGAGACCATCCTTGAGACATTAGTCCACTGCCTTCTCTGTGCTAGCTGCACTGAAATAAACTCCTTTCTAGTTTCATCATTATTTATTTCTCTGCCTTTGATTTTGTCAGTGGTGAGTGGTTGAACCTGGTGTGTTTGAGACCCCTGGAACCAGGTGCTCCTACACCCCTGCACCCCTGCTACAACTTTATAGTGCAAGTAAATTAAAAACAAAAGAAAACAAAAAACCCCAAACACTAAATTTCAGAATATTTACCAATTTTCTCTAGAAAAAGATCAGTGACAGGACATAGAGATTCTGATACAAACTGCAGCTAATATTTCAAAGTGTTATGTAAATGTTAAAATCTCTGTCACAGATTTTCTGTGACAAATTGTCTCTTGATGGTATCTGTGAATTTTCTATGCTCATTTTTCATAATTTGTATCATGAATTTTAAGACTGTGCAATTAATTTTGAAAAGACTAAACTGGATAAGATGAAAATAAGATTGAAATATGTTTTATTATCTGGGGATTAAAGGTGACAACAAAAGCAATTAACAAATCAACAATTGCTTTCAAAATAAATTCATAGAAGTGCATGAGTTATCAGTTACAACTACCTATTTAAATAAAGATAAAGCATCTCTGAAAATAAAGTGCTTCTTTTGTACAAATAGAACAAAAATTCACTTTAGATTTTTCCAAATTCAAATGAATACATTTAACAATGTAGTTGGCATTGCTTTGTGTACTCCATGGTTAATTGCTATTCAATTTTCCCTAACATAATAGCTAATACTTGTACTATTTATACTATTTATACTATACTATACTAATATAGTATATATATATTTATATATATATTTATACTATACTATACTAATACTTATACTATTTATACTATACTTATACTATATACTTATACTATTTATACTATATATATGTGTGTATATATATACACACACATACACGCACATACATATGTTTTGTATAAGGTCTCATGCATAATAAGTTATCAGTAGATGAGTGAATGGATGACTCAATGACCATTTTGATTAACAGATGTCTATAAAAATATACTCTATTCATGGCATTATTATACATTTAAAACATTGAACAACATCCTTACCTAATAAGACACTCATCTAATTTATTGTGGAGCAAGGTAGCTCTTGTGATGATTGATGTTAGAGACACTGAACTAAATTTATCTTTTCAAATAAGCTCTATTCTTTAGAAATTCTTAAAATTCTTCACCTAGTGGGAAAAGAAGAGTTTTTGCAAAATTGTTTTAGACCCAAATGATTTCAGCAGAGATTACGATTGTGATGCCACATTTTACTTGAAGTTGAGGTTACCTGTTGACTTCATTTGAAAGCGACTCGAAAGGGAACACAAAGGCAGAAACTCTTCTGGAAATAGGTTTTAATAATAGAGAAAGCAGAGGATCCATCAAACTGAGGGATCAGCAAAGAGAAATGTTGCCTTTGCAGTTTTGCTCAGAGCTGGTTCCATGACACGTGTGCCTGAACTAAAACACCTAATGGCAGACGCACAGATGAAGTGGACAGCTCTCCATCAATAAGATTTGAAAAGTTGAGGCAAGGCAGTTAAAAAAAAAAAAATGACCTGCTTCAATATTTCCTAGATATCTGAACTTAATAGCCACCATTTTAGTAATTTAAGGTGATTGTCAATGTGAAATGTGGTTTTAGAAAAATTGCATTAGAATGAGCAAAGGAGGCTGGGTTTGAGATCTAGCTTTGGTGTCTATATTTGTGGGATGATGGAGAGGCAGGCATGAAGTTAAGACAGGCTACAAGGAGGCTACAAAAAGCCTCCCACTCTTTTTTACCTAATGTATGTAATAAATCATTAAGATATTTTTTGAAGGAAGCTAGGTGGCTGGACAGAGGAATAGGAGAGGGAGAGTTGTTAGTGTTTTAATAGGATGCTGGTTTTTATAGGATGTTAGTTAGGTTTTAATAGGATGCTGGAAGCCAGCAAAGAAGTCATGGTCAGCTATTTGTCAAAGTTAGAGGACTTTTCTGGCAGTACTCCAAAAATAAAACCACGAGAAGCCAGACAAGGCCCAAGACCAAGAGGACTGGGAACCCTGACCAAGTAAGGTAGAAAAGATGTGAAATCCTGTGCCCCCCAAAAATCCCCTTCCCAGGCGATAAATATTCCATCCCCTAGATAACAACTGTCAGTAAAAGATAGAAACCCAAACTCTGGGATGCGCAGCTATCCCTTGAGCTTGCCCATGCTTACATCTCGAGAGTGTACTCTCACTTTACTTTTTAAAAGATTTATATATTTATTTGAGAGAGAGAGAGAAAGTGCAGGAGAGGGAGGGGCAGAGGGAGAGGGAAAGAATCTCAAGCAGACTCTGCACTCAGTATGGGGCTCCATCTCATGCGTCTGAGATCACCACCGGAGACAAAACCAAGAGTTGGATGCTCAACTGGTTGCACCACCCAGGCGCCCTGAGAGTGTACTTTCACTTTAACAAACACTTCTCCTTGTACCTCTCAGCCATTGTGACTGTCTTGATTCTTTTTCTTTAAAGATATTATTTATGTATTTGACAGAGAGAAAGAGAGAAATCACAAGTAGACAGAGAGGCAGGTGGGAAGAGGGGGGAAGCAGGCTCCCTGCTGAGCAGAGAACCCGACGTGGGGCTCCATCCCAGGACCCTGAGACCATGACCTGACCCGAAGGCAGAGGCTTAACCCACTGAGCCACCCAGGCGCCCCTACTGTTTTAATTCTTTCTTGAGATGAGACCAAGAGTCTCCAGCGGCATCCTGGGACCAGGCTGGGTGGAGGCCTCAGGGCCCTGTGATCTCCCAAGTCCTCCCAGCAACAGAGAGCCATTGAAAAGAAATTATATCACCAAGGAGGGAGGCTGAGGGAATAAGTCCTTATTTTAGTGGTGCAAATTATGGCTTTATTGATATCCAATAAATTCACTTGGTGCTAGCTGTATTCATAATGTTTTGGAAATTGGGAAATTCACTTGGTTCTAGCTGTATTCATAATGTTTTGGAAAATACACATTGGACATTGGATGTTCCTCTCTTGTACGCACTCTCAAACTGAGGTCGTAGAAAATGAGGAAAAAGAATATAATGTGTTGATTCATGTGGCAAGTGAGAATCTTGTCATAAACCACTCTTAAACACCTACCAACACGGTTCATGCTTCCTGGAAAAATAAGGCGTCTTCTTGTTAACTCAAATGCCAACCTTAGATCCCTTTTGCTCTCTTGGCTTCTAGGAGAAAAGTATCGACACGGTTGGCTGTTTGGCCTTCCAGGTGCGCAGATGAACGCTGCGCATTGCAGACTTAGCAATTTCATGCTGTGTTCTCTCAATTCTTTTGAAGTTAGCTTCTGCCTCAAATAACACAAAGCTCCTTACCTGAAGAATTGCACTGTTTTTCTCCCTGTCGCCACCTGACTCTAAGGAACCCTGTCTGTGTTCACAAAGATTAGCTTATACTTCCTCCTTAGTGTTGACGTCTTAGTTTTTGCCATGGTTTATATTCCATAATCAATCTATTAATCCCTGTAACATCAAGGAAAAAATGCTCTCTGCAGTCAGCCAACCCTGTGTCTATGGATTATAAGTGAAGGTACAATTCTTTCACCACCACGGGACAAGGGTCACGCATGTATGTGTTTCTGAATGAGTGAAAAGACGCAGGAATAAAATTAAAAGAAATAGTTATATTTCTATCCATATCATTTTTTCACCTACACTTATTTTAGGCTGTGCATTTTTGAAACGAAGAATGTCAAAACAAACCTTGGCTTTTGCAAACAACAAAAGCCAGTCTTTTGCACTCAACGCAATATATGAAAGCTTTCATTTTTCGATCTCTCTCTTACCTTTGGCCTCATGTCCTTCAACATCGTTGATGTTGCTGTGTTTACTATTTCATCTGGATTAAGCTTGATCAAATGCCTGTGGACAGGAGTGAGCAATAAACACAATAAACACACTTAGAATATGGAATAAAGCTGACCAAGATGTCTATCTTTACGGTTTACATGAACATCCTAATGGTTGATAAAGAAAAACTTCGTAGCATTAATTTAATTTCTTGAATCATAAGTAAAATGGGAATTCAAGTCCAGACTACCAACATGAACAGATAAAGTATGGAAAGAGTAGGTTAAAACAAAACAAAACAAAACAAAACTAAACAGAGAAGTAGTTCAAAACCATGTGTTTGAGTACATGCTGACAAAGATGGCATAGTCAGACATCAATGACAGCAGTGACCATGTATGGGGTGCTTTACTGAATTTGCACCTTCAAATAAACCCACTTTATATGTCTTTATAAATTAGTGAGATGGTTTTACGGGATGACAATTTTGCCTTGATCTCTTACATTCTGCAGGTCTCACTTTGTGAACAAAAGCCTTGTCAGCCGATTCTCTCCAGACTATCTTTTTAGAATGCTTATCTAAGCAAGTAGACTTGAAAGGGAGAGCAGTTCTCCTTGGAGCAGATTTGAATTCCAGAGTAATAAAGGGAACGCCTCTCTCTGGGAGACAAGGTCACGTGGGTTAGCCAGCAGTACCTGTGTAAGATTAGGGCTCTCTAATGTCAGTGTCTTTCTCCTGTATTTACGCCCGTGTATGCACAAGCAACACCTGATCCTCCTTGTGTTGTTCTGTGGGAACAGGGGCTCGGAGAACAAGGGTGAGATTTTGCTCTGGGCTGTGCTATAGCTGTGTGTAATAAACTGTTTTCTTGCTCTGACCCAGAAAACTCATGTGTTTCTGCCAGAATCTGTGAAAGTGTGACAAGCTAACGAGTTAGCTTGCAAGTAAGGTAAAAGCTGAGACATTGTTCCTGAGGTGGCAAGTTTATTTGAACTTTAGGAAATGCCTTAACAGTTTTCCTTGACTGGATTCTATTTTGTCATTGTTTTTAGAGAAACACTTGTTTAGAAGTTATCTGATTGCATGATTAATATACATTCACGGTAGAAATTTAGAGGGACTCTGAAGTGTATATTATATTTATATATTTAATGTATTTATATAAAATACACACACACACACACACACACACACATATTTATCATTAAGGATACCCCTCATTCTACCCTAAGGAAAGTCGTCTGTAATAGTTTCTGTATATTCTTAGGTGTGGCCCTCCCTGTGAGTATGTGCTCACTCACACACATTCACATACAGAAATATAATTTTATAATTTGGGACCATAATGTATATAATGTTACGTTTGTCCTCTAATTCTGGAATATCATATGTGTCTTCTACCTTAAAATTCTCTGTATGATAACTATCATTATTGGACTGTAAAAGATACGACTTTGGTTTTAATTTATTTTTCCTATTATCTCCTTTGTCTCATTCTCCCTTCCAGTTCACACAAATTATATTTTAAATGAACACTGAAAGTGCAGTGACTTACCTTGTTCAACCTACTGAAAACTTTATATGTATTATTTTTGTAATAATCTCAAGAACTGTAAGAGAATATTGTTAGTTTACCTTTCTTTTCTGTTTTTCTATCATATTCCATGATATGATTCCTATCATCTAGAAAAACCTTCCTCACACCTAAGACAAAACTATTTTATTTTATTTTATTTATTTTTGTTTTACATATTTATATCTAACACAGATCCATTTAATGAGGTAGCTGTCTGATATTTCTTTTTTTTTTTTTTTTAGATTTTATTTATTTATTTGACAGACAGAGGTCACAAGTAGGCAGAGAGGTAGGCAGAGAGAGAGAGGGAAGCAGGCTCCCCGCTGAGCAGAGAGCCTGATGTGGGGCTCGATCCCAGGACCCTGGGATCATGACCCGAGCCAAAGGCAGAG
Organism: Martes martes; assembly: GCF_963455335.1. Classification (NCBI taxonomy): domain Eukaryota; kingdom Metazoa; phylum Chordata; class Mammalia; order Carnivora; family Mustelidae; genus Martes; species Martes martes. The sequence continues at coordinate 18,818,145 of NC_137888.1, forward strand.
GCTTAACCCACTGAGCCACCCAGGCGCCCCTGATATTTCTAATAATTATGATATTTAACATTTATGGCATGTTTACTGTGGTCATGTGCTCTTCTAAATATGTGTATATGTACAGACTACCATTAAACTCCATCAATCTCTTCAGCTGGCAGATTATATTCTTCCTTTTAAAGATGCATTAAGTGAAGCAGAATGACTTAAAATAATTTTCCAAAATCGCTGAGGAAGGAGGTTGCAAAGCTAAGACTCATATTGTACAGAGTTTGACTTCAGAACCCACTCTGGATGACATACAGTTCTCTTTGAGAGTTATCCAAGTGTCTTATCACAATTTCTTGAATAATTTGTCACCTGTCCCATAACTGGAATGCTTTTTTATGATGTGCCTAGCTCAGAGTTGGACGTAGGTCTGTTTCTGAGTCTTCTGTTACAAAAATCTGGCTACGTGCCTTACAAAACAGCTTCTTGGAGGGGACAGCCCACTCACCCTGATCCACATCCTTCCACCAGAGTTTATCTCCTATACATTTCTTAAGGGCCTGATAATTGTAATTTATAACATTTATTTAGGAACTACCAATAGTTCAGGGGAATAAGCTGATATGGAAGGAAAAGTATCAGGCTATTATAGTCATTCACCAGTGTATCATGTTCAAACACTGGAATTGCAGTGTAGACGGACTGTATTATACCCCATCCCAGTGTCAGCATGAGCCTGTGTCTAAGGAAGCTAACCAGGCAGAAGGCCTATATGTTAGTCTGCTCAGACTGCTTTAGCAAAATACCATAGCCTGGTAGCTTAATAACAACAGATAATTTATTTCTCACATTTCAGAGGCCGGAAGTCCAACATCAATGTAGGGGCAAATTCAGTGTCTAGTAAGAACCCACTCCTGGCTATAAAGGGTTGTGTTCTCACTGTGTCCTCACATGGCAGAAGGGATGAGGGAATTCTCTGGGGTCTCTAAGGTCATTCATGCCATTTATAAGGGTTCCACGCTGATGAACTAATCACCTTCCATATGTCCCACCATCATCTTGGGTCCTAGGACTTACTCTATGACATTTGTGAAGGGCATACACATTCAATCTATGGCAGTCCGTTGAACAGAGGAGGAGGGATATAAATACCATCCCCAAGGGATAACAGAAAGTCTTCTAAGGCCACCCTTGCTGAGAAATCATGACTAGGAATGATGAAAAGCTTTCCTTTCTTTTCTTTTTCTTTCTTTCTTTCTTTCTTTTTTTTTTTTTGCTTGTACCATTTTATCTTTAATTAGGATAAAAGGTCAGGACACTCTTTATTTTTTTTTTTAAGATATTATGTATTTATTTGGCAGAGAGAGAGCACAGATGGGGCAGCTGCAGTCAGAGGGAGAGGGAGAAACAGCCTCCCCACTGAGCAGGAAGTAGGACTTGATCCCAGGACCCTGTGATCATCACCTGAACCAAAGGTAGAAGCTTCACCAGCTGAGACACCCAGGTGCCCCAAGATGCTCTTTTCTTTCTTGTTTTTCTTGGGATCCTTAAACATCGAGGTTCCTTTTGCCAACCCAACCTTGGCACGTATGTGTGACTAAAACGACAATCTTCTTTTTTTTTTTTTTTTAAGATTTTATTTTTATTTATTTGACAGATCACAAGTAGGCAGAGAGGCAGGCAGAGAGAGAGAGGAGGAAGCAGGCTCCCCGCCAAGCAGAGAGCCCGATGCGGGGCTCAATCCCAGGACCCTGGGATCATGACCTGAGCCGAAGGCAGAGGCTTTAACCCACTGAGCCACCCAGGCGCCCCTGAAACGACAATCTTCTTAACTTCCCATCCAGCATTTGATCCACTGCCAGCTTCCCTAAATTTAGGTCCGGAGACTGCTGCAGAATTTGGCAAGTATATTGCACTCTTGCCATTATCCTAGAGCTACAACATCCCCCTTTATATTTAGAAACACTTTTACTATTAAATCGTTTATGCGGCACTCTCTGAGAGTGTATATCTTTATAGCAGTGTGTAGCATGAAGCTGAAGGGTTTAGGAAAAAGCCATTTTATTTTTAAGTTAAGTATAATATCTAAACTGTACAAATTATTTCCAGTAATTATTTACCAATTTTCAAACTGATCATTGTAACATCTGTGTCTATCACTGAAATAATGACTTACATTGTCAGATTCTGATGGAGGGAAAAAATAATATATACTTCTCATTTTTCACATGTGCTTTGCAAAGTGTGACCTAAAATGGTTTAGATATCTTTTTATGTCATGGGGCATTGTTAACTAATGTATTATATTTTACCAAGAAGCATCCCTAAGTTTTTTCTCACTAGGCTATGCATAATATATATGAAATGATATATAAAATGTGCCTTCTAAAAAAACTTCTATCATTTTTCTGTTGTTGGATTATGACTAAAGGCTTATTGCAATGGCTTCATCCCTATGGTGTGCCAGGGAGAATCATGGTGGCCTGACATCACACATGGTCACAACTACCACTACTGACATACACTGTGTTTATTTGACTTCACTTTTGCCAGAGAACAAGAAAAGTCAGTATTTAGGTTGTGGGTCACTGGTGGGGGGAATAGGGTACATGCAGATCCCTCCCTCTGCTCTATTTTTCAGATTTATCAACAAGTTCACTCTGTCTCCAGAGTCTAACACACACACACACACACACACACACACACACAATGTGGGCACATAGCACTTGAGTTACAAGTCATATTGCTTAATACTGTCAATAGCACGCATCAGGTTTTGAAGATTAAGTCAAGAGAAATATTTCTCCTTGGAAAGTCTGAAGATAAACCATCTGTGTGTTTTTTTTTTCCTTCCTTGCAATTCATGTTAATTTTAAGACCTGAATTGCTTATGGTAAAATTGAGAATTAGTCATTTAGTTAAGTATACTATTGATGCTATTTCCTTCTTTCCAAAAGATATAATTTTTGAAAATTGCTGCTTTCAAGAGAATTCAGTTGGGAACTGCTACAGATAATGTGTGTGTTTTTTTTTTTTTTTTAAGAATTTTCATATAGTTCATTTTTTTTACTCTTTAATTTTATTTTATTTTTTCAGTGTTCCAAGATTCATTGTTTATGCACCACACCCAGCGCACTGTGTAAATACGTGCCTTCCTTAATACCCACCACCAAAGAATTAGTCCGAAACATCATATACATTGCTAATATATACTGTTTTCCATATGGTTTCCTCGCTAGAAAATATTGTTTTATCCATGTTTAAAACTATCTAAAACATCTGCATGTCTGTTTCTTAAAAAGGTTAACAATTAAAAGTTATAACTTGTTTGAAAAAATTTAAAATGTGTTCCAACTTCTCTATCTTTTAATAAGCTTGTTGAGGTAAGTAGGTCTACAATGATGTACGCTTTTTATAGGTGACACTGGCTCAGATATGATGAGTGACAAAGCCACACAGGCTTGCTTGGGGCCTCTCTCTTATGACTCTGAAACCAGTGAGTTTTAAAATTAGTGCTTCATTTTTCACATAGAAATCTTAACTACCCTCTTACAGACATTGAATATAGCTGTTTTTAGGTTGTAATATATTCTCTGAATTAAGAAAATCCATATATTATATTTCACTTAACTTTTTGTACCTTCTTTCAATAATTTTCTTCTTCTACCTCACCCCTTTGGAAACATCCAGGACACATCTATTAAAATTCAGAGAGGACATTAGTCATGGCAGGAGCATAATACATGATGACTTCCTGACCCTGAATGTCATGAAAGTCAATCTGACTCAATAAATCTAAACTGAATAATTTCATAACCTTCCCTAATTCAAAGATAATATTATAATTTATTAGGTTACCCAAGTCAAGAGCCTTGGAGAGGAGAAGGTTGTCTTTGGTGAGGGAAGGTACAGAAGAATTTTGAGATGTAGGAAATATTCTGTACGATGCCTTAGTAGTGGATACATTACATTACACATTTGTCAAAACCTATGGAACTTTACACAATGAAGAGTAAATCCAATATAAGGAAATCAAAGAAGAAGAAGAAGAAGAAGAAGAAGAAGAAGAAGAGGAGGAGGAGGAGGAGGAGGAGAAGGAGGAGGAGGAGGAGGAGGAGGAGGAAGGAGGAAGGAGGAGAGGAAGGAGGAGAAGAAGACGACGACGATAACGACGTCAACTGAAACATCAGGGGATGCTGGGAAGGGATGCATTCCGTGACAAAAGAATTAACTATATTGCAATTACGTGACACATCTTCACTGAAGATAGTGCGGGGTAAAGGTGTTGACCTAAGTAACATTGGAAAATGGTGTTTTGACTGGAAGTTATAAGGCTAAAGAGAAAGGAAACTGTATATAAACATTCTACTCTGAGGGTAGAGTTGTTTCTCATGGAGGTACAGATTAATAATTCTGAAACAGTTGTACATAAGTCCTGGGATTAAACAAATAAGTAAATGGATGACAGATGGTGGGGGCCAGGTTTCTCACTGTTGGAAAGGACAATTGCAGATTAGCCAGAAGAAGGCTAGAATAAACATGCAGTGCTAAGTTAGAGTCTCAGATAACAGTATGAATTCAGATTTAGCTTATGTATTTATATGCTTATATACATATACTTATATATTTCTCCAAGGATCCGTATTTTATTTTATTAAAGAATGAAGTTAGAAACCAAGGCCTAGACACCAAGTATTTTCATTGCTACGGAGGTGTCATGCTTGAAGGCTCTCTGTAAATATAAAAATTTATGTATGTAGACTAACCCAGATAGATAGATAGATTCAGATGTGAATAGATCTGAATCTATCTATTTATCTACCTATCTATCTATCCATCCATCTGGGCTGTGCTTAGAAACTTGTCTACAAAGAACAGAAAATGGGAAGGAGAAGATAATCTTACAATGAATAAATATGGCTAACTACCTTGGCAGGTGATCAGGTTAACATGACCAATGAAAAGTCGTAAGTATGAACCTTTGGTACAATGTGGTGAGAATGGTATTTTATCCCTATGATCTTCCTTCTAAAAAAACTCACTACCCCCGTCCAACCACGGGAAAGTTTTCAGAAAAATCCAAATTAAGGAACAACGTACAAAATACCTGACTAGTACATCTCAAAACTGAAAGTCAAATATAAACAAACAGATTAAAAAAAAAAGAAAATTAAGAAATTTTCTGTGCACTTAATAAGGCTCAGGAGATGAAAATTAAATATGACATGGTAGTCTAGAATAGGACCCTGGAAGAGAAAAAGGACATTAGGGAAAAAGCAAATAAAATTCAAATAAAGTTTAGTGTTCAATTAATAGTAATGTACAAATGTTGATTCCTTACTTATGACAAATATATCATAGTGATATAAGATGTCAACAACAGTGTTGCTGTTTTTCAGGGTATAGTAACAATCTCAGTACAATTTTTTTAACTTTTCTATAAATTAAAAACAATTTTAAAATTAAAAAATGGTTACTTAAATAAATTTAGAATACAAACTTAGAAGCATCCTTACAAATTCTCTTTCTTTCCCTTCCCTCAACCAGTATATCTTCAAAATTTGTTTGTTTGGTCTCAAAGTATACAAAAATATGTTCCCTTCGCTCCATCTGTCGTATTACCAGACAAGACAAAGCTATTGCCATCTTTTTTCTGGTCTATTCTAGTAACTTCCTATCTAGTTTACTTTTCTCTCTCTCTCTCTCTCTCTCTCTCTTTTTTTTGTACAACCCATTCTCTACACTGTATCAAGAATATTTTTAAAATATGAATTTTTATGTTATACTATTTAAAACCTGTCAATATAGTCTGTTGCCATTTAGAATAAAATATAAATGTTTTACCATAATAGTTTAGGTAACAGTAGCTGTGATAACAGATAAACCTACAATCAGTGGCTTAATAGTAGTGGTTTATTTTTTGCCCACATGTAGTTCAAAGCAGCTTTTCTGGTGAGGATATGGGTCTCCTTCCCAGTAAACTAGTAATACAAACTCCTTTCGATTTGTGGCTCAGTCTTTCTCAATAGGTGACTTAAATCAAGCCTGGGGAAAAAGCATGGAGTACTACATCAGACACCTTTAGAGGCTAAACCTGGACGTAGCATGAACCATTTATACTCATGTTTTGCTGGTTATACTCAAGACATATAAAGATAACTGATCACAAAGGAGGCTGGGAAATATAGTCCAACAGTGGACCAAAACAACAGTGGGGGACTGGGTGAGGTAATTAATCTTAAAGATGGCAGTTTCTCCCTAATTTGTCACGTTCTCCCCTGTCCCACATAAATGAAACCCAGGGAGGTCATGTCCATCATGCCCTAACCACACTAGGATTCCTTCTTTTATTCAATATCCCAATTTCATATACCTCCTTAGACCTTTAGATCAACCATTTTCTCTATCTATAGTATCTTTGGATCTTTTATAAAATTCATGCATCAATTAAATGTAATCTCCCCAGGGAGAATTTACTTAACCCTGAATTAAAGATCATCCCTAGTTCCTCTCTCTTTTAGAAAAGGCTTTTACATATTTCTAACCCTAATCACATTCCTCTGATTATTTTTTAAAATTCATTTATTATTTGCTTCCCTGCCTTTCTGCAAAGCTCGGTGGGAGCAGTACCTGATTTTCTTGTTCACTGCTCTGTCATCAGTGACAGAAAGCCTGATTCTTAATGAAAAAATTCTTTGAGTGAGTGAATAAATGTACAGCAAGAATTATCTTTAGTTCAGTGAAAGGACTAGAAGGGAAAAGCTACATTCTTCTCTGTGGAGGGAATTAAAGAAAAGATTCTATAAAAGTATTCAAAATTTACATAATGAGTGAAAGGTCAACTGGGAATAGAATGTGGAATTTCTATTCAACTGGGAATAGAATGTGGAAATTCAGATTCCCTATCTAGACTTCTATAAAATCATAAGGCTTCATTTCAAAATTGGGCAGTAGCTCCATTTAGAAGTCAAGTGTTTCCACGTATAATGTGATGTGATTTCTCAAAAGACATATCTACACAACTCCTTCAAGGACTTACTCATCTTTTTCTTTCTCTTTCATTTTTTCTTAAATTGAAGAACTACCCACTTAAATGAAGGAAACAAACATGAACTGTCAATATGAGCCATGCTATTTGTAATTTCCAAAGATTGTTTTACTGTTTTGCCTTTTCAATCTTACCCCTTTCTCAACTGATTTCTTGGATACATTTTGGTAAGAATGTTAATAAATAGAAAATCTTTGTTGGATGAAATTTTTTTTTTTTTTTTTTTTGTTGGATGAAATTTTTAAATAAAATGTAATTTGAATAGAGTTTAATGTTCTATTCACTGAGATAAAATATTGATGTTATGAGTCGTCTGTTGAGTTGTAATTTTTCGGAAAATACTATGTATTCACAAACCAAAGAATTAAAGCACATGTAGTGTCTGCTCAGAGGAAATATACACAGGCGAGGCTCCCACGGTTACTTAGCAATTCCCCATTTCTTGAAAAGCTAAAATGAAACTTCTTGTAACAATCTAGGACAGATGAAACTACCTTTAGGAAATGCTTTATAAACAAGTCAACTCATGTTAGAACAATGATCTTTAACTGTCTTTTCAAGGTCTAGCTAATAACCTCTTTTTTCAATACAGTGAAACTTTGCTCTAATGAACTACTATGCCCAATAATTTGCCCAGTACCTCGGACCTTACGCAACTGAATTGTAAATTCATTCTAATGGGATTTGCCCTTTGCACATCTTGAACCAGCTCCTTCCTGAATTGGTTTCTTTTTCAGTTCCTGTAGATCTGCAACAGGACTGTAGAGATATGAAAGATTATGCAACCTCTGGAGAGCAGATTCTGTGTGGGATAAAGTTAACTCGATTTTGTATCTTAAAGCCTCAGGCAGTATTTCATTTCCAAATCTCACAGTACAGTGGAAGTAGGTGAGGAAAATTAGTGTTAGAAAAGAAGGAAAACATTTGCATTGTGGCAAGAGAAAAACCCTGCAGTGCTTTACTAACGATACATTTGGCTCTATGAAGGTAGAAAAAATGATAAATATATGCCCACAACCATTTCTCAGCAAAAGCTAAGTTGTCATTCAGAGGAATTCAGAAGTCACTCTCTGTCCATGCTTGAGAAAAACTGCATTCTTAGTTTAGACCATAGAAGTGTGCCAGAAAGTAATATTCACAGTAGTCATCTTTGCAAGATATCAGTATTGTTAGTTATGAATGCAGTCAGTGAAGCCTTTGTGCAGTGGATGCCTCCAATACACTGCGTAGGACAGAGTAGATCTTTGTGAGATATTTCCTATAAAACGGACCTGTGTTTAAATCATGGCTCTTACCACTTTGTGCCCAAGTTACTTAACAATTCTGATTTCCAATTTTATTACTTATAAAATTAGGATCATTAAACCCAACCAAAAGACACTGTTCATATTAAATTAAATGTGGACAGTAAATGCACCAGGCAAGCACTTTGTAACTCTGGTAAAGGTGATGATCTCTAAGGTCACATGGAGCAGAACCTTCCTGAGAAATCAATAAATGCAGTTAACTTACCTATTTAGATATTTCAATTGGCAGATTACCCATGAAAATATTGAATATCAATATGGCTTCATTATGAATGTCAACATATTTCCAGCATACTGATTTTTCCTTACTCTGGAAAATAAATTGGTTTTAATATTGGTCCTCTTAACTGTGGAATATTGCAATTTCACATCCAGTAACTATTCCCTATTATACTATTTATTTTAAAAAATTTTAACATGTTTCATTGGCCCTAATTTAGTTGCATAAAGATGACATAAATATGAAAAATCTAGCCCATATCTTGTTCTCATTAGTTGGTGCTAATATTAGTCAAAATCATTTGACCTATTACAATTAAATGAAATCATTCTATGTGGCCTATTGGCCTAGAAAGAATAGAAACATTAAGACATATCTCTGGACCAAAGTTGCAGTACAAGATAGCATATTTGATTTTATCTCATTTTCAGATTATTTGTATTTTGATAGACTACTGTACAGACAATTGAGAACTGGTTTGTGCCTTTTTAATTTCATCAGCCATTACAAGAATTGATTAGCTTGCTTAGGATAAGCATTGGCTTAGTGAAATTAAAAGTAAACACCAAAAGATAAAATACTTTTTTAAGCAAACACTTCTAGGATTTGAGGGCATGTCCTATCATTCACATACAAGAAAATCTACCAAACGCTGGTGTCATCTGAGAGGAGAGATGAAGAGTCTCTGTTATGAAAGATGGCGGTTAGAAAGGAGCCTTGAAGAAGAGGACCAAAGGGCTTGGCATTTGGGAAGGAATTGGGTAGTCCCTAGTTAATACCTGAAAAGTTGTCCTAAAGAAAAGACTATGTATTCATTTACTCCTTTCATTTATATATTAATTTATTCATTAGTTCATTCATTAATCTATCAATTCATTCATTAATAACCTCACCAAAACAATTTTAAGTATTTTTCCTCCTGTTTATTTGTGGCTATAGTGAGTGTAAGGTAAGGTATTTCCTGAACACTAGCCACTACATCAACAACAGACAAACAAACAGATCCTAGAATTAAAGAAAAATTAAAATTCTGAGGATGATTTTTAAGTTTACCTAGTATCCTTTTGCTCTATAGGCTGATCTGATTCCAAATTCCACTAATCAGCAAATGAAGTGGTAATAGGTGTAGTATTTTTGTTCTAACTTTGCTCTAACTTTGTAATTACTTACATGTAAAATGTGTGACTCTAGTCATAGTGGTATCTATTAAAATTTCGATTCCAGCTAAGTTAATGAGTACATGAGGAAAGAAATGCTGACTAAATTATTATAATTACGTTGCTTTAAATGGCCACATTTTGAGAACACAAGGAAATGAGTAGTTAGTTCCCTAAAGAGATAAGTGAACGTACTGTAAAGTGCAAAATTATACTTTAAGATTTACAATAATTTCTTGCTTTTATCACTCAACATTCTGATTGAAGTTAAATCCACCTTGAGATGATACATTTCATCTCATAGAAACAGTCACTATACCATGTTAACAAGTGAGGTAACAAGATATAACAATTTTTTAAAAGAAAGTCACCTCTACCAATTATATGCTTTTCGAAACAAAACAAAACCTAGAGTAGTATGTCTTTTTGAAAGTTGCTTCTCTCATTATTTTTATCTTCTATATTCCAAGAAAGTCCCACAAAAATTGACCTTTTAAAAGTTCAGATCTGCTTTAAAGATCCCTTTTTAAATTTCTTTTCAGTGTTCAGAATTTATTGTTTATTCACCACAACCAGTGCTCCGTGCAATATGTGCCCATGATAATACCCACCACCAGGCTCACCCAACTCCCCACCCTTCTCCCCTCCAAAACCCTCAGTTTGTTTCTCAGAGTCCACAGTCTCTCATGGTTCATCTCCCCCTCCGATTTCCCCCAACTCCCTTCTCCTCTCCATCTCCCCATGTCCTCTGTGTTATTCCTCATGCTCCACAAGTAAGTGAAACTATATGATAAGTGACTCTCTCTGCTTGACTTATTTCACTTATAATCTCTTTTTTCACTCATAATCTCTTCCAATCCAGTCCATGTTGATACAAAAGTTGGGTATTCATCCTTTCTGATGAAGGCATAATACTCCATAGTATATATGAACCATATCTTCTTTAATCATTCATTTATTGAAGGGCATCTTGGTTCTTTCCACAGTTTGGTGACTGTGGCCATTGCTCCTATGAACATTGGGGTACAGGTGACCCTTCTTTTTCGTCTCTATCTTTGGGGTAAATACCTAGTAGTGCAATTGCAGGGTCATAGGGTAGCTCTATTTTTAATTTCTTAAGGAATCTCCACACTGTTTTCCAAAGTGGCTGCATTCCCACTTGCATTCCCACCAACAATGTAAGAGGGTTTCCCTTTCTCCACATCCTCTTCAAAACATGTTGTTTACTGTCTTGTTAATTTTGGCCAATCTAACTGGTGTAAGGTGGTATCTCAATGTGGTTTTGATTTGAATCTCCCCGATGGCTAGTGATGATGAACATTTTTTCATGTGTCTGTTAGCCATGTCTTCTTTGGAGAAGTGTCTGTTCATGTCTTCTGCCCATTTTTTGATCTCTTAAAAATAAATGTTAAATAAATAACATTTAAAGTCACTTAGAAAAGAGGACAGTGAGAAAATGAGATTTGGGATAGTTATGTGTGCAGATCTTTATGTTCCTTCTTTGAAACTCTTTCCTCCTCTCAATGTAGAATTAGAATCCGTGGAGTAATATACAGTTGACCTGGACTATTAGATCTATGGGATTGGGAATACTAGACTAGATTATGAAAATCTGAAGGTAATGGCCTATAAATTAATAAAGATATTTTAGGAAAACCATCAACATATGGTTTCCATACTTCATCCTTCCACTAACTCAACTCTTCTCAACCTACTCACCCCAAACAATCACATGTTTGTAAGAGAGTGTGAATTGCCAGAGGGAATAGTGGAAATTCAGAACTGTGACTTAGCTACATAACTAAGTAATACCTCCTGCACAAACAATTTGCAAATACTTGGTTATCTGATACTTGTTAATGTGAGAAGGGAGGTTCTAGTGTACAATCTTCATGCTCCAATCTCTCACTCTGCCCACTTGTGGAGGCAATGACCCTATCTTTATCGAAATAGTAGACTTGATATATAGATGACCTAAGGATGATTCTCAAGCATTAGTCCACCTCAGAATCCCCTGGAGTACTTGGAAATGCTGCTCCAGATCAAGACAGATGAGGCCTGAAAAAAACCCAGTGGAATGAACATCATGGAGGACATTAAAATCTTTACAAAAGCATTTTTGCTAGTAAGGAAGCAGTAGAAATCAGTTTTCATGAGTTAGGGAGTAATTGCAAAATCTGGAAGATGTAACAACCTATGAAAAATTCTGTTAAAGACCTGACTCATTGCTGTGAAGTGTGTAAACCTGGCGATTCACAGACCTGTACCCCTGGGGCTAATAATACACTATATGTTTATAAAAAAATAAAAAAAAATAAAAAAAAATGCCAAAAACCTGACTCATTACAGGAAATGGGATAATAGCTTAATGGGGATCAAGAGTTAAAAAAAGAAAAAAAGGTTAATTGTTTTTAAAAAGTATGAAACGTACCTAGAACATGATGAAGTAAAACAACTAAATATATTTTTTTAAGATTTTATTTATTTATTTGACAGACAGAGATCACAAGTAGGCAGAGAGTCAGGCAGAGAGGAAGAGGGGGTGAAGCAGGCTCCCCACTGAGCAGAGAGCCCAATGTGGGGCTCGATCCCAGGACCCTGGGATCATGACCTGAGCCGAAGGCAGAGGCTTTAACCCCCTGAGCCACCCAGGCACCCCACCAACTAAATATTTTAATATGATTTTAATTTATCAAATAAAGTTCCTTGTCCAGTTGAGTTGAAATTCTAAAGTCACACATTTATTGTAACTCAGAGCCATTTATTTTACAGTTTTTATCCTGTAGTCTTTAGCTTCAATTGTAAACAGAATTTTTCTATTTTTCATGCATAATACCTGCAGTCTAATCTGTTCAAGTTACTTTAGAAAATCTAAATGTCAAAAAAAATGTTTTGTATAAAAGCTTGGGTTATATTTCTTTCTAAACTTTACAGATGTTGACACTTTCTATATGTGCAGCAATTGCTTCTACTCTGATGTATTTCAAAACCCTTTAATTACTAAAGATATGTGTTATACACTTCAGTAATGTATAGGAGTTTTTTCAATCCAGGAAAAGGTAAGGAATAATAAATTTAGAAACTACACTGCATACTATTTTAAAATTCATATGGAACAATATCAGTTCAAAGAGAAAGGGATGTTATTCTTTTTGTAAATTAAAAGTATTTGGTCATAATTTTTAGCCTCATAGACATCATCATCAAGCAGAATAATGAGCTTCACAAATAAGTCAAAGGCCTCAAATGTTATTCTGATGTTCCTCAGGTGAGAAAAACAATATTTTCCTCACTTTCTTTTCACAGGTTTTCATCATGAAAAAGTCAATTTTCTAAACAAAATTTGTTGTGCATCTCAGTAGGAGAAGCTGAAGGTCAAAGTGTCACAAAGTTTGTAGCAAAAGCCCTGTGTGTTTTGGTTGATGGGGTAGTTACTGACTGGAATAAAGATAAAAGAAAAATTGTCTCTTTCATACCAAGACCAGCAAATTCACCAGTGTTGTCTTTAGACAAAAAAGATGCAATCATTTCTACTGTCTCACAAAACTTGTTTATCCCAGCTGTCTGTCATTTTTCTGTGATTACCCCTTTGAAGCAAGCAAGTCCAGTTCCTTCTCCAGTAGGGTTTGCAGTGAGTTAATCAGCTTTAGGGGCTATTGAATAAATTCTGATGGGACAGGATGAATCGTCCTATTTTGTCTCTTTCCTACGCTCAAAATATTGTTGCAAATAGAAAGCGAAGACCCCAGAAGCTTCATCAAGTCCCACTCCACAGGGTATCAAATGTATAATTCTGAACATACTTGACTCCACATAAACAGTATAAAATCAGTTTCTGTGACTCTAACTAATGTCTCTTCTCAGTGTGTGAGAAGAACATCCTTGTGGGAATTTTAAAAATGACTCCTCAACTTTAGGTAAAGAACTCTGTCAAGAGGGCAAAGTAATCATCTGGGGGAGACTGCTATGTCTGGCCAAATAGTCCTGCCACTCAAATGACCCCTCCTGAGTCTGTTCCATAGAAAGGATATCATGGATCCTTGGAGGTAATAAGAACTATATAAACTAGGTGCTTTCCTCTTTCAAGATTCTGGAAAGTTCCTTCAGAGATATTTTAAATGAGTTAATCATCTCCTCAGATTTCAACGGACACTTTCCACTGGGTTTTATAGGTCTTGCCTGTGAAAGGCCACTTCCAACAGCCCCAGGAAAAGCCCAGGGCAGACTTCAAGGGGATTTCGCCTGAGTACTAAAATCCTCCCTGCTTTCAAGAACCATTGTTTAATTTCAGGCAGTCCCCACAGGGAGTGGGATGTATTTACACAAAAAGCATGTTAGGGGAGTGAACATTTTTGTAGGTCGCACGTAATCAAATGTCTTTTTAATGATCTCATCTATGTGACTATCCTAGGCTAAAGTGACCCATATATTTTTTTCTTCTAAAATGACAATCAAATAATAAAGCTATCCAGGTGCCCACTGCCTGCAGCATAAGGATGTTCTGATACGTAGGGGAAAAAATTACAAATTTTATTTTTATTTCAACAGGATGCTAACATCCTAGGTCCTTTCAATTTTCTTCTTCCTGTGTTTTTCCTTTTCTAGTTTAAACATACCAGGATAAATACATAACTACATATAAATACTCAAATCTATTCCATTTAGAAAAGTGTATTTTTTCAATGGAAAAATGAAAGCTAAAATTAACTCGTTGAGTTAAGTTGACAGTTTCCCACCTAAAAGTGTGTATATATTTTTGTGTTTATTTCTTTATTCCCTGGAGATGAGAAACAAGAGCCAGGTATAAAGATGAGAACGTTATTGGACAAGCCAACAAGATCAGACAAAAATGCATACAAAATACTGAGCACAAGTCTGTAAGAAGTGTAAAAAGAAATGGCAAATACTGAGTATATTCATTTTCTGTCTGTGTCTTAGACTTTTCCATTGGGATTTGAATTAGAATTTAGACTCATGATGTGCAAATTCTTCCTCTTACTTACATTTTTTCTCTCCCTCCCTCAATCCTGTGATACGACTTACATCCTGTGATACTTACATTTTTTCTCTCCCTCCCTCAATCCTGTGATACGACTTGCCCCTTATTTTGTGTTTCTTGCTTTCCTAATTAACAGCCTTATCATGGACCATCTCCGCTAGAAATCTCAAAGTTGTCTCCCAGTTCTTGGCCCACATCTTGGAGTATCATCCATAACCATGTCACTACTCTAGTGGTCAAGTATATCCATCTCCTCTACTCATTGGCTCTGTCTGATTTTCTATTTAGGTGCTCATAAACTCTTCATGTGCTATGACATAGTTTCTGGTTGCCAGCATCACTTTCATCTGCTACTGCCATGAGGGTTATATTCTAAGACTGTAACTCCATCCAATCAAGCCACTGAGTTAACGAACTGTTTCTTGGATTCTATGGCATAAAGCTTTAATACAGTCTTTTATAGTTGTAAAAGACTATTCAAATCCCTGTGAATCTGACACAACTGTTAGCTCTAATTTTTATTATTCCCATTGCTTTGAATCTTGCAACATGTCATCCATCTTTATGTGCCATTATTTGTGAATCTGTCTTACTATTTTAATTGCTCTTTGCTAATACTAGATGCATTCCTGTCTTCCAAATGGGATTTGTCCCATTTAAAATTGTAGAAAAAGATGTGTGATTTCCTTTCTCAGTTAGTGTGTTGCAGAAAATAATCAGACCTGCCAGAGACCAAGTGACACTCGGAGAAGCAGGAGAACTTGGATTAATTTTACGCCGGTGGACCCAGATGAGCTTGTGCTCAAAGTTCTGGGCCCTGGGCAATGGAGTTATAGGGTCTTTATAGGGGATTGCAGAAAGTCGGGCTCCAAGGGCTATGCTGACTGCTGGTAGATGGGTTTAAACTGGGGGAGCAGGGGCTGCCTTAGGCGGAAATAGTATGCAGGGAGCCTGTGGCGTGAAGCCTGTTTACAGAAGCAGAAGGGGCTGGTTATCTCTTGCTCCCAGTAGGGCTTCCGGTTATCTCTAGCTTATTGTTAGTAATTTTCCATCTTCTGGGGCCTCCTGGCCTGGGCCTGCTCTGGCTAATTTTCCTCTTCAGTGGGGGAAACCTCTTCTATATTTGTCACTTTTTCTCTTGAATAAAGGAAAAATGCCCACCAAATATGAGGTATACCCTACATTAATTCTTTCCCCAAATAAGGAAATATCTTTCCTGTCCATAATATGTCTGCACCATGACGCTAGTTTTTTCTAACAACATCTTTATAAGTGAACTGTAAGATTTTAAAACACACTACATCATTTTTAATTTCAAAATTTTGAGCCAAAAATTCCCTCAAATATTTTGCTCTTTAAAGATTTCTTCACAATGTTTCAGATATGATACCAGTTCTCCCTTGTAGTCTACTTAAATTGTACGCATGCATTTAAATCTAAGACTGTGGAAGAAGTGCTATTTTCTTTCTACACTTGTGAACTTTTCGTGAATTTTTTGAATATTTTATTTAAAGAAACACCATCGCCATTAAAGGGTCATGACTCTGCTTCTAAACAATAAATTCTTTTTTTTTTTTAAATCTTGAGATAAATAATGAATTCTATAACTGATGCTTGGTGTGAAAATAGATTTGAGGCTTTCCTCATATCATTTGAGGTTCTCCCTACTTCCACCTCCAAGCTTGTAAGTCCCACTGACCGGAAATCTCTAAATTGGAACAATTAAATCTGAGAAAGACCCCAAATGAATAAATGTAGAAAATCAGCTCAAAGGAAAAAGACTACGGAGTTGGGGAGAAACTCAAGGGGTAGGGGGTGTTGTGTCAGTGATTTAATCCTAGACAAGAAAGGTGATTTTGGTGTCCACATCCCCTGAAGGCTTTATACTGTAAACATCAGAAACTCTTTCCTGGAAGGCTTTCTCTGCCTCCTCTCCCCACTCCTTGCTGGACATCAAATTCTTGAAGATTCTCTGGTGCTTATGGTGAGGTCTCCTCAATAGATTTCATAGTTCCTGCTACTGTTAGTCAAATTCCTTTATTTGGTTTCAGTCCACTTTCTTTTGGAGTGATTATTCTTAGCTCTGACAAGTACTCTCTTTATCATTTGGGTTGTATCTTCAATTTACCAAATTCCCCTGATGTCTCTTGCTAAATCCGGCAGTCATTTCTCCTTGACCGAAACTCCTGCCATCCCAAGTTCCAGCCTTCCTGGCTTCAGCACAACTTTATTCATTGCCATAGTAACAGTGTTTCTCATATTCCATCTATGTTACTCATGTATTCGAAATATTCCAACATGAAACAATCACTTATCTTCTGTTTGTCCACTGCCAACTTGACTAACAAATCAGATTTTACCTCCTTCTTTGAACTGCTTCAAAACCCGTGCTAACATCTTCCAACTTTCACACAAAGAGAAATTTAATACTCTATGCTATAATTTTCTGATTATGCAAACTGTTATGGGCTCAACTGTGTCCTCCCCAACCCCAAATTTATTATTTTTTTAAGTTTTTATTTATTTATTTGAGAGAGAGAGAGAGAGAGTATGAGAGGGGAGAAGGTCAGAGGGAGAAGCAGACTCCCTATGGAGCTGGGAGCCCGATGTGGGGCTTGACCCTGGGACTCTGGGATCATGACCTGAGCGAAGGCATTCACTGAACCAACTAACCCACCCAGGCACCCCCCAACCCCAAATTTATATGTTGAAGCCCTAACTCAGAGTACCTCAAGATGTGACTGTATTTGGGAATAGGACCTCTAAAAAATAATTAAGGTTAAATGATGTCCTAGGAGTAAACCCTAATCCAGTCTGACTGGTGTCCTTACAAGAAGAGATTGGGACACACAGAGATATCAGAAGCATGTGTGCAAGGCAAGCATGAGGGGAAAAAGGAAGCATGGGTGGGGGGTGGCATTTACAAGCCAAGGAAAGACCCCAGGAGAGACCAACATTGCTGGCACCTGGATTTTCCAGAACTGTGAGAAAATAAATTTGTGTTGTATAAGTTACTGAGTTTGTGCATTTTATGATGGCCATCCTAGCAAATTAATACATGTATAAGTGACTTTCTTATAAAAAGACAGTGATTTATATGTATCAAACTAATTGTGTGTAAGTAATTTATGACAAATCAGAAAATAAAACAGGGAAAATGTTAAACCTGGGCATTATTATGTTGTATGTGAGCTACTGGGCTTCTTTTACTACCATTTGTATCGAGACCATATAATTCAAAAAAATTCTCAATTTTTTTTATTTTTAGTGCAAGGATTAATAAATAATATCAACTACTGATTTCTATGGAGGGATTGCAAGTGCCCCTAGATTATTTATGTTTATTTAAAAAGAAGACTAGTTTAAAGGAAAAGGTTACTGAAGAGGAGAATTAATACATTTTCTTCAAGACATTTTAATGCACAGGAAGGAACATTAAAGTCAGGTTAACATACCTGGCCTTGAATCTCAACTATGTCTCTGCTTTGCAGGACACTGGGGAGGCAGCCTGACCTCTCTGCCTGGACTATGATAAACTGAATTATCTGTTTCTTCATTCATAAAGAAATTTCTTGGGCTGTAGATAGGATTATATGTATGTATTATCAGTTTTTAGCACATGCAAGCCATCAGTAAATAGAACTATTATCATTTTACTTAGAAAATTATGAATAGAGTGAATTGTGATGCGTCACTGGTTGGTACCCTGAGAGAGTCCAAGACAGACTAAAGATGAGGGAACTTTGTCCCCAAATACATAGTCAAAGTGAGGTAAGAAAGAAAAATTTAAAGATATATAAGAGTTTTTCAAAACTATGTCAGAGTGTCCATCTGGTTCAGTTGGTGGATATTCGATTTTTGATCTCAGAGTTGTGAGTTCAAGCCCCACGTCAGGTGTGGACATTACTGAAAAAAAAAAATCTTTTTAAGAAAAACTAGGTTCACTAATAAATGAATAACCAAATCTGGATTTCGCATGCTTATAATCCACTATGTCACTTACCTTTTTCAACATATTTGTCTATTCAAAGATCCCTTGTTAGGTGTTGGTAACACTTTAATTTTTATAATATCATCTTGCACTTTTCTCATATTTCAGCGAGGAAAAATACTTGAGAAGCTTAAAATCCATAACCCTGCAGCAGATAGAGTCCACATTTGAATGGGCTGTGCATATTCAAGGATGAGTATATTTTATAGGAAGCGGGAAAGTCATTAAGGTTAATTAGAAAGGAAATGAGGTTAGTTAATTAGAATATTTCGGAGAAAATCTACCAGCAACTCACTTAAAAAAGAGAAAGAGTTGGACCAAAGGGGAGAGAGAAAAGAAAGAGCAAGAGACTGAGAGAGAGAGGAGAAGATATAAGTAGAATTATGGAAAATGTTCATTTTCATTCTGTTGACCTCAGGACAATGATAAGTTAAGAACACCAGGGAAGTTAACTCTCAAGGGTTAGCAAAGACTGAAGCTGTGCAAACAGTACTCCCAGCTTCTCTGGCCATGGAACTTTTATCTTAAGAAGATTCTAGTATATAATGTAAATATTAATGATATTTTGTTATGGCAGCCTTAGCAAATTAATGCACATATAAGTGACTTACCAATAAAAATATATGCAAAATATATATATGCAATAATAATCCAATTTATATACATCAAACTAATTGGATATAAGGATAAACAGTTGTCAGGGAGAATGCCGCAGGTGGTCTAATAAACTGCCCTTTGGATAAAGTCCTGCCGGGTGGCTGGGACGGGCCAGGGCCATGAACAGAGGTGAGTTCACGGGAGATAAAACTTGAATCATGTATGGAAAGGTTATCATGAGATGACCTCATTTTGGTAAAAGGCTGAAAAAAGCAGATGAACATGAAGAGGTAGATTTTGATTATCTGCCCACAATCAAGCAACTGTTTTTCCTTGGTGCAATGTGGAAATATTTCCAATTATACATTTATTTTACCCACACATGGTCCTTGTCCCTGCTTTGCCTCTGAATATGCTAAATGATATAAAGACTACCATCCTCCCCAAAGTCATACTTTTCAGGTGTAGGTTCAAGCTGTCTTTTATTCATTCTTTTGACTTGCCATGGTCTGGA
Organism: Martes martes; assembly: GCF_963455335.1. NCBI lineage: Eukaryota > Metazoa > Chordata > Mammalia > Carnivora > Mustelidae > Martes > Martes martes. The sequence goes on from NC_137888.1 coordinate 18,837,957, forward strand.
GCTCCCTGACTAAGAGAATGTCAGTAATTTTATTTACTTCTCTTGGAAGTCTCTCTTCAAATTCCTTAGAAGAACAGCTACATTGTGGGCAGTTAATACGACTAACATCATAAACATTTTAGGTGGCTACTACTCACAAAGATTTTTTTTTTTTAAGATTTTATTTATTTGACAGAGAGAGAGACGGAAGCAGGCTCCCTGCTGAGCAGAGAGCCAGATACGGGGCTCGAACCCAGGACCCTGAGATCATGACCTGAGCCAAAGGCAGAGGCTTAACCCACTGAGCCACCCAGGTGCCCCTACTACTCATAAAGATTAATGTGAGTCTAGATTCATGAAAGATAAACATTGTGAGATAGAAATATTTAAATGAACACATATAAGTCTTGATAAAAACTTACTAACTGATTTTTTTTTTCTTTTGTGAGATGGCTAGAAAGTACAGTGAGGCTAAAAATACATTTTCCAAAATAGCATAGATTTGCAAACATAAAACAAAAAATTAAAAAATAAAAATAAAAAAACATGTTCTCCTGGCTGAATGTTCAACCCTAGAAGATTTTCACATTTATATAACTGTCACACGTGCCCCAGTTTTGACAATCATGCTTCATACGCATAGAGAAAAGTAAATTTTTCTCATATTCAGTCTTAAGAGCTTAATGCATTATTTCATTTCTACCCTTTTCTTTTTTCTTTTTTGACAAACGGATGTGTTTCTCTAAAGATGGATATTGAAGAGAGTGAATAAACTAATGATAGAACAAATAAGAGAATTGCTTACTTTCTTCCTTCAACTACGTTAACCCTGAATCTTTATAAATACTTGCCTCCTCTTTCTGTCACTGTCTCCCTCCTGCCTCTTCCCTCTCCCTTCCATATCTGAAGGTTTCAGATAATTAATCACACAGAACTCCCCCCCCCCCACATGAATCTGCCCTGAGAGGCCTTTCAAGCAATTAGCCTCTTTGCAAGTGTTCAAAGATGTGGTACACATTGCCAAGATGATAAACTCTTCAGATTCCTTGCTTCCTGTCACCCATCTATGTTAGCCTAGTTTTTCGAGACTTTATTTCCAACTGCTTATGAGAACACAGACAGAAGGTGGCACTGTTTACTCATTAGTAAAAGGTCAGCAAACTCCACTTCAAAGAAAAAAAAATTATGCTTCCCCTGCTAGGAGACCATACAATACAACTATTAGAAATTGGAAGTAAGACGACATATACAATGAGTACAGGTTTTTAATATTACAATAGAAAATATAAATTTAAAATTAGACCAGGTAAACAAAAACAGTTAGAAAACAGTCTTACTGACCATACTGAATTTTCAAGAACAGCCCATTTGAAATAGAATGCAACTGTAGTCACAGTAGAGGAAGGAACCAGGGACTTGGGTTTGGATTCCAACTCAACCATAAGACCTTGGGACAAGTTGTTCAATGTCTCTCTGAGTCTAAATGCTCTTACTATAAAACGGGGGTAATAACACCTATTCTATAGGATAGTTTTGTGGATTGAATAACCACATACTAAAAGTTTATTAGCAACTACTAGACTATATGCTTTTGGTTATCATCTTTAAAAAAAAAAGATTTTATGTATTTCTTTGAGAGACAGAGCATGAGCAGAGGAAGGGTAGGGGGAGGGGAAGAAAGGGGGAGAAGAAGAGGTAGGGAGGAGAAGGGCAGGGTAGGGGACAGGGAGGGCAAGAGGAACAAGCAGACTCCCCACTGAGCGGGGATGCCAGTGATACGGGACTGGATCTCAGGACCCTGAGATCATGACCTGAGTTGAAGTCTGACACCTAACCAACGGGTGCCCCTTGGTTATCGTCCTTAGTAAGACATCTATGATCCCTGAATAGTACAACGTCTAACCCAGAAAAGCAGTGTAGAAGTTGATTATGTTACAAATAAACAGACAAACAAAACTTAGCTGATTTTTGTGTCGGTTTACTGATGATTCGTACTTAAACAAGAAGTAGGGCAAGCATAAAAAAGGAATTTGTTACTAAGCCTGAAGTTCAGAGCGCCTGGCTCTTTCACTCTTTCCTTTTCCTTAGCAGAGAAACTTGATTATTCCCAATTAAGTGATTGAAGGTGTTTCACTATTGATAAGAGAAATTTTATTCTATTTTCAGAAGCACTAAGATAATGGATGATTTTATCTAGATAGGTATAAATAAAAGTATGTTCATTAATGTTTTGTTCTGTTATTGTAATTGTAGATATCGTTTCATAGCCCACCTTCCCTGGGATGAACCCAAATGAGAAAATAACACGTGGTAGAACATTTTGTCCCAGTTCTTTTCCTAAAGTTTAAAGTAAAGCTACTTTATTTGTGCTCAATCTATACCAATTAAATATGAACATTTTAAATCAACATATATAAAGGCTTACTTTATCATGTGACATTAAACTTCCTAGCAATATTAACTTTAAATATCAAAAGTTGAAATGATTGTTTAGACATTGTTGAAGGTTTAAAAATTCATTCTCATGACCCTCATGTGGTGTGGTAGAACTATTCACCAAAAATCAATTTCCTCTTCTTGGGCACACAGCCAGCCTACATTTTCTGGTCTCTACAGTTAGATGAGGCCTTATGCTGAGTTCTGGCCAATGGAATGGGCATGGTAAGAGTATATGTTATTTTTGTGACAGTGTTTCTTGGAAGAAGGTATGGTTCCAACCATAAAAGATTGATTTTTTCCCTCTATTGCCCAGATGCAGATGACAGGGAGGTCCTAGGGGATAACAGAGCCATAAAATGGAAGGAATCTGGGTCCCTGTGTTTCCTTGTGAGGGGATGCATCCATGGCCCAATGGCTATCAGGCAAATGGGAAATAAACTTATTTTTGCTCCAGCAGTTACTATTGCCCAAACTAATACTCTCATTAGGGGTGCCTGGGTGGCTCAGTGGGTTAAAGCCTTTGTCCTTAGCTCAGGTCATGATCCCAGGGTCCTGCGATCAAGCCCCGCACCAGGTGCTCTGCTCAGTAGGGAGCCTGCTTCTCTTTCTGTCTGCCTCTCTGCCTACTTGTGATCTCTGTCTGTCAAATAAATAAATAAAATCTTAAAAAAAAAAAAAAAGAGGGGGCCAGTAATTACATGGTAGCATATGATGTACTATGATTCTTTAGAACCTTCTCCATTGAAATACGGGTACTAAGTAGTAAGTTCCATTTGACGGGAGAGCAGATTCCTTTGCTCATTTAATTCAACAGCAATGCTCTACATCAGATGCTCATTTTTCATTAATTTATTTTTTTAATTTAAAAATGCCAATGGTGTTCGTGTTAGAGTACATTTGCACAGATCTCTATCTCCTCATGTTTTTGCTCGATCTTCCCCATGAGACAATATAATGGAGAAAAATATTTAAAGCTAAAATCTATAGTAGTCACTTTTATGTTCCAATGGATGGGGAGTGAGTTTTATTTTATTTTATTAGTCTTTCCTTCCTCTCCTGAGTCTAGAGTGCAGCAAGTAAGTTAGAAATTCCCAAGTTAACAGCTATTTTTTTTATCGTAGAAGAAGAGAACCTGAAGAGACGGTCCACTGTAGAACCACTCAACAATCCGTGTTCAGTGGTACAGAAGGCAGTGGAGGCCTAGATGTAAGCAGAGAGTGGAAAGCTCAAGTTTTGCAAATAATGATTTAAGAGGAAAAAGAGTTGGATGGGTTGGGGGATATGAGATACAGTCCTAAGAGGAGGGGCCGGCAATTTTTTTTTTTTTTTTTTTTTTTTGCTGGCAATTTTTAATAAAGGTTGATGTATTCCAATGCTTTTGGGAGTTACAGTGAGGCCATGTGCTGGTCCTTTTCCATCCTCTGGTCCTCTCTTCCTGCTCTGTGCCACAGAAGAATGGTTCCCGTAGAGCTTCTCTTTCTACGTTTCTAGTTGGACTTGGTCAGTGGGAAGCACTTGCAGAAAAGTGGACGATAAAAGGAGAGAGAGAGCAGGGCACCTCTCTTCCTGCCTCCCTCTTCTGCACAAGATTCTGCAAAGCCCCAATATCCCTGAGACTGAGAGCCTCTGGATCTCATACCGCCACCTGCTTTCCTTGCCTCTTCAAGCCTAGGGTAGCAATGGCTTCCCTGTTTTGCTGATTCCTGGCTATTGCTATCTCCATGTTTGGTTGTCAAACCTCTGAATAGGCTCTTCTCTGAGAAGATCTATCTCCCACCAGTACCCTGATTAATAGAAAGCTGTTGTTGGTGGTGGGGGGGGGGTGTTATGGAAAAGATACTGAGTTCTTTGTTGCTATGGTCCCCATGCTATATTGATTTCCTGACATGAAACTTCATGAAATTCTGTATCCAGAGAGCAGGAAGAGATCATTTGTGTATTTTCAGTGTTGCTTACATGTACTATGCAAACAGTGTGAATATAAAACTATAGGCCTTTACTTCAGGGGCTTCTCTATTGGAACATTTGGACAAATAAACAAAAACCAATCTATTTTTATCTAAGACTGGACCTCCAGCACCTGCTGAGCTTTTTGGTGGGGAGGTGTGTGAGGGGGTCTAAGTCCATCTATGACTTTAAGGTTTTAGTGGTATTTGTGAATAAAAGAATAGGTGAATTCTTTAGCAGAAAGGAGAGAAGAAATTGGTCACAGGAGAAAAGTCAAAATAAGATCAATAATTCATCAGAAAAGGACTCTGGCAACTAGAAATAACTGTATGTACTTAAGCTGCCCGGGAATGTTGAGAAATCTTGGGAGGATACTAGATTTCACACAAAATGTGGGTTTGGTTAATAGAGACAATTTTAAAGACAAATTTCAAGTAGATTATACCTGATTAACACAAGTCTAGATGAAAGGCTACACACAGGTTTATGGGTTTGAGTTTTTCTTATAAGATGTATGTATTTTATTGCTTTATGTCTTTAAACTTTTTATTTTATTTTATTTTTTGAAGACTTTATTTATTCACTTGAGAAAGCATGAGAGGGGTGAAGGGCAGAGGGAGAAGCAGACTCCCCACTGAGCAGGGAGCCAGATATGGGGCTACGTCCTGGGACTCCCAGAACGTGACCTGAGCCTAAAACAGATGCTTAACTGACTGAGTCACCCAGACGTCCCTAAACTTTTTGTTTCAGACTGGTTTTAGATTTACAGAAAAGTTTTGAGGATAGTACACGGTCCCCATATACCCCATGCCTAGACTTCCCTATAGGTCACATCTTACCTTAGGCATAGTATATTTGCTATGACTAATGAACTGACGTTGACAATTATTATTAACTAAAGTCCATGCTTTATTCAGACCTTAGTTTTTACTTGTACTTTTTCTCTCCTGGGGGTCTATCAAGGACATCACCTCACATTTAGTTTTCCAGTCTCTTTGGGTCCCTTTTGTCTATGACAGTGGCTCAGACGTTCCTTGTTTCTGGCCTTGGCAGTTTTGAGGAGTGTTCCTCAGTCTTTTGTAGAATGCTCTTCAGCTGGAATTTGTCTAATGTTTATAAGCAGGGTATGGATTCTGGGGAAGAACCCAGAGTAAAATGTCTTTCTCATCACATCATATTAAGGGCAAATACTGTCAACATGATTTGTTGTTGATGTCAGTGCCTTGTTGTTTTTTGTTTTTGTTTTTGTTTTTGCATATTCTAGGTTCACCACTAGATTGCAAACCCTATGAGGATGGAGACTATGTTGTTCTTTACTATATGTAAATTCCTTGCTGTCATTGCTAGAAATGATCGTTTTTGTGAATTTATGGATTTCCCAACATTTAGCATGTGATACATGCCATACAGAACCAGGCAGCCTATTTTCCTTCTGCATAGTTTTGACAAAGTTATAAAAAGCTGACTAAAAAGTAGAAATTTTATATCATAACAAAAGTGAAAGCATGCTACGTGAAACTGGAAAAGCCTATTTTCGGTGATGTCAAATGTTTCTTTCATCTTAGTGTTGTGGTTGTATTGTTCTTTGAACTTGTCTGTTTACGTTTTTTTCAAAAAAGGCAGAAAAAACATATGACCCTAGATGTCTGACAACCCAGTTCCTCAGTCCCCTGCTCCTCATACCCAGAACCCAGAATTTTTCCCATCAATTCCCTTGGGGAGAGTCTACCCTAGCCTTCACAGATTTGGGGGTGGGGATAAGTACTTGTCTTTGGATTCCAAAGACATCAGAAGTTCATCAGTGAAGAAGAATGATTTGTGTTTTGAATGTCCTTTGCTTACTTCAATAGTTGTTGATGGAGAGATGTCCTAGTGAGTATCAACTGGGTTTGAGCATCCCTTCTATGCTCAGAAACTTGCCATAGGAACCCTTGGGAGCCCTAGTAGGAATCTTCTCTCTTGCAGGAACAGATACATTTCTTGCACCTTGACTACTTTTATCTATCTGACGTTCTTTTGTTTTTCCTGAAGCCCAATTTGCACATGCAGAATATTCCTAGAGTTTTCAGAAAGAAGAAAGGAGGCAATGTGAGGGTTAAAAAGAAGCTGTGATTCTTTTCTCGGTATCTTTTTTTTTCCCCCTACTCCTGATCAGTTTTACCTGGTTCATAACTTGACAGTGGGCCGATTCAGATTACTACTTTCTTTGATGATTCTCTGCCCAATCCATTTTCAGAAACTATCTCCTTGCTGCATCATTTTTCAGATTATATCAAGATTTTCTGTTATTTGAATGGATAAGATTCCAGCCAATGAAATAATGTCAATGTACGTATTAAATTTGCTTTTTCTCAAAATACAGATAGTTCAGGTTTTCATTTAGCAAATGCTCATTAAAAATTAGTAAGTAAGAGGTGCCTGGGTGGCTCAGTTGATTAAGCGTCTGACTCTTGATTTTGCTTAAGTCATGATCTCAGGGTCCTGAGATAAAGCCCTGCTTCAGACTCTGCATTCAGTGGGGAGTCTGCTGTCCCTCTCTCTCTGCTCCTCCCCCCACCTTTCTCGCTCTCAAATAAATTTAGAAAACCTTTAAAAAATTATTGAATAAGACACTTATACTTTTTAAAAATTGTTTTAGCACTATCTTTTTTATAGAAATTCTCTGTAAAAGATGTAATTTTGCCGTTTTTACATTTATTATATTCACTCTACATCTATTAACATTGTTTACTAAAAACTCTCAGATCCTGTAGTCTGTTGTTTTCTCCTTGAAAAGAGTATCCATTTCAGAAGCCTATGATTATGTGTTTGAATTCTATTTGATCAAGGGATGATTTTGATTAATAAACTAGTAGAATAATTTATTTATTTTAAAGAGAGAGAGCTTGTGGGCAGTGGAGGGGCAGAGGGAAAGGGAGAGACGGAATCCCAAGCTGACGTTCCACTGAGCAAGCCGAGCCTGAGGCGGAGGTTGATCCCACAACCCTGACATCGTGATCTAAGTGGAAATCAAGATTTAGTCACTCAACCGACTGAGACACCCAGGTGCCCCAAGTGAAATGATTTTAAAGAATATATTTATTATAGGTGAAAGTGAATTGCAGATTGTTAATCTATAGGCTGATGTCCGGTGATAGATATTTGGCTTATTTCTACTTTTTGGCTCTTGTAATTCTGCTATGAACATTTGTGCACAATATTTTTTTAAGATTTTTTTAAGATTTTAAGATTTTATTTATTCATTTTGAGAGATAGAAAGAGAGCGAGCAAGAAAGCACCAGCGGGGGGTGGGGGAGGGAGGAAGAGAGAGAAGCAGACTCCTGGCTTAGCAGTGAGCCTGACCTGGGATTCAATCCCAGCAGCCTGGGATCATGACCTGAGCCAAAGTCAGACGTTTAACTGACTGAGCCACCCAGGCATCCCTGTGTACAACTTTTTTGTGTGTGAACATGAATTTTTTTATTCTTTGGGGCATATAATTGGGATTATTAGATTGCATGATAACCCTATACATAATTTTTTAAGGAACTACTGAAATGTGGAGCTACCATTTTATATTCTCACTAGCAATGTATGAGGGTTCCATTTTTCTCCATAGCCTCTCCAACACTTATTATCAGTAGCCTTTTCTATAATGGTCATCCTAGAAAGTGTGAGGTATGAACTCATTGTCATTTAGATTTGCATTCTTTAATGATTAGTGATGCTGAATATCCTTTCGTGTCTTTATTGGCCATTTGTATATTTTTTAGAGAAATCTATTGAAATAATTTGCCCATTTTCGTTTGGGTTATTTAGCATTTAATAGTGTTTTTATATATTCATTTTTTGAGTTACTTTCTTAGTGGTTGCTCTGGGGAGTCCAGTTAATATCTTAATTTATAACAATCTAGTTAGGATTAATACCAACTTAATTTCAATTATAGACAAAAACTTTACTCTTACATTACTCATTTCCCTCTCCTTTCCTTTGTACTGCTATTGTCATACAAATCCCATTATTATGCATTGTGTGCTCACCAATATAGATTTACAATCATTTCTTTATGCAGTTGTGTATCTTAAATGAGGCAGGAGAAAAGAAAAGATTAACAACTCAAAAACAAATGCACTGGGACAAAACCTATTCACACAGGGAGCTCAGAGTCAGATTAGGTAAAGATAGACTTGCGAGGGGGTTCTTACAGCGAATGACTGGATTGTTAAATAATCATTTTCTTCAGTGAAACATTGAAGGAGCTCTGATCCCATACTGCCATCTTGAGTGGCTACTAGGTTGCAGGTTTTCACCATGTTTCTGGGCCTTTGATTTTCAAGACTATCTCAGAACTGGAGATGGTGGGTTGCAACTAGAACAAATTAAATCACTATAATACTTGCTGTTCTTACCAAGATTCAGTAACTTTTCCTGAATAAACACTCCTTGGATTTTTGAAAGTATCTTGTTAATTCCCAGAGTTTTGAAAAAGTTCATTCTTGAAAATCTTTGTGAGTTTTGTCATTTCTTTTATGGGAAAAAAAAAAAAATGGAAGTCTTTGCTTGGCCCTTTTTGCCAACAACCTTATTATTCATTTGAATTTAAAGTAATACTGAGTTTAAAGTAAGAGGAGAGGCTAAGAGAAGCCCTGAGATTTGGGAATGAAATGACAGAGAGAATTTCCATAGGAGGCTGAGGAGTTGGCCAGTGGCTAGATTATCCAGTTTTGAAGGTTATATTTAAGAGTTTAATTTAGGCTTTATTTTATTATTTGGTTTAGTTTTCTGTGTATGTGAAAAAATCATTTTAAGAAAAAAAAAATCAGTTAATGAAAAAATACACAAAATTTCACTTAGCAAAATACACCCAAAAGGAAATCACAGTACAAAGTCAGTTTAAGTCAAGGCATCACCAACCAGTTCCTACAGTATTAGCCATGTATCTCAATTTTCAAAAGTAAGTCACTTTTAAAAGCTTAAATCTAGCCTAAAAGATTATAAATGAAAATAAACTAGAATAAACAAAAATGAGAAATGTTCTTCTTCGAATTAGAGATCTAACACCTTGAGTTTTCCAAAAAGCACACCTCTCCAAGGTGTTCACAGTGATGTGATGTAAATATCCATTTAAAGTGCTTAAACTAGTTTAACTCAGATAACATCACTCTGAAGTACACCACCAAAATGTTAATTGAGAAAAGCTGAAAGGCGTTTTAGTTAACTCATTATCACATGCTAGAAGAAAGTTTGCATGAGAAAACACTGAAGAGGCAATTTTTAAATCCAGATTTCACAATTTGTGGTGCAAAAATGGGTCCCATAGCTTCCCCCAGAGTCATAATTGCTTTTCACTGCATCTAGGCTGCCTGTGAAAATTTGGTTGCAATAACTCAAATGCTCCTACAAAACTTGTCATCTCCACTCATGGCTATTTATGCCTCCAGAGCCAGCCTTGTAATAGCCACTCACAGACTGGCTCTGGTGGCCACTGGGAGTGGACTGGGCTGACACCACCATGCCTTACATCATCTGGTTGCAATATGCCCCAAAGCTGCCCCCAGTTGTGGAGTTCAGGAAAAGTTCTGTATAGCTCTGTTGCATGTTGGTCAAGTCTTTGGATATGGCTGCCATAGCTTCTTTGTGAATGGCAAACTCAGCCTCAGCTTGGCTGGTCACTCTTCCCTCAGAGCCGACCTCAATATGGCTCTCCCAGGGTTGCGGGGAAAGAAGTTATTAAATTCTTTTCTCTGTGGCTGTGAATGGCAGCCCTCCCATGTGGACACGGTGTCCAGTGGTACTCTGGGCAGTAAACTCTCCGTCTCCATATCTGTGGTCATACATACCCAAGAGATTACAGTAAATGAGGTCTCTCCAAAGCAGATGGTTGGTGAAGCCATAGCCATCGCTGAGGCTGCTGTACTTCTGGTAGCCCACATAGCTTGCACTATCAGCACCAGACCTCATCCTCTCCAGCCTGCTTGCTAGACAATGCTAGCATACTTCCTGGCTGTGCCGGGGTGGTCTTAAGACTTCGGCCCCTGTGCAGACATGAACTTTAGAGGAGGATCTGCATATGATTAACTTCTTCCTGACTGCTTTTGATCACTTCAATATATCTGTGCTCTATTCTCTCCTTGTGCTTCTCTAGGGCCTTCTCAGCTGACTCCTGGGAAATAAGCTGCATGTAGATTTTCTCTGTAATCTTGCCCTTGGGGTCACAAGCAATGTGATCCCATTTGGAACAATTTCCAACCATGAGAACGGAGCAATTTCTTCATTGGTGCATCCAAATGAAGCCATCATTGGTGGTGTCAGCACTGTTTGGACCACTGGGTTTCAACACCCAATCCCTCTTGATTCTGTGGGACTTGGACACCTCAAGAGACTGGTGTCCCATGCTTTCCTTGCCTTTTTTAAGGGCCATTGTTACATCATTTTCTGGTTCAAGTTCAACAAAAGCCTCCCCACTCTGCCTGGCTTCTCTAGTATAGATGAAATGAATGCCTGCAGCCCCATCACGAATAGTGCACCGAGAAAGGAGAAAGGGCATCCCGCACATCCTCAACAACAGAGCAGGACCAGGCCAGGCCACAGTGCTTGACCACAAATCCTACACCTCCCTCGGGTCCCAGCAGCGTGGACATTTGAGGAGACAGACATCAAACATCAAATCAAGCTTGGGTGCAACTTCCTACGGCTTAAACAACAACCCCTGGGGAAGGAATGCCCACAGTCAAAGACACTCCTGGTAGTAATGAACTGCCATAAACAAGAGCCATATGGCCATCTTGCCTTAGTTCCCCAGCACTCCCGAGAGCAACCAGGGCTGACAATGCTGGGACTGGGATGGGTTCCAGCTTCCTTCCTCCTGGGACAGGCCCTTAGTTTAGTCTTTATTCTCAGTACACAGGAGTGTCTCCAGAGGATTTTAAGTAGGAGGGAGACTAATATGGACATAGGGAGATTCATTAGTGAGGAGAAAAAGAGAGGACAAGGGCAAGGCCGTCCATGGAAAGCAGCAGAAATGAAAAAGGAATGGGTAGATGTGAGAGCTATTTAGGAAATGAACTGGGCTGTTGGTAGATTGAAGGGAAAGATTGAGGAAGAAATTCACAAAGGGACACAATTCTCCTACACTCAGATCACCCCACAGTTCTGATGTCTTGGCTAAAGTGTCTGAAACTACTACCAACATTTCATCTTGGATGAGCGCACAACATATAAAATGAAATTGCCGTGAAGTGTAGTCATTGTCAGTACAGGTACGGTGATCTCTCTCTCTCTCTCTCTTGAAATTGACACAATAAAAAGAAACTTCTCAGAAACAGAAGGATTGGCAAAAGCTTTGGTGACGAATAGGAGACAAGGGGGGATGGTTAGGGCTCAAACAAAACCCACATCAAACACCTGTCTGTCTCCTGCTCTTAGGATTTTACGGAAATCAAAACACAAAATGAATCTATTCTTCAGAAAAGCAACTCTGTTTTTTCTTGCAATCACTTTTTGAGATCTCATATGAGATTTGATTTATCTAACAATTCAATATATTTTCACTAAGATTTTCTCCCTTCCTCGATGTAGATACAAATTGTCTCATGATGTGAGTCTCTAACCATGCCCCCGAGCTTTATGGCAATGCAGCTATTGCTATAATCCTACTTCCAGTAACTTCATATGGTGATATTAGTAGCCCATCCCCAAATAATGCACTTGTTTTAAAGGTTTTTCAGTGAATTACTCCGTGAATAGCAAGGTGGCACTTATGACAATATCAGGAATCATAAGTTTCCAAATGAATTGCTTGACAAGGATAAAAAAAGTATCCTGCACTTACATAGACCCACAGACACCAAATAGTAATAAATTTTATTTAAATATCAGAGTGGTACCAGTATATATTAATCATATAAAAATGTTTGTCATATTAATATCAACATAGCATCACTTCACAAATTTAAAAAAGTACATAAATCTTTGACCCAGAAATTTCACATCTGGATTATATTGTAAAGATAAACTATAGCTTTCACACACACACACACACACACACACACACACAGAGTTTTTAGAATAATGTGATTTCTGTGTGGCTTGACATAGCAGTGAATTAGAAATATCCTAAATGAGTTTCGATAGTTAAAATTATGGCAACAAATTGTGAAAAAAAATGAGATCATTCTATGTGAACTTATATGGAAAAATCTTCATGAAATATTAACAATAACAAGAAAGGTGCAAAACACTTTGTATAATATATGACTTTGTGGAAGTTAAAACATATACGTGTTTATACATACAAAGGCTATCTTTGAAAAGTTCTGTAGAAAACTGGTCACAACAGCTAACCTAGGAAAGGGAACCAAAAGATTGAGAAGCTTGCGAAGGGGAGGGATTGCGTGGGATTGGTATGTGCTTTCTTATATTATTTAATGCTGAACTGTGAATATATACTAATTAGCTTAACTAACTTAAAAATGGTATGCTTAAGCCTACATTATTACTGTTATAGCAGGGTTGCTCTATCTACCTATCTATCTTTTATCTATTTCTATATATATACACACATACATCAAAATATATACACACTGTATTTGTCAAGGTTCTCTCAATATATGTAGTTGGCTCTGTTTCTGTATTCAGGAGATAATATATATACATATATATTATCTCCTGCCTCACTAGAAACTCAGGCAGAGTTTCTGTGTTGCAATTTTGAGGACACTTCTCTCTTTTTCTGAAAACCTCGGTCTTTGCTCTTAAGACCATCAACTGATTAGATGAGATCCACCACATTGTGGAGGGTAATACGCTTTACTCAATGTCTACTGATTTAAATATTAATCATATCTAAAAATTACCTTCACAAAAAATAAATAAAAATAAAAGTTACCTTCACAACAATATGTAGACTGGTCTTTGACCAACAACTGGGCTCCAGAGCCTAACTAAGTTGACACATAAAATTAACTTATCATATAGACACTGAGAGTCTTGTATTTACAAATGAAGAGCATTTCTACAAATGGGGCAAAGGAAAAACAAGTCAGTGAAGATGTGTCTGGGTCTACAGACCGTTTTTCCCTAATGATGCCACCTATTCATGTAGGGGATAAAGAATGAGGATAAGGTCAACAAATAAGGAGGCCTTCTGTTATTAAAGACGCGCCTTTAGATACAAAGATAGCATAACTTTCCCCTTCCAGGTATCATTATTTCCCAAAATGAGTGATATCCCAGAATGGATAGTAAGTGAAAAATGGAGATCAATAACAAAACAAAACAAAACAAAAACCAAAGGGTTTATATAAATATATCAAATCAATGTGTTGCACACTTTAAACTTACACAATGTTACACATCAATAATAGCTCATTAAAGCTGGTAAGACAATAACATAAAAAGAAACAAGGCAAAACAAAAAAGCTAAAGGGTTTGATGTATCCTGCAAGTGAGAGTCCCCCACATTTTGGCAGTTAGCACAAGATTTGTACGTTACAGGCAGGTGCATTGGTCAGGAGTTGAAAGGAACCAACAAACAAGAATGTGATGTATGAGGCAAGACTGATGATCCAGTCTCACTTCGCAGAAATATATGGCCTAAGAATAAGCAAGTCTGTGGTTCGGAATTTTGCAAGGAAAACAGTTTAAACCACTCCGAGAGAGCATATTCTGCAGCTTGGAATTCAGGAAAGAAACCAACTTTATGGTAGGAATTTGCTATCTTTGGTGGAAGATTTTCTAAAAGACTTTAACCTTTATGAGGGACCTGATAGTATCCCAGACATGCAAAATGCTACTCTATTTGTGGGAAAGAACAATGCAGTCTGTGTCATGCCAAAGACACACTGCAGATAAAAATATTGTGATAGATGAGGACTCAGCTTCCATTTCAGGTAGAGTTTTAGAACCCTGTCTGCTCACCATAGCAGCAACGGAAAGCCATGTCAGGCGGTGGGTATTTTTGTATTATGTGTGCAGAAATAAGATGGACAGAAAAGTAAATACCAACATTGTGCCCACACTTAACATGGTTAGGCTTGATGACTTCAAGATTTTATGATTCCCTGATAATCTACTCCCTGATAAGGAAATACATTTTATCTTAAATATACCAGCACAGCTATGCTTTTGAATATGTGAAGGCAGAAATTAGCATATGTGTCAACATAATTTCACTACCTGTAATTTTTGATAATCCGTTTAAAGTAGTATGCATAGAAGGTGCATAAAGTGTAAAGCTATAGATAGAGTTTTATTTTTAGTAGCTGTGCTTATTTTCATCATGTTCTATGGCATGACTCCTATGTCAAATTCTAGGCATCTAGGATTTTGTGAAGAAATTGAGTTTGAAACCTTTTGTTTACATTCAGTTTCTAGGATACTCTATGCAAACATGAAAATTGAACAATGTAATAAAATTTTGGAAGCTAGGCAATAAACACACTACGTTTGTAAAGAAGGAGTCTTAGAGAGGTGAAACAAGGGGTTTCCAGGTTTTTGGACTTCATGGGTAGTTAAAATTATTTTTGTACTACGGAGAGAGAGAGGACTAGGAAAGAGTTGTCAGTGTTGTTTTTGTCTAAGTCTGTATTAAGGTAAAAACAAGAGAAAATAACTAAACTCTAATATTGCTACTGCTTCATAGAAGAAAGAAATTTTAATAGATAAAAGCATAATTCATTCCCTGGGTTATATTCAAAATATTAAGCAACTGATAAGACGCTTGAACCAACTCACTAGTCAGAACAGACATTAGCTACTAAACTCTACTGGAGAGTGACTCTTAAGACCAGAACTTAATGGACATAATCTTAGAATAAAACAGAACCTTTTATGTTTCAGACCTTAGAGTCGTGAAAACCTATTACTCTTCCTTTATTTTTCTCCATTTGCCAGGCTGCATGAGATTTTGACCAACACCTATATGTGCCCACAGACCAGCATTTGAAGTGTTGATTTATGATAATTTCTCTGTGGCAGGAACCCCTAGAGTTGCTCTATAACAAGGAGGTGAGGTGTTTAGAATGTTCTTGGAAAGTGTAACATCCCAATCTATGAACTCAATCTCTCAGGATTTTTAAGGGAAAAGTTGGTCCTTTAGGAATGACTCATAAAGTGAGGATATAATACTTGGTGTAGAGGAAAAATGGACCACAGAAGACATTCTTCCAGTTCAGGGCAGGGAGCGGGTAGTTTCAGCCTAACTAGAGAAAGAGAACATATGTGTGAGAAATGATGAAAAATAACTTTAAGGACGCCTGGGTGGTCAGGTAAACATCAGCCTTCAGCTCATGTCATAACCCTGGAGTCCCAGGATCAAGTCCCGATTGGGCTCCCTACTCAGCAAGGCGTCTGCTTCTCCCTCTGACCCTCCCTCCTCTCATTCTTTCTCTCAAATAAATAAATAAAATCCTAAAAAAAAAAAAAAAAGTAAAGGGCTTATTACATGGAAATAAATGTAATCTGAGAAGACGTCACAAAGCTTTCCTCTGCAAAGTGTATTTTGCAATCTATAAGAATATTAATTTGCCTATATGCTACAAACAAGTCTTAGAAATCTGTAATTAAACACTAGATGCTCAGCGTTTCAAAAAAAGTTAGTCAAGGTGAAGCATATCCTCTGCTTTATGCTCATTATGGCATCTAGGGCTTCACGACATATCCTTTCCTGATGCTTTGTATCTTTAGATGCTATAGCTGCTCTCAAAATATTCTATGGTAAATGGTGAAGTTGATGCATTAAATATTTAATAAAGTCACAATCATGAACTTGCTGGGCAAACAAGGAAATGAAAATGATCTTTTCTTGGCTCTTACTCTGATTTTACATTTTAAAATTAGATTTCACTCAATGCCTTCCAAATTGGTAACTTGCATCATATTCTGCCTTCATCAAGTATGTTCTGTTTTTACTCACCTTTTTTTTTTAATGGCATGCATCCAAAAGGAAAATTACTTGAATTGAAGGGAACAATATATTTAGCATTTTTTTTTTTTTTCTGAAGCAGCACATCAGAAGCCAGTATATAATTTATCTCAACCTTGTTGGAATCTAGAAAGCCCACAGACTTTCTCATGAGAAAGCCGAAAGCACCTTTTTGTTTTTTTCTGACACAAATTACTCCAAACAAGTCAAACAATCAATTATAAAATTTCATATTAGGGGGTTGTATATATTTTCTCCAGTGAGTAATTTTGAAAATGCAACCTTTCAATATAAACTAGAAATACATGTACACATATACAGAGACACATAAACAGGTGTGTATGTATATATGTGCGTTAGAAGTCTTTCTCTCTGTGAATGTGATTGTTCGTGGTAGACTTTTAGTAATGGCAATATCATCGAGAAACAAATCGTGAGTCATTTAAAAAAATCTCAAAACTTTGTTTACAAAAACGTATGGGTCACTGTTTTAGAGAACCACATTCATTTTTTCTGAGGTGTTTATCAAAAGGAGTCATCTAATACACCACGGAAAAGTTGACTCAGGAAATTGGAAATCTCTGGGTATTGAACAAATTGTCATGGATGAAAGGACAGCTGAGGCTTGAGAGAAGCGGTTTGGACTGAGGTTCCTCAGACATCTAACTTGGATGAAGACAGAGAACTAAGACCACCTGTCAACGTAGCAATGGTTTGCTGCAGGAAATTCCTATGTTGGAATTCCAGACTGAAAGCCAGTAAATAATATCACTACTTCAGAAAATATTTATTAACCAAATGATTCAAGCAAACACGCTGCTCATCTGGGGGGGGGTGCTGTATTTTTAGGGTGATAATTTGCTCTTCAAAACTCACCCAGGGCCCTTGACTATATTCTCCAAGTCTTAAACTACTATCCTGTGAACTTCCCCAAATCCAAATCCTGGTTCTCTACCTTGAAAAGTTTGCCTTAAATGACTCAAGATCATGACCCCAAACATTATAAATGTTCTATCTTAAATACCCCCTTTTTATTAAAAAGATTATTTATTCAAAAGAGAGAGAGCAGGTGTGCAGGAGTGGGGGGAGGAGGGAGGCTCAGAGGGAGAGGGAAAAACAGACTCCATGCTGAGCAGGAAACTTGTTGCAGGGGTTGGTTCCAGGACCCCAGGATCATGACCTGAGCTGAAGGCAGATGCTTAACCAACTGAGCAACCCAGGCACCCCTTAAATTTCCCCTTTTGAGACACTATTGGTGTATCTGAAAGTGGAAATCTTTCTCATGAGTAATAGATTTAGCTTTGCTCAATCAACTATGGTTTTGTCATGATCTTTTAAAGGAAATTTACAGTTGACTGGGTTAAATAGCAACTGGAATTAGAGTAGGTTAACCAAAAGTTAGTTTTTGGATATTAGTACGATCCGGCATCATGAAAGCCACAAAGTCAAAGGGTAAAAAATTTACTGCTTTATTAAAAACAAAGATTTGAAGAATTTAGGTTACATTTCTCTAACTTCAGAACTCTTATATCCAATAATGTTTATATTCCCGCATTAGTCATGTTATTCTTTGTCAAGTATGCTAGGGATTCTATAAATCAAAATTAACCCTCCCTCCTGCTCCACCTTTCCCCCTTCCCCTAACCCCTTCTTTCCCATATTTTCTGATAGTGTTTTATTCCTTTTGAGTGTTTTTTTTTTAATCATTTATGGGTGTCCTAGGGTAGTCTTTACTCCAGTGAAAGACTATTTAATGAAGATCCTTTATATGTTTATATCTATCAACAAATACTCGGGGCATTTTCAAATTAAATTGTCTCATTTCTCTTATTGGTGATGGAAAGTCAACACTTAGGAATGGCAAATGTAGAAGATCTGTTGTTTCCTAACCCTCTCCTAACTAAAAAAACTGGAAGGATTGACAAACATTAATGAGATTGCACCTATAAATTGTTTAGTAAGAGCGCTTTTGCGTTGTTATTGAATGAGCATGATGATGACTGCTTGTCATTATTTCTGAAATGTCATGGTCATTGTAAAAGATTTAATGCACCATTGATTATCTTTCACTAAAGGTGAAAACAAAATAATATGCTAAGGCTTAGTTAAAACCTCATCAAAACAAAGAGATATTTTTTGCAATTTACAATATAGCGTTTCCATAATTAACAATATCCCATAATTAATATACCCATAATTAATCATAATAATAAATAACGATAACCCATAACTAAAATTAGGCATCCAAGAGTAGAAGCAACTACTTCTTAGATTTGGAGATACAAATCTAGAGTCAAGAAAATGGGAATATTGAAAACACACTATTACTTTAGGAACATATTATAAAGAATTAAAAAATATAATTGAGAGTGGAGGTACACTTTTTAAAAAGATTTATTGGTTTATTTGAGAGAGAGAGAGTGGGGTGGGGGGCGCAGAAGGAAAGGGAGACTCTCAAGCAACTGAGTATGGACCCCATCAAGGGGCTTAATCTCACAACCCTGAGACTGTGACCTAAGCCGAAATCAAGAGTAAGATGCTTAACCGACTGAGCCACACAGACACCCCTGGGTTTAGACCTCTGAAGATGAATAGGTGGATTAGAGACTGGTCCCAGGACGACCTTGGGAGGCATGTGCTAAAAATGGCAGGGTCACATGAGGGCAAGAGCCTGGGTCACTGTGTCACCCCAAGAGAAGAGTCATTCCCTTCCAGGAACACTTGGATCAAACAGGGACATACTGGCTCCACAGAAAACTCATGGAATTATAAGACCCTGCCATTTCTAATTGATTTCTTCTGAGTTCTTAGGATCAAAATCCAGGTTTCTTAATTAATAGCTATGGAGACACCCTTTATCCTCTGCCCCTGCCTGATTGCCTTGACTAAACACAAAGAAGAGAAGGAGACTTCAGAGGAGGGAGATACTTGGGAACTTTGTAGACAAAATCAGAAGAAACTTGAAATCAACACAATGGGTCTCATTCATGAAAGTGGCCCCAACACTATATCCTGACAGATTTGTGTGCACAAAAGTGGTTATGGCATGGGATTGCTCTGACTTTCTAGGTTTGCTGTAGGGCCAGGTGGGGACTAGAATGGCAGAGTTCCAGGATATAATCAGCCCTTTCCACTTCCTCCGATGTACTATATAGATAAAATAATTTTCTATTAATGCAGTGAACGAAACAAAGTTAGGAAGCACTTTTCTAGAATCTGGTTGGCCTCCTCCTCCCCCAGCCCAGCTACTAGATCGCCATGGTTGCTGGGCACCCATACACATTAGAGACTGAAAGTTCCACAAAATTCCATGTGGTCATTTGTGGCCTATAGGCCACTGGCAATTGGAGGCAGAAATGCAGAGCCCTTTGGGTACATCAAGGATGTGTTGCCTGTCACTGAGATGTGCTTGAGACATGTCCCAGGTCTCCTTAAGAAAGAGAAGTCATTAAAACCCTCAAGTCACCTGTGGTGGAGGAGATTCCTTCAATATTACAAGTTTCATGTTTGGTGGCACTTAAAATTCTGAACAAAGCTTCATCTGATGACACAATAGTCTTTCTTGACAAATGACAGAAAAACAAGTCTCATAAACTTTACCAAGTGACCAATGTTAATGATGTCATCAAAGCAGTACAGAACAATGGAGAACTATTTCAGAAGAAAATAAAGATTTGAATAAGCGTGCTCATCTTTAGCAAAGTCCAGAATTGTTCAACCAAGAAATGGCAGGAGGGAAGAAAAAGTGTGGAGAAAGAAAAAACATGGGAGAAAAAGAGGAAACATTCAAATGCACGAGTGAAACAGGTCATGAATGATAAAGTGAGACAATTAAAATCTCTGGTTGGAACCGTGCCGAGGACCAGATGTTTCCTGATACTGTGAGAGATCACGTGGATGACAGGAACTTGGAAGCAGAGAAATGGAGGGAAGCAGAACATGGCTACCATCCAGTTTGCTGGCCAGAAGTGGATCTAAAGAGTCTCATTCATGATGTTAACTCAAATATGTTAAAAGGCCTGAATGGGAAAAAAACAAGAACTGTCCAGAAAATTGTGTGAAGAATATCAAATGAATGAGGAGCTTAGAGGAAAAATAAAAAGTGCAAACAAAGCAATTGTCTACAGACTGAAAATGTCCCAGTTTGAACGTGAGATCCAGAAACTTCTGCTAAAGCTTCAAATACTGCCTGCATCAAAAACATGTAACATATCTTCAGAGCAAATTGGCTGAGGAGGAAATATACTGCTTAGAAATAGAGAAGAAATGTCCCAGCATTTATAGAAACATGAAGTCTATGTATCAGAAATGCAACTTCTACAAGAGATTGGCAAAAGACATGAACAAAGAGTTGGT
This sequence comes from Martes martes, assembly GCF_963455335.1. Taxonomy (NCBI): domain Eukaryota; kingdom Metazoa; phylum Chordata; class Mammalia; order Carnivora; family Mustelidae; genus Martes; species Martes martes. The sequence goes on from NC_137888.1 coordinate 18,858,581, forward strand.
GAGAAACACTCTCTCCTATCAAAAGGAGATTCTCTGCTACGAGAAAAGAATTCATGAAAGTGGGATGGCAGCTCTGTCAGCCGAAAGAATACGAAGATGATTTATAACAGGTAGAATACCAAGATGATTTATAACAGGTAAATGTGGGCTAAGGCAGAGTCCAACTTCTGGCCTTTCTCAAGTTGCCTTTCTGCTTCTGCTACTCCACCAGTAGCTCACCTAAGTCCAGAAGTGTCTGGAGATCACCTGGTTCACCAGGTGTCCTAGGAAGGACACAGATCGTGCTGTAAAAGCTCAGGGATCCTGGCTCACCTGCCCCTTTGACAGAGCAGGCCAGAAAAGAGTGGGTGCAGAATGGATTTGGAGAATGACCAGCACACTTGCTAGATTTGATTGAAATTCTGTGTGTGTGTGTGTGTGTGTGTGTGTGTGTGTGTTATTGCACTCATTAACATCTATTTGTTTAGTGAATATCTACTGAGCTTCCACAATGTCTTTAGTCCTACTCTAGATGCTTGGAATGCAGTGATAAAAAAAAGCCCAATAAGATTTGTGGACTCACAGAGCTTACATCCTAGTAAGGGCAAGGTCAGATAATAATGAGTAAATAAGCAAATAGATGGTATTAAGTGCTATGCAGACAATTACAATAAGGTCATGGAATAATGGGGGTTATAGGATAACATCAAAGAAGTGACACTTAAGCTGTGATCTACTGGATAAGAAGACAGCCCAGGAATGTCAGGGGGCAGAATATTCCAGGCAGAAAGAACAGGTAGTAGCATAAAGGTCCTGAGACCTTGGCTTCTGGGGCCAGGGGAAAGGAGCCAAGATGACAGGGTAGAGGAGAGTGGTGAAGGGTGAACAGGACTAATTGCACAGCTAGTGTGTTTGGTGGAGTGCGTAAAACCAGGAAGAATTTTACCCCTTGCGGAGGGGATGATGAGGGATTAAGGGGAGCGGGACATGTGAGGTGTATTCTGTGTAGATCTCTTTGTGCAAAAAATGGAATTTAGGGGTTGTGCAAAAAATGGAATTTAGGGAGGGGTAGGATTTTGGTGAGGGGACATAAAGCTATCTGCGAGAGAGCACTGGGGACTGACACTGGGGTTGTCATCAATAACCCCAGAAGTGAGGACAGTTTAGGGCTTTGTTTAGGGAGTTGCCAGGGACAAAGGCAACTCTTGGATGTTTTCTAACTACTCTGAATACTGTTTGGCACTACTTTAACTAAGCCTTATTTAAATATCTGCAGGAAAACCATGAAAAAAAAAAAGTCAACACAGCATAGGGTTACACCCTGTAAAATCTTGATTTTCTACTAAACAGAGTAATAGTGGGACTTTAACTACCCCAGGTTACTGCTCATATTGTTTTTCTATTGTTTTTTGTGAGGAATTATTACAAACTTGGTGACTTAAACAAAACCCCACCAATCTGAAAAACAAAACAAACAAAGCATAATAAGAACAGTCTCATAGATACAGAGAACGAACTGATGGTTGCTGATGGGGGTTGTGGGGGACAGATTGGTGAAATAGGTGAAGGGGATTAAGAGGACAGTCATCCAGTTGTGAAATAAAGAAGTCACAGGATGAACAGCAAAGGGAATATAAATAATGTTGTGAAACTATGTATTGTGACAAGTGGTAACTAGACTTCTCATGGTGATCATTTAATAATGTTTATCAATATCAAATCACTATGTTGTACATCTGAAACTAGTACAATATTGTATATCAACTAAGCTTCAATAAAAATACCCACAAACTAATTATTTTTAAGTTCTGGGGGGAAGAAACAGTAAGAATTCAGTCTTACTGGACTAAAGTCAAAGCGCCGACAAGGCTGGTTTCTTTTGGATTCTCCTGTCTTTTCTGACTTCTGGGGGCACCTGCCTTCCTTGGATGGTGGTCCCTTCATCTTCAAAGCCATCAACACAGCATCTTCTCTCTTCTCTGATCTCTGCTTCTTTCATCAAGTCTCCTTCTCTGATCATCTTGCCTCACTCTTCGCTTTATAAAGATTCTTGTGATTATATGGGAACCACCTGGATAATTCAAGAAAATCTTCTCCATCTCAAGATTCCTAATTTACCCACATCTCCACAACTCCTTTTTGCCATGGAAGGTAAAATATTCACAGGTTCCAGGGATTAGGATGGGGACATTTTGGGGGGAGATTTTAGTTAACCTGCCTCACAATTCTTTATGCAGTGCAGTTCTCCTACACCCATACCTTCATAAATAGTCCCTTTGTATATCAACTTTCTTCAAAAGAATCTATTTCCAGTGTTACCTGTTTCCTTGATTGGTTGCACGATCTTTATCACTTATTTCAAGAGCAAATCGACAAGGTAAATACTCAGCATTTCATAAGTATAACGTCGTTAGTGTAGTACACAGTGCATGTGGGAGACAGAATACTGTCCTTTATGCTTCCCAAAGACGTCCATTTCCTCAACCCGAGGACCTGAGAATATGTTCTATTACTTAGCAAAATAAACGTCACAGATGTATTTAGGGTTAAGGGCTTTAAAATTCAGAGATTATTTTGGATGATCTCGGTGGAGGCTTAATCTAATCATGTGAGCCTTTGAAAGCAAGAAAAAAATGCAGTCGCAGAAATCCTAGAGATTCCAAGAAGGAGTCCATGTGCTATCTCTGGCTCTGAGATACACGGACCATGTCCAAAGACCAGAAAGCCTCCCTAGGAATCAAGGGCAGCTCTCAACTGGCAGCCATCATGGAAATAAGGACATCGGTCGTATACCTAAAGAGAACTGGATTCTGCTAACCTAATGAATTTGGCAGCAGATTTTTCCCAGAGCCTCCTACAAGAGCCCAGCTGATCAACATCTTGATTTTTACCTTGTGAAACCAAAGTCAAAAGCTCATACAATGCAATTGTAGTGAGAACAGAATATGTGCTATAAAATACTACTCTTAAAAAATTAATTGTTTATTTCTGATTACAAAAGTAATATATATTCACTTTTGGAAAATAGGATTACATGGATAATTACAAAGAAAAATTAATAATCTCACTAACTAAATATCATTACTGATAATTTTTTCCTATTTTTATGAGGAAACAATTTTTTTCTTGGTTAAAGTAATATCATGTCATAATTTTATAGCCTTTTAATAGGTAACATTATATCATGAACATTCTCCCATGTTATTAAAAAGGCGTTAAAACCTGTTTTTTTAATTGACTATGTGATATTTTTCTGAAGTCTACAATGACAAGACCTTTTTTCTCTCATTTTTTAAAAAGTGAGATTTAATTTATGTATGATAAAATGCCCAAATCTTAAGTATTCAGCTTGATCAGTTTTGACAGATACACACAGTTATGTAAATCACTCCCTATTAACACATAGATCATTTCCATCATCTAAAAAATTCCTTCTGTGCCCTTTCCTCATCAATTCCCAACACTTTAAAAACAACACCTGCTCTCATTTCTGTCATCATAAGTAGTTTTGCTGTCCTAGAACTTCACAAATGGAATCATACACCATTGCATTAGTCAGGGTTTTCCAGAGAAACAGAACCAATAGTGTGTGTGTATATATATATATATATATATATATATATATATATATATACATACACACACACATACACACACACACACACACACACACACACACACACATGCAGGGTAGGCTGGTAGGCTGGAGACCCCAGGGAAGAGGTAATGTAGTTCAAATCCAAAGATTGCCTGCTGACAGAATTCTTTCTTGTCCATGGGAGAGCAGTCTTTGATCTATTGATGCTTTCAACTGATTGGATGATGTCCACAAACATTATGGAAGGCAATCTGTTTTACTAAGAATCCACAGATTTAAATGCTAACCTCATCCAAAAGACAGCCTCAGAAACATCCAGAGTATATTTGACTAAATATCTGGCTACTGTGGCCCAGCCAAATTGACACATAAAATTGGACCATCACAAATTCATCCCTTGCCAACTTGACTACGATACACGTCTCTTTAAGCCATACTTATTCTACTAATAAAGACAATAACAAGGTCATACTTCAACCTAACATGATACAACTATCCAGTGTATAATTGAAAATGAATTAACTCTTTCCCTAGAGAAGACAAAAAGTCTTTGGGTGATGTTTACTCTTTTCTTTGGTATCCTGTAACTTAAACACTATGATATAAAGCTAATGATATAGGGGTGCCTGGGTGGCTCAGTTGGTGAAGTGTCTGCCTTCAGCTCAGGTCATGATCCCAGGGTCCTGGGATCAAGCCTCACATCAGTCTATCTGCTCAGTAGGGAGCCTGCTTCTCCTTCTCCCTCTGCCTGCCTCTCTGCCTACATGTCTACATGTGCTCTCTTTCTCTGTCAAATAAATGAATAAAACTTAAAAAAAATAACGTTAATGATATAGAAATACTGTGATGTAGTCAATACATTTTATGTTACACGATAAGGGGAAAAGAGGAAAAAAAACAAAGATATAGATAGATACAGATATAGATTATATAGATATAGATACAAACACACACAAACCTATTCATTACCAAATACATACTCAAACACAAACATAACAAAATGGGAAAGAAATACTCGTGATAATTATAGTCTTTATTTTTGTCATTAGTTATGTGGTCATATCTGGTATTTATAAATACCTTCTTCCAATGTTCATTCTGTGTTCCTTTTGACTTCAGCAAGCTTCTCAGCTGGTCATAGTTCTTTACCTGGTGAAATGACCCAAACCTTTGTTTCCTAAGGGTCTAGTCCATTATTAGTCTTACATGGATTAGACTGTTGTAGTTTTCCACTGACCTTAATCACAGGGAATGGTAATATCAACAAACACCCTAAGAGTATTCCAGACATACTCTAATGAAAAGTGTTGGTGTTGGAGGAAAAACATTTGCCAGATTAACAGCTACATAGCAGGTACCAGGGGATGTGTTAATTTTTTTGAGCAATGAAACCACATCTGTTAAAGCAATTGTAATTTGAGATGTCACTTGATTAAATTAATGATAATCTACTGTCATTCTCCTAGTTCCATCTGTCTTCTTCCCAGACCAAATAGACTGGTTGAACGGAGAAGAGATGGAAATCACCACCCCTGCCTTTTGTAAGTCCTTGATGGTGGCAATAATCTCTGAAGTCCCTCCAGGAATACAGTGCTGTTTTGGTTTACTGTTTTTCTGGGAAGAAGCAATTCCAGTGGTTTTCCACCATAATATCCCTAACTCCATAGTTCAGGGAACCAATTGAAGAATTTGCCAGAAGACGGCTTTTAGACTTGAACTGCAACACTGGCTCTTCCTTAGATTAAGTTTCTGGCCCACTCTACAGATTTGGATTTACCAGCCTCCATAGTTGTGTGAATCAATTTCTTAAAATCTCTCTCTCTCTCTCTTTTTCTCTCTCTCTCTCTCTCTCACACACACACACACACACACACATATACACGTTACCTAACTCTGGAGAACACTGAATAATACAGATTGTGTACTAGCCAGACTTCTCTAGTATCTAAACCCATAATGTTTATGTTGGATTTTGTTCCCTCAAAATTTGTATGTTGAAGTTCCAATCCATGATACTTCAGAATGTAACCATATTTACACATAAGGTCTTTAAAAAGTGATTAAGATGAGGCTGTTAAAATGGCCCCTAAATCAATATGTTTGGTGTTCCTATAAGAAGGGGAAATTTGGACATACAAGGAGACACTAGGAATGCACATGTGCTGAGGGAAGGCCTCTAAGGACACCAAAGGAAGGCAGCCATCTTCAAGCCAAGGAGAGAGAAGACCTCAAGAGAAACCAGAGCTGAAGACACCTTGATCATTGAACTATAGAAAGAAATTTCTGTCAAATCAATCAGTTAAATCAATCAGTTTGTTTTTTTTTTTATGGCAGCCCTACCAAACTAAGACATGGAGCTTGGTTGGACTTTTTTCTTTTCCTTTCATCACCAATACTATTCTTATATTTTACTGCCAGTAATTGTAGAAAATATTTCTTAACTTAATTAGCAACTCCCTAATTTCCTAAACAGTTGTCCCGCCAATCAGGAAAATCTGCAGCCCAACTCCTACGTCCATGCACAGAATATTCCTCCCCCTTCGTGAAACTGGGAGTTCCATTCATTTTGACAAGTTCATTTTTTAAGTGATGTTCTTTTATTTTGAAAGAGCATCATGCAAAGGTAGAGTGATGTAGTAAACTACGAATACTGCTGGAATATTCTGAATTTACAAAATATTTCCTTTTTTTAAATTTAAAGCTTTTGACCTTTTAAAGGAAAGGGTGGAGCTAAATTTTCCTGGCTATGTACTGATTGTGTGTGTATATGTGAGCAGTGGATAAAATGAAAAAGGTAAAGTAGAATACAAATTTTACATGCATCCACACTGTGAAAGTTCTAACAGTCAATTGTGTTACATTCTTATAAATAAAATGTTGCTAAAGATAATAATAATAAAAATAACAGCAGCTTGGTATATTTACTATTTGATAGTGTTCTATGTACTCTATATTTGTTAGCTTATATCATTTTCATAACTTATGAAATAAGAATTATTATTTTATCTACTTTATAGGTGAGGAAATGAAATACAGAAATTATACATCATAAGCCTAAAGTCAAAGTCAAGAAAGGAGGATACGTGAAAGTTTAGGTTGAAACAGGGCGGTCTGTTACTAGATTCAATGCATTTGATAATGTAATGCATTGCCTTAACATGGAAACCTCAAGGATTTCCAAAAATAATAAAACATCTCTATATTTCATTGCCACTGCTCTAAGTAGATCTAACTCTTTCTATGTATATTACATAGACATCTATATGTGTATGTTCATATCTCTTGTGTCTTGACTCAAAAAAGAAAACTTGGTTCTTGGAGGTTTTTATATTTTTCTATGTAGTGATATTTAATTTGAATTAGAAAAATTTTTGTCATACTGTTTTTCCTTTGAACCTCATTAATAAAACACACCATACTATTATTTATCTCAAATTCAAGAAAGGTTTATAGAAAGAAATATTCATAACAATAGCAAATGCTTAAATACTGCTTATAGTACTTTACGCATTCTTATTAATGATTTACATTTCATTTATTTACTTATTTATATTTATATATAGTTTATTTAATTCTGATACTAAGCCTATGAGGTAGGTACTATTATTAGCATCATTTTACAAGTAGGAAACTGAAGCATAGATCAGCCATATAACTTGCTTAAGGTCAAATCTGGATTTCAAATCTTAGATGACTTGTCCAGAGTCCATGCTTTTACCCTTTTCACCTTTCTGCCTCTCACTATAGCAAAAATCAGAAAGAAGTAATTAAAAACTGCAAAGAAATGTAAGGCCAGCGTACACATGAATTTTTCTAGGAATTATTAAGTGAGAAATATTAGTTATCACATATCTATAATAGATATGTTTAATCCTTACCTAGTAAAATTGATAACATGCTATGATTTGGAAACTTGTACCTACACAATTGTTTACTGGTTGTCTCTAAAATCCATTTGAGGCTAGAATCTATTCCTTTAACCTCTTGAATCTTCACTGGACCTGTGATTATTTTGATCAATGGGATATAGTAGATTTGACTTGTGTTAGTGGAAGTCCTAAACCTTTCAGAGGACTGGTACTTCAGAGTCTTCCTTTAGGGAACCCATCAGCCATGTTATGAGGAAACCCAAAGAATGAGAGAATTGAGGTCCTGGCTAATACCACCCATTGGGCTGAGTTCCACCTGAGAGCCAACACTGCATGTGAACCATTCTAGAAGTAGATTCTCTGGCCCCCGTAGAGCTTCTCAGCATCATGCTCCCCACTTGGAATGTTTCCACTAAGCCCTGCCCAAATTGCAGAATTGTGAGCAAATTTATTATTGCTGTTGCTTTAAGTCACTGTTTTGGGGTAGTTTGGTATGCAGTATTAGATAATACAGATAAATAGCTTAAAATATTTTATTAAATGTCTATTTTAGCAATGTTAAACAGCAAAGATTATTTTTAACTTTTCCTTAAAGTTTTCCTAAGTTTGTAATCTTGTTTCATTTAAAATTATCAAGCTAATTTTTGCGTGCACATGTGTGTGGGTACCTTGAAATTTACCTATACCAAAAGGGGATAGGCTGTACGACTATACTCTCAACTTGAAATATAAAAAAAATATACTTTTTGAAGTGGATTTGGCAGAGTTGATCAAAAGAAATACTTGTGTGAGATTTGGAGAGAAGTGAGGCATTGGCCATTGATCTCTGAAAGTGTCACATGATTGTGACAAACTCACAAAGACTGGAAGATTCCAGGATACCCTCAGATCCCTGTGCTCTGTATCCAGGTCATCTTTCCTGCTGCTGACCAACAAAGCCTATCCCAGCTCCCCAACTGCAGACCCAAAGAATTCTGTGTAGATTTTTGCATTACCTTTCATGGCTCCTTATCAGTGGCTGACTGTATGTGGTTTCTCAGACTGATTGGTCTGTAACTTCTCTCATTTCCCATTTCCCAATTTTCAGAACTTCCCTGCCCAAACTTCAGTTTCCCTGTTTCAATCCCGACTGTTGTGGGAATTATGGAGTTTCTGGTTCCCTGACAATCATATTTCAAATTTTAAAAGGAATGTGATTTTTATGTATTCCGTGGTGTACTGGTAGCAGAGAGGTACGTGATAGTAAACTCATTAAACAATGTCTCAGCTTGTGTGAAGAACATAGTTTTGTGAGGATAAACACAGAATATAAATGAGGACCATGATAACAAATACCACAGGAATGAAGGCACATATTAGATATTTTTCTTTGCATCCTAGCTGAATTCCTGCAGTATGGTACACAAATAAAATCTGTGCTACTTTCAGTTCATTCCGCAAGTATACATTGAAAGGCATACTACATAATTGCACTAAATTAAGTATCAAAATAAAAAAAAAATGTGGCCCTACCTCTTAGGGAGTTTATAGTATAACACACACAAAAATAGGAAATTAAGTTAATAAAATGAGTTTCATAATGAAAATGTAAGGTTTTTTGAATTTTATGGCATGGGAGCCCATGCAAGTCCCAGTGTTCCTGACAGACACCAACTCAAGCGAAGAATCAAGTAATGTCTATAGCGAAATTAGGTGAAGCTACCCCAGTGGGCAGGAACAGAATCCTTCACAGAGAATGAGAAAGCAGAAAAAGCTGGCAGACAGGTGACTTGGAGTGACGACAGGAGAGCATGAGAACATGGAGTGATGAGGTAGTGAGAAATGAGGCTTGGGAATTAGGTAGAGTCGAGACGTAAGGGGCCTGAGTCCCAAATGGGTATGACCTTTAAACAGTTCAGACAGGAGGAAACTGGAGAAGTTATATTTAGCCAAGAGGAGCTGAACTGACAGGAAGAAGCAATGGCAAGATTTCTGACGGCACATGCATGGCGGGAGCGGGACAGGAATCTTTCCTGCCCTGGAGTCTCATCACCTTCCATGACCTGCCAAGGCTGTGGGGCAACAACCAGCAACCCGAATGAGGACACGGTTTTGTGGCATTAGGTGGTAGTTCTGCATATCAGAGGGGCTACAGTCCACTGAAGGATTATCTGACGTCTCGTGGGGTCAGTCTCCTGAGGGCTCTAAGAGCTGGATGTTGGTGGTGTCTGAGTGGTTTCTGGAAGGACCGGGTTCCTGAGCTTATGGTTTAGGCAGCATGATTGTACAAACTCTCAGCAAACATGCATATAGACCCCCAGCAGCAAGGGGTGTGTCACCTGGGGGTGTCACACTGTTAGAGAGAGGCCTCTCTAAGGTCTTATGTCCTCCAAGTGGATGGGGGAGCCTGTAAATTTACAGTCAGAGAAAGTGGGGTATGGGAGTAATCACTAAATTTCTCTCAGAAAACACACCATAATCAATGAGGCACATAGGAGAAAACTATCATTTTAATGAGGTGAGCAGGACATTGAGGTGGCCCTGGTTAGAGGTAAGGAGGCTTTGACTCTGGATCATTGCAGGTACGTTGGGGATGGGGGCTTCAAAAACGTAGACTCAGATTAAAGTATTGTGGCTCCACAATACCTTAATAATTTAAGGATATTTTGAGTTTAAAAGTAAACCTAAATAAATCTTTGACAAGTTTATTTTAGAAATATGGTCTCTTTTTAAGTGCTGCATAGATTAATTATACAAATCGTTTTCCAGTCCAGTTCTTTTTTTTTTTTTAAACTGCTTTATTGAGGTATGACTGACATATGAAAAGCTGCACGTATTTAATAGAAACAACTTGATGAGATTGGAGAAAGTACGCATGAGCGAAATTATCACAATCTATGGCAACCCAAGTTTTATTCCAACAGTACAGAAAATGAATATATTCCTTGTTTCTTAATTTCATATTGGAATGCAGTGGCCATCATCATTCTTTTCTCTTTCTGTATAAAAATTATTTATATGTAATTTCTATCCCAGTTAAAAAAAAAATCTCTAAAACCTTGTCTGGGGGTAAGCTAGCATAATTCACAAATGTGTAAAAGAGAAATTTGAAAAAGAGAAATTCCCTCTTCACTGCCCGGAAAATTGTAAAGCTGATTTCTCTCCTCAGACATAACAGAGGGTGAGCACCAGGAAGCGAAAGATGAGAGGAACACTGTCCATACAGGAAAAAAGTCAGTAGGCAGTTCATGGGCTGGTTTTAATGAAATTCCTAAAGAATTATACTTTTCATAGGCTCCATTGCAGGAGAAATACCACAGTGGGGTTTAACAGAATCAGAGGTTAGTAATAGAAGGAGCATTCTGGGAAAATAAAAAAAAATACAATTTTCTACTTCATAAAGTATACCCTTTCCACTGAAATTTCCAGCATATTATAAATGAAATTGTACTGAAGTTGAGAAAAAGCACATAAAAATTATGATTTTTTTTTTGGCTTTTAAAACAGATTGCTTTTTCTATTTACCTGCTTAAAGTTAAGTTCAGGGATTAACTCTTTTCCAAGTGATTATGGAGTCCTGAAATGGTCAGAGCGTTGAATTCTCCATTGTGCCTTTGGCATTAGCCAAGAGCTGGAGTCAGGGGAGAAGCCAATGGGGATTGAAAGGCTGATCTTCCCACTACAAATTACTAGAATATTATTGAGATGAAATGGTCATGGTTTTCTGCTTTGTGTTATTTTAGAATTCTGAAAAAGGACATCTCTTTAGATTGCTCCTTCTCCTATCAACATCTGAATTCTTCATAATGTTTTAATAATTTTCATAAAGTGCTCATTCACTTCCCTACTGGAATCCTAGAAGCCTGTAACTACCAGTATAGAACAACATAATTTTCATACATTCACATGTCTTGACTATGTATATATATATGCATCTATGTATGTATGTATCTATCTATTTATCTATGATCATCTATGATCATCTATCATGCTGTTGTTGCTTATTAGGTAGACAGATGAGAAGAAGGAGGGAACTATTGGAAACAAATCTCTTTAGGGGAACTTGCATGAAATATGTCTTAAGAGAAATCCATTCATTGAGAATAAGAGGAAATTTTGAGCCAAGACTATTAATGCATACATGATTAGAAAAACCCAATCTACTGCATATTTGTTTCTGCAGTAGACCATGACTTGGGATTAGCAAAGAGCCTGAGAGCCTATGACAGGAGTGCTCTCAACTATCTACCAGTGTCCCATATGGAAGGAAGACAGATGTCTTCTAGCCTCTAACCATCAGCTATATTTATATCGTGTGTCACATGGTGCTATGGAATGTTTCTATCTCTGTGAAATTTGTGTGTTGAAGCATGAATCCCCCCAATGTGATGGCATTTGGAGATGGGACCTTTTGGAAGCAATTAGGTTTAGATAAGGTCATGAGGGTAGAGCCCGTATCATGGGATTAATGTTCTTGGAAGGAGAGGAAGAGTTACCACATGAGGACACAGTGAAAAGATGATCGTCTGCAAATCAAGGTGAGGCTGTTGCCAGAAGCCTAATCTGTTGGCACCTTGATCTGGGTGCCTCTAGATCTGTGCCTCTAGAACTGAGCCACCCAGGTGCCCCAGCTTTTGTTTTTTTATGACTATACAATTCCAGGTTGAGTTTTTTCAATTTCGAATGAACACAGAATTCTAGGTCAGTTCCTTCCGCCCAGCCCATCCCCTTAGGACCTGATGCTGTTACTGATGTTTGTTTGTTTGTTTCTTTTGCTTCCATTGTTCCTGATAAAAAGTTAGGAATTATTCCTAATAATTGCTCCCCTGCATGTGATCTAGATTTTTCCTTTGGCTACTTTCAGTATTTTTACTCATCATTAGTTCTCAACAGTTTAATTATGATTGGCCTTGAGGTGGCTTTGTGTGTTTATGTTGCCTGGCATTTATTGCAATTTTTTTTTTTTTTTAAGATTTTATTTAACCAAGCAGGAATCCTGATGCAGGGCTCCATCCCACAACACTGGGATCATGATCTGAGCTGAAGGCAAATGCTTAACCAACTGAGTCACCTAGGCTCTCTGTTTTTTTGTATTTTATTTTATTTTATTTCTTTTCAGTGTTCCAGCATTCATTTTTTATGTACCACATCCAGTGCTCCATGCAAAAGTGTCCTCCATAATACCCACTACCAGGCTCACCCAACCCCACCCCCCAAACCTTTTTTATTGCAATTCTTTGAAAACTTTTGGCCACTGTTCTTCAATGATTTCTTTTCTCTCTTACTGTGGCATTCTAATCACACATATCCCATAGATCAATGGGGTGCTGTTCAATTATTTTCTAACTCTAATTTTATCGTTTGCTTCTGTTTGATATTTTCAAGATCTATCTTCAAAGTCACTTTAAGTTTACTTCTACAGGTTTAGTCTTCTGTCAAATCCAGCCAAAACAGTTTTCATTTTAAATGATGTATGTTTTGGGGGCGCCTGGGTGGCTCAGTGGGTTAAAGCCTCTGCCTTTGGCTTGGGTCATGGTCTCGGGGTCCTGGGATCAAGCCCCACATCGGGCTCTCTGCTCAGCAGGGAGCCTGCTTCCTCCTCTCTCTCTCTGCCTGCCTCTCTGACTACTTGTGATCTGTCTGTCAAATAAATAAATAAAAATCTTAAAAAAAAATGATGTATGTTTTAACAGTAGAACTTCCATCTGGTAAATTTTTGTAGTTTCCATGTCTTTCCTAAGGCTCCCTGTTTATTCCCAATTCATACTTACTGGTCACATTTTCTTGATTTTTATCCATGTCCATAATTGTTATTTTTGCATGTTAGATATGAAGAATGCCTAATGTTGAGTATCTCTATTTTATTACTTTACCTAATAAAGTGATGAGTTTGGTTCTTATAGGTAGTTCATTTACTTATTAACATACAATCAGCATAACTTACTAAAATCCTATTTTTCAGCAGTGTTAGGACAGTTCTAGAATTGCGTTTATTCTAGATCTGGAGTTTCTATTCTCTAATAGTGTAATACTTGGGGGATATTACTCCATATCCATGGTATAGAAGGTGTTCTCTCCACCATGGTTTGCACACAAATCATGGGCTGGTTTGCACACAAATATTTTTCATCCCTTTTTGAGGCCTAACAATTATCAATCTCCATTTCAGTAGATGTTCTTTCCTTTTTTTTTTTTAATTCATTTTTTGTTGTTGTTGTTGCTTGGTTTCATAAAGTTTTATCCTGTGTATCTGTATTTATAATCAGTTGAAGATTAGCTAGAGCTTTATGCAGATTCCATACAGATTTCTGGATCTTCTCTGGATATCCTCTGACTTTCTGGTATCTTGTCTGACAAGCCAGGTCTCCTCAGTAGCTTCAAGCTCCCATTTCTGGCTCCATAGATCAGCAAGGACTCTGCTCTCATGCCTGAGCCACATCTGTACAATGGGTCATCAGACTGGTAAATTTGTTAGTGAGGAAGTGATTGTTCGCCTTCAAAACCATAGTTTTAGTACAGCTTTCAGGACAATTATTTTCCAGATTCATAGGTATAACGTGGGTAGGAAATAACTGTAGTTACTGGAACTATCGCTGCATGTCCCCATGGTTGACTCTTCAAAATGTAAGAGAGATGCATGTTGTTAGTTTGCTACAATAAGCAGAATAAAGGGATCACCAACCACAAAGCTTGTGCTGATGATCACGGTAATCAAAATAACAATAGGACAAAGAATCTTTAACACCTAAGTGGAAGGGCAGAAAATTCTTACAGTGTAATTTTATTTTATTCCTATTATTTTGTTGAAGTAAATGCTCATATATTTAACACAATATTTTGTGGGTATTATAACTGTATTTGTTCTCATTGGGCTGTGAAAATCTGCCTCTTTGACTTTTCATCCTATACTTCATTAGAGAGCTTATCTAAGAGCCCTTTAATATTTAAGTAGTATGGATTTTTTTTTCAAACTAAGGATTTTTAGGTACTTTGCTGATTTCCATAGCTAAAATTGTGGAAGAATAATATAGTTGTTACACAAATGAAGAAAGCAGCTGTCTAGCTCTATTTAAGCTAAATATAAAGAACATAAATAATTAGAAGGTTAATATTATTTGCTAGCATTATATAGTATAGTACAGTACAAAACAGAGAGTATAAAATATAACAAAACAAAAACACTGGACTCTACAATCCATCTGTCTTTTGCATTATCATTATTATTCAAAAGAAGCAAGAGGGAGTTCCTGCAAGACAGTTCATAAACCAAACACTTGGTCCTCTTTAATTTTGTAGATCTATTTCAATATAAATCAAATCTACCATGCAGATAAAATTGAATCGAGGAAAGAAAATACAACAGACAATAAGTTGAGAGGAGCAACTTACAGTTTGAAGTGGTACTTTATAAACGTGAGGGATGAAACTCAAGAGGAGAAACCAATTCTCAAATAGTTTCTCTGCTGCCATGACACCTCCAGAACATAAATATATCCTCAGGACTCACTGATGTCCTTGGAAATGGTTGAGTGGTTTTTATATGCCTCGCTCTACAGCTGGGTCATCACTTAAATGATACGGTAAAGTAGATTTGTTTTTGTTTCTGTAAGTGGATTGGCCTTGGTAAAAAATAGTTAATGCCACACAATCTTAGATTATTGTAACGTGACACATGTCTGCTATACTTATCTTTGACCTGCTCTGTACAATGGCTCTGTCCTGATAATAGTTTGTATTCTACATAGATGGCTGGCTTTCACTGCATATTGGAAGTTTCTTGATTCTCAAGGTAACCCACTGTTGATGATAATTAAAGACTTGCTTGCCTTTCCTTAGGAATAGAATGCTGATAATTTTAGAAATGGAGAAAAACCTGGCATATTTTATAATTTAAAAAATTTTATTAGAGGAAGTCTGAGAATTCAAGTGTTCTTATCAATAGGAAAAATGAATGGATTTCTTATAGAAAATGCAGAGGAAAATAATCAAGATAGTATAGTAAAAGTATAGTAAATCAGATTTCTTTATTTCCATTCTCATTCTTTCTACCCTATTTTCCTTGAATGTTGGAGTTAGTTTTTGTTTTTTGTTTTTTTTTTTTTTTTAGAGAGAGAGAGAGCAAGAGAGCATGGGGGCTGGCAGGGGAGAATGGACAGAGGGAGAGGGAGAGAGAATTTTAAGCAGGCTCCACATCCAGCATGGAGCCCGATGTGGGGCTCGATCTCATGACCCTGAGATCATGACCTGAGCCAAAATCAAGAGTCAAAAGCATAACCGACCAAGTCACCCAGGCACTCCAGTGCTTGCTAATTTTTATAAGTTGATACATGTATTCATTCAGTTAATCAAGAGTTTAATAATGGATGCTTTATATCTTAACTAAATTCTTGTAATGTGCAATGATTTGTGCTGTGTTTTAGACAATGTTCTTGCTGTGGTTGCCACCGTTGAGAAAAAAGTAAGAGAATTCTAAAGGGAAATAAAAAGAAACAAAAAAATGAAAAAAAATATAAGCTACTCCTAATAAGTAGGTGTTTGTGCTTGTCATTAACAAAGCAAAATGAAAGATTTTGCTTGAACATTTGGGTTTTATTAATAAAATCATATGGTAATTATCAAAGGAGTCCACTTTTCACATTCTTTGTAAAATATATGAATAAATATAACACCCTTAAATTTGAAATACACTGAAATTTTGAAGGTAGACTGACTTTTGTAGGAAAAAGTTTCATTAAAATTGTCAGAGGATACTCCAGTTGTCCAGCAGTCATTGAAAATATACATTTTTAGGGGTGCCTGGGTGGCTCAGTTGGTTGAGCATCTGCCTTCAGGTCGGGTCATGATCCCAGGGTGCTGGGATCAAGTCCCACATCGGGCTCCCTGCTCATCAGAGAGCCTGCTTCTCCCTTTCCCTCCGCCTGCTGCTCCCCTGGTTTGTGCTCTCTCTCTCTGTCAAATAAATAAATACAAATCTTTTAAAAATATATACTCTTTTTAATGAGAAAATGCAATTGCTGAAACAATGTCCAGTGTTAAGAAGGAATGGTGTCATGATGCTATGGAACTAAGGCATCATTCAGTATAACTTTGAGGGGTGCCT
Source organism: Martes martes (assembly GCF_963455335.1). Taxonomy (NCBI): domain Eukaryota; kingdom Metazoa; phylum Chordata; class Mammalia; order Carnivora; family Mustelidae; genus Martes; species Martes martes. The sequence goes on from NC_137888.1 coordinate 18,875,106, forward strand.
GTGTGGCTCAGTCTGTTAAGCATCTGACTCATGGTCTCAGCTCAGGTCATGATTTCAAGGCCTGGGATTAAGCCTTGCCTAGGCACTCTGTGCTCAGCTCAGAGTCTGCTTGGGATTCTCTTTCTCTGCCCCTCCTCCCTGCTCATGTTCTCTCTCTCTCTCAAATAAATAAATAAATTTTAAAAACAAAGTAATTATAACTTTGATCTTTGATAAATGAGCAGGACACTTTAAAGGAAGTATAGTACAGTGGTTGAGAACTATAATGATCAGTTTTAATTCAGTGGGAACAATATGCCTACGAACCACAGTAGATTACAATATTTTATTTATTTCTCACATTGCATGTTAGGGGATATAGGGCTGTTTTTTTTTAATCCTTTTTTTGTTTGTTTGTTTTTTTTGTTATTAGTCCTAAGCTGGAAGCTTATCCCCCATCTCGAATATGCCATTTTGTGCCAAGAAAAAGAAAACCGATGGAAACACATAGGGAGGGCTCTTAAAATCTTTGCTCAGAACCATGTACATAACACATCTGTTCATTTTATTGACCAAAATATGTCATGAGGCCAAACCAAAAGTCACTGGGACAGGGAAGTGTACTTATCTCTTCCCTGGCACCAAAAGTCCCATGGTCATGGTTGGTAGCAGATAGCCCTTTTACAAAGTGGGAAGTCAGCAAATAAGAACAGTTATGTCACCCTAAGACAATAGATCGTGGAGTCAGACTGACTGGATTTTCCACTGAATAGCTGTGTTAAATTGGGTGATTAATCTCCTCGTGCTTTAGATTCCTCATCTATAAAATAAGAAATAATAGTACTTTTCTCAGAAGAGTGGAAATGAGGAGCAAGAGAATATTTGTAAGGAACTTAAAATAATACTGGGTCATAGTAAGTACCATTTAAGTGTGAATTATATGGATATCGCAAAATTAATTAAACTGATTTATTAGAAAGTGATACTTTCTAATTCCACCCTAGGAGATGCTTTCAACTGTATGTTCTTAGCTATAAATAAAGGGACACTACTTTTACTAGATTTATTTGATCTAAATTCACATGAAACCAAGCCCTTAGGGATTGTAAAAGCTGGAAGTTAATTTTATTCTCCAAGTTGTGATACTGTTACTTAGTGTTGAAAATAAACACCACAAAATATAAATTAACATACAATATGTGATCTTTTTGTGAAATATCCAGGGTAAATAAGTCCATAGATATAGAAAATGGATTGGTGGTTTCCAGGGGTTGGGGAGAAAGGAGAACAGAATTGCTGAATGCGTCCAGGATTTTCTCTGGGAATAATGAAAATATTTTGGGACCAAAGAGAAGTAGTTGCTGGGCAACATGGTGAATGTAGAAAAAGGCCACTGGATTATGCACTTTAAAATGAGTAATTTGATATTATATGAATTTTCTCAATAAAAATGAATTAACAGTGTTTATAATTGGTTTTCATAACATCATTATTAGCCTTTTTAAAAAAAGATTTTATCTCTTTAGGTGAGAGACAGAGAGAGAGAGAGCGAGCATGAGTGCGCTTGCGAGCATGAGCAATAGAGGGGCAGAGGCAGAGGCAGATGGAAAAGCAGGCTCACGGTTGAGCAGGGAGCATGACCTGGGGCTCAATCCCAAGACCCAGAGATCATGACCTGAGCTAAAGGCAGATGCTTAACCAGGTGAGCCACTCAGGCAAGCCCATTGTTACTAATTTTAAATAACAAATTACAAACATAGGCTTGCCTATAGAAAACAATGCTTCAATTACTTTGTTATTCTGATGGCCTGAAAATTTTTTAAACTCCAGATATCTCTTTCAAGTTCCACATATGTGGCTGCCTACAAGGTATGTTTTCTTGGTTTTCTCCGAGAAACTCCAGACTCAACATATCCAAATTTGAACTCATGATCTTCCCTTTAATTTGGTTCACCAAACATTGATCTCTAACCCCCAAACAATACCATCATCTTTTTAATTTCACGGTTTAGAAATGTGAGAGTCAAACTTAAATGCTCCATCCTCCTTATGTAGCTTAACAATCTTTCTCAAAATCTACAAATTTACTTCCTAGTTGTATCTTGATCCCAATACACTTGTTGCTCATTTGGGTGACTCCAATGATCTCCTAATTGGTCTCCCCAAACTGGCCCTTCCCATATTAAATGCTCCTAGACAGACTGACACATAGTCCTATATCTATTTTAAGCACTAGAGCCAAACTTATCTTTATAATATAAAAATTAAGCCATCTGCTCTCCAAACCTTTCAAATGCTTTGATTAGATTTTTCTTGGCATCCAGATCCCTGAGTTCACCAGCCAATTTATACCATGTTGTGTTTCTCCTTGATCTAAGCACATCGTTTCTTCCTTCAGTGCTCCACATGCATCTCGTTTGTTCCAGCCAGTCTTTACCTAAATTCGGCCCACCCCATTTGTTATGGCCTGAATTGTATCCTCCAAAAGGGTATGTTCACCTCTAAATCTCCAGTACCTGTGAATGTGAACTATTTTTTGGAAATAAGGTATTTGCAAAGGTAATCAAGTCAAAATGAGGTCATTGGGATGGGCCCTCATCCAAGAAGACTGCTGTCCTTACAAGAAGGGGAAGTTCAGATACAGAGACAACATGCGCAAACGGAAGAGAATATAGAGACACCCAGGGGAGTGCCATGCTATGAGGGAGGCAGAGATTGGGGTTAAGCGTCACAATTCAAGGAACATTGGAACCTGCAATGTGCAAGGGAGGAGGTCTCAGAAGGAGCATGGCCCTGCCAACATATTTATTTTAGACCTTAAACATCTGCAGCTGTGAGGGAATACATTTCTGTTGTTTTAAGTCACTCACTTTTGTGTAGTAGCCCAAGGACACTAATATACCATTTAATCCCCCTTTTTTAACTCTTGATTCAATCAGCACAGGACATGTGCCACTTGGCTACACAACTCCTTCTAATCCCCCTGTTAGAAGCATTTATAGAACCTTATATTGTCCTTTTAACACTTACCAGAATTATAGCCTCACTTTTATTGTGTGATTTTCATTTAATGTTTCCTCCCTGGCCCCTGCTTGATTCTAATTTCTCAGTGTAAGGATTTTTGCTATTTTTGCTCATCTTCATATCCCAACACTTACATAATGGCTGTTGTATAGTGTACACTTAGTGATATTTGTCAAAATAAAACATTCAGTAATTCATTATAAAATATATAAATCACAGGAATGAAGTGAGATGTAAGTGAACAAATGTACCAAAAAGCAAATAGTGAATATTTGTAAATATATTGCCTATTATTCTTGTAATTTATGATTGAATGTATCTGATATTTATGAAGGCATATATTCAATTCTTGAAGCAATGGTGGGAAGATTATGTGACGAGATGGATAGCACCAGAATGCCTTTATCTTTCTGAGCTTCATAGCTTAATCTGCTCGCTATATTGATCTGAAGCAGCAACCTATTATTTAAACTATGAGAGAGAAAAATACTGGATCTGACTGAGACTCAAGCAATCTGTCATCTGTGAGACTGAAACACAGATTTGAGACGTTGTAGGGATTGAAATTTCGAATGATACCAGTCTCTAGGGGAATTTGGCTCTTTGGCTAAAGATTAAAGATACTAAAATATGTGTTTTAAAATCTTTGGAAAACTTAACACTACCCGGATAATGAAGCATTTTTCCATCATTGACAAAATCTATTTTAGTTATATAATACATTTTAGGAAAGTGAGTAGTGCATCGGTCTCTAGTGTTTTCCAATAGCTAACTAATATACTTTTCACATTTATCTGTTTTTTCCATCCCTTCTCTCTATTGTGAGTTCACTGAAAATCTAATTTTAAATCTCCCCTCCCAAAGAATTCTTGTTTTTACTTGCTGAGCACCAGACCAAAACAAAGAAAAGCCTCATAAAACCTGCTCTTAATCTGAATTGTATCTTAGTTCATTCTAGTTTCTCCACTCCTTTATGCCTAAATATTTAATTTTCTGATTCTACAGATAAAGCGTGGTTATTTTATAAGAACACTATTGAAAAAAATATGCAGATAGTAATTAGGGAGAATGAAGTATAAGTTATTTAACTGAGTGAATGATTTGTGTTTCTACATTCTTTGATGATGGAAATATTTGAAAGTGATAATTGTAAATCACTTTTGGAATTCTTTGTTTCTTTAAAGATCTATGTTTTGAATATCAGGCAAAATGTTCTTGCATACAAATACTCTACATCTTCATCATTACTTAATAAAATTACAGGAAACATCTTAGTGTGTTGATATTCATTATAGAGTAGGTACATGGCGGGGTCTGGGTGGCTCAGTGGGTTAAGCCTCTGCTTTCAGCTCAGGTCATGGTCTCAGGGCCCTGGGATCGAGCCCCGCACCGGGCTCTCTGCTCAGCAGGGAGCCTGCTTCCCTCTCTCTCTGCCTACTTGTCTGTCAAATCAATAAATAAATCTTTAAAAAAAAAAAAAAGAACAGGCACTACTCGGTTCTGGAGTTCTGAGCAAGTTGACCTTGTCAGGGAGAGGGTGGTGGGAATAGAGCCAAGATAAAGGTGCTAAAAATGTGAGTTAACCCTGCATGGAGAAGCTATTTCTTTGGACCTGCCTTCTGATTTCAACTAGAAAATTTTACCAAAGTGTGTTATGGGATGTCTCAATAAAGACCCATAATTTTCCCACAATGTTATAATAAGAAACGTAATATTTAGATATCAAAGTCCTAGGCTTAAGGCCTCACTTTAAAAGTGATGTTGTGGTTTTGAAAAAGCACTTGCATAGATAGGGGCGCCTGGGTGGCTCAGTGGGTTAAGCCTCTGCCTTCAGTTCAGGTCATGATCTCAGGGTCCTGGGATCGAGCCCCGCATCGGCTCTCTGCTTGGCGGGGAGCCTGCTTCCCCCTCTCTCTCTGCCTGACTCTGCCTACTTGTGATCTCCCCTTCTCTCAAATAAATAAATAAATAAATCTTAAAAAAAAAAAAGAAAAAGCACTTGCATAGTAATATTTTTACTTATGGGGTGCTTGGGTGGCTCAGTCCATTAAGCGTGAGCTTAGGCCATGATCCTGGCATCCTGGGATTGAGCCCAGCGGGGGTCTGCTTCACCCTCCTCCTCTGCCTCTCTGTGCTCGCACTCCCTCTCTGTCTTGGTCTCCCTCAAGTAAATATATAAAATCTTTAAAAAAATATTTTTACTTATAAAATAAAAATCAGGTTAATGCTCACCATATAGAATGGTAAAAAGATTCAGTGAGAAGTTTTACAAGAAGTTTTGAAAAATGTGAGAAAACTAATCTCTATAACCGCTACTTTTTCATTGATTATGACTATTTTTTTCTATTATTATTGCTGGCAAAATAGCTAACTGTGTTCTCATTTTATTGACTTTCGGTCAATGAATTTTACTTCCTGTGGATAACAATTTACATATCACATATTAGTTTGATTTCTAAAAGGCTAGTACTGTGAATTATATTATGTTATAACAACCAACTCAAGAAAGCACTTGGAAGATTCCATGAAGACTCGGAACAAGTGGCATGGTGCCCGGCACAAAGTGGAGATCGCTATAAATTTCTGCCTGTTCTCTTTCTCCTCTCTGTGTTCTAAGTGAACAAAGAGTTCACAGTTCTCATTATGCAAAGAAACTTGTTAGTTTGGGACAAAATGTGTTTAAGTCCAAGAATTTCAGTACCTGACAGCTTTGATCAGTCCTATAATTGCACATTTTGCAAAGCAATTAAATTGGAAAAATGACAGCCTGATATAAAAGACCTAGGTCAGAGAAAGAATTTAAACACAATAAATATGACAACGAATGCAGATATTAAGTCTATTATTATAACGAACAACCTATTATGAAGCAGAATAGCCCAGAAAACCAATTGCTCTAAAGAATCACAGCTACTTTGGGCCTTGGGATATCCATATTATGATAAGAATTAATACATACTGCATAGACACACTACTGAATCCCAAACAACAGCTGGGTTTCTATGCAGAATGTACTTACTAAAGTGTTATAGCCCATCATTGTATAGACGTGAAGAGGTGATAGTGAATATCTACTCACCAACCTACAGTTGTAAGTGACCTTTAAATCTGTTTACCATAATAAGTCAAATGGGAATGCGATTAGTATTTATGTGAGACTATAATATACCCAATTGATAACCAAATAATAAAACCAAAGTTGAGGTTTTACAGCTCCTACTTAGAGATGTCTAACATGTGACATCGTCAGATGTTCGGCTCTCATGCTGGGGACTCTATCTATATCAGGGACCTGATATTTTCCTTGTGAATAATTTCCTTCCAAATATACTTCATTTATTATACTTCACTAACAACAAACAATTTTTTAATTACTACTCTCTGATAGATCCTGGTGTTTTCCACATTATGTAGGCATATTAAGAAAAACTATGTAAGCAAAACTCACAAATTATCAGTTGAAAGCATCCATTATATTTATTGTCTAGTCCAATTAGCCAAACAGTTTTGGGCTTTTAATGACTACAAAGTACAAAACCAGTTTGATGTAAATGGGATAAAAGATGAGAGATACAGTACAGCCTATCTCTGGAAATGCTATTCATTTTGAAAGGAGGATTTAGAAATGAATTTCCTCTCTGTAAAATAGAGTAAAGTATAATGATGCCATTTTTATTTGAAAGGTGCGGGCAAGGATTGAAAATTCAAATAGGATTTTGAAAAAAAGATGGCTACTCCCTTTCGAACAAGATGACCACAACGTACTTGGGAGTATTTAGAAAAAGAAATCCTCTGATTGTGTCTTTTAGATATTTTTGGAAATTTAAACTTGACTTCACTGTATTGCTTTATATCTTCCATTAGCCTGTCTCAGAGTGACGACGAACACGGAACTCCTTACCCTGCCTGCAAAGCCTGACGACAGCGGCTGCCTCACTCATCCCAGATGGTAGTTTGCTCCCCTCTCTCTGGCCTTTCCAATCCCAGAACACATCAAGCTTGCCCTGCCTTAGGGGCTTTGCACTTTATAGTTCATCTTTCCCCAAATCATCTTGTAATTCGGTTAGCAGCTCAAATGTCAGCTCCCTCAAATCATCTTTTAATTCACGTCTCAGCTCAAATGTCACCTCTTCAAAGGCATTTCTGATGGCCTTTAAACTCATGGGTAGCCTCCATTCCCTTGTCTCCTTCTCTTTGTAGTATGCATCACTATGGGATGTTATATTTGATTGCTGAGGCTTTGTTGCAGAGGGAAAATTTTTGCTCCACCCTCTTCCTGTCTGTTCCTGGGGAGGGGGAGGTTCCAATTAAACTGATAAACAATAGAGTAACTGGAGAAACCAGGTTTGTTTGTATGTGTGTGTATGGGAACCAACAACAGCAACAAAATAGCTAGCTTGCTAAGTGGCTGAAGTTAGAGGCATACCCTACTTGATTTAGAAGGGGAAAAGGAGGGGAGAGAAAAGGCCTCTATGGGAAAAACAAATCATTTTCTTCACAAAGAAAAATGAGTTTTTAGACCAGATGGGAGATAGGAAAGTTTGAGATATATTTGTTTATGTAGGTGTGAGTGGTTTTTCCCTGTTGTTCATGGCCATGAAACTCCCCCAGAGAGGGAATTTATGGTGGGTTTACTCATCATTACTTTCCTGGGAGGGAATTTATGATAGCTTCTTTTCCCAGATGTTGTTGCTCTTGGTCAGACAAGGGAAGTTCTGTGAAGACCTCATTGAAGATCTAAAATTTTCATACCACCTATGGGCTTCCAAGTAGATCCCTACAGCCGAGTAGCAAAATTCCACAGGCTGGATGTTTTAATCTTCAGATATTTATTTTCTCACAGTTCTGGAGGCTAGATGTCGGAGACTGAAGGTGTCCGACAGTTGGTTTCTTCTGAGGCCTCTTTTCTTGGTTTGCACATGGTCTTTTCTGTGTACACATATCCTTGGTGTCTCTTGATATGTTCTAATCTCCTCCTCTTGCAAAGACACCAGACAGATTGAGATAGGACCTACTTTTACGGCCTCATTTTAAATTTATCAGCTCTTAAAAGACTCTCGTTTCCAAATATAGTCTCATTCTGGCATCCTAGGAGTTAGAACTTCAATATATGAATTCTGGGGGGATACATTGGAGCTCTTAACAAATATACTTTCGTTCTTTTCCACTGACCTTCTGTTTCTCCCACTGTAACAAGAGTTCTTTGAAGGCAGGGAGGTGTCTAACTTCATTGTTCTCGATGTGTGAGACAATTCAAGGTCAATGTTGGCTTCAGTAGGTGGAGAGTAAATATTCGTTGAATACCTAAATTAATTGTGTCAGTGAATAAATGTTGATGTCTAATGTTGAGTAGGAAACTCTTCACTGGAACAGATATACTCATATTTTATATGGGCAGTCCATAGAGATGGGAGATGGAGAACTTACTTTCTCAAATCTTTGAAAAACTGTTTGGTGTCAAAAATTGAAATTGATTTATTTTATTTAAAAATATTACCATGCAAATTACCATACACAATTTATCTAGGAAAGTTTATAAATATCTTTCTGGAAGAAAGGATATTTTTCAATAATACAGCTACATAGCTTATATAGAAAACACAAAGTTATATACTTTGCCAAACTTCTCTTTAAAGATTATGTGAGATGATAAAGTGTTAAAGTGACCAAAATCAAGTAGAATATTTTTATGGAATACTTGATGAAGAGTGTAAGACTTAAATAGTGTTTTGAGACAGTAGGGAAAAAATTAGAGACAAGTTGTGTTATAGTAAAATTCAGAACAGAAAAGTCCAGAATAGCAGACAATAAACACTGGCAGGTGAAGGAGTGAACTGAAGAATTGTGCAGTTCATGGTTAATATTTGAGTTAGATCAACTACGACCTTTGTAGAGGACAAGTGGTGGTGTGTGACCAGTGAATGAAGAGCAAAAATTTTTAAAGTAAGTAAACAACTGTTACTGCTTGTGTGATGTACTGAAATTATGGACCTTGACTGAGGTTGTTATTTGGTATATCATTACCAGATGGAAAACTGGAAGTAAAGAATTAGTTTCCTTTTCTACAGTAAACTTGGCAAACTGGTTGAAGGGTTACTTTTGCAGCCATGTATAGTGTGGGACAAACCAGGCAGAGGTTATAGTTTAAAGTAAGAAGTAATGATAATTTTTATTTATATGATGGTTTTGTAAAATGGAAAACAGCATAAAGTAGAAATTGTATTAGAACAAATCTAAATGAACAAAGAAAGAGAAATTAGGGCAGAGATGTAAATTTCAGAGTCATTAGGACAGAAATGATTGCCTCATCAAGGAAAGGAGAGAAATAAGAGCAAAATAACTAATATTCAGGCTTGGAAGATGACCACCCTTGGAACAAATTATATGATTTCTAAGAGAACGTGCTACCACAAATAAACCAAACTAGAAACAGATCATGTCTTGGTTGGGGTACTTTAAATCATTTTCATTTGGGGAATTCATTGGTGGGATGGCAGTTTGTTTTAAGTTCTCAGTTAAGGGAAGACAATCTACATTTTTTTTTTAAGTGACGGTGTTTTGTGATTATGATTTTTATTTTGAAATATATAATTTTAAATTCTCCTCTCCATCCCTATAATTACCATTGCTACCACTTCTGAAACTCTTCTTTTTAACAGATTTATTTATTTATTTATTTGAGAGAGAGAGAGAGAGCGAGTGAGAGAGAGAGCACATACACAGGAGCAGGAGGGGCAGAGGGAGAGGGAGAGAAAATCCCAAGCAGACTACAAGCTGAACACAGAGCCCTTTGCAGGGCTCAGTCCCAGGACTCTGAGATCATGACATGAGTTGAAACATAGAGTCCCACCCTTAACTGATTGAGCCACCCAGTTGGCCCTGAAACTCGTTCTTATCTGGAACATTCTGTACTACTAATTGCCTATAGGACATAATTAGAGGAAAGTTAAAAGAAAGCTCTGCACCTTAGATCCCCAGATGCAGTTGGGTTATTTTCTATTCAGTGTTTAACATACAGACACTTTGAGACAGTTAACCTATAAAACAGCTTTGCTTACAAGAGGGATCCTGGCAGAGGATGTCCCTAGAACAGATACTTTGGAGAAGTATTGAGGAGACACAAGAGGAAAGAGAAAAGAAAAAAAGAAAGAGAGAGAAAAAGAAAGAAAGACTTTAGATACATTTTGATAACTTATTTGATTCTTTTTCTGACCTCTCATCACCAAAATGCAGTAAGAGTAAAACAATGGTAATACATAGAAGTGCTTCTGAAAATAAGTTTAGACCAGTCATAGCTTTTATATTTTTATTTCTGTGTAGATTCAGCATAACACTGAATATGCATTAATAGTACCTTTAGCTTTACAAAAGACACAGTAAAGCAGTGCCTTTTTTTTTTTTTAACTAACTTTTCCTCCAGGATCTTACAATTATGCAGGTTGAAGAGTATTCACACATCAAAACAACCAACTCAACTCCAGTGAACATAAAAACAAACTTGGAAATAAAAACTTGAAGCAAACAAATAAATACATAAATATATATATAAATAAATGAATAAATAAATACCAAAACCTCCAAAACACAAGCAAACTTGGAACGGGACTCTAGTCTTTCTAACTGAACTTGGCAACTCCTCTTCTCCTTTGGATCTCTGAGCCAAACTCTTGTATTTTCATCTACTGTGAGAAAATAAGGTGAAAAGCAAACCCTGAATCCCAAGACACTGGAAACTCATTCTATTCTGTTTCCTTTCGGCCATAAGATTTCCCCACTCACTTTCAGGAATAAACAGTTTCGAGAAGCAATCTTTACAGTTTTAATAGCTTGTGGCATTTACAGTCTCTGAAGCCTAAACTTCACTGTAAAGTTTCCTTCGTCAACCACTTGGGACTTTGGATATTGTCATTTGTACTCTGAACGAGGTTTTCCAGCTACATTTCTCCTTGATTTTCCTTCTTTCTAAACCGGACATATTTAGACCAATTTTGTGCCAATCACTGATACAAATAAAACATTAGAGATATTTCAAGAACTATTTCTTAAATGACAAATTATCTACATATTTCTTTAAAAAAATAAACTTCTTTCACTTGCCTATACTATATTTGATACAGGCAACCAGCAGTCACACATGAATTTTCTTTTTCATACAAGTGCTTGGAAGTTAGAATATTGTATTACTTAGGTGGAAAAGTATTCTGCATGGAAAAATTTGGAGTGGGTATAGTTAATTTTCTTCTCAATTTACACTATCCAGTATCATCACAAGAATGTATTTTACTGAAATGAATTATCTAAATAATTTGCCTATAGATGTGGGGACATAGATAAACTATAAATACAATGTATTTGGCATCCTCAAAGAGAATGGCCCTGGTTCTGGAACTCAGACACTGATGTCAATTTCTTTTTAAAGGTGTACTGTTCCCAACTGTGTCTGAACTGTGCTTTCCTGTGATCCTATTTGTTTTGCAAAAAAATTGCCCTTGGGGGCTTAAGGCATGCAGGTGACCAGGAAGCTTGATTTAGGATGGAGTTCAGGATGATGCTTTGGGATTATATTGTAAAATGAGCTCTTCAAGTGGCTCTTGAAACCTGCCCTTTGCCTGAGCCACGGTCTTGAATGAATCTACTTGCTGTGATCTTCACAAATGTAATTTTTTTCCCTGCTACTATGTGACAACATCGTTAATATTTGCCACTGTCATTTGGGATTCCTGCTTTGTTTTTTGTGGTTACATTCTACTGTGTGAGAATGTTTCCCTGGGAAAGTCAAGGATAGGGGGATGAACTAGGATCTAGAAGCCTTGGGTTTAATGTTGACTCTGGTGGAGGACATCTGTTTAAAAGTGGATTAAAATATATGCCCCATCTGCTATGTATTTTTGACAGTCACATGAAAAAATTAATATGAATGGGCGATGTAACTTAGAAAACTATAGGCAGAGCTTGTCTTAGTACTTGTACTACGATCATTTTCACTGCGATCTGGTGAGGGGCAGAAACCCAAAACACATTCTCTGAGCAGCTTCGTTTCTGTTCTGCAGAGACAGCTGCTCCATTTTCTCTTCATTTGTGCACAATGAAATTTTGATCGGGGAAGTCATATCATCACTGTGTCATTTGGCTATTTCTGTGCAAGCCACTGCCAAAACTCCGTGCTTAAAACAACAATCGTTTATCATAACAGCTCTCAAGTTCTGAGTTTGGGGTTTGGCTCATCTCGGATGTGCTCACTCATATACACTGGAAGGAGAGCTATTGGTTGTTTTAAACGGACTTCAACTGGGGCCATTGGAACAACTCTGCTCCGCACTGTGTGTCCTCCATCTTCTTTCTGGGCCCAATAAACAACGCTGAGTATGTGTACCTCATGACAATGGCAGGAGTCAGAGTGAGCAAACCCGATCTTATGAGGCTCTTTTCCATGTCTGCTTATGTCACAGTTCCTAACACGCCATTGGCCGAAGCGAGTCACGTGGCTAAGCCCAAGGTTGAGAAATTACACTTCTCATCACTCCGTGAAAGATACTACAAAGTACGTGGTGAAGGACAGAAAGAGAAGGAAGTACAGGGTAGGGACATCCTTGCAATCTACTGCAGTCTCCTGTGTTCCAAAGTGAGAAAATTGTACGTGGGCTCATCATCATGCAAATTTACAATATATTCATACATACTTAGCTCAAATGTCATCATAGATCCTTTTTATTTTCAATCAATGTATTTAGAGTTATTCACACCACATATGAGCTGCTAACACCTAAAACATATTGCTAAACAATACCAAATAATATAAACATTCAAATCCTAGGTACTAAAATACACACACACACACATGCTTTCTTTCCAATTTAAACCATATTTTTAAATTTATAACATCAGATGAACATCCTAAATCAAATCTCAATATAAAAAACATAAATATACTAATATTGCTCCTCTCTTCTATACATACATATTATAAATATATTTTCCTGTTTACTACTATTCTTATATTTGATAATTTGTAAAAACTAGTTGTTTGCATGGTTCCTTATCTCCACAAGATACTGTGGCAGAATAAATTCACTTTATGGTACTCCTTATAAAATTTGATCTGATTTAAATTGTATTAATGTTTTCTAAATCAGACATGTATGATTTTTATTGGCGATCCTAGACTTTTTCCACAGCATCACATTGCTATTATAAAGTTATTAAAAGATAATTTAATAGTCTGTTTTAGTAACTATTACTGCTTTTCTCTAAATGTGTTCTTGTCAACATATTTTGCATTTATATTCCAAATGACTTCACAGAACCTGATATTGTCTGAAAGGAAGGCTGATAATTATTCTCCAATGCACACTTTGTCATATTTATGCTTCATTCAGCCTGTTAGGAAATAAAATTATATTTGGTTTTAGCATGCTCATCATTTTCTTCTGTGTGTGTTTGTGTGTGTGAAGTAGTAATTCTAGTAGCTCAGATTAGCTCATACACTAATATAGAGATCATTTAAAATCAAGCTGTTTTTGGCCTATTTGGAGTACAGCAAAGTGTTGACATAACTATCTACAGGAGGCTAAAAAAAAAGTATATATATCAGTATAATAAACAGAGGCCAGGTTTGTTTCTTTAGGAAGTAACAGAGGTCAGATTTTGTTTAAGAAAAAAAAAAATGTGAACTTGAGTTTACAGGACCTATTTTTAATAGTTATCTGCCCTGTGATCTTGAAGAAGTTTCAATCTCTTGATTTTGTTTCCTGATTCCAAAAATGAAAGAAATAATAATCAACTTCCCAATCTTACACCTTTTAGGCATGATTAAATCACATAGCAGGGAAGTATTAAGCAAATTCCAATATAAGACATTTACAACCTGCTACAGATTAGATCAATTCAAGAGCTGCTGGGTTGTTGCTGGGAGCAATACAGACCAGGGCATGAGCTGGTGATTTGAATGGTTTTAATAAAATTGCAGCCCCCCCGGAAGTTTCAGATGCCTGGCTGGGGCAGAGACACCATGGAATTGTCACAGCAGAAAAAAGGGCTGTAGCCCTGGACTTTGTGACTGAAAAGGAAACACAGTTGTCAGGAAAACTCATTGGAAGTTTGGTCTCTCAGAATCTATTTGTAAACTGTAGGTTTAATGTGTAAACTTTATATGCAGAAAGTATTTCAGAACACACACACAAGTACACACAGATGCATGTTTACTGATTTTAAAGGAGGTAGACTTTTCAGGTTATGGTGAGAGTTCTGAAAACGTGGAGGTAGGCATGATGATGTGCACAGGGAATCTTCTTTCTGGAGCAGAGATTACTGTTCAGGGAGAAAAGGATTTTTAGAGGATGTGAGAAAAAATAGGCAATCCTCACATGTCTCTGAGGAAGTAATTTCAATGGAAAAAAGAGCATTTTAGTCAAATTTATCTGGCAGTAACTTTAAGAATATATTGGTGGGACGTACTGGAGCATGATCACCATGACGTTGATAGTTACTGGATTAAGAGGAGCTACAGAAGTGAAGAGGACATAGGAGACATCAGAGGGTTATTTCCAAGGAGGTGAGTGGACTTGATGACAGACTGGACTAAGAACATGGAAGAGAGGCGAGTCTGGGTGGATCAGTTGGTTAAGCGTCTGTCTTTGACTCGGGTCATGATCTCTGTGTCCTGGCATGGGGCCCCATGTAGTCAGGCCCCCTGCTCAGCTCCTTCTGCCCCTCCCCTCTCATGTTCCCCCCATCAAAATAAATAAATAAATTTTTCAAATAAACAAAAAAGAACATGGAAGAGAAAGAAGGTTAACATTTTTAGTATGTAGGTTGAAGTATATAGAATGCATATGCACACACACTTATTTAAACTGTTTTGCATAAATTTTTTTAACTAAACTTTATTGAGGTATAGTTTACTCACCAAACATAACTTTTCCCTGAGTCAGTATGCAAAAAGCAATCAGCCTTGTGAAATGTTGCGCAGGAACTAAGAAAGAGGAAAACTGAAAGCATTAGCATTGAAAGAATTTAGTTTAATAACTATCCTAATAATGTTGTGAGAAGCTACTTTTGGAATTTTTTATTGTGTAATTAATAGCTGTGAAACTGGTGCCAAATTTCCAACGAGGAGGAAATTTGTATTCATCTTCCTTTAAGAATAGATTCTGCTCTGCTTAATTCTTTAAAATCTCATACAAAGTCAATTACTCTCTGTTCATAAAAGGAATTATGCAGATTTACCCTATCCTATTATGCATAGGAACTTTTCATAGATGAGGAGATAATATTTATAGAACTTGATTTACGAACCCATAAAGAAGATGTAAATTAATGTAAAAGCTAAGGTCACAAAAGAAATAATCTTTCTAAAACGGTGCTTTCTCTTCTATATTATTGGAAAGGTTTTGGTAACCCTACTATAAAAATCTGTTCTTAGTCATTCTGGATTGACTAAATTCAAGTTTTAAATAATAAATTTCTGACTTGTCATTTAATTTTTTATCAGAACAGTCGTAACGAAAATGTTAATGAAAACACATTTTATCAGTCTTCAATAGAAGGAAAAATACATCAATTAAAAAGAGTGACAGAGACACAAAAATGGAAAAATGATGGCTGTTTTTGAAGATGAGAGTTTTTTTACATGTGATAAAATCTCTACATATATAAAATGAGTGTTTTTTGGCACTAATTACTTTTCTCTGTGTAGATGTTTCCTCAAGGGTTTATGACTTAGGAAACTGTTACTTCACATGTCTTCGTCTTTTTTTCTCCAAAAAGATTTTAAGCGTGTCTCCTTCTGTATTCCCCATAGCACCTAAGATAGTAGTACTGAGTATATGGCAGGATCAGGCATTTGTCTAATAACTGACTTTAGTGCTTACTACTTGGATTCAATTCAATAACAATTTCATCTGCTCATTTTGCACAAAAGAAGATCCTCCAAAACTTGCTCTCAGTGATTTACTCTGAGTTCCCTCCCAGATTCTTTGTATCACACTCATGTGTATGGTCCAAATACATTAGAAATTCAAAGAAATGTGATATGCAGTCCTGTGCTCCCTATCTCTCTGTTCTCTTATATATTCCTGTCTTGGGGATATAATGGAGAAAAGGGAAAAGAAGGAACACTGATGTATTTAATTTGTAGTGGCCCATTTAAAAAAATTTAGTGTATTTCTCAGGTCAAAATAACTGTGGTATCAGAAAAATAGAAGGGAGAATGACAGGTGATAGGTCTCACTAACCTTAAAAGAAAGAGCTAAGCATAGAGTAGCTATCCATTCATCCCTCAGCTCACTTGTTAATTTCCAATGAACAGGAACCACTTGGGGGTACCTAGGTGGCTCAGTGGATTAAAGCCTCTGCCTTCTCCTCAGGTCATGATCCCAGGTTCCTGGGATCGAACCCCGCATTGGGCTCTCTGCTCAGTGGGGAGCCTGTCTCTCTCTCTCTCTCTCTCTGCCTGCCTCTCTACCTACCTGTGATCTCTGTCTGTCAAATAAATAAATAAAATCTTTAAAAAAAAAAAAGGAAACACTTACATTTATTAAGGGTTTAGTTATCAGATAATCACAGACCAGAGTATATATATGCTATAGATATAATATACTACTAGTGTACCTGGGAATGTATGTATGTTTGTGTGTACAGGTACACATGCTATCTACTACACACACACATTATACATATAGGGATACTTTTTTTTTTTAAACTTTAGATATGCTGTTTAGTTATTCAGAGGCATAAGTGGAAAAATTTTGTTTTAAACTATTTTATAGTGTTATTTGCTGCTGGATGATTTTGATATTATTAGATGTTCTAAACAAAATGAAGGCCATGGTATGTACCAACTCTTGGTTTTTATTTGTTTTACTTTGTATTCAGTTTATGCATTTGTGCATAGTCTTTCTTATTACAAGTGATGGTCTTCTGATAGTGATACTTAATTTTATCACTATCCTATCTATGCCTATATCTCTTGATCTATGTGTGCTAAATAGTAATTTCTTAATAAATAATTTTTTTTTGCCTTGAATAATTTCCCTATCATTTTTTTGCTTGTAAAAACTAATCTGTTTTTTAGGATCCAGTTCAAATGTTATCTGTATTTTCTAGCTCTAGACTCTCGAATCACTCCTCTGTTCTTATAAAATTTTCTATCTACCTCTGACATAGATCTAGGCCAGTAAAATCAATAGTTAGATTGAGGTACATTATTGGGGACTTCCTTTTATAATTTAGGGAGTTTGACATGTCAGGGAAGTGGAAAACTGTCTCCAAAGTTTTTAAAAACAACGGTGGCATGATTGCATATGTGCTTTATATAAATTACTATGGCAGGAGTATACATCATTAATTAGAAGAAGAGACACTGGGGTGCCTGGGTGGCTCAATGGGTTAAAGCTTCTCCCTTAGGCTCAGGTCCTGGGATCAAGCCCCGCATGGGGCTTTTTGTTCGGCAGGGAGCCTGCTTCCTCCTCTCTCGCTCTGCCTGCCTCTCTGCCTAATTGTGATCTCTGTCTGTCAAAAAAATAAGTAAATAAATAAAAATCTTAAAAAAAAAAGAGAGAGAAGAAGAGACACTGACTCAGGCCAAGGTAAATCAGATCTGGGCTCTAATTCTGATCTTATTATTAGTATTTTTAGTATTCCCATCTATAAAATCTATTTAGTATTTCCATCTATAAAATACAGACCATAATACCTACCTCTCAGATTGTTGAGAAGAACAAATAACAAAGTGCTTGGGAAGTATTGATCACATTGCCAAGAAAACAACAGTTATTCAGTTAATATTAGCTAGCACCATTGTTAATCAAATATTGAAAATGAAATCTAAATTAGAGTATTATTTATGTTGATGAAAAGAATCGTTCAAATCATTCCAAAGAAACTGTATCTATAGATCAAAAAAAGCTAATATATAAAAAAAATAAATAAATGCTTATTTATAGTATCAAGACATTTTTTATGAGCTGTGGGTTAGGCAATATTCCATCAATTTTTCCAAACCAGTCCTTGGAACACTTGGCAATAGTAAGTATCTAGAATTGTTCCAGTTATTAAATATTATCTTTCAAAAATATTTTTACAAAGCAGTATTGAAATAATCCATTCCTTTGTTTTTTGTTAGAGTTATCTTGTTAATCATGTATCTAATTTTAATTTAAAAACTATAATTAAGTACAAATATGTGATTTGTTCCTCCATGAGAGAAAATCTACCAGAAACAAAACAAAACAAAACAGGTCATTGTGAAAAAAAAATTGAGGACCGTTTACATGAACAGGGTCATGCTGGGGTCTGATGTGCTGCTGTGTGTTGGTCTCAGCCTGTCAATAACCAGTGTGGCTGGACTGGCCCTTGTGTTTCTTGTTTTTATGCAAGATGCCCTTCAGCCATAACCAGTAGGAAACTTTGAAAACAAACAAACAAACAAACAAACAAACAAAAAGCTTTATTATTTCTAGGACCTAGAAATGATACATACAGTGCATCTAGGGGCATATGGCCAGATCCCAGGTAATGAGAAAGAAAACACACAGACTTGGGTTTCTGCTTTTAATGATACCAAAGGAGGGGACGTAAGGTTTTGTGGGCTCAATCTTGACTGGTGACCCAAACCAAAAGAGTCACAATTTAAAGTCCAGGCAGAGAAAAACCAAATGGCCCAAAGTTTGAATTACTGAAATCAACCAGGATGTTTGTGGAGGAGGTGGTCTGGCTTTTTATCTGTTGCGTGTCCGGCAAAGTGTTCATATGCCAGATACTCATCTTTGAAGAGGATGTCTCTTTGAAGTCGATGCATTGGCAATAAAAGCTTAAGTCAGGTATTTGCATTACAAAAAGAAAAAAAAACTGTTAGGGTTTATACAAATGTTTAACTGCTTCTAATAAGTAGGTAGCCTATTTACTTTTGAAATTCTAGAAATATTTCGGAAAAAAAAAACTCTTAAAACTCAACAAGGAAACAATTCAACCAAAAAAATGGGCAAAATATCTGAACAGATACATCACCAAAGAAGTTATACAGATAGCAAATAAACATAGGAAAATGTGTGCAAAACCATGTCATTAGGGAATTGCAAATTAAAACAGTGATAATACTACACGCCTATGTAGAAAGGCTAAAATCCAAAATAGTGACAAAACCACGTGCTAGGAAAATGTGAAGCAACAAGAACTTTCATTTATTGATGCTAGGAATAAAAAGAATATATCGGGGCGCCCGGGTGGGTCAGTGGGTTAAGCCTCTGCCTTCGGCTCAGGTCATGGTCTCAGGGTCCTGGGATTGAGCCCGCATCGGGCTCTCTGCTCAGCAGGGAGCCTGCTTCCCCCTCTCTCTGCCTGCCTCTCTGCCTACTTGTGATTTCTGTCTGTCAAATAAATAAAATCTTTTAAAAAAAAAAAAATATATATATATATATATATCTACTTTGGAAGACAGTTTGGCAGTTTCTTACCAAACTAACATACTCATAAAGTATGATCTAGCAATTGTTCTCCTCGGTGTTTACCCAATGAGATGAAAACCTATGTCTACACAAAAAACTGCACACAAATGTTTATATTTGCTTTATTCACACTTGCTAAAACTTGGAAACAATTAAGATGTCTTTTGGTAGATGAACGGGCAAACATACTAAGATATTACTAGGCAATGAAATATGCAGCACTAAAAAACAAGTAAACCCCAAAAGCAATAACCACAGCAACATCTATCAGGCCATGAAAAGATACGGAGGGAACTTCAATGCATATTGCTATGCAAAAGAAGCCAATTTGAAAAGGCTACATACATACTGTACCAACTATGCGACATTCTGGAAAAGGCAAAACTAAGGAGACATTGCATGGATCGGTGGCTGCCATGACTTCTTACAAAGAGAGGGAATCTTGGGGGCAGTGAAAGTATTCTGTGTGATATACCCAAATGGTAGATACACATCATTAAACATTGGTCAAAAACCATAGGATGTACAACACCAAGAATGAGCCCTAATAATTATGAAATATAGTTAATAATAATTTATCAGTATTGGTTAATTAATTTAACAATAATACCATACTAATGCAAAATGTTAATAATAGGGAAAACTTGGGGAGGGTGGAGATGGGACATGGGAAATCTCTGTACTTTTCACTCAGTTTTTCTGTTAACCAATAACAGTTTAAGGAAAAAAAAAACAGTTAAATCTATTAGTTTAAAAGATAATAAACAAATAAAAGTGAGGGTCATTTACCTGAAACATGCCAAACTTGACTTTCTGGCTCTGGGCTTAAAAGTTTTCCCTCCCACACATCTCCCAAATAAAACCTATGCCTTTCATTCTCCTTCCAAATATAAATAATGTTTTATTATTCTGAAGTCAATGACATTCTGATCCTCAAATAAGGAAGTGAAGAGAAAGTCCAGACCAACTCCTTAAAAAAATACCCTAGGGAATAACTCTGAGAGATGAAAGAGTAAATGATGATGATGATGATGATGATGATGATGATGATGATAAGTTGTTGACAATGACAATCCTTACACGAGGTAAGGGTTCATGGAAGATGTCGCCAAACAAGGAATAGTAGTGTAATGAACAAAGCTTAGCCTTCCGATATCTAGCCATATTACTCATTAGATATGTGGCCTAAGGTTTTTAACCATCGTAAGTCTATTTTCTCAAGCATCTAATATCGATAACAATATTTATATTATGGGTATTAAGAACCGTCTTTTTTTTTTAAAGATTTTATTTATTTGAGAGAGAGAGCATAAGCAGGGGGAGCAGCAGAGGGAGAGGGAGAAGCAAACTCCCTGCTGAGCAGGGACCCCAATGTGGAGCTCCACCCCAGGACCCTGGGATCATGACCTGAGCCGAAAGTAAACGTTTAACCGGCTGAGCCACGCAGGTGCCCCATTAAGAACTGTCTTAATGTCTTGTGGAGAGTACTATGACAGTACCCAGGTATGCAAGACAGCTTTCCTCTTCAGTCCTGGAGAGGTGATGTACTGTGTCCTCTTTGCTGACAAAAAATTTGAAATAAGTGCTTAGATAGGAAGAACTATGTGCCTGAAAGCAAAGGTTTAACCTCTGGGTGCCAAAAATTCTGTGTTCTTCTGAAAACTAGACATTCATCGTGAACTGAAAAATACCATTCAAGCAGAAAATCTTCATCAGCTGAGTATTAACAGAGTTAATACTGTTTACTGCACTGGAACTTTTGGGAATAGAAGTGCATGGATACACTAAGAGTTGCCAGGATCTAGAAAAGATGGGTTGGGATCTTTTAGGAACAGAGAAGAGGAGGGCAAGAGACCCAAGAATCTTGGTTCTATATCACGCTAAGGAGAAACAAAACCTGCCTTAACAATTCTGTATTTCCTTAACTGCCCTGATGCTTAGGGAGGAGGAATTGAAAATGATGTATGTGTTCTTATATGGTTTTGATATGGAAGTGTGGGGACATAGGAAATACAAGTTCTAACATGAAAGGAGACTAGCAAGAGGACTTATGAAATTATATTTACTTGTGGAGAGTAGATGAAGGGTCTGGATAAACATTTGACCTAATCCTTAGTGATTATAAATTGGGACTTTATTTATTTATTTATTTATTTGTCTGATCTTGCTTTGTGGAGCCAAGAGTAACAGATGAAATAATAAATGTTCCTGAAATCCTAAATTTTGTTGTTAAAATTTTCATAAAATCGGAGGCGTGGGGTGATTGTAATTGGCGAAAAGAATGCAGTATTGGGTAAACACTGAAAACACAATCTATTTTTAATGGATAACTGGGAAAAAATTATCAGTGGGAGAATTAAATTTGATAAATTGAGAACACCAGAGTTTTATGTATAAGACTAAAATCAACATGAATTCTTTTCCTGTGTTGAAAAGAAATGAGTTCAGACATATTTTCCCACTTTTAGGTTAAATAATACTGAAACCAAACAAAAATAACTTAGTTACTTTCTCGAGGAAATGCTTGTTCCTAAAAGATCAGAGTGACCAATTTCATTAATTTCTTTATCAATACTAGCAGCATGCTCACCGAGACTCAATTCACCTTGTTGTGCTCGCCAATCTGAGTTATTAAGTCATAAATACTATCAATCTATCCAGTTCCTTAATTTGAAAGACCCATCTTAAAATAGCTCAGTCCAGGACCTAAAATACTATACCCAACCTTCTTTAACTTTTACTTTTTGGGGCACTATTAAGGCTCTGTTAAGGTAGTATCCTCCCTTAATGCAGTATGTTATTAAAGGTTATTTTGTTTGGTCAATGTTATTTTCTGGTTGTCTTCTCGGTGTTTGGGGATTTAGCTGTCAGCAATTCTGGAAGTTTTACAGATCAGTGGAAAGTCTCTATCACAGGTCAGGATCTTTAACCTAAAACAGCCTTCTTCCTCTTGAAGACCCTCCTCTCAGGGGTCTCTCCAGCAACTTAAATGAAATAAGTTCTGCATTGGGTCTGAGCTCCAATTTCCTTTTCTTCAAGTTCTAGACTCCAAATTGCTTTATTTTATTTTATTTATTTAATTTTAATTTAATTTTATTTTTTATTATTTTTTAGAGAAGGAGAATGATGGGGCAGAGGGAGAAGAAGAAAGAGAATCCTAAACAGGCTTTACACCCAGCACAAAGCCCAACACAGACACGGAGCTCCTCTCATGACCCTGAGATCATGAACTGATCCGAAGTTAAGTTGGTCACTCAACTAACTGTGCCACCCAAGAACCCCCTGCTTAGCTTATTTTAACTTCTACATGTGAGGTATGTTTGTTTGTTTGTTTCTTTTAGAAGGAAGATTATTTTTTGTTTTTGTTTTTATTTTCTTTCTTTCTTTCTTTCTTTCTTTCTTTCTTTCTTTCTTTCTTTCTTTCATAACTTGACTGTGTGTCTGGGTTTAAAATACTTACCCTTAGAGAAAACTCAGCTTTTACTCACAACACATTCCTGTGACTTTAATTTTTTTTTTTTCATTTTTGGTCTTTGCCATATTCTGTTCTAAGCTTATAAAAACAAGTTCTTAAAGAAGGAACTGAATATAGACTTTATAATCCATCCTTTAAGTTCACACTAAGGGCTGATGAATTCTGAAAGCCATGTCAGACAGGTGCTACAGGGAAAGTTTGCATTGGATCATCTATCAAATCTTATTAGAGTTTTTCACAGCCTTGTCTAAATTTGTCTGTGAGAGTTTGGTTCATGAAGAAACCTCTTGAAAACTCCTGAACATTAGAAGTGTTAGGAATGGATGAGATCCTTATTAAAGACAAGTAATCAATTAGATGACGGCTCAAGGTATGGCAATGTGTACAAAAAAGATATTTGTTGCCAGACTTGGCTGGCTTTATCTCTCTCAAGGTCTTTGTCCTCTCTGGGACAGATTCAGCTTACTTCATGTGTTCACACTACAATTCTAATTATGTGCTTATTTTGGAATCGCATAATTTGTCCAAAGATAATTTAGAATTACAGTGGGCACTTTGAGGGACTTCCAATGTGAACAAAATTGTTCATTTATTAAGGGACTTAGAATAAAATATCCAATGTTCGGTAGGTTTTCATTGCCAGGAGAAAACTTCCAAAAGGAAATCAGATTCCAGAACTGCTTCTGTAAAAAATTTTGTAGTCAGGTCAAATGCAACACGTGAAAAACATAACGTATCTTTCTCTTTTATCTCTCTAAGTAATAACTTGAACCTACCAGGCTTGATTCCTGTATTCCTTTTCCCTCCATTTATAACTTTACATTTCTCTCTGCTCTGACCACCCCCTTTTCTGACCTATTTCCTTCCCCCTCTGTTCAACAAGGAAACCTCATATCTCAATTGCCTTTTAAAGTTAAACCTCCTTCAGATTAGAGAAAGCTCCTTATGGCTGATTTTAAGCCTTAGTGTCATTCTTGTGAAGAGCTTTCTAAAGCCTAAACATGAAAGAACATAATTTACAGAAGAATTTGGAATAGTTCTAGGAGGATACAGAGCTCCAATTACTTTTTTTTTCTTAAGTTAAGAAAGACCTCAAGTACAAGCAATTGATGGAAAAGGCAGAGTTGGAATTGCCTGCAGGTGTTGTCAGGTCCTCCTCCCCACCCCAGTCCACCCATTACACTAGAAACTAGAGGAATTTAGAAAAGCTGTATGCAGATGTTATTTAAGGTATTTTGGAGGTTTATTTCCACCGTCTTTACTATGAAAATAGACTGAACTCTAATTTATTCCTATAGGCAAGAAAGGAATGAGTCCACTGGAAATTTTGATATTTTTTAACCACTTTAGATAGCATTAGGCAGGAGATCCTGAAGCATATGAAAACCTAGCTCTTCTTTCTTTATGTAAACAGCCATAAGCCAGAAACAGTGAATATAGTATCAAGAGAATATTGCGATGAGAATTAGCCCTATTACCAGATCTCCAGTGCCTTCACGGATATTTTGAAAGAGCCTTGGGACAAAAAGCACACAAAAATTCAGAATATGAGTTGCTGGCTTTACAGTAAAGCAATTAGATGCTCCCAGACCAGTTATTAATCATTAGGGTGAGCAAGACTTTTGATAAAGACAATATAGACATGATAAATGGAACAGACATGGGAAAATTAATTCTTTTACACTAAGATACTGAATGGGGAAAAAAAAAGGTTGATGATGAGCACTGGTGTTTGAGGGGAAACCAAGTGCCTGAATTACTATTTCACAGTTAAAGTCACAATGTGAAATATCATGCAAATGTTTAAAAATAAAACTTGAAAATGTGTGATCTGTTTGGGTGCCAAAGTATTTACCTTCCACCTTTAACCAAACACAACTTCCTCACAGTCAAAAACCTAATCAAAGGGCAGGTATTTCTCATAATGCCCTGATTTCCCCCACCTCTCATCCAACAACCATAATTTTCAGACTTTATAATTGAGGGACATTCTTTCCTCCATTGTGACATCACATCTGCCAATTTAAGAGGAGGATGTCTCCTTGCAAATAGAAGCCAATATTTGATTTAGTTAAGTCCTTAATCACCAAAATTTCTTCCTTAGGAACTTGAGAAGGCCATGTTTATGCAATTTAAAATTGGCACTGCAACAAATTCCAACATTGAGTCTACCTTATAATCACAGACCTGCCAACCTACTGGTGATGCAGTGATATGGAGAAGCCCTTGATATTATGCCTCAACACCATGGGACTCATCAGTGACCAACTGTCTTTCATTTGAGCCAGTGGTAAAACCTTACCCATTCTACCTCAATGTAACAGCTGCACCTACACTAGCAAAATCCTATGCTACCTTATGTTAAAGTCCTTCTTCAGGGGTGCCTGGGTGGCTCAGTTGGTTGGGCATCTGCCTTGCGCTCAGGTCATGATCTCCAGGTCCAGGAATTGAACCCACGTCAGGCTCCCTGCTCAGCGGAGATTCTGCTTCTCCCTGTCCTTCTGCCTCCTCTTTCCTGCTCATACTCTGTCTCTGCCTCTCTCTCAAAGAAATAAAATCTTGAAAAAAAAGGTAATAAATAAAATAAATAAAATTTAAAAAAAGGAAATAAATAAAGTCCTCCTTCAACTAGATTGTCCCTCATGTTGCACAAATTTTTGCTCAATGAAATACATAATATTTCTCAAAAAATAGGCTTATGTTCTATAAATCTTATTATTTTATCTTCATAAATTTCTGCTCATCATAATTTAAATCCTTCTAGTCTCCTCCCATTACCTGAACAAAGAAAAATTCATAACTTCCTAGCATTTGTCTGAAAAACTGCTGGGCTCTGTACAGATTTATTGGAAACACTCATATAAAAAGGTCCAGATTTAATCTTGCTTGTTGATGATTCATGGTTTAAGATTGATGAAGGAGACTATCAGGCAAGATATGCCTCCATGGATCTCAACTCACTCCTAGTACATGACTCCCTGCCAGGGAAAAATCTGCCCAGGTGGCATATTTCATTGTTCACTAAGGTAGATAAAGGGGTTAATATATTTATACGACAGCGGATGTACTAGTCAAGTAGTCCCTGGTTTTGGAATGCTTGGAAATAAGTGTGTTTGATCTTACATAGGGACACAAGTAAGAATGGTCAATATGTTAAAAAACTTCTAAGTCCTATAAAACTTTCTGAACAGGTTACTGATATAAAGGTAAAACCCACACTAAAAGAGATCGTACGGAGGTTAAAGTAAAAAGTTTCCTGGCTGGTCATTATTTTCAAATAGGCAGCACTCACTAAATCCTAGCCCTCATGAAAGTTATAAAATGGGTATTATAAAATGCAGTTTTTGACACCAGTGTCAGAAGGGGATATTGGGGAAAAAAATCTTTGCAAACTCCATGAGAATAATCTCTGGCACTTTCAGGATGAACACTTGTTGGCACCAGAGAATCTCAAAAAGACACTTTCCAAAAAAAAAAATTTAATGAAGTCGTTTGCTCTAGAAAGGAGAAATTGGCCACTGTAGTCAACCAGCGCTGCTGGGAAGTTTGACTAAAAGTGCTGATGTCTGTGACAAATGTCTCACCAGTTGTCAACACAATGCCGGTAAAAATGTGAGCAAGAGACAAAGGCCAGAGCACAAATCTCAGAGTCTTTCTGAATCTTTGAGTACGTTTCATGCCTCTATCGCCTACAATAGATTCTGAATATGTTTGGTCAGAGTTTTCTTATTCTAGGGACAGATGAAAGCTTTTCCTTGTCACAGAGCTATGAGTTCAATACTGGCAAAAATATCACTTGATTCTGTTTTCCCAGTTTGGGGATATCAACCATCTCTGCAGCGACAGATACACATTTCACCGGGACTCTCACTAAAGAGATTTTCAATAATTTGCTGCTTCTTCAGAAACTTCACTGTCCTTAAGACCCCTAGTCTTCAGAAATGCTGGAAGGAAAAAATGAATTCTTAAGCTAAAACCAACATCAACAAAGTTTTCAGACATTATTGGAATTCCTATGGAATTGACACTGCTTTTAATGACAGTGGAATTTGCTATTTAAGGGGTAACTTGACCCTTCCCTACTGAATTAGTATTAGGCAACTTCTTCCACCTATGAGTGAGTGTTGGCTTTGATTCTAGATCATCTTTTCTCTTTTTTTCTTTTTCTTTTTTTTTTTTTTTAAGATTTTATTTATTTGACAGACAGAGATCACAAGTAGGCAGAGAGGCAGGCGGAGAGAGAGGGAAGCAGGCTCCCTGCTGATTAGAGAGCCAGATGCGACGCAGGGCTTGATCTCAGGACCCTGAGATCATGACCTGAGTCGAAGGCAGAGGCTTTAACCCACTGAGCCACCCAGGCTCCCCTCTAGATCATCTTCTAATAAAAGTAGACATTGCCTAGTATCACAAGGATTCAAGATATTTACCTAATCTCATCATCAACAGACACACTGTCTTTAATGTCCTCGTAGACAACACTTGAGTGATTTTAAATGTTGAGATGTTGTCTTTTGGAAAAGACATCAGATAATGAATTGAATTTAGTGTGAAATTTCTTATTAAGTACTGTAACTAGTTAGCACAGAAGTAAATACTTTAGGAGTATACTTGTTTCTTGGATATACACCCCACAACGAGGGAAGAGAAATCATCCTCAAATCCTAGATAAGGCTGTTCCAACCAGAGACTTCAAACTGAGGATTCTTAGGAATCATCCAGAGAAGGTCCCCAGGGAGAGACAACTTCAGCCTAAAATTTTTGTGTCAAATAGATGATTGCAGGGAGTCACTGATCCAAGGCATACGGAAAAGGATAATCAGACATATAGATTGTCACACTTTAATTTGAATGCTTTCATTCTTTGTCTTTCCAGACATTTTCTTGCCTCTTTGCAGGTTTAAGGTTCTGGGTTGTTAATAAATGTGCTGCCTCTTCCTTATGATAGTTATGGTATCTATTAAGTCCTTACCATTAATATTGTTTTGTGCAACCCGAGTGTCTACTTATTATATGCCCTGCTATAATTTCCTGAGATTTTGTTAAAATACACAAATAAATCACTAATTTTGTTATCAGCTTCACTGGATGGCAGACAGCTTCCTTTTACAGCAGTTCCTTTGTATAAGTAAGTTAGTGTCTTGGATCAGTGGACGTGATTTACAAAGGGTTTTTAGAATGGCAAGAACAACAGGTCAGAAAACCAAGTCCCTAACACCTTATCCCATCTCATCTAGAGAGGCGACCTTTTTCCTTTTTCTTCCTTTCCTCTTATCTCCTCTTCCCTCCCCTACCACCCCTCCTTTCCCTTCCCTTTTCTTTCCTCCTCCCTTTCCCCCTCCCTTCCTTTCCTTTTTCAGCCAGCCTTTACAATGGAATGTTCCAGGAAATAGCCCTGGGGGAAAAATAAGAAACAAGTGATATTTAGAGACTGTATTCCTTTTATAGGTCTTGTAGAGCAGCTAGATTACATAGTCTTAACTCCAGGCATTTGTTTTAGATCTACTTGAACTTTTGTATACGAAAAATGACTTTTTCTAATTTTGGCCCCCTTTGGAGGGGTGGCAGGACATCGTTCAAATAATATTTGACACCACAGTATGTGGTATTTTGGCTGAAAATGAATCACTAGACAGGCACTAATGACTCTTACTGGATTTGAGGCATACACGACCTATGGAGTGGTACCTGCAATAGATCTGTTATCTGATGTGACAGATTTTACCCAGGCTGGGGGTTTCAGCTAATGTCTCTTTTGGTCTCTCAGTTTTCCTTTTTCCTCCAGAAGAGAACGTTAGATAATTTAAATCAAAAAGGAGAAAATTTGGGACTTCAGATTGACAATTTTAATGATTGAAAGGGAATTTTGTTTTTCTCAGAGTTCATTTCATGCTTTAAAAGAGTCCCCCAAAGTGAGGAAAATTTTGAATTTTATGGTTCATAGAATAAAAGAACTAAATAATGTCACTATGACTTTAGAACACTGTCATGAAATTGGACAGGCAGTAGTTAAAAAATAAAGCTGTTTTAGGTATATCATTGGCCTTTGAGAATAAAACATACACTCTCTTAGGAGAAAATAATATATATACTTTAGATTGTGCCTATATCCTTTAGACACCTCAGGTTGCTTTACTATAACAAAAAGATGTACGAAACAAATAAATGAAATTGGGTGATTTAATTCCCAGTTGAATAGCTACATCTGGTCTGTTAGCCCTTCAGATAAAGGAGATTTGTTCTCTTGCTTTAATTTGGACTCTCTTGGCTGCTGTCTTAGAAATAAACCATAGGCTCTGATCATTAGCTTCCTCTTAGTTTTTTCTGGGTTACAGTGTTCCCATGTGTGATCACGAGGCAAATCCTATTCCTTAGTCACTGTCATAAATGCTACGCGGCTGTTGTCCCATGAAAAGTTCCAACAAATGATCGTCCAACCAATTTGACACGAATGGATTTTGGGACGGCCACTGTCGAAGACTGCATCATGCTAGTAGTACGAGTTAGGGTTGAGCCAGAGAAGCAGAATCAGTAGAGGTATATTCAGTGGTTGGTCAGGGGAAACTGGCTGATGTGATTGTGGGGGCTGGCTAGACAAATCTAAAATCTGTTTTCTCAGCTAGACCTTGATTAATGTTTTATTGAATACCTTGAGATGGTAGCTACCCAGGTTGGCATATTAAAAGAACCATCAGAGTTAATCTAATCTTCACTTATCTTCATAACTTTCCTTTGGCTGTCCTCTAACAAGTGAGCACAATTTTAGTGGCTTAAAAGCACAAATGTAGGATCTTCTAATTCTGTGGGTCAGAAGTCCAGTACCATTCTTGCTGGGTTAAATACAAAGGACCTTAGGGCTGCATTTCATTCTGGAGGCTCTAGCAGACACTCTGTTGCATGGATTTTTTCCCCAGTCATTGGAGGTTTCCCTTGTTCTTTGGCACTCTGTCTTCAAAGCCAGCAGGGCAAGCTGAGTCCTTCCTGCACAACCTCACTCTGACATTGCTTCTGTCATCACATAGCCATATCCACCTTTGCCCCTTCTGTCTCCTTCTTTTGTTGTTGTTTTCTGAGTGTGTGTGTGTTTAACATTTTATTGAGACAGAATTTACATGCCATACATTTCACTTATTTAAAGGATAAAATTTAATGATTTGGAGTGTATTCACAGATATGAGCAACCACTATCCTGGTCAAATTTTGAACATTTTCATTACCTGAATAAGAAATCTCATATTCTTTAGCTATTATTCCCCATCATCCAGAGGCCTAAAGCAATCAATAATCTACTTACTACCTCAATAGATTTTCCTATTCTGCACGATTCCTTTTCTATTCATTTATATAATATATGGTCTTTTGTGATTGGTTTCTGTCCCTCAGATTTTGTCAAACACTTTTTTGTATTTTTGGAGATAATCATGTGATTTAAAAATATATTTTTTAAAATATTCATTCATTTATTTAGGGGGAGAGAGTGCACTCTCATGTGAGCAGGGGGGATGGACAGAGAGATACAGTGCTGGGGAAGGGGTAGAGGGAGAGAATTGCAAGCAGACGTCCGCGGAGCATGGAGTCCGTGCTGGGCTCAATCTCAAGACCCATGAAATCATGACCTGAGTGAAACCAAGAGTCAGACACTTAACTGACTGAGCCATACAGGTGCCCCCACAAAAAATTCAATTACACTATAATATAATATATAG
This sequence comes from Martes martes, assembly GCF_963455335.1. Lineage (NCBI taxonomy): Eukaryota > Metazoa > Chordata > Mammalia > Carnivora > Mustelidae > Martes > Martes martes. The sequence continues at coordinate 18,905,729 of NC_137888.1, forward strand.
TATGATATATTATATTACACTATAATATATTACACTAATTGGCTTTTGTATGTTGGAACCAATTTTTCATTTATGGGAGAAATTCCACTTGGTCATGGTGTATAATACCTTTTATATGTTGTTACACTCCGTTTGCTAGCATTTTGTTAAATATCTTTGCATCCAAGTTCAAAGATATTTTAGTCCCTTTTCTATGTGTCTTTTGTCTTTTTTTTGTTATTTTCCTTTATTGATTTCTTTTGTGTTAAGTGGATATTTTCTAATGAAGTATTTAAACTACTTTAATTTTTTCACTATATCTTTTGAGTTTTTTTACTAAGGCATTTTTTTTAAGACCTTACCATATATATCTTAACTTACCAGAACCAGTTTCAGATTTATGTAACTTAATTTTAGCAGAGATAAAGAAATATTACTTCTGTAAAACTTGCTATGGACTATTTGTGTGACCTTCGAAATTCATACTTTGAAGTTTTAACCCAGTGTGTGGTAGTATTAGGAAGTGGAACCTGGGAGACATAATTAGGTTCAGATGATGTCTTAAGGGTGGGAGTCTCATGATAGAACTAGTGTCCTTACAAGAAAAGGAAGAGACCAGAGCTTGCTCTCTCTCTACCATCTGCGGACTTAAAGAAGGCAACAAGCCAGGAAGGCGGTCCTCACCAGAACTTAACCATACTGGCTCCCTGATCTCAGACTTCCAGCCACCAGAGATGTGAGAAATAAATGTCTGCTATTTTTATACCACTCAGTCTATGGTATTACATCAGAGCAGCCTGAGCTGACTAATGCCTAACTGTATTCTCTCTTTCCCTCTTTTAGTGCTATTTTTATTGTATATATATGTATTGATATTACGAACCCCATAATACATTGTTATCTTTACTACTTTACATTTTGTAGTCATTCCCTTTACATCAGGGAATGACTCTCCACCTCCTTGATGCTATCAGCAAATATATTACAAATATATTAATTACATTTCTATTTTGTAGGCCTAACAATACATTATGTACATATTATGTTATACAACTGTTTTGTAAGTCAGTTAAGAGAACAAAGAAGAAAATTTGCATTTATATTGTGTTTTATAATGATATAACTACCTTCACTGGAGCTCATATTCTTCCACATGGGTTGAAATTACTGTTTGGGGTCTCTTATTTTGAGCCCAAAATACTTTCTTTAGTGTTTCTTGTGAAATGGATCTGCTAGCAATATATTCCGTTCTTGTTAATCTAGGAATGTTTTTAGGTCACTTTCATTTTTGGGAAAAATAGCTTTGCCTCATAGAAGATTGTTGGTTGTCACTTTTTTTTTTTTCCTTTGAGCATTTGGAATATGATATCCTATTGCCTTCAGTCTATATTGTTTCTGTTGAGAGATCTGTTATTAATCTTGAGGTCCCCTTGTAAGTGAGAAGTTGTTTTTCTCTTGCTGCTTTTGAGGTTTTCTCCTTGTCTTTGACTTTCAACATTTTCACTATGATGTGTCCATTTGTGGATCCCCTTGCATAACTCATTGAACTTCTTGGGTATGCACATTTGTGTTTTCTGATAAGGCTGGGACATTTTCAGCCATTAGCCTTTTGAGATTTCATTTATTTGTCTGAGAGAGAAAGAGAGAGAAAACAAGCAGTGGGTAGGGGCAGAGGGAGAGAGAGAGAGAAGCAGGCTCCCTGCTAAGCAGAGAGCCCAATGCAGGGCTCGATCCCAGGACCTTGAGTCATGGCCTGAGCTGAAGGTAGAGGCTTAACTGACTGAGCCACCCAGGTGCCCCACCATTAGTCCTTTGAATATTATTTTTTGTTCCTTTTCCTCTCCTCGCATCTTATCCTTCCATTATATGTATGTTAATATACATAATGCCTGTCTCACGTTTCTCTGAGGATCTGTTCATTTCTCTTCATTCTTTTTTCCCTCTCTGTTCTTCAGCATGGACAATATCTATCAATCTGTCCTCAAATCTGCTACTTTCTTTCTTTCGCCAATTCAAGTCTAGGGTAGACTCCATCTAATATATTTTTCACTTTGGTCATTTTACCTATCTATTCCAGAACTTCCATTTTTTTTTTCTTTTACATAAATTCTCTTTATTGATAGTCTGTATTTGACATGACATTGTCATCTTATTTTCCTTAATTTTTTAAATTATGGTTTCTTTATATCTGTGAACATTTTATAATGGCTACCTTGAAAACTTTTTCTGTTAAATTCGACATTTGTTGCTCTCGCACAGCATTTCAGTTGCCTGCTTTGGTTCTGATGTGTGTCCTATTTCTGCTTCTTTGTGTGCCTCACACTTTATTGGCACAAACTGGACATAAAATAATATGTTGTAAGTTTGGGGGATACTGTTGGTCTCCTACTCTTCAGGGCTGAATTATCAGCCCTGAAGGAGTGATATCTCTCTCCGCAACTCTACATTGTTAAACTTTTGATGTTGCTCCTTAAGGAGTTGTTGCTGTTATTTTTAATAGTTTTCAATGGTTTTACTGGGGAAAATTTTAATAATTTGCAATAGTTTCAATAGCCCCAGAGCTCCTCACACTGTCATGCTGGAAGTCTTCTCTTCCCCTCTTTATTTTAAAGACCCTTGTGATTGCATTGTGCCTACCTAGGTAGTCCAGAATAATCTTCCTATTTTAAGATCAGCTGATAAATCTGTAACCCTAAGTTCTGCTTTGCCACATAATCTAATCTAACCTATTCATGGGTTCTGGAGGTGAAAAAGTAGACATCTTTGGGGGGCTATTTTTCTACAGTGACCCCGATGCATCAGTGTGCTGATCTGTACTGACCGTATCCCTGCAACAATGGTTAATCTTCCAACTTAGCTTAAAGCATGATCAAAAGGGTCAGTGAAAATTAATATAAGGAAACTTTTCTGTCCTTGTCTTAAACCGAGCATACCCCTCTGCTCTTGTGTTAAGTGACAGGGGTCCTGAATATATTTACGTGCCCCTTTGCCAAACAAGCAAGTATAACTAAAGTATTTGTTCACAGGGACATGTATTTTTTATTTCTTTCTTCATTTTTCACTTATTTTTTACAATGATATTTTTAAACTTTAATAGCTAATCAAGACCCAGAGTTTGTCAATTCTCCCTTCAGTGGGTGCCTGTGTGGCTCAGTCATTAAGTGTCTGCCTTCGGCTCAGGTCATGATCCCAGGGTCCTGGGACTGAGCCCTGCATCAGGCTCCCTGCTCAGTGGAGAGCCTGCTTCTCCCTCTCCCATTCCCCCTGCTTGTGTTTCCTCTCGCTGTCTCTATCAAGTAAATAAGTAAAATCTTAAAAAACAAAAACAAAAATCCCTTCAAGACTTATGCCCTAATATACTCAAAGTTATTAATTCATAAACTCCTCCCAAATTCAACCAGTTTTCCTGCATTAGAAGACCCATTTTTAAAATCACTGAGCCCAGACCATAAAATCCTAAGTATCTCCCTTCCAAATCAAAATTTGTGACATTAGCACAGCTCTGTGTGTGTGTGTGTGTGTGTGTGTGTGTGTGTGTTCAATCCTGCAAGAAGTTTCAAACACTAAACTGCCTGGTCATCATAATTTTTCTAATGACCATTTTTGGGAAGTTGACAGTTGACAACAGAATCAAATGGATGAGTATATATGAGATATTGACTATGGAACTGTTGGAAGTTAACAACAAATGAGATACACTGTGAAACTGTACTTTATTTTTGCATATTTGGGTAAACTGTCTTCAGATGCAGAGAAATGATGTTGCAATTGCTCGTTTACATAGTACTCCAAAATGGACAGGTAAGGGCTTCAGGGAAACACTAAGAAAAGCACAGAGTAAGACTACAGTTTTGTTTTGTTTTGTTTTGTTTTTTCCTCCTTTGGAATTTCCATGGTCTAGTTACTGAGGTGGAAACGGTGTATCGTTTCTTTCTTTGTTCCTTTGTTTTGTCTTTCTACTCTCCGTCTTCATAGTAAATCAATAGAAGTGAAATATATTTTTTCTTATTTACCATCAGAAAGAAAAAGTAAATAGCTCCAGATTTTTGTGTAAAGTATTTTTCCTAATTACTAAAATTAATATTTTCTGAAGTAATGCTGCATTATGGTTGAGGACTGTGTCAATGTGAGTATAAGGAATGCAAATCCTTTGGTTTACTGAGCGGGAATAGAACTGGATGTCAGAGACCACTGTTGTTCAACCCCAGCTGTCAGCTGGAAATCACCTGTTGGAGCCACATCCCTTAGGGTTAACACTTAGTTTCTCCACAGGTGATTCTGATGCACAGGAATAATTTAGCACTACTGATATAATAATCCCTCTACCATATACTGCTTTTCAGAAAATAGAGATTCTAGAGGTTATGTTCTCACTCAAGGCTATCAAACTAGTAAGTGGTGCCTGTGAAATAATAACTTATGATTTGTGATGTCAAACTAGGAATCTTGAATACGGGTGCCTGGGTGGTTCAGTTGATTAAGTGTCCAATTCTTGATTTTGGCTCAGGTCATGATCTCAGGGTCCTGGGATCAAGCCCTGCATCGGGCTCTCTGCTCAGCAGGGAGTCTGTTTCCCCCCTCTCTCTCTCTGCCTCTCTGCCTACTTGTGATCCCTCTCTCTCTGTCAAATAAGTAAATAAAATCTTTAAAAAAATAAAATAAAATATTCTGATTCTTTTTTGTCAGGGGTCATGAAACTACAGTCCACGGGCCCAGTTAAGCCTGCCATGTTTTTTATATGGCCTGTGAGCGACGAGTTCTTTCTGTATTTTTTTAAGTTGTTGAAAAAAATTAAGAAGTATAATAAGTGTACATGAAAATTCTATGTAACTGAAATTGTGTCCATAAATAAGGTTTTGGTAGGTACAGCTACGCTCACTCATTTCTGTATCGTTTGTGGTTACTTTCATTTCACAGCGGCAGAGTGGTCTTTGTGACAGAGACCATATGGCCCACAAAGCAGAACATATTTATTATCCATCCTGTTACAGAAAAGATTTGCCAACACCTGCTTTTCCACAAAGAGTTAAAAGTTTTGGATCTGAGAAAATTAGTGTGTGGGTGTGTGTGTGTGGTGGGGGGGTTGGTGTCGTGTGTGTAATTATGCAGCATATGGAGTGGTTGAATGCATTCTTAGGGATGCCTCTCTGTACTCCTTTAATGCCACTCATTATTCTGTTTGACTTTAATTGTGTTCTTGGGTTGATATATTAAAGATTAATGATGCACTTTTCCTAAATCAAGATTCACAGAGATGTGGAGATGCAGCAGGGAGTAGAAGGCATAACCGTTAAAGATTTTACTCTTTTTCCTCTAGAGAAATCCTGAAGATTCTATGTGTAAGGACTTTAAGTAGTCTTAGCTAGTCTCTTGGAGGATGCCCAGCTCTTCCATTTTCTTGTAAATACCTAAGCCACGCTACTTGGAGAAATATGATGAGCTAATGTGCAATGTCAGTCGTTTTAGGTTTAATTGAGCAATGAGTATACATAATATTTGCATATATCTCTAGCTGCAGAAAAAAACTTACAAACTGTGCTTAATGAGGTGGCAGTGACTGTCACAGAACAGTGTAGATCGGTGTCCCCAAAGCAAGATATTATTCAGTAATAGATATAAACTATCTAAAGGCTCCCAGTACAAATGTAACTACCAAATAATCAACGTTTACAGTGGCTAACATGCTGCAGGATGGTGAAAACATGTTCCTGTTGATTATAAGGACAGAAGTTAACTCGTGGCCCATTGGGATTAAAACACAGGGACGGCCACCGTAATAACAAGAGGACAAGCAGTGGCAGCAGCAAACAGGCCGTGAGACTGTTTCAGGTGCGTTCTAAGTTTCCTATCATTTAAATCCTCACAGCAGCCTGCCAGGTACATGCCATTACCCTGTGCCATGTAGGGTATGGATGAGAAAAATAAAGCACAAAAGCATTAAGTAGCTTGGCCAAGGTCACACAACTAGGAAATGAAGAATTCCATTTGAAACCAGGCAATCTAGCCGCTGTTAAGCAGTACGTTTTACGCTCATTCAAACTCTAGTTTCTACAACATTTAAATTAAACAATACAATTACGCTTTAGAAAAAATACTGAGATTCAAGTCATGAGGGTTTTGTTCAAGGGATTTGAACACACATGCACACTGATTAGATAGATACAGAAACATAGATTTATTTTGACTTTAGCTGAAGAACAGGGAATCTATTTGCTAATACTACGGGAGACTGAGATTACTTCTCTGGACCTGGACTGTGCTGTATTCTTTTTTTAATCTGATTTTAACACAGGACTTAGTACAGGACACAGGTGATGTTTCATAAACGCTGAATAATGTTGATGCTGAATGAAGGAGCTGATGCGTGGAAGATACTGTCTGGTTTCCATAGGAACAGAAGCTCCCCAGGATTGGGAAGAAGTGATTTTTCTCCTGATTGTTTTCTGTCATGAGGACTCGCCCCCATAAATCTGGGAGGTCTCGAAGACTCTGTGGATACAGTTTACAAAGCCATGGTAAAGTAGTTTCCTCCACAGCCTTTTATTTAGGTACATCAGTGTTGTTAAGGAGAACAGAACACCGGAGATTCATCTTAAAATAGTTACTTCCTCCCTTGGTTTATTAAAAAATGGCCACTTTTTCTCTCTGCGAGCCTGAAGTATAAAGAGATTTTTCTCCCATTTTAACTGTGGCACCTTGATAGGGCTCCTGGAGGTATAAAACTTGCAAAAGTGTAGGAGCCCTCAACTGAGCCCCAATAGCTTTTTAACTCTAGCTCACATTGAATTACTAAGAATTTGTTAATTAAAATTTAAATCTTCTTAGCAGTTACTAGGTCCAGTGGCTTCTGCTCCCAGTAAAGCTGTACTTCTTTGTATTTGCCTCTCTCCAGTTTTGCAAGATAGCAGTGTGCCTGGGACCTCAATATTCAATGGGATCTAAGAAGGTTTTAGATTTATCCATTTGTTGAGTTTTTACTTGTGAGAACAGAAGTAGACACCACCTCTCCTTCATTTTGTTGTTGTTGCTCTTGTGGTTGTTTTTCAAGTTTTTATTTAAATTCCAGTTAGTTAATGTGTCGTGTAATACTGGTTTCAGGAGCTGAATTTAGAAACTCATCAGTTACATCTAACACCCAGTGCTCATCACAACAAGTGCCACGGTTAATACCTATCACCCATTTCACCCATCCACCCCTCTCCCCACCTCCCTTCCAGCAACCCTCAGTTTGTTCTCTATAACTGAGAATCTGTTTTATAGTAGACATACTTGTGCCTATATTCATGTGGCACTTTCAATAAGTATTTTTGATTTATGTATGTCGTTGGCATTTTTAAACATAGGTATGAATTAATAAACTATTTATATATATTTCCAATGGTTTTCTTTCTAGTTTAGACATTAAGCGAAATTATTGATTGATTGATTTTCAAGATTTTATTTATTTATTTATTTATTTACTTGAGAAAGAGCATGGGGAGGGGTGGAGGAAGATGGAGAAGCAGACTGCCTGCCAAGGAGGGAGCCTGATGGGGGGTTCAATTCCAGGACCTTAGATCATGACTCTAGCTGAAAACAGGTGCTTAACCGACTGAGCCACCTAGGTGCCCATGGAAAAAGTAATTTTTCTGAAGATTTTATTTATTTGAAAGAGACACAGAGAATGAGAGAGAGAGAGAGCACATGAGCATGAGCAGGGGAGGGGCAGGGGGAGAGGGAGAAGAAGACTCCCCACTGAGTGGGGAGACTGACATGGGGCTAGATCCCTGGACCCAGGATCATGAACTGAGCCAAATGCAGATACTTAATGAACTGAGCTGTCCAGGTGCCCTGACATCAAGAAAAATTTCAACCAGCAATCTCAACTTAGACTCAAAATTAAATATTTGAATTGTGGAACATTTAAGTTTCCATACTTGGTTATCATCAGAAAAGTAGTTATTTTTTTCTTGATATATCTTTAATTTCTACAGTATTTACAAATACAGGCATGCCTCATTTTATTGTGTTTTGCCTTATTGTAGTTGGCGGATAATGTGTTTTTTATAAAACAAAGATTTGGGGTAACTCTGTTGAACAAGTCTATGGGCACCAATTTCCAACAGCATTTGCTCTTTTTGTGTCTCTGTGTCACATTTTGGTGATTCTTACATTTCAAACGTTTTCATTATTATTATTATATTTATTATGGTGATCTGTGGTCAGTGATTGTAATTCACTAAAGTCAGATGGTGGTTGAAATTTTTTAGCAATTGAGTATATTTTTAATGAGGGATGCATATTAGTTTTTTTAGACATAAGTGTATCATTGTACACTTAATAGACTATAGTATAGTGTAAACATAACTTTCATATGCACTGGGAAACAAAAAAATTCATTTGACTCACTTAATTATGATATTCACTTTATTGTAGTGGTCTGGAAGCAAACCTATAGGTATCTCTGAGGTATGCCTGTGGGTTTTTTTCCAATTTATGTAATAATTACTATTTTTTTTTAAAGAGGGAGAGAGGTAGGGGAGGGACAGAGGGAGAGAGAGAAACTTATGCAGGCTCCATGCCCAGAGTAGAACCTAACCCAGGGCTTGACGTAGGGCTGGATCTCACAACCCTGAGATCATAACCTGATCAGAAATCAAGTGTCAGCGCATAACTGACTGAGCCACCCAGGCATCCAATTACTACTAATTAAATGTGTATACACACACATGCATGTATGCATATATGCATACACACACACACACACACACAAATGCATGTGTGTGCGTGTATGGGTTCCTCATTATTTTTATTTCTCTGTCTTTTTCTCATTTTCACTCTAAATATGATATAATAGTATCATGAGTAACTACTTCCAATAAAAATTGTAACTAATGTGGTTAGTTGCAAATGCTGGTCATTCCTCTTTTAGCTATCTGAGCTTCTTCAAAGTAAATTTTTGAACATAAGTTTTTTCACCCACAAGACAAAGCTTATGATATCTGATTGGCTAAGTTGCTGTGAATTAGAAATAATGCATGCAAACTCACTATGCACAATGCCTGTCATGTTGGAAATAAATAGAAGTGCAGTAATGATACATTATTGTACAAGTATATTTTATTAGTATATCATCAAAGTATTATCCTCCAAGACTATTAATTGTTAGAAACAAAGGTTCCAGTGAAAAAGTTCACCTTAAAATTGAATACATTCATTTTCATTTTAATGGACCTGCCATGTCTTAGGCACAATCTTTCCCTGTTCAATTTAATACAATGTAAACAACATTCACCTCAGGGTAATGATGAACATCGGTTTATTGCCATAAAGGATTTTCTTTGAAAATACATAGGGTATGAGGCCTTCACCCTTATAATGAATCAGCAAATACTTCACTCTTAGTCTAATAGGAAAACCATGAAAAATCTATGAAATAAAACATAGAGAAGAACTGAGCCAAAAGTGAAACAGTTTTATGTAAAAGACAAATTAATGTTTCATTTTTCTGAATGGTTAAAAATGCTAAGCATATAACATATTTTGTTTGTTTTTTGTTTATGGGTTTTAAACAGGCAAAATATCTCTTCAAACTGGTAAAGCTGCTATGTAAAAATAAATGAGCTAATGGTCTGGAAGATTCGTAGGGTGTACGGTGTTGTGTCCAAATTGTTTTCTCTAAAGAGGGGCTGAAAGTCCAAGGTTGCCGTTTTTCCAGTAAATTGGCAGAACTATGGCAGCAAGGGGATTTGCTGACCTGTAGCATGCAGGTCTTTGCTGTTTCGGGCTGCAGTCCTGAGACTCAAATTATTTTATTTTCTGAAACTCTTCCACTGAATTAGTAATACTTAAAAACTAAAGACAATTTTGTACATTTCAAAGTGTTGGAAAAATAAAGGGTCATATAAAATGGTTTCTCCCCCCCCCCTTCTCAGAAGAAATGTCTATATTAGCAACTATGTGTTCTTAGGACAGAAAAGTCTCATGGGTCGCTGCTCCTCCTGGATTATTAGTGTCCTGTCCTCCTACTCCCAGAGTCCAGACTTTCTTCACCTTCCCTACTGGCTCAAGCTTTATCTTTCAGATTTCACAGAAGCAAGTCTTTGGGGTACAGTCACAGAAATCAACCAACAGGGAAGCCCCAAGATCAAATGGGAAAGACATTCTTCACCTTAATATTATACTTTGTTTGCAGCCTTGCTTAGAATGCCTTTTGTTCCTTTTCCTGAATCATCAAACTGTCAGTATCAAATTCAACTGCTCATCCAATATGAGTCTTAAAATTATTCCTGCCAGGGGCGCCTGGGTGGCTCAGTGGGTTAAGCCTCTGCCTTTGGCCCAGTTCATGATCTCAGGGTGCTGGGATCGAGCCCCGCGTCGGGCTCTCTGCTCAGCAGGGAGCCTGCTTCCCCCTCTCTCTCTGCCTGCCTCTCTGCCTACTTGTCATCTCTCTCTCTCAAAAAAAAAAAAATATATATATATATATATTCCTGCCAGTTGTTCATACGGTCACCTCAGGAATGTTACAGTCATGGTCTGAGCAGATACTGCCTCCTAAAAAGACGGATCATAGTGCTAATATTTCATGTGATGAGCTGAACTGGCTGACCTCCAGTTTACTCATGACTTTGTTCAACCCTTCAGACCAAAGCACAGCAAAGCCTTAGTTTATTCTTCATGGGTGAAGCAGGTGTTTACTAAACTGTAAACACCGGCCACTGGTCTTTGTACTGGTGATGAGCAGGTTAACAAAATCAATTTCGTCTTTGCTGGGTCTCACATTTTAGTAGGTTTAAGAAAACAAAGATGAGGGGCACCTGGGTGGCTCAGTGGGTTAAAACCTCTGCCTACGGCTCAGGTCATGATCCCAGGGTCCTGGGATCGAGCCCCACATCGGGCTCTCTGCTCAGCAGGAAGCCTGCTTCCTCCTCTCTCTCTGCCTGCCTCTCTGCTTACTTGTGATCTCTCTGTCAAATAAATAAATAAAATCTTAAAAAAAAAAAAGAAGAAAACAAAGATGAACAAAAGAAAAAGTGTATACCATATTAAGTGGAAATAAGTTTTAAGTGGGGAAATACAAACCTGGGGGGGTGGTTAGAAGGGGTGTGTGTGTGTGTGTGTGTGTGTGTATGTGTGCAGGACTTAGCCATATAAATATGGTGACCATAGAAGTCTTCATAAAGAATGTGACTTCCAGTGACCAAGATAAAGAAAACCATATGCATTTTTGGAGTACTATTTCCAGGCAAAAGGAACAGCACAACAAAGTCCCCAAAGAGGGCAATTTTATTACATTTGCTCTATGACAGTTCATGAACTATTTAAGGATCACTGGTGTATTATTCAAAGCTTCCCTTATTGAAAAGTTCTTTGTTTTCCTTTACTTCACACATAAAATAATTTAGACAACCTTTAATGATATAGTGGTTTTTCTTCTGGGAACATTCTTTATTCTGTGTTCATCTTTTTTTAACATTTGCATAGGACAATACTAAACGTTCAACTGTACCTCTTCAGGAATGACTAGAATGAGTGATTCTTTCTTTCTTTCTTTCTTTCCTTCCTTCCTTCCTTCCTTCCTTTCTTCCTTCCTTCCTTCTTTAGTTCCTCTTTCTTGTATAGTTCTGATGTGAATTTAAAGAAAACTTTGCGGGTTATTCATTTCTTTTCTATATTAGTTCTCTTCACTTTCCTCACTCTTATTTCTCCTTTTTTCCACCACTCCATTGCCAAAGGAGCCAGTTAATTACAGATTCTTACTAAAAATTTATTCTGTTTCTGTCTCAGTCAAAGCTGAGGAGGCAAAGGAGTGCTGAGCATCTGACAAAGTCCACTTCCTCATTTAATCTTTGTTCTTCAATATCTGTCTGGTTTGGGACCTGGTAGCAGAATTGGAATTGCTAAATAACAAATTCCTATATTCTAACAATTCTCTGTTAAGTGTCATCATTATGTCATTTTTCTCTAAAAGTCCAAGTGATAAAAATCAGTGAAGCATTGGTAAATGACATTACAGACTTCACCTTCTTTAACAGTATAAATCGCTCCCTAGATTTTAAGTACGCCTTATAAATCATGTCAGTCAATAATATCTGTTATAAATAGAGTGAACGTTCAATTTTTCACACCAAAGTGCGTTTTTGCAAGTGATCATAGAACTATTAAGAATTAAGCCATGATAACTGGTATGAAGCAGAATCATGGAAAAATAAAAATTACATGTACTCTACTTACGTATCATATTTAATAAAATCAATAAAATTGGCTAACAAATCAGGTTCTAGAATCACAGAGAACCAGTTTTGTTTTTCAGTGTTCATGATACAGCTGGAGCACCCTGGAGAAATGGTTTAACCTCTCTAAACCTCACCCTATATTTGTAGAGCGTAGCTATACATAGTACTTATTTCATAGGATTGCCATGAGGACTCACCGAGGTTGTATATTAAATTATTTAGCATAGGGATTATGTATATTAACTACTAAAAATAGAAGCACAATGTCTTTGTGTCATCTTCAATTTCCTTCATAAGTGTTCTGTAGTTTACAGAGTACAGATCTTTTACCCCTTTAATTAGGTTTATTCTTAGGTATCTTATGGGTTTGGTGCAATTATAAATGGGCTTGATTCCTTGATTTCTCTTTCTGCTGCTTCATTATTGGTATATAGGAATGCAACAGATCTCTGTACATTGATTTTGTATACTGAGACTTACTGAATTCGTGTGTCAGTTCTGGCAATTTTTTGGTGGAGTCTTTTGGCTTTTCCACAAAAAATATCATGTTGTCTGTGAATAGTGAAAGCTTGACTTCTTCCTTGATGATTTGGATGTCTTTGATTTCTTTTGTTTTCAATTTCTGAGGCTATAACTTTTAGTACCATCTTTAATAACAATGGTGAGTATGTGCATCCCTGTCCCATTCCATGCTCATGGATTAGAAGAACAAATATTGTTAAAATGTCTATATTATCCCAAAGCAATGTACACGTTTCATAGAATCCATATCAAAATGCCACCAGCATTTTTCACAGAGCTAAAACAAACAATCCTAAAATTTGTATGGATCCACAAAAGAACCCAAAGGGCCAAAACAATCTTAAAAAAAAAAAAAAAAAAAAAAAAAAAGCAAAGCTGAAGACATCACAATTCTGACTTTGACTTCAAGTTATATTCCAAAGCTGTAGTGATCAAGACAGTACAGTACTGGCACAAGAACAGACATAAATCAGTGAAACAGAACAGAAAACCCAAAAATGAACCCGCAACTAATCTTCAATGAAGTAGGAAAGAATATCCAATGTGAAAAAGACAGTCTCTTCAACAAATGATGTTGGGGAAACTGGGCAGCAACATGCAGAAGAATGAAACTGGACCACTTTTTTATACAATACACAAAGATAAATTCAAAATGGACGAAAGACCTAACTGTGAGACATGATACCATCAATATCCTAGAGAAGAATGCAGGCAGCAACTTCTTTAACACCAGCCATAGCAATGTCTTACTAGACATGTCTCTAGAAGCAAGGGAAACAAAAGCAAAAATGAACTATTGGGATTTCAGCAAGATAAAAAGCTTCTGCATTGTGAAGGAAACAATTAACAAAGCTAAAAGTCAACTTTTGGAATGGGAGAAGATACTTGCAAATGACATATCTGATAAAGGGTTAGTATCCAAAATGTATAGAGACCTTATCAAACTCAATACCCAAAAAACAAATAATCCAGATAAGAAATGGACAGGAGACATGAATAGACATTTTTCCAAAGAAGACATACAGATGACTAACAGACACATGGAAAGATTATCAACATCACTCATCATCAGGGAAATACAAATCAAAACTACAATAAGATATTCTCTCAGACCTGTCAGAAGGGCTACAATTAACAACACAAGAAACAACAGATGTTGGCAAGGATGCATAGAAAGGGAGCCAGATTGCACTATTGTGGGAATGCAAATTAATGCAGCTATTCTGGAAAACAGTATATATGTTCCTCAAAAAGTTACTCTCTGATCCAGCAATTACACTGCTAGTTATTTACCCAAAGGACACAAAAATACTGATTCAAAGGAAGACATGCACCCTGATGCTTATCAACAGTAGTCAAATTATAGAAAGAGCCAAAATGTCCATGGATTAAATGTCCACTTATTCATGATGAATGGATAAAGAAAAGGGTATAAATATAAAATGGAGTATTACTCAACCATCAAAAAGAATGAAATCTTGCCATTTGCAATGAGGTGGATAGAGCTAGAGAGTATTATGCTAAGTGAATTAAGTCAGACAGAGAAAGACAAATACAATATGATTTCACTCATATGTGAATTTAAGAAAAAAATAAATGAACATAGGAGAGGAAAAAAAAAAAGAAAAGAGAGGCAAACATAAAACATACTCTTAACTATAGAGAGCAAACCGAAGGCTGCTAGGAGGGCAGTGGTTCGGGGGTTGGGCTACATGGGTGATGGGTATTAAGGTGGGCACTTGTGATGAGCACTGGATATTGTATATAAGTGAAGTAACAGGAAATTCTATTCCTGAAACTAATATTACACTACATGTTAACTAACTGGAATTTAAATAAAAACTTGAAACAACAACAACAAATAGAAGCACAAGATTAAGGAGCCTCCTTATATTAAAGTACTGACATAACTTATTCAAAAGTGGATTTTAAAAATCATAAAAACAGGGGCACCTGGGTGGCTCAGTGGGCTGAGGCCTCTGCTTTCAGCTCAGGTCTTGATCCCAAGGTCTCGGTATCAAGCCCTGCGTCGGGCTCTCTGCTCCGCAGGGAGCCTGTTTCTTTCTCTCTCTCTGCCTGCCTTTCTGCCTATTTGTGATCTCTGTCTGTCAAATAAATAAATAAAATCTTTAAAAAAAAATCGTAAAAACAAAATGCAATGTATGCCCATAGAAACTGTTATACTAAGAATTGGTTTTGATTTTCTGATTTAAACATACATGAGTAGATAACAAAATTAAAGATAATAATAATATCTTAATATATGACAGACAAAACTTTAAACACTTTATATACATGCATCAACTAATTTAATCATCTCAACAATTCTGAGGAGCTGTCACTATGGGAAACTGAAACACACAGATGTTAAGCCTATCCAAGGTCACCTAACAAATCATTGTCATAGCACAACTAAACACAGGCAGTTTGGCATCTTATCATTTAGGACATACTTTCAATGTGAATAGAAATGGAAACTAATTACACAGTAAATTTAGATCTAAACAAATACATCGTATAATACATTTTTTAAAATTTGGATTTTGTTTGTAGTGAAAATGGCATAAGAGAAATGAAAATTTTTTCCAATCTCAAAAAACAAACAAACAAAAAGCTGTGGAATACTGGATAAAGTATATAAAGCAGTCGTTTTTTAAAATATTGAATAGGCAAAGGCAGGTATAAGAAAGTGATTCTTGAGTAAAACAACAACAGCAAATACGGTGAGTCCCTATTATTATTCAAGCTTATTGCTTTGATAGTTTCCAGACTTAAATACAGACTATGGGGGACCAATCAGAGTTTTGAATTCTTGATGATCTGAGGAGGCAGAGTCTGGAGTTTGGAAGAACAAAGTGGTTAAAATTTTCACATCACAAAATGCTAGAGAGAAGATATTGACATAAATGAGAACTGCATATTTGTAATAAGGCACCTCTCATTTTTGTCTGAGTACCAAACTTTGCATACATGAGAAGCTATTATTTGAAGTTAGGGTAAGAAGTATTAGGGAGGAATGCGGAATAATGCTTGTAGCTCACAAAGAGCTGGGGAAAGTTAATGTTCGACCAACCAAACTGGAAAGACTTACTAATATAAAGGTCATAGTGTATAGTGTTCAGAACAGTATTATATTAGTAATAAGGACAAATTAACTCTATACTAAGGGTTTGTCTTGACCATCCTAACAAACCTGACAAACAAGCTTTAAAAGGATTAAAATGATCCCGAGTATCTTAACAGTGTCCCAAACAAAACCTAACAACATTTAAAGGACCATGCCATACACCCAAGAAACAAAAACATAAAATCCGCAATGCCCAACATCCAAACAAAAACTAAAAACCATGAAACAAAACAGGAAAATATGATTGATAACAAGAAAAATTACAAATGGAAGCAGACCCAGAAATGAAAAAAAAAATAGAATTAGCAATAAAGAACATTAAAACATCTATTATAAATATAACCCATATTCAAGACAGTATAGGATAAATGAATTATAAGGAATAACAAAATGGAAGGTATAAAAAGAATGAAACCGAATTTCTAGAGATGAAATATCTGACATAAAAACACTTGCAAGGCATTAACAGATTAGAAACTTCAGAATTGTGGTGCCTGGGTTGTGCAGTCAATTTAGCCTCCTGCTCTTGATTTCACCTCAGGTCATGATCTCAGGGTCATGGAGTCCCACGTAGGACTCTGCTCAGCATGGAGTTTGTGTGAGATTCTTTCTCCTTCTCTTTCTGTCCTTCCCCTTTTCTCTCTTATTCAAATAAATAAATCTTGAAAAAAGAAACTTCAGAATAAAAGGTCAATGAATATAAATACATAGAAATAAAAGCTAATTGAAACACAACAGAAAACTGAAATGAAAATATTAGCAGAGGCACTACATATGAACACGTTATTAATAGTGATTTTTAGAAAAATATCAATCAGGGGCATGAGGGTGTCTTTGTCAGTTAAGTATCCGAGTTTTGATTTTAACTCAGATCATAAACCCAGGGTGGTAAGATTGAGCCCCACACTGGGCTCCACGTTGGGTGCAGAGTCTGTTTAAGATTCTCTCTTTCCCTCACCCCCTCTCACAGGTACTCTCTCTCTCTCTCAAAAAAAAAAAAAAAAAAATCAATCAGCCTATCACACTCAGAACTGATATCAAAAAGAATATGGACAGAAATTTATTTGAAAAAAAAATGGTATAATTTTCCACATTTAATGCAAAATATAAACACGAAATCCAAAATGTTAAAAAAGATCCCAGAGAACATAAAGAAAACTACATCAAGGCATTTAAGAATAAAATTGCTGGAAGCCACTAATAAAAATAATATCTCTGAACACAAAGCCAGAAAAAAAGAAATAATGGAACAAAGGTAAGAATAACTGTAATCTTCTCATCAGAAACAAAGCAAGCTGTAAGACAATAAAGTGATATCTTTAAAGTACTGAGGGAGTAAAAAACAACAACTATCCACTTAGAAGTGTAATCCACAAAATGTCTTTCAAAAAGGAAGGCAAAATAAAGACTTTTTCAGGAAAAAAATGGTTGAGATAATTCACTGCCAGCAGACATGGATTATATGTTAAAGTTCTTAAGACAGAAGAAAAATGATGTCAAAGTAATTTGGATCTACACAATGAAGAACACTAAAAATTATTATTGTGTAGGTAAATATATAAAAACTCTATTTTGAAACCATTTTTTCCCAAAGTAAATGACTATTTAAAGCAAAGTAATATGTTGCAGGGTTATAAAATTTAATGAAAATTGTGACTACCATTGGGAAAAGGATGAGGGAGAAGGACTGTACTATTTTAAGAATCCAGTAACATTTATAAAGTGGTATTACATTTTTTGAAGATAGACAATTAGATGTATGTACATACTCTAAACTCCAGAGAAACAACTCAGACAAAAGTTAAAGCTATTAAACTCTCGTGGCCATCTAACAGGTGCACACAAAAATACTTTGTTTACTGAAAAGAAAGTGGGAAAACAAAGAAATTATTTAACAAAAGAAGAACAAACAGCAAAATTACATTTAATGCAAATAGTGTAAACACACCAACTGAAAGGCACAAATGTCAGATGGGGTTATTAAAAAAAATAAAAAGCAGTGCACAACTTCAAGAAATACACTTTGAATAGAAAGGAACCAATAGGTGAAAAATCAAAGGACAGAAAATAATTTACTTTACAAAGTTCACTAGCAGTAAGCTTGAGTAGCTATAATAATGTATGAGAAAGGAATTTTACAACAAGGGATAATAACATGGATAAAACGGGATATATCTTTTTTTTTTTTTAGATTTTATTTATTTATTTGACAGAGATCACAAGTAGGCAGAGAGAGAGGGGGGGAGCAGGCTCCCTGCTGATCAGAGAGCCTGATGTGGGGCTCTATCCCAGGGCCCTGGGATCATGACCTGAGTGGAAGGCAGAGGCTTAACCCACTGAGCCATCCAGGTACCCCAAAATGGGATATATCTTGATGATAAAATGTCAATTCACCAAAAAGATATAATGATCCTAAATGTATACACATACTTATTAATAGAGCTTCAAATATGTGAAACAAAAAAATGAAAGCATAAAAAGAAATAGATAATTCACAATTTTTAAAAAAAATTCTGATTTCAAAATTATATTTAGATAATTCAACTCTCCTCCCTCTGTGATCAGTGTGAGTATAGAGAAGACGTTACTGTATAGACAAACAATATTGTCAACCAACTTGATCTAATTGATATTGATAGAACACACAGCAACAGCAGAATACACACTCTTTTCAAGTACACCCAGAAAATTCTTTTAAGATAAACCATATTTTGTGTCATAAAACAAGTCTCAATACATGTAAAAGGATTCAGATAAAACAGAGTGTTTTCTCAACACAACAGCACAGAAACAGAAACAGAAATAAATAACAGAATGCCTGGACAGTCTTCAAATATTTGGAAATCAAACAACATAACTCAAATAATTAATAAGTCAAAAGTAGAAATCACAAGGGAATTTGAATATTTGAACTGATGGAAGATAAAACACATAATATTAAGCAAATATTCTAATCTCCCATTTATGAAAGTAGAAAAAGAACAAATTAAACTCGAAGAGAAGAAAATGATAAAAAGAGAGAGCAAATATTAATGAAATAGAAAACAGTGAAAAAGCAGATAAAAGCAATGACAACAAAGCTAAATATTTGAAAAAAGTGAACATGGTTCCCCAGCCTCCAGTCAGACTGATCAGGAAAAAGTGAGAGGGGACATAAACATGAATATCAGGAATAATGTAACAGTCATCACTATAGATCTCACAGATGTGAGAAAGCTAATAAAGAGATATGATGAAAAACTATATATTGATCAGTTCAATAACCTAAACAAAATAGACAGACGCCTTAAAGGAGATGCTGCCAAAGCTCACTAAGAAGAAAAAATTAGAACAAATAATCTTATATTCATTAAAAATATTGTATTTTACTTAAAACTTCCCCACAATAGAAAACTTTAGTCTGTTAAGTGTTCAGTGGTGAATAATATCATACACTTGATGGAATAAATAATTTTAATTATCTGTAAGTTCCTTGAGAAAATAGAAGGGGAAACACTTCCTAAGTCATTTTGCATTGAGACCAACTTTACTTGGATAGTAAGACTTTACCAAAAAATAAAAGTACTAAACAATATTCTTCACTCTTAACAACAGTTTATCAAATGAAATTAAGCAAAAAAATGTTTATTTATATATTTGAAGAAAGAAGAATGCATCAAAGCGGGATTTAGCCAAGGAATGCAAACCATGCTAAGATTTGAAAATCAAGCAATGTAATTCACCATACTAACACACTAAGAAAGAAAAAAAAAAACACGATTTCATAAATACAGAAAAATCACTTGATTACATTCAAAATCCATTCCTGAAAACAATTCTTAGCATACAAGAAAAGGAAAGACACATCTTCAGCCTGATAAAGGAAAATTAAAGTCCTATAGCTAATGTGTATAATGCCTAATGACTGAATGCTTTCACCTATTTTATTCTCCTTCGTGACTTGTATTCAACATTGTGCTGAAAGAGGGTCATAGAACTGAAATAAGGCAAGAAGGGAAATAAAAAGCATACAAACTGAAATGACAAAAAAAGTAAAATTGTTATCTACAAGAGTTATGATTATGTATATAGGTAATGCAGAAGACCTATGGAAAAAAATCACTAAAAATTGGATGTGAGTTTGGGAGGCTACAGTTTACAACTGGGTCATTCTACACTTATCAATTTTATTTCAGTATCTTCACAATGACAAAAAACTGAAATTGAAATTTAGAAAATTACTGTTTATAATTTCACCAAAAATGTGAAAATATTAGAGATAAAGTTAATAAAAGTTCTGTAAAACTTACATTTAGAAGCCTGCAAAAGATTATTGAGGAAAATTAAAGAAAACCTAAATAAATAGAGGAATCAGCCGTGTTCAAAGATTACAGACCCAAAATTGGCTAGATGTCAACTCACCCCCAAATCACCTGCAGATTCAGATAAATATTCATTAAAACAACAAACTATTTTTTAAAAATAAAAAGTTCCAGTCTAATTATAAAATTTTATGGAAATTCAACAAATCTAGAATAACCAAAAATTTTGTGGAAAAACAAAATCAATTTGGAGATAAGTTCAAAACAGTACAGTATCAGTGTAAAGATGGACATATAGATCAATGGAACAGTATACAAGATCCAGAAATAACATGTCCAATTGATTTTTAACACAGTTTTTGAGGCAATTTAATGGAGGAAAAAATTTAATCACCTCAGTAAGTGGTGCTAGAACAATTCGATATCAATGTGCAAAATATTTAACTTCAAGTCTAACTTAAAACATATACATAAATTAAAAGGTCAACCTATGTGTAATAGATAAATTTATTAATCTGGGGAAAAATCATAGAGCAAAATCTTAGTAAACTTTGGTTAGATAAAACTTCCTTAAATAAGACATGAAAAGCATAAAAGAAAAAAAAAGATAAATGTCATCAGAATCTAACATTTCTTCTTCTTCAAAATGCTGTGTGAAATCAATAAAAACACGAGGAACAGACTGGGAGAATATATATGAAAACAGATTTTCTGAAAATGAATTTAAATCTAGAATATATGCAGAGCATTATTTAGTGACAACACATAAGAAGAGAAAAAAAATAAGAAGATAAAATGGGAAGATGTGAGCAGATGTTTCACCAAAAAACATAAAGGATTAGTAAATAAGCACCTTAAAAATTCTTGTTATCTGGGTGCCTGGCTGGCTCAGTCAGTAGAGCATGTGACTCTTGATCTTGGGGTTGGGAGTTCAAGCCCCATGTTGGGGATAGAGCCTACATTAAAGAAAAAAAAAAATGCTTGATATCATTACTCATCAGGGAAAAGCAAATTAAAACCACAGTGAGTTTGAACTACATACATATTGCCATGATTGATATTTTTAGAAGACTGATGTTTGCGTGGATGTGAGACAACTTGAAAGATAAAATGTTACAGCCACTTGGGAAACCATTTTGTTAGTTTTTTAAAAAATTAAACATGCACTTACTATATGACATAGAAATTCTTACCTTAAATACTTAACTAGGAAGAATAAAAACATAAACCTACACGATCTCACACTTCATTGAATGTTTACACGGTATCTTTATTTATAACAGCCAAATCGAAAAGAATCCAAATGTCCCTCAGCTGGTGAACAGAAAAATAATTTGTAGTATAGCCATCCAGTGGAATACTCAGAAATAAAAGGAAATGAATGACTGATACAAATATTGACTTGGATGAATGTCAAAAGCATTATGCTAAGTGAAAAAAGCCCAACACAAAGGACTTCACACCATATGATTTTGTTCATATAAAAATACTTTGCAAAAGGCAAAATTATTATTTTAGAAGGAAGATCCAAATTTGCCAGATTCAGGGAGGTGAGGAGAGAGCATTGACAACAAAGGGAAAGGAAATAAAATTTGGGATTGATAAAAATATTTTGCTAGTGGCTATTGACTTTCTACATATGATGATTTGAACAGTTAAAATTGGTGAATTTTAGTGTATTAAAATTATGCCTCAACAAAGCTGGTTGAAAACCTGGGTAAAAGTAATATTAAATATGTGGCAGTGACTAAAGAAATATCTAACAAAAATTAAAATGCTGAAATGAATATATGTAGAAATTAACTACATTAAACATTTAATCAGATTATCATAACCTCAGAACTTCTTAATGAAAATGTGAAAGTTTACTCATAGTTGTGCATAGGAATGTGAATTCGTAGACTATTACGATAAGCTAGAAGATTAAGAAATAGCAGGGACATTGACCGAAATAAATATATCATGTTCAAATTTCTCAAATTACGAATAAAAGTATTTTGAAAATGAAGAAAGGAGGTCGATTACAAAAGATTTTTAATGGGAAAGACCCCAATTAAATGCAATTATGAATTATCTTAAAAAAGAATGTATGCATTTTAATATGTGTTATTTATTTATTTATTTATTTATTTATTTTATTTATTTATTTATAGGGGTGAGGAAGTGTAGAGGGAGATGGCGAGTCTTAAGCCAGCTACACACCCAGCGTGGAGTCAAACGTAGGGCTCAATCTCATGACCCTGAGATCATGACCTGAGCCAAAATCAAGAGTTGGATGCTTAACCAACTGAGCTCCCAGGCACCCCACGTGCATCACTAATTTTAAATGTAAATAGGAACATCAGTAATAAGTCACGGGAATGAAAAGCACAGCATAGGGAATATGGTCAATGATATAATAATGCTGTATGCTGACAGATAGCAGCTACACTTGTGATGAAAAAACATAACACATAGAGATATGGAGATGCTGAATCACTATTTGTACACATTTAACCAATGCAACACTGTGTGTCAGGTACACTCAAATAAAAAAAAAAAAGATGGAAAAAAAAAGAACTGGAAATACCAACTGTTATGTCACCCTATGTATGAAAATACTATCAAAACTCTTCCCATTTTGACAGATCATTTGAAAATACAGACAAAAATAGGTCAAAACCTCCTGAAAAACTATTTGCCATCTAAGCAACATCAAACAAGTAACAAAAATTTTAAAGAAAGTATAGAATGAAGGATATTCTCATATGTTTTTGAAATGAATAAATAAATTGGAAATAAATTGCAAACTCTTATTAGAACCATACAGTCAATCATTTTACAAGATAAAAGTGCTCACTAATGGCTGAAGTTATTGCAGTGGACTTCTTCCTGAAGTTTGTAAAATGTAAATTCGGTAAACCATAGAATCAAAGGTTGAATCCTCAGGCAGAGTGTGTAGAGGAGAGCCAGGATTGAAAGTGTCTGTGAGGGGTGCCTGGGTGGCTCAGTGGGTTAAAGCCTCTGCCTTTGGCTCAGGTCATGATCTCAGGGTACTGGGATCGAGCCCCGCATTGGGCTCTCTGCTCTCTGCTCAGCAGCGAGCCTGCTTCCTTCTCTCTCCCTCTCTGCCTCCCTCTCTGCCTACTTGTGATCTCTGCCTGTCAAATAAATAAATAAAATCTTAAAAAAAAAAAAAAAGAAAGAAAGAAAGAAAGTGTCTGTGACCCTCAGGGCTGTCAGATTCTGTAACAACTACCCCTAACCACTACCCTGCACCTGTCAACTTTCAGGAGTGCTAGTTGGACACACTTTGCCAAGTCGAACAAGATTCCAAAATGCGCTTTTCCTGAATGGCTGAATTTTCTAATAAGTACTTATTGCATCTGAGAGGTGAGAATGAAAATAAATATAGTATTTTTGAACAAATCTTTTTTTTTTTCATAACACAACATGGTTTCAATATGTTTTCTTTCACAATTTTAAAATTTGGTTCAGTTTCCCCCAAACGTGTTCATTGAAAGGGTAAAGGGGAAAAAAATAGACGCCCACATTCTGAACTCTAAACCCATTGTTCTTGCACTGCATACACAAAAGAAATAACTAATAAATTCTAGTTCTGAAATATTAATTCCAAAGGAATATTTCAATGAGAAAGATATAAGAATTCAATAACTGGTGTCCTAGACATGATTAGAGTATTAGATAACTGACAAAGGAATCTACACATCTAATTTTCTTACCATATGGCACATTGATGTTCATTTTACCATGCCTTGAGAATTCCATGTTAATTCCTCCTCTGAGACTCTATTTTACTCTTTCCTCAACTGGGTCTCTCTTATTCATGTCTTAAACCTCCCCACCAGATTTTAAGCTGCATGAAGAGAATCAGTATATGTCATTCCTTGCTTTATATAATGGCTAGGACAGAAACTGTCACATACAGAGGTTAAAAAATTTATGTTAAAAGGAAATGAATAAATATACTTATCCCACTGGAGTACTTAAAAGAACAACTTCTAAAGGATAAAAACTGATAAACATTGAGAAAACAAAGCCTAAATATTCTAGAAATTCACAATCAGATAAGAAGGGAATCCCATGAAATAACATTTTTAATTGTTGACAACAATCAGTGTCAACTAAAGTTGCTAAGAAGTTTGGGACTTATTCAGTAGCTGTATGTTTTGCATCAAAGTTTGCATTGTGTTCTAATCAAATAATTTTAATAAATAAGATTTAGACTTCTTGGTTTGTTATTCACTAATACAGCATATTTGGTCAAAAATACTGATTATAGTATTGATTTGGACATTGAGGAAGAAAACATGATGAACTGATGTCTCAATGTGAAATGACTCTCACCAGATGGCAATTAAATAATCAATAATGTTTTTGCAGAAGCAATTAGACAATATCCTGATACACGAGCAGGACTTATTTCTATTAGGAAAGATACAGATTATATATTACTCTGTAAAATATATTTTAGAAAAAATGAAATCATAGCACTATCCATTAAAGGTGTAGGTCATGCTATAACCTCTACATGAAGTGTAATGGAGTTCTCGTTTAATGACACATTTCCACATTTCTAAAGAAATGAAACAGCCAAAGTTCAGACCATCAGGAGAGGGAACTTGGAAGAACTAGATTAATAGTCATGAAGGTGATTTGGGGGAAATCAGAGGGGGAGACAAACCATAAGAAACTGTGGACTCTGAGAAACAAACTGAGGGTTTGTGGGGGGAAGGGGATGGAAGGTTGGGTGAGCTTAGTGGTGGGTATTATGGAGGGCACGTATTGCATGGAGCACTGGGTGTGGTGCATAAACAATGAATGCTGGAACACTGAAAATAAATAAAATGAAAAAAAAAAGTCACGAAGGTGAGAAAGTGTTAAACCTTTTCATTGTGGTGCCTGCAAGGAGAATTCTCCACCTACCTGATGGGAAAGCACATCTAACGAGGTCCCCAACAGCAGTGAAGTCTCTGGGGAAGGTGACAAATGAGCTACTACCAAATCTCTTTTCCAGGAATTTGGAACTTCGACCCTCACCAAATGATTGACTATGACCTTCCATTTAATTCATTCTAACAATACCAGGATTAAAAGTGTTTTGTGGTAAGTTTTCTTTTTTAATTAATTAATTAATTAATTTCTGCGGTAAGTTTTCTTACACAGAAACTGTTTCAGTCATTCAGATTCTGTTCTCTTTTGGTATATCAAGATTTCAGTCAGTTCCTGGAAATCCAGTCAAGGATATTTCAGGATTACGGATTGAACCACTCAGCATTGCCTACACACTAAACAGATACCCTAGTTATCACGTGCACTCCCTTTACTTAGGAATGCTCAACCTGCTTTTGGTTGATAAGCATATTAATGTTATTATTGTTATTTGAATGGTCTCTGCATTTTTAGAAAGGAGAAGACCTACCTTCGATGGTGTTCAAATCCAAAAAGTCATAAAATACCCAGAGATGATATTGAAAAAACAGCAGTGATATAAAGCAAATCGATGACTCATAAGTTCAAAGCCAATTGACTTTCCCACAATAATTTCCCCAATGTTACCTTCTTTGAAGGGGATGGAAGGGGTTGCAATGGGAATAAATGTTATTTCCCCTCGTTTTATTTAAAAATATTACTCAGAAATTATATTTGGAAACAGCCTGAGGATACGCAGGCCCTCGCATCTCTGATGTCCAAAGATCGTGTATTTTTAAAGTGTTTATGAACCAAAATAAAGTGGAAAGAGAAAGCAATTCTTTCATGGGTGTCAATATACAGGAAATTCATTCCTATGTTCTTTTACCAGATATCACTGGATATCTGCCAGGAACTGCATTAGGATGGGGAAATATAGCTGAGAGAAATCAAGCACTCTGGTCCTCAAGGAAATCCCAGGCTGATAAGATTTAGACAATCACACTCCTGATGAAGGGTACGGCCTGCCGAGAGGGCCGTAGTAATCACTTGCCAGTATGTCAACCCCAAATATGAAAGGAGTCCCTCCCAGCTAGGTTGTGCAAACCCAGACTCTTCTCTCTAACTTGGTGATAATATAAATTATCAACACTGAAAAACCTAAAAATGAAGGAGAGGTAGACAAATTTGGGCTCAATGTAATCGCTGAAATTCGTCTCAAGTTAAAGTTATTTTTTTTTTAATAATCATTTTTTTTTCTTCTTTAGCTCAGATCTGTTTAGTAGTTTGAGAAAAAAAAAAAACAAACAAACAAACAAAAAAAAAACAGGAAATTTGAAAACCTGAGTCCCAGTGACTCCTAAGGAACCAGCAAGAAAGCTCACTCTCCACAGATACTCTCAGACTGTATACATGGAAAATGGCAAAGAAATTCCTTAAGCTTTTAAGATGAGGAGCTCTCTTTCACAAAGTGTAATAATTATATGATGACTTAAAGGAATCTAAGCTTTATGAGAGAGGAATCATGTCTTTTGTTTGCTGCTGTATCTTTAGCTCCTGTCACACAGTGGCAAGTGACATATGTTGTTAACAGACTGACTGACATCTAGAAGAATCCACAGACTAAACTAGTTAGATAAAAAGATTTCCTTTTTTAGTGTAACCTATTATTAGTCTCTCTCTCTTTTTTTTTTAAAGATTTTATTTATTTATTTGACAGACAGAGATTACAAGTAGACAGAGAGGCAGGCAGAGAGAGGAAGGGAAGCAGGCTCCCGGCTGAACAGAATGCCCGACACGGGGCTCGATCCCAGGACCCTGGGATCGTGACCTGAGCCAAAGGCAGAGGCTTTAACCCACTGAGCCACCCAGGCACCCTACTATTATTAGTCTCTTTATATTAGTCTTATAATTTGTATTATGCATATCTACAGATACGTAACGAATATATATCCTCTTGGTTCTATTTCTGTTATGTATGTGTATGTAATATATGACCAATAATAATCAATGTATTGATTCTGTTTCCATTATATACATATATACATATGTATATAACACACATTTATAAAAACATGTATGTTATATGTAAAAATATATAAAATGTCTAGGGTACATAAATCCTGTTGGTTCTGTTTTTCTGGAGAACTCGAAGAGTTTGTCTTTGTCTCAAAGACAAAGAGATTACAACATATTCTGTGTGTATATGTATACACATACATATATGAGTAACATATAGATATTTATCTATGTATCTACATATGTATGTATCTATGTATCTACATGCATATATAAGTATATATACATACGTAAGTACAAACATATATAAATCTGCATACATATATAAGTAAGTAATATATATATATATATGCATGTGTGTGTATATGTGTGTATATGTGTGTGTATATATGTGTGTGTGTGTGTGTGTATGTATGAGTGTGTGTATATATATATGTGTATATATATGACTAATCCTCTCAGATCAGAGGACCACTGACTGAAGAGATATGCAGACCATTTAGGGTCAGCTCACACTTAAAGCAGGCTTCATGCAGAGTAGCATTCAGTAATGTAACTTTTACATTGTACTTTGTGGAGCCTTAGGGTGCCGACCACAAGTGGAGACTACTTTAGAGGCACCACTGTGACAACATAACCCTTCTACTTTGACAAGATCACCACTTCCCACATCCTGAGATTAGAAGTCACTTTAATAAGGGGGTGCATTATTAAAATGACTCTTTACAATCTTAGTAGTCCTAAATAAGGGTGAGAAACTTTTAGTGATCTGACAGAGTCTTCTAATTAAAATGTGAATAATTTAAAGATGTGTCTAACTTGGGAGAATTGAAATGGAGTGCAAGAATAATGTTTTTAGATCTGTGACTAGACACATTTTTGTATAGAAGTGTGTAGGGCTGGGGGTATAGAGGTGGGGCGGTGTATAGGGAAGGTATCTCTTGATCCAAATCTAAAGAATCTTTTATCATTTTCAGACTACAGGGAATCATAATCTTTCCATTATAAGATGAGACAACAGAGAGAAGAGATGGGATTTCCTGGTGTCATAGGGACAGAGAAATACAAAGAAGGATAGGACAAAGATTTCCCCAAGCCTTTCTGACACTGACGTGCCTCCACTTCCTACAGCATAGCTCTCCAGAGCTAGTTCTAGTCTTTCAAATCTTTGATGACTATATTTTAAACATCATTATATAGCATAGAAGCCAGAATTTACTTAATATTATTTCTTGCTCTCTGATTTGTACTATTTTCAGTCGTATTTTTACTTCACTTTTTCAGACATACACACACACACACACACACACACATACATAACAACACTCACATGGGCTTTCACTAAAACTAAAAGAGAAATGAAGGAATACAACATGAACGGACAAATTCAAGTCTGGAAATCAACATTATTTTAAATATGAATAAACACCTTATTATAAATACAATGAAAATACTATGCATATTCAACCTTGTTTTATTGATGTTAATTATGCTATACATCATAATAATAGAGATAGAGTACCATATCTTCTCCAATAATATTTTGATGTCACCTCTTATAGAATGAAGTCTCATCAGATTTAATTGGTAACTAGTGTCCTTGTTAAACTTGATACCAAAATTAGCCTAAGGTAAAGAAGCAAACACAGTAGGAAAGAATATTCTTCAAAAGCTACAGTGGGATTAATTTTGAAAGTGTTTCATTGGAAGTGAGTTTTGAATCTGATTTTTAGGGACCCAAGAAGCAGAGCCCTTGAAAGTATGATAGAAATTAGAATCACATCAAACCACTTTCCTTTGATGCAAGGTATTATAATAAGTCAAACATAAGACAAAAATATTTGTGGAGCCATGCACAAAGTCTAGTAGATAGAATTAGGCTTTGCTTCCTAAAGTTACCTACTTATGTGGTTTATCATTGTCAAATTTTGGAGAAAGTTATCTGGCAACTTCAAAATACATATCTATATATGAAGAACACAACAGTAGAAATAATATTTTAATGGACTGCTAGAACCAAAATGTTAAGTCAAGAATATTCATCATCCAATTAAATGAATCAGCCTTTGGATTGAGATATTTTTTCTTTCTTTCTTTTTTTTGGGGGGGTGGGGGAACTGTCCCTTGAAACTCAGTGGCACACACTAGAACAAGGCAAAGACACACACAGGCATTTAGGAAGGAATTTGGCACCGCTGTGGCCAGGCATATGTGTGCACTTGGGTTATTGCCAGGAGGGTTTCCAGTGAGCCAGCACTCAATAAAGGGATAGAAACAGCCTTGGCAGCATCACATTGGGAACCAGCAGAAACCATGCCAGCTCTGGAAGCAGAGGCAAAGTCTGCAACAATAATTAAGCAGGAGCACAGCTTTGCAATCCTTCCTAAACAAAGGGAGCTTGGAGAGAAATCACTCTTTTTGGAGTCCTAATTGAAGGCATGTTGTTTTTGCCCACCCACTCTTTTCAGCTGATCCCACAACCATGACTTTCACAACTCGTTTGTAAATGCTGTTGCACACAACCCATTGTCTTTGTCCACTCTGGAATGAAGACCCATAGAGAGACCTTTTAGCAATTACAGACCTTGTTATCTGTAGCACTTGTGAAGAGTGAACCTAATGGCTTTAAAAGATGTGTCCTAAAATTAGTTTGTCACTGCAAGCCTTTCCGTTCTTCCATTTTATATATAGCCCTGATTTGCTCCCCCCCCATGTTACAAAACTCTAGTGTTCATTTCAGGGAGAGTGCCTCCTCTGTTTCATTCTGAATCAAGCCAAGATTGAAATAAATAAAAAAAAAAAATTCTGTTCTCTCATGTCTTCTTCATGATTCTATGCAGGATGTATTAAATGACCTAGATTCTGAAGCAACAATCAGGCTATCTTTTGCTCACAAGAGCAAGTGTAGAAGCGGGGGAAAGTGTGTATGCCTTCAGAAACCACAGACTTGAGCCGCCAGAAGCAAAGTATGTCCTGAGCTAGAATCGCATAATGTGTTCCTGGCTAGATGGGGGCTGCCAGACACTTAGATAATCTGAGCAGAATTTGATGCTGCGGAATTCAGTTTTGTTGCACTCTTCACTAAAAATGGGCTGTGTCACTGTTCTTAGTCATTTAATTCTCTGTTCTTTCACTTTCCATTTAATGTGTGGACCAAAAAAAAAAAAAAAAGCAGAATGGGACTAATATATACAGCAAATATATTCCTTTTCTGCTACAAGTTTGGAAAATAAATTCTCAGCAATGGAGGGATGGTTACATAAATGATAATATTAGAATAATTCCTTGATTCAGTCAACAAATGAGCATTCACTTATTCAACAAGCTCCTACTGTGTGCCGTGCATTATTGTGGGGTCTTGAGATACCGCAGTGAACAAAATAAACTTTCTGCTTTTATGAGTTTTACATTCTGTAATGGATGGAGGGAAGAGGAAGACACAAATAGTTAGGGTACAGCACATTCGCAGTATGTCAGTGGGTGATATGAGCTAACAGAAAAGTAAAACAAGGTAAGAGAATAGAGTGACATAGAGAGAGACATGATAGGGAAGTGGCGTCACCAAGATGACAGCATAGACTGTTTCTGACCTTGCTCCCCTTCACAAGAAGAACAGTTAACAAATCTTCAGAAACAGGCACCACGGAGAGATTCCTAGAACATGGGGGTGAATCTGAAAGCAGCCAGTACGCCACAGAGACCAAGACAGACTTCTCAGAAGGAAGGGTAAGAGGAAAAGCTACACACAGATTGCTTGCCTCCCCCCTCATTCCTGCAGAGAGGTCTCCCCTGACATTCTGATTCCTCCAGTGGGGGAAAACAAAGAGCCCATGGGGCACAACCAGCTCCCTCAGCATTGTGGGCCACTTCGTGGTAAAGCTTATTCTAGTTTCATCCCAGGGCTTGCAGGGGAAACCATGGGGTTCAACGACTGGGAATCTGACTGAGAGAGAAGTTGAAGGGACTTGTAACAACCAGCACACGGATCTTGGACCAGAACATTCACACCTGCAGTGCCCGATAGTGATCTCCACTAGTGGTTTTGCTCATCGGCAGAACAAGGCTGGTGGCGCACTCTGACCAGAGAACTTTCTGGAGTGTAGACTTGCCTAAGACGGGTCTTCCAATGAGGGGTTTTGCCAGCCCCAAAGCCTGGTTTGCTCACACTCTAGCAAGGAGCAGGGTCATAGCCCCACCAAAGAAGGGAGCGTTTCCTGGCCCCATCTGACCAGAAGAGCTGGCAAGCTGTACGGCTCTGCCATACTTGAGGTGAGAGGCACGCAGGAAAACCTGATCACCCCAGAGAAAAAGTCGGTACCAGGCATGGAGCGCTCTCCTGCTACTTCGAGCAGGGGGATTAATTTACACTCAAGGCTGAGGGTAGGTCCAAACCAAGCCTGAGAGGCAAGCAGCTTAAAGAAAAAAATAAAATTGGGAGGTGTCTGGAAAGGCATCTGTCCATCCTTCCAAGGCAAATGGGCTGAAACATAGCTCCACCCCCTGGGACTCCTAGGCCCCATCAGGCCAGAAGAGCTGGTGATAACACTTGGAAGAGGTGTAACTGGCAGTGCTGGAGCAGAGAGGAGGCCATGCAGAGCTGACTGCCCCCAGGCAAAGCCAGCACTGGGTATGGAGTGTTTCCATGTGATGCCCAGGCAGGAGGATTCATTTACAGCTGAGACTGAGGGTAGTTCCTGGCCCCTCCCCACTAGTTCACCTCTTCAGGAAAAGTTGGGAAAGCCTAGAGTGGCCCTTTCCCATCCTATCCAGAGCAAAAGGGCTGGCAAGAACTCCTAGAAGCTACATGAGCCAGCAACACTTAAGCTGAGGCACTGGCAAGCAGAGTTGGTAGTCTGCAGAGCAAAGCCAGCTGCTTTGTTCAGCCAGGGCTCTTGGGGAGTGAGTCGGCTTGGGTTAAGACAACAAGCCAAGAGCCTTTACTGGCTTTATCGCTTCTTCTAATAGACCTGGCCAGGAACGCTAATTTGTAGACCCTCATTCCTGAATTTAGCATTCCAGCTGCCCAACCAGGCATCTTCACCAGAGCACACAGGAAGCTACACAGCCCATCAACAGCCTTGTTTAATGTGGCCCTTGAACAGAAAGCATAGACCATGGCTTTCCCCACCTGCCCAGCAAAACCAGGAACCTCACCTGACCAGAGAATTCAGTGCACACTCTTGACTGATTTGGATTCCCAAACAATGAGCCATATAGGCTCTGGATCCTATCCTGCTGCCTTGCCCGGGCAGAGAAGCTTATGCACAGCTAAATGCTACCGCATTTAGCACCCAGTTGTGACCATCAGGTAAGCCTGACCAGAGAATCCAGGCAACCACAGAGCCCATCCTATAGCCTCACTGGGTTGGTGAGTCAAACCAGCAGTCCTACTCAGCTGTTCTCAGCCAGTGCACAACCCCCCATCCCTGACCTCACAGTCCAAACAGTTCAGTTGTCTTACCCCAAAATAGACTGTAATAGTGGGCCCTACCTGCCCAGATGCATTACCAGCAAACATACCCAGAAACCCAAACTGAAAGAACTGAGGGGGATCCATCTCTGCCAAAGCAAACCTATAAACTCAACAAATAGAACCTGATTGCTCAAATGCACAGATACCCATGTCAAGAATCAAGGGTCACAAAAGGGCAGGTAAAACGACACCACCAAAGGAAACTAATAAAGATCTAATAACTGATCCAAAAGAAATGGAGATCCATAAACCATCAGATAAATGATTCAGAATAATTCTTTTTTTTTATTTTTTTAAAGATTTCATTATTTATTTGACAGACAGAGGTCACAAGTAGGCAGAGAGGCAGGCAGAGGGAGAGGAGGAAGCAGGCTGCCCGCTGAGCAGAGAGACTGATGCGGGACTCGATCCCAGGACCCTGGGATCATGACCTGAGCCGAAGGCAGAGGCTTTAACCCACTGAGCCACCCAGGTGCCCCCAGAATAATTCTTTTAAAGAAGTTTAGTGAATTGCAAGAACACACAGTCAATTAAACAAAATTAGGAAAATAATTCATGCAGAAAACAAGAGGTTCAAGAAAGCAATAGAAACCCTCCAAAAATTGAGTAAAAAAATATAATAACTGAACTGAAGAACTTGACAAGGAGTTTTTTCCCCCAGTTTTATTCAAGTATTAGGAACAAATATAATTGCATTATAAAGTGTATGACATGATAATTATATAGGTATATATATAAATACATAAATGTGTATATAAAAATACAGGTGCACACACATATATGTACATATAAGAAAAGGATTCCCACCAAATTAGCACATCCATCCCCTCACACTTTTTTAAAGTTAATTTTTTAAAGAAATTATTTATTTATTTTAGAGGGAGAGAAAGTGAGAGAGAAGAGAGCCAGAGGGAGAGAGAGAATCCTAAGTAGACTCTGTCCAGCGTGGAGCCCGACTTGGAGCTCCATCCCAGGACCCTGAGATCATGACCTGAGCTGAAACCAAGAGTCAGAAGCTTAACTGATTCGGCCACACAGGTGCCCCACACTTTTTTAAGTGCTAATGCTGTTGATTAAGTACTAAATGATCTTGCCAGACTCCTCACCTATGATGTCATAATCTTTTAAAGCCCTGGTTTCTTACTATTCTTAAAAGTGATTTAATAATATGAACTTACTTTCACTTAAACTCCAATTTTTTTTTTCCTCTTTAACACTATTCTCATGAACTATTTCTCAAAAAGAAAAAAAAAAAGAAAATCCCGATGTAACATTTGGGAAATACGATTCTACCCATCTTGGGGGAGTTAAACTAAAATAATTTTAGCAATGAACACACTGAAAGGTCATGAATATTTTGTGAGAAAATTAAGTAGGAGATAGATCTGATGGGCTACATAGGTCCCAGTCAGAATTAGTTTTGAAATAAATTGTTTTTTATTAAGTTTGTTTAATGTTCATTACCATTGAACAAATGCTCTGTGCTTCAATTTCTCACTGAAGAGGGGTGCACAGACAATGCACAGAACTTCAAATGGAAGATCTGTTTTTATCGTAGATATTAGAAACAAATTGGTAATACACTTGACTTAATGACTTAACAATATTGGTGGATATATCATCAAGATAAAATTCCTTGACCTTTCAGTTTGAAATAGGAACAAAATCAATGCATGAATAAAAATATACACACTGGAGATTTTGTTTTCATAAAGGGGAATAAGGTTAGCTTGTGGCATTTACATGGGTACTTTATTGGAACTTTTACTTTCTTGGTATAACTTCTGTACTTTGGGAATGCTATGTATTTGTATTGTTGCTTTTTTTCAAAGAAAAGATAAATTGGCTTCTAGAGTAAAGATACATATAGCTTTTTTTTTTTTTTCCTTTCCTAAATCTGCTTAGGAAAAAAAAAAATGTGTGTGTGTTTGTTTTTTGTTTTGTTTTGTTTTTTAATGATGTTTAACAGAAAGTCAGAGACTTAGGAGTCCCAGCACTGGCTATACAGAAATAGCTTCTAGAGAGAAAAAAAAAAAAATCCAAAAGCAAGTTAGAGAGGCGGAAGCTCTTCTCAAGAAGCTACTGCCTATGGTAGCTTAAGATACGCATCATTATGTCTTTCCTGATGGCAGTTCTTCTGCTGTATTGAAGAAGGCTATCACATTAACCTTGACTTTAAACGCACAAGTCCTGACAATCTTCTAGACATCAGCCTCGTCTGGTGATTGGAAGGAAGAGATGATCGATATTATCCGTGTCTTGTTCTTGTGTTATTTAGGGATTAGCAAATTGATCTTCAGTTAATGTAATAACAACAAAGATTGGGTTCTCATTAGTGTGTAATAACTTTAGAGATGATAATATGTGAAAGCTCAAGAAAAATTTCCTTGCATTATTAGTCATTCATCAATACCTGGGCTACTGGGGAGATTATTGAGTTAGAGAAATGAATCTTCAAGATTCTAAGCTTAATTTATCCAACACATGTTATAATAGTCTTTAATAAAATAGTAATATAGAATTTTTATTATTGAACGTCTGTTGACATGGATTTTTTTTATAATTAAAGCCACAAAAGTAAGTAATATACACTGATTTCAGATAAATAGGAGTATGCCTAGGAAAGTGCATGAATCTTTATGATAGGTTTTGGGACTATTTCCAGGGACCATTAGCAAGACAGAAGTACCAGTGAGACACTGACAAAGTTAACCCAACTGACCTTAGATAGTTACCTGGTTTAAATAAATCTAGTGGGGGGGCACCTGGGTGGCTCAGTCGTTAAGCATCTGCCTTTGGCTCAGGTCATGATCCCAGGGTCCTGGGATTGAGCCCCACATTGGGCTCCCTGCTCTGCGAGGAGCCTGCTTCTCCCTCTCCCACTGCTTGTGTTCCCTCTCTCACTGTGTCTCTCTGTCAGATAAATTAATAAAATCTTAAAAAAAATAAATAAATCTAGTGGGAATACAGAAATCACTTTTATGTTTATGATTTTACAGTGAATCCAGGGTATCCAATGTAAAATGTATAGTCAACTATGTTTACTACATATTTGTTCAAACTTACTGGAGAATGTAGAAATAGATAATACCTTTCTTCACCAACTCAAAAGGATTCACATTACCATTCAGACCCAGTTCAAATCATATTCATAGCACATGTGATCTTTCACAGTATTGCAACCTTACCATTACTTTTGAAACTTTTCTTAGACAGTAATCTGTTCTTTACTCTCACCCAATATACAATATGCATTTTCTCATCTCTAAATTTTGACACTTTGTATTTGTTTGTTGTTATGATGATCTGTTTTTTATTCTTCCTAAAATGACTACTCCTTGAAGTTCAGGTAAATCCAACTCCATCACGACGCTTCCTCAGATGGTTGTAACAAATATTATCTATCCTTTTTGTCCTAATGACTATCCAGAACACATATGCTTGAATTGAGCATTGAGAAATTTCCTTCTTAGCTTTCGCTTTCAAATCCATTTATATTATCATGTATTTTCTTATATATCTTCTTATTTTAGA
The DNA here is from genome assembly GCF_963455335.1 of Martes martes. Taxonomy (NCBI): domain Eukaryota; kingdom Metazoa; phylum Chordata; class Mammalia; order Carnivora; family Mustelidae; genus Martes; species Martes martes. Next base: position 18,941,810 of record NC_137888.1, read on the forward strand.
TGTAAATCTATTTTTGTTGCAACAATATTGATTCCGTGCTCAAATACTGCATTTCCACTAGCTCAGTAACTAACAAAGGTAAGAATTTGCCATCTTTTTATTCTACACTCCGGGCAGAACAGTACAAAATTAGGTATATATTACACTCTTAATAAATGATTGTTGAGTTAAACTGAACAGAAAAATAAAACACCACTTTTTAATTATTTGTTTTAGTACTTTTACCTAATGATGTTATTTTATGAACTCTTTCTATGCCTCAATTTTTTTTTGGTTTAAAGATCCCTGTTTTTGGGGGGTTTTTTGTTGTTGTTGTTGGTGGTGGTGGTGGTGGGGAAACTCCAAATCTTATTTTATCCTCAATTAAAATACAAAAATTTGTTGGTCTTAGGAATTTATTTATTTGTAAGATAAGTAGCTACCATATTCACCATGTATTATCTGTTGGAACTTTCTTTTCCTTAAATTCCCAAATACCCCATGAAGTAATGACTCAACATAATAATGCTATTAATAGGTAAAAAAAAAAAAAGTTTATTGTTACAGATACTAAGCAACAGAACTAAATTTGATCCAGCTGAGTCCTAAGTGCTTTGCCCAAAACTATTTTATTAAAAAAAATTCATTCTTAATTTGTAAAAATTATATTTATTAAATCTGTAGATTTAGAACTTTTTGGAGATGGAAAAAGCTCTATAACTCATAGAAACATTAAATTTAAAAGCACAGGTTAAACTTTGGCCATGTAAAACATTTTTGTCTATGTAAGAAAAGAATAGCTTTGCCCAAAACAGTACTCGATGCAGCATAATGAAAAACTCTAAAGCTATTTACTTCACTCACTGAGTTTCCTCATTATCTTTGCTGTCCATTTAGACACATATTATATTATACATGTCACTACTGAAAAAGCACAGATGTGGTTGTTATCTATCATTGATCTACATTTGAGTAAAATTTGTATTGTCCTCCAGAAACAATGTTTTTATTGTTCTCTAGAATTCTGTCTTATTTGTTAAAATAATAATAATTTTATGGCATTCTGCTAAACTTAAATCATTTTTCTATACTATTCATACAGATTTTGTTTTAAACAAGTTCTCTTAAATATTCCGAGAAAAGTTCAACTAAAATTTTACCCTATGTGCTATTTAAGTAATACCTAGTTCAAGAAAATGAAATAATATAAAAACCATGGTAAAATATAGAGTTTATTTTTTTTTTAATTTTTTTATTTTAATAAACATATAATGTATTTTTATCCCCAGGGGTACAGGTCTGTGAATCGTCAGGTTTACACATTTCACAGCACTCATCATAGCCCATACCCTCCCCAATGTCCATTTCCCCACCACCCTTTCCCGTCCCCCCTCCCCACCGCAACCCTCAGTCTGTTTCTTGAGATTGAATCTTTTATGGTTTATCTCCCTCCCAATCCCATCTTTTCATTTTTTCTTTTCCTACCTCCCCCCAACCCCCCCCACCTTGCATCTCCACTTCCTCATATCAAAGAGATCATATGATAGTTGTCTTTCTCCGATTGACTTATTTTGCTAAGCATGATACCCTCTAGTTCCATCCACGTCGTCACAAATGGCAAGATTTCATGTCTTTTGATGGCTGCATAGTATTCCATTGTGTATATATACCACTCTTCTTTATCCATTCATCTGTTGATGGACATCTAGGCTCTTTCCACAGTTTGGCTATTGTGGACATTGCTGCTATAAACATTCGGGTGCACGTACCCCTTCGGAGCACCACGTTTGTATCTTTAGGATATATACCCAGGAGTGCAATTGATGGGCCGTAGGGTAGCTCTATTTTCAGTTTTTTGAGGAACCTCCACACTGTTTTCCAGAGTGGTTGCACCAGCTTGCATTCCCACCAGCAGTGTAGGAGGGTTCCCCTCTCTCCGCATCCTCGCCAGCATCTGTCATTTCTTGACTTGTTAATTTTAGCCATTCTGACTGGTGTGAGGTGGTATCTCATTGTGGTTTTGATTTGTATTTCCCTGATGCCGAGTGATGTGGAGCATTTTTTCATGTGTCTGTTGGCCATCTGGATGTCTTCCTTGCAGAAATGTCTGTTCATGTCCTCTGCCCATTTCTTGACTGGATTATTTGTTCTTTGGGTATTGAGTTTGATAAGCTCTTTATAGATTTTGGATACTAGCCCTTTATCTGATATGTCGTTTGCAAATATCTTCTCCCATTCTGTCAGTTGTCTTTTGGTTTTGTTAACTGTTTCCTTTGCTGTGCAAAAGCTTTTGATCTTGATGAAATCCCAATAGTTCATTTTTGCCCTTGCTTCTGTTGCCTTTGGCGATGTTCCTAGGAAGAAGTTGCTGCAGTTGAGGTCAAAGAGGTTGCTGCCTGCATTGTCCTCAAGGATTTTGATAGATTCCTTTCGCACATTGAGGTCCTTCATCCATTTTGAGTCTATTTTCGTGTGTGGTGTAAGGAAATAGTCCAATTTCATTTTTCTGCATGTGGCTGTCCAATTTTCCCAGCACCATTTGTTGAAGAGGCTGTCTTTTTTCCATTGGATATTCTTTCCTGCTTTGTCGAAGATTAGTTGACCATAGAGTTGAGGGTCTATTTCTGGGCTCTCTATTCTGTTCCATTGGTCTATATGTCTGTTTTTGTGCCAGTACCATACTGTCTTGATGATGACAGCTTTGTAAAAGAGCTTGAAGTCTGGAATTGTGATGCCACCGACTTTGGCTTTCTTTTTCAATATTCCTTTGGCTATTCGAGGTCTTTTCTGGTTCCATATAAATTTTAGGATTATTTGTTCTATTTCTTTAAAAAAAATGGATGGGATTTTGATAGGGATTGCATTAAATGTGTAGATTGCTTTAGGTAGAATAGACATTTTCACAATATTTGTTCTTCCAATCCATGAGCATGGAATATTTTTCCATTTCTTTGTGTCTTCCTCTATTTCTTTCATGAGTACTTTATAGTTTTCTGAGTATAGATTCTTTGCCTTTTGGTTAGATTTATTCCTAGGTATCTTATGGTTTTGGGTACGATTGTAAATGGGACTGACTCCTCAATTTCTCTTTCTTCTGTCTTGTTGTTAGTGTAAAGAAATGCGACTGATTTCTGTGCATTGACTTTATATCCTGACACTTTACTGAATTCCTGTATAAGTTCTAGCAGTTTTGGAGTGGAGCCTTTTGGGTTTTCCACATATAGTATCATATCATCTGCAAAGAGTGATAGTTTGACTTCTTCTTTGCCGATTTGGATGCCTTTAATTTCTTTTTGTTGTCTGATTGCTGAAGCTAGGACTTCTAGTACTATATTGAACAGCAGTGGTGATAACGGACATCCCTGCCGTGTTCCTGACCTTAGCGGAAAAGCTTTCAGTTTTTCTCCATTGAGAATGATATTTGCGGTGGGTTTTTCATAGATGGCTTTGATAATATTGAGGTATGTGCCTTCTATCCCTACACTTTGAAGAGTTTTAATCAGGAAGGGATGCTGCACTTTGTCAAACGCTTTTTCAGCATCTATTGAGAGTATCATATGGTTCTTACTCTTTCTTTTATTAATGTATTGTATCACATTGATGGATTTGCGGATGTTGAACCAACCTTGCAGCCCTGGAATAAATCCCACTTGGTCGTGGTGAATAATCTTTTTAATGTACTGTTGGATCCTATTGGCCAGTATTTTGGTGAGAATTTTCGCATCTGTGTTCATCAAGGATATTGGTCTGTAATTCTCTTTTTTGGTGGGATCCTTGTCTGGTTTTGGGATCAAGGTGATGCTGGCCTCATAGAATGAGTTTGGAAGTTTTCCTTCCATTTCTATTTTTTGGAACAGTTTCAGGAGAATAGGAATTAATTCTTCTTTAAATGTTTGCTAGAATTGCCCTGGGAAGCCGTCTGGTCCTGGACTTTTGTTTGTTTGGAGATTTTTGATGACTGTTTCAATCTCCTTACTGGTTATGGGTCTGTTCAGGTTATCTATTTCTTCCTGGTTCAGTTGTGGTAGTTTATACATCTCTAGAAATGTATCCATTTCTTCCAGGTTGTCAAATTTGTTGCCATAGAGTTGCTCGTAGTATGTTCTTATAATTGTTTGTATTTCTTTGGTGTTGGTTGTGATCTCTCCTCTTTCATTCATGATTTTATTTATTTGCGTCCTTTCTCTTTTCTTTTTGATAAGTCTGGCCAGGGGCTTATCAATTTTATTAATTCTTTCGAAGAACCAGCTCCTAGTTTTGTTGATTTGTTCTATTGTTTTTTTAGTTTCTATTTCATTGATTTCTGCTCTGATCTTTATGATTTCTCTTCTCCTGCTGGGTTTAGGCTTTCTTTGTTGTTCTCTCTCCAGCTCCTTTAGGTGTAGGGTTAGGTTGTGTATTTGAGACCTTTCTTGTTTCTTGAGAAAGGCTTGCACCGCTATATATTTTCCTCTCAGGACTGCCTTTGTTGTGTCCCACAGATTTTGAACTGTTGTGTTTTCATTATCATTTGTTTCCATGAATTTTTTCAATTCTTCTTTAATTTCCTGGTTGACCCATTCATTTTTTAGAAGGATGCTGTTTAGTCTCCACGTATTTGCGTTCTTTCCAAATTTCCTCTTGTGATTGAGTTCGAGCTTCAGAGCATTGTGGTCTGAAAATATGCAGGGAATGATCTCGATCTTTTGGTACCGATTGAGACCTGATTTATGACCCAGGATGTGGTCTATTCTGGAGAATGTTCCATGTGCACTAGAGAAGAATGTATATTCTGTTGCTTTGGGATGGAATGTTCTGAATATATCTGTGATGTCCATCTGGTCCAGTGTGTCATTTAAGGCCTTTATTTCCTTGTTGATCTTTTGCTTAGATGATCTGTCCATTTCAGTGAGGGGAGTGTTAAAGTCCCCTGCTATTATTGTATTACTGTTGATGTATTTCTTTGATTTTGTTATTAATTGGTTTATATAGTTGGCTGCTCCCATGTTAGGGGCATAGATATTTAAGATTGTTAGATCTTCTTGTTGGACAGACCCTTTGAGTATGATATAGTGTCCTTCCTCATCTCTTATTATAGTCTTTGACTTAAAATCTAATTGATCTGATATAAGGATTGCCACCCCAGCTTTCTTCTGATGTCCATTAGCATGGTACATTATTTTCCACCCCCTCACTTTAAATCTGGAGGTGTCTTCGGGTCTAAAATGAGTTTCTTGTAGGCAGCATATTAAAATATAGAGTTTAAATCTCTAGTTTGCATCACCAGCTTCAATCCCGTAAGTGATGTGTTGGTGTTGGTTATTAACCTGTCTCTCCTACAGTGGGTAACTCACCCAAGAAAGAAATCATTTTGCCCAGCAGCAAATGATAATATTAAAAAGAACCTTTAGCATTCACGTCGTAGCACTTCACTTTGGCAATATATGCCAACCACTTCACATATATTGACCCTAACACTTTTAGAATCTCAGTAAGAGAATATTTGTATGTACAGGAAAATCTACAGCTCTGAGAATTTAAAGACACCTTAGCTAATAGGTGGTAGGGAACTTGATGGATGATTTTCTTACTGTCACACACTGCCTCCTGCTGGTCATTTTTTAAAATTTCCAAATTTGTAATTTAATTCCAGTTAGTTAACCTACAGTGTAATGTTAGTTTCAGGTGTAGAATTTTTAGTGATTCATCACATATAGGCTTAGGCACATGCCCAAACTTGCCAACTCGTACATTTTAAATACACCCCATTCAAGGTATGTCAAATATACCACAACAAAGATGTTAAAATAAAAACGTGTTTATAGAATAATGTTGGCAAATAATTCTGCAATGTGTATTAACTGGTCTTTCTCTAAATTTGTTGAAAGGAACAATGCGTTTTAACAATAATGGGACTTGCAAAGCATCAGGTAGAGATAGGGGTTATGAAAAGATCTCTTAATTTAGAAAAATAACTACTACATCAGTTGTTAGAGAGATTTAAAGAATTTGACTTTTCATTTATTAATCTCTAACCAGGAAATGAAGTCATAATGCTGCTTCCCTAAATGAATAGATATCAGAGCAACTGGCATTGGCTATTTTCAGCTAATTAGATGTTGTGCAAAGCCAGAAGACCTGCCCTCCATATCTCATTTATGTTTTTTTCCTCTTTTTTTCTTGCTTTCGTCCTACCTGTCCTCCTTCCTTCCTTCCTTCCTTCCTACCTTCCTTCTTTCCTTCTGTTATTTTTTCAGTGCTCTCTAAAAATCCAACAAATGCTTTGGGGCTTATTTCCTTATTAAATTTAGTCTGAAATATTTAAGATAGCTAAGAGAATAGTAACTTCTGTTATATATTTATTTACCAATGCCAAATATCTTTATAAATATTTGGCTTTCTGAATTTTCCTAAATAATTCCCAATTTTAATTAATTTATAAATGAATCATATATCCCATCCTTAATATCTAAGCTGGACAGTAATAATTATTAAATCACTAGTATTTCTAATCTGAATTAATTCTTGCAGATCGCTGCTATGCATTTTAGGAAACCCAAAGTGCCTAAGTACTTAAGAACACAGGTACACAGAGATATGGAGGAATTTTGTGTTAACAACAACAGCACCGCTGCCATTTGTCTACCTACCTATATGAGGTTTTCAGTGAAAAATCTTATATTTAGTGGAGGTAAATTAAAATTTTATTTCCAGAGTGGCCACTGCACACTTTGAATTCAGGCTGTCTTCAATCCACCTATTTGAAATGATAATTGAAATTATCAATATACTCAGAAAAATTAGAAAATTTGGGAAAAAAAATTTAAAATATCCAGTCAATTACATGCTACATAGAACATCTTACCTGTGTATTAAGCTCAGTAATATAAATCCACTGGAAAAAAGAAAGACTGATTTTAAATCTCTCATCTTCAAGATACTTGAGATACTTTCTTTCTTTCTTTTTTTTTTTTTTCCCCCAGTGTAGTTTCAGTAACACCTACTCTATTTTGGTTCTTTCTCAAAATGTAGACCTGCCTAGCCTTTGGTTGTACTCTAAAAATCAGAGTTAGCATTCTGTGTAGGATTCAAAAAGATTTGAAAATTAATGCTATAGGATGAACTTAGAGTTAAAAAATCTCTTTTCGGGGCGCCTGGGTGGCTCAGGGGTTTAAGCCTCTGCCTTCGGCTCGGGTCATGATCTCAGGGTCCTGGGATCGAGCCCCGCATCGGGCTCTCTGCTCAGCAGGAGCCTGCTTCCCCTTCTCTCTGTCTGCCTAGCTCTGATTTCTCTCTGTCAAATAAATAAAATCTTTAAAAAAAAAAAAAAAAAAAAAATCTCTTTTCATAAGTATAAGTCACATAGTCCAGTTTTGTGTCTAGAATGGCATCTTTATTCAAAGATGCCTTATTGTGACAAATTGCATGATGGTTTTCCATTGGTCATTATAAACTCCTGGAATAAATTTAACATTTGAGACTCATATTAATACATTTGGAAGTTTAAGATACATCCTCAATTCATATTTTTGAATTCTGTCTGTTCCAAGGACATTTTCATGAATGAGAATGTTATTCAAATTAGTATATTAATTTACCAATATTTAGATTCTTGGCCTTATATTAAAAAAAACACATTATTTTATTTGTAGTAAAATAATAATAGATGAAATTTTCCTGCTTACATTTTGCAAGTTATGTTATCTTTCATGAGAAAGATTATATCAAATGCTATAGAAATTGGATTTTCCTTAACATTTTTCTAATTGTCTTCAGTAATTTTTTTCAACTTTAAAACTAAATATATGTATAGGAAATGTATATGTATATCCTGACGTATTCTGACATTTTATTACCAATTCTTTGACTTCTTTTTTTCTCTTTGGCTTAACTGTAGGAAATAAGATCTGAGGTAAGATTTTAAAAATACATATCATATGAAAGGTTACAGATTTTAAAAAATGAGCATAACATAAAACTTCACAATAAACAAATGTCAGTATACATGTAAATGTTCCTGATGTTTTGAAGAACATTTTGAAAGGTCATGGTGTAAGAATGACTTCAGTAATAGAAATTTGAATAGAGTACAGAAAATGTTTTCTTTAACTTTTCTATTCAGAAAAATGGAACAACTAAATTAAATTCTCCTTTATCAGAATTTAGAAGATTAATGATAAATTTAACACCATTTTTTACATCATTTAAACAAAGGAGTCAATTAAGTGGAATATTAAAAACCGATGAATCAAAGAGAAGCACAAAATAGTAATTAGAAAATAATGAGTTCATGAAGTAAGATGGCAAGGCAGAAGTCATCAGATGACAGTGACTGACTCAGTCCATTAACAAGAAGGGGCATTGAAGAATGGAAATACCAAACAGAACAGCAACTAGGAATGACTGCAAATTGGACAGAATGATGCAGATAAACATACCTTCAGAGTTCAAGGAATTGTCCCAGTGCTTATTTAGGATAGTAAGAGGAGAAAAAGAAAAGTATTCTTAAAATTAATCTATTTTAGAGATGACCTAAGGGGTCTGGATAGGCAAGTCTGAAATCAAGGGGCGGGTGGGCAGGCTGGATACTGTCAGAAGCTGAGGCTTCACTTCTGGGGTGAAATTTCATCCACCCCAGGGAAAACCGCTCTTAAGGCCTTTAAATTAATTATATAAGGCCCACTTAATATGGAGGATAATCTCCCTTACTAGAAGTCTACTGATTGTCGATATTAATCACATGTACTAAATACCTTTACTACAACACCTAGATTAGCAACAATTATGTTAGTTGTTGAGTAATTGGGCACTATAGCTTTGACAAATGGATGCATAAAAATAAACACTACAATTACCAGCTACTCTTCTATCTTTAGAAACATGTTTTCTTAGTAGAGACAGGTTTTCAAAACCAAACCTGTTCTGGGGCACCTGGGTGGCTCAGTTGGTTAAGCAACTGCCTTTGGCTCAGGTCATGATCCTGGAGTCCCAGGATCGAGTCCCACATCAGGCTCCCTGCTCGGCGGGGAGTCTGCTTCTCCCTCTGACCTCTCCCCTCTCATGGTCTCTCTGTCTCTCAAATAAATCAATAAAATCTTAAAAAAAAAAAAAAGGAAACCTGTTCTAAAGTCATTCTCTAAATTTGAGTAATTAGGCCCCCCTCTAAGAATAGTTCTTGCACAAACATAAACATCAAAAGAAATGGGGTAGAGGAGAACAAAGTTGAAGGACAGATGCTCTTTGATTTCTAGACTTGTTATAAATGAAGATAGGGTGGTGTTGGCAAAAAAATAGACAAACACATCAATAGAACAGAATGAGAGCCCAGAAATAGACCCCCATAAATATAGTCAACTCAGTTTTGACAAAGGAGCAAAGACCATGTAATGGAATATAGTATCTTCAATAATTGTGCTGGAATAACTGGACCTCAACATGCAGAAAAAAAGGAGATAAAGATCTAGACAAGGAGTTCAAAAATGAACTCAAGAATGGGTCATAGGGGCGCCTGAGTGGCTCAGTCATTAAGCCTCCGCCTTCGGCTCAGGTCATGACCCCACGGCCCTGGGATCAAGCCCCACATCAGGCTCCCTGCTAAACTTACTTCCTTTCCCTCTCCTCCTTGCTTATGCTTTCTCACTCTCTCTTGCTATCTCTCTCTCACAAATAAATAGATAAATAATATTTTAAAAAATAATGGATTATAGATATAAATGTAAAATGCAAAACTATACAACTCTCAGAAGATGGCATTGGATAAAAATCAGATGACCTTGAGTCTGGTGATGCTTTTTAATTTTTTTAAATTTCATTTATTTATTTAGGTGATGCATTTTTAGATACAACACCAAAGACATGACTCATGGAAGAAATAATTGATAAGGTAGACTTCATTAAAATTAAAACTTCTCTTCTGTGAAAACAATGCCAAGAAAATTAGAAGACATGTTATAAACTGGGAGAAAATACTTGCAAAAGACACATCTGGTGAAGAACAGTTATCCACAATAGAAAAACAGCAATTAAAATTCAATAATAATAATCAACTTGATTAATAAATGGACCAAAGATGTTAATCAACACCTCATCAAAGAAGATACACAGATGGCAAATAAGCATATGAAAATTATTCCATGTGAAATACTCTCAGGGAAATGAAAATGAAAACAACAATGAAATACCACTGCATACCTGCTAGAATGCCCCACATCTGGATCATTGGCAATTCCAAATGCAAAATGGTATGGCTACTTTGGAAGACAGTTTGGTGGTTTCTTGCAAAACTAAACATATGCTTACTAAATAACTCAGCAGTCATGCTCCTTGGTATTTACTCAAAGGAGTTAAAAACTTATGTCCCCACAAAAACCTGTAGCAACTATTTATAGCGACTTTAATCATAATTTCCAAAACTTGGAAACAACTAAGATGACATCTAATAATCCAACAATCAAAACCATCTGGCAAAGACATCTAAATTTTTGGATCTCTCTTTCTTTTTGGACTGGGAAGAAAGGCAGAAGGAATGAGAATTCAGGGCTATCTCTTCAATATACCTCCAGGATAATTGGCAATATAATAGAATTTTTTTTCAAGTAAATATGTTTTTATAAAGAAATATCTTTCTGGTAGAATTCCTCTCAGTTTTTGCATATTAACTTATGTATCTGACTCTTAATAACAAGTATTTCAGTTAAAAATTACCTAGGAAAAGTTGCTATGTTGTTAGCGGTTGTTAATGTTTCAGAAGATAAATGTCTCTAGTGGGAAAGTCTGTAAGCTCTATTCCAAACACAGTTGGAGGCATGCCAGAATCACATTTGGATAGTTGGAACAGCTCCCTAAGACTCAACCAAGGGGTCCTGTGTCTCAAGTACTTCTGGCTTTGATTGGATATTGCTGGGTCACTACAGTTGGTGGCTAACAACTGAATTTTTGGTGACCAGGAAGTAATGTTTTCAACAATATCACATTTTGGTATGATAGTTTGCAGTTTATATAAAAGTATGGCTCTGTATTTTGGTTATAGTCCAAGAAATTGATGAGGGTTGCCATGTAAGCGAATCGTAATTATTTTCCTTTCAAAATTATGGGAAATAGTCTCCCTATTTACACTCTCATTCAGAATGTCTGTTTTCAGAAGTGAACAAAACAAACAAGTAAAGATAAAAAAGAGAGACAAACCAAACCCAGAATTTTAACTATAGAGAAAAAACAGATGGTTACCAGAGGGGAGGTTAGATAGCAGGATAGGTGAGATAGGTGAAGGGGATTAAGTTTATCATGATAAGCACCAAGTAATGCACAGAATTGTTGAATCATTATATTTTATACCTGAAACTAATTTAACACTGTAGGGTAACTACACTGGAATTAAAATAAAATATATAAATTAAAAATAAAGGGAAATAGTCTCCTTAATCACAGGCAGATGTCTGTTTTCAGAAATGAATTACTGACATTAAATGTAATATATTGCATAAAATAATAAATTGGTATTTAATTATTAGCAATACAACATTATTAGTTAATAATTAACTACAGATTAAATATGCACTTACATAAACATATTTTTATATTTAACTTTCTAATTGTTTTGGGAATTTGAACAGATACAGTAAGATATTGTAAAGGTAAAGTGTTGATAGTATTTATGTTATAAAAAGTCTTTTGAGGAATTTGAAGTTCAAAAGAAAGAAAATAAAAGTAAAATCCCCACATGTGGGTATTAAGGGCGGCACGTATTGCATGGAGCACTGGGTATGGTGCATAAACAATGGTATTAAGGGCTTGGAGCACTGGGTATGTTGCATAAACAATGAATCTTGGAGCACTGAAAAAAATAAAATAAAATTTTAAAAAGTCCCCGTATATTTGTCTACATCTCTCACAATTTTTCATGACACTAAAATAATAACCTTAATGTTTATATTATGATATGCTTTATCTTTTGATAGATATCCTTGTTACCATTATGCCTTAGATCTATAAATAATTTAGATGTGTTTCTATGTGGCGGTACATAGATCTAAATCAATGCATTTAAAATGTAGTTAAACCTATCTATAATAGAGGAAAAGGGGAAAAGACTGGCAGGTCGGAAAGTAAATAGAACCGGTCCCCGGTCAGCAGTCCGCTTGCGAGTTCCTGAGACTTCTTGACTCCTCTGCATTCTGCTCAGGTAGGGGAACCGGCAGCCCTCCTGGACAGTGTACACTCACAGATTAAAAAGCATCAGTTATCGTCTCTTTCATAATGCCCTTGGGTACTTCTTGGCTGAGAAAAATTGTGAAAGTAATGAGTATTTTTTTACTTCTGGAGAAGCTAAATTGTTAATGGTACTTATGTTACCTTCTACTCAGGCTGTTAAAAAATCTTGTTTTCTGCCTAATAACACAGCCAAGGCTGTGGTCATTCCTCATTCTCAGACTATTCCCACACTGCTTCATCAAAGAGCACTCTCCCTTGCTAACTCTTTCTGATATCGCCCTTCTCTAATTAAATTAAAAAGAAATAAAAAGAAGGGGAAGAGAGAGATAAAGAAAGTTTAAAGACAATTTGTATCTTTTGTTTCCCCCCCACAGATCATCTTTGGTGCTCCTCAGGTAGATGTCAAAATACTAAAGTAGTCATTCCTCATTTCCAAAAGGTAATCGTTCCCCAGCACACGGTGCAAAGTGATGACGATAGGGGGAATTGAACATGATCGATACGTTGCAGTTTCTCCAACATGACTTAATAGTAACCAAGAACTGTCTCAGTGTCAATTACACAAACTGTGTCTTGGGGGAGCGAACTCTTCACACAAAGAAAGTGGCTCATTTACCTCCCCTTCACCCTTCGAAGATTATTTGAAAACATATTCAGGGACCATTATTCACTTGAAAAATCTTGAGTACATTTATGATATTCAGAATTAATAAAGCATAAAGCACAACCATGTACAAAACCTGACATAGCGACCATTGGCAAGATCCTTCTGAAATATTTTGATCTGTGTTCTGACAATGTGGGCAATACTTTACAGGTCTGATGGTCGAGGTTATAATCTCTCTTGGATTCGTAAGAACTGTTACTGCCTAGAGCATCCAAAGTGTCAACCCCGAAATTCAAAAACAACATTTTAAAATTCTATGTAGGAAGTGTTTTTAAGTGGCCAGATGTTCCACTTATAACCCTTATTACATGCAACAGATGCAGAAAAAGAAGATTTATGGATTCTCTTTAATGTATATAAAGCATTGATGTGTGGGCTGGAATATTCATCTGGTAGACCAGATCCGATCAGCTCTTCCCAAGCAATGTGATGAGATAGGTACAAAGGAGTCACATCAGAGTGGCCAGGCAGAGCTCAAGGCTTCCTAGACCACCTGACCACTCACTTTTGGCCTGGACAACCTCATCTGGCAATACCAGTGTGTCACGTAAATATTGTCACTCTGTTTATACTGACATGGAAAGGTTTGGGAAGCACTTCGACTATGTGATTTTGTTTGTATCTTTCCAAAGTTTGATTTGAACAAACAGTGTCAGGGTGCGTGTTGGATAATTGGGTTCACAATCAGGACCTGCGGCTGGAAACGTCACTACAATTTCACTGGAAAAGCCTTATCATGGTTCGCTGTATAACAATGGGTTGCTAACTGTCAACATTACTATCTTTTTTCTTTTTTCCTTAAGATCTATTTATTTATAAGAGAAAGAAAGTGCAGTGGAGAGGGGCAGAGGGTGAGGGAGAGAGAGAGTCACAAGCAGACTCCATGCTGAGCACGGAGCCAAAGTGGGATTTGATCTCAGGACTGTGAGATCATGAAATGAGCCTAAACCAAGAGCCAGGCGCTTAAGTGAATGCACCACCCAGGGACCCCAGAGATGTAGTATCTTGATGATCTATGTGGAAAATGACAGCTGTACCCATTAAACAACTTCATAATTTTAATTTCTCTTTTTCTTCTTAGAAATTAAAGCAGTGACCCACCTCTCACTTGAATTCCACTCTGGTGGTGATGAACAAAAAAAAGACCTTGGTAGCAGCTTATAGACCTTCTAATTTCATTCTTCCATGACTCAAACATTCTCTAAGGGAATTCTGTCCTGTATTGTGTGGCTAGCAAAGTTTCCAACAGGACAGCATTCCTGCCTGTTTGCCAACAGGAGACAATACTTTCTTTTCTTTCTGTCTTCTATCTCCCTCCTCCCCATATACTAAGGATAGGTCTTATTTACCTCATTCACCAGTCACAGCACAAAACTGACTTTCTCATCATTAAAGTCTCCTTATTTGAAACAATGGGGGATTGAGCAAGATAGCTAATCCTCTCTCTTCCACGGAAAAAAACCACCTAATGACCACCATTAACAGGCCAGTAAGTGAGTGTCTTGAAAAATGCTATTTGCTGCACTGTTTGAACTGAAATTTCTGTTCTGGATGACTGGTTCAGAATTACTAATAGTAAGAATGTTCCCACTGAAATCAAGAGAGATTGTCTAGTTATTGTTACTGTACTATCGCCTAAAAGAGCACAAAGGTATAATGCTGATTCATTATTTCTCTGTGTTATCAACACCTAGATAGAAATTACATGTCTCTAAGTTTTAGGTTTGCTGTTATTACCAAATTGTACTGGGCGGGGAAAATCCACAGTACAGATGACATGTGGGTAACGGGACAACTGGAGGTGAAACAAGTTCTTCAAGATTATCAGTATTAGCTAGCTCTACTTTGCACAAAGTGGTAATTTCCTACTTCACATTAGTCACTTAAAAATACCTTCCCTTTAACAGTCCCTGTCCCTGGATTATTCTACTATGTCCAGATTTTTCTGTGTTTCTGGAAAACCTAAGCTCTACTAAAAACTCAACATTTGCAGGGTATAATGAGTTACCCATTATATGGATATCATGATAACCTGAAAAGATTTATTTTTTTTTTATTTGTAGAACCTGCATTTATCCCTGGTATCTAGGCAGTTTGTCTAACTCTTAGATTATGGATTATGGTACCCCAGCCAGGAGTTATTTCCCAACTTTCCTTATGGGAAAGAGCCACACATCGTGACATGAAGAACCACAGTCATCCCATCATATGGGATTTCTGGCTCTGTTGGAGACACCATGATCCTAGTTAACATTCTAGGACAAGTCAGAATAATAAGGCAAATTAATAATAGGGTCAGTGGGATAGTGACTTTAAGCAATTATTTTGTGCAATTGCCTGATAGATTTCATTTAATCAGCAAGAGAAATATGTTGCCTAATTAGCAAGAACTTACCATGTGCTTTTGTGAGAAATTTGATCTTATGCATATATTTTTTTTAATTCAACCCCCCCAAAAGAAGTCTCCACATTATACTAGATTAAGGCTGAACTATATTTTCATGGACTGGTGGCCTTTATAGAAATTAAGGTATAAAAACATATACAAAGTATTTTAATGACACTGAGAATGGTAGTATTTGCACAGTTTGGAGCCATAAAAGGGTGCATGGCAAATATTCTTACTTGGATAGTAAACAAATAATGTCCACTATGAATTTAGAGAGAACATTAAATCTGAAACATAAGAGATAAATATTTTACCTTTTAATAATTAATAAATGTAAGAGCGCCTGCATATGGTGAAATAAAGAAGGGGCATTACATTCCTCCTATTCTGTTTGTTAAAATAATTCTCTCAGTACTTTTCTTTCTCAATATTGTAAGTTTAAGTTTCTTAGGACTCTTGTTTTCTTCTGGAAGAAGAAATGCTGGAATTCTAGTGCTTAGAAACTTGAGAATTCTGCCCATGCAGAGAATATCAGAAAAATAACAAAGGGAAAGTACAGAAGTTCCTGTATCAGTATATCCTTAAGAAAGTTAGCATTTTTGGGATGCTGTGGTGGTATATCTTGTTAAACGTTCAATTCTTGGTTTTGGCTCAGGTTGTGATCTCAGGGTTGTGAGATCCAGCTGGTGTTGGGCTCCCGGTTGGGTGTGGAGCCTGCTTAAGATACTCTCTCTTCCTCTCCCTTTGCCCCTTCCTACCTGCCCCTCCTGCTCACATGACCGCACTCTCTCTCTGTCTCTCTCTCTCTCGAATAAATAAATAAGTCTTAAAAAAATACTTTGTATTCTCAAACTTTGGTGACATATTCTTGTTTTAATTTATGCTTCGCTGATAATTCATCAGGCAGGCTATCTCCTCACCAGAGTTGGAAAGCACTGATGTGCACACAGAAGTATAGAACGTGGACATGATTGTTATTTAGAAATTATTCTCAAAACATCTTATAGAGTGAAATAATTTGTATTTCAGATAATAAAAAATATCACGTGCATGTCAAATGTTATTACGTGAAATGCAGGTGTTAGAGAGATTTGTTTATTCAATTTGCTACTTAAGGTCTGGTGTATCTATTCTCTAAGAAATGTTCTTAAAGACTTCATGGCGATTAAATAACTCATAGAAATCTGCGTTAATATAGTAGTTGCTTCTTTATAAAATTGCTCATTGAGGAAAGCAGCTACTTATTTAAATTAGATTTAGAGACCTCAACCATAAGTAATTTACAAGCATGCTGAGCCTGTGAACTTGCAAATTTACAGATATCATTTCTAGAAAATTATCAGTGACCTAAATATTCACAGTTCCCAAATCAACTAAACTTTGAGGCAATTGAGTAAAATTCCTTTTATCTAAAAGTTGTGCTGTGAGCTGCTATGGTTATTGAGATAGTCTGATTAAGGCAATATTACAGCATATTTTAAAACCACACTGAGAGTAATTGAATGTGGTTTAGCAGGCACTTCTATATTTTGTAGTGACCTAGGGACATATTAATGCATAATATGAAAAACATACAAAGAAGTAGACACAAAAAAGGAAATGATTAGATTCACAATGTATTTACCTGGTAAATTAAATTTCTTTTGCCAACTTAATTTTAACTGATTTTCTGAAAGTTATAAGATAGAATCTAAGGTAGATAATGATTTTCCTGCATATACATATTTAAATAATATACCTTTTGATTTGAAATTTTCATGTCTTTTAAATGAAATAAGGCAGTTAGTAGAACAAGATTTGTTGATACCAATTCTATGAATAAAACCTATTTTTAAAATCCATCTAGTTATTAGACTGCATTTACAAATATATGTATAAGTACATATACGGATACACACACTATTTGTGTATATATTATTTTTGAGGTTTACTACTACCTGCAAGCTAATTGTTTTTTACATGAGACATATTTAATTGTCACAAATCTATGTATGATAATATTTTACAAATGAAGAGTCCAAGGCTGAAAGGAACTAAATGAATTTCTCAAAATTATATACTTATAAGTGGGAAAGATAGAATTTAAATCCAATTTTATATGATCCAGAACTTGACCTCATAACTACTACGGCATTCTTTTCTAGATTCTGTTAAATCAATGCCATACCATTTTATTTTTATAACCTATTTATTAAACATGAAAGAATCCTGCAAATTATTTACTTAATTACTATTTATAGCAATCATAGAGCATTAAGATTGACAGATGCATATGTATTAGACAGCTCTCCTTCGTATTTATAATTATGAAATAAAGCAACAGTGTTAATAGATAAATGGCTTCTAATAAAGCTAGAGTTATATGATGCCAGTCCTACTTTAATCAAAGTTTCAACTAAACTCTTCCTGTTTTCATTATTCATTTTCACAGTGTATTTCCTCATCTTTGATAAATTTTTAAGTTAGGTTTCATCACTGTAGTTCAAAAAATAAAGAATGAGAGAGATCATGTTTTGCTACATCAAAATTCATCAATCTTCCCATGGTAGGGAAAGAAAGAATTCAAAGTAAAGGATTTCATGATGTCAAAAAATGACTGAATTTCTCCAGTGGTAATATAAACCTATGGAAATAACATTGTATTTTCAAAATCACTTTCCTGGATCTCTAAGTATTTTCTAGCAGTGCTTTACTCGCATATAAAAAAATAACCACTGTCTTTCAGCTTAGTAGTCCAAGAATGGATAGTAAGCAAAGAAAGCATATTTCTAATTATGTGTTTTATTTTATAATGTTACATGACATTAGCCAATACTTAGGAAAGAACCCAAAGAAATGACCAAAATGTAAGGTAGAGTGAATTTTGTTCATTCATTTGTTTTGGAGTTTGTACTCTAAGATGTCCTCATTCTGCTTTTTGTCCTTTAAACAGATGATGGTTTGTGGAAACTGTGAGAAAGAGAAGCTGAGTCAAGAAAAACAGGAGAGTTTCTGAATCAGGAGGCTCTTAGAGCAACAGTGTCTCTGAGTCACAGCTGATGCTAATGCTTTATGGTCACCCATAGTTTGAACTTTCTAAAAGTCCTATGTGTATGGATTTTTCTGCGATAAATTCCATCACAGGTTACTTATACATCAAATTGGAGACACCAGATTAATATCTCCTCTCTTGGCACAAGTCTTGTCATATGATAGCTGTCCCAAAGATGTGTGTCTTCTCTATCATTATTTATGTTCCATGAAAAACACTTAGCAATTTGTATGTTTTAATTACCTGACTTGGCAGGGAATCCAAGTGAAGCAATCTTTTTCTTTGTACAATAACCCCATTGTTCTGTTAAGGAAAACGTTATTTTTGACTTGGATCAATAAAGCATAGTGACCAATTCTGAAATTATATTAATGCTTTCTATCTATTTAAGTGAAATTGTGTATTGTGCTACAGTGGCTCATAAAAGCAAAACCAGAAGAATAAATTGTATTCCAGGTAGATTTGGGGATTTTTATAATGGTAATACTTTATATATGCTCAGTGTTTTCTTCCTAAGTCTTTCAAAAGACTTCATCAGGCTGAGGTTGAGGTAATTATGCTTCCATTTACATAATCTCAAATCAAATATAATGATCTCCACATTAGAGATGAGGAGATTGCTTTGTTTTACAGTTCTTCAATGAGCCATTGCAATTTTGTTTACAACCTCAACTTCTAGATTGCTTTTAAAGCTGAATGATTCGATTTAAAAATCCAATAACCCTATACTTTTAACTTCATGGTAACTTCACCTAATTCACTGAAGATTTTGTCCTCCTTCCTCTTACCACCTGTCACTAATCATTGTGTATTAAACCTTCACGGGGATTAACTACCTAACACTCTGGTCTCGGTCTATCCATCTTCTTTCCCTCCCCCCTAACACAGTTATCTACTGCCGAGGACATCATTTACATTTGTCATTTCCACATTTTGGGCCATCTTTGAACTTTTATTTCAAGAAGTTCGCTTTCTGAATTTTTTTTTTTTTTATTTGACAGAGAGAGAGAGATAGAATCACAAGTAGGCAGAGCAGCAGGCAGAGAGAAAGGGAGAAGCAGGCTCCCCGCTGAGCAGAGAGCCCGATGCGGGGCTCGATCCCAGGACCCTGAGATCATGACCTGAGCCGAAGGCAGAGGCTTAACCCACTGAGCCACCCAGGCGCCCCAAGAAGTTTGCTTTCTGACCACAACACTTGCTCAAGAAACTTACTGGCACAATCATTCAATCTCATTGGAACTGTTAGGTCATTATCCTCAGGTTATTTTCATGAAGATTTAGGTATCAAATGAGTATCACTCGTTTCTTTGTGTAACTTAGGTTTCATATGTAACATTATAATTATTCTTCCAAATATCTTCAACTACTATGTATTATCATTACTATTATTATCCCGGTTGCTATTATTGGTTACTTCTCATAAAATTCCCTACTACCGGGGTGCCTGGGTAGCTCAGTGGGTTAAAGCCTCTGCATTCAGCTCAGGTCATGATCCCAGGGTCCTGGGATAGAGCCCCACATCGGGCTCTCTGCTCAGCAGGGAGCCTGCTTCCTCCTCTCTCTCTGCCTACTTCTCGGCCTACTTGTGATCTCTGTCTGTCAAATGAATAAATAAAATATTAAAAAAAAATTCTCTACCACCCTAGTCAAATCCACTGCCACTCTTTTTTTTTTTTTTAATTTTTTATTTATTTTCAGCGTAACAGTATTCATTGTTTTTTCACCACACCCAGTGCTCCATGCAATCTGTGCCCTCCCTAATACCCACCACCTGGTTCCCCCACCCTCCCACCCCGCCCCTTCAAAACCCTCAGGTTGTTTTTCAGAGTCCATAGTCTCTCATGGTTCACCTCCCCTTCCAATTTCCCTCAACTCCCTTCTCCTCTCCATCTACCCTTGTCCTCTATATTATTTGTTATGCTCCACCAATAAGTGAAACCATATGATACTTGACTTTCTCTGTTTGACTTATTTCACTCAGCATAATCTCTTCCAGTCCTGTCCATGTTGCTACAAAAGTTGGGTATTCGTCCTTTCTGATGGAGGCATAATACTCCATAGTGTATATGGACCACATCTTCCTTATCCATTCATCCGTTGAAGGGCATCTTGGTTCTTTCCACAGTTTGGCGACCGTGGCCATTGCTGCTATAAACATTGGGGTACAGATGGCCCTTCTTTTCACTACATCTGTATCTTTGGGGTAAATACCCAGCAGTGCAATTGCAGGGTCATAGGGAAGATCTATTTTTAATTTCCTGAGGAATCTCCACACTGTTCTCCAAAGTGGCTGCACCAGTTTGCATTCCCACCAACAGTGTAAGAGGGTTCCCCTTTCTCCACATCCTCTCCAACACACGTTGTTTCCTGTCTTGCTAATTTTGGCCATTCTAACTGGTGTAAGGTGGTATCTCAATGTGGTTTTGATTTGAATCTCCCTGATGGCTAGTGATGATGAACATTTTTTCATGTGTCTGGTAGCCATTTGTATGTCTTCATTGGAGAAGTGTCTGTTCATATCTTCTGCCCATTTTTTAATATGATTATCTGTTTTGTGTGTGTTGAGTTTGAGGAGTTCTTTATAGATCCTGGATATCAACCTTTTATCTGTACTGTCATTTGCAAATATCTTCTCCCATTCCGTGGGTTGCCTCTTTGTTTTGATGACTGTTTCTTTTGCTGTGCAGAAGCTTTTTATCTTGATGAAGTCCCAGAAGTTCATCTTTGCCTTTGTTTCCTTCGCCTTTGGAGACATATCTTGAAAGAAGTTGCTATGGCTGATATCAAAGAGGTTACTCTCTATGTTCTCCTCGAGGATTCTGATGGATTCCTGTCTCACGTTGAGGTCTTTTATCCATTTCGAGTTTATCTTTGTGTACGGTGTAAGAGAATGGTCAAGTTTCATTCTTCTACATATAGCTGTCCAGTTTTCCCAGCACCATTTATTGAAGAGACTGTCTTTTTTCCACTGGATATTTTTTCCCTGTTTTGTCAAAGATTATTTGACCATAGAGTTGAGGGTCCATATCTGGGCTCTCTACTCTGTTCCACTGTTCATTCTACCGTAACAGTCTTATAAAATGCTTCCCTAATTCTATTGTAACTTTTCCATATCAACAGCAACTCAAGTGACTCTTTAAAAATAAAAATGACATCATTTATCTTTTATGCTTACAAAACTGCCAGTATTTCCTTACTCTCCTTGAAATAAAATACAAAGTCATGTCTACCTCTCCAGTGTCATCCAGCGCTATGGATTCCTCATCTAAACATCATTACAGTTAAATTCTTCTCACCACCTAAGCCCACCCCACTTTTCTGCCCTATGTGCTTTCCTCCTTGGTTCCTGTGTCTATCCCATTCCCAATTTGTAATTCTCCTATTCAATATTACCCCAATCACCTTCCCAAAGTAGGCACACCCATGGCATTCTTTAGCTCAATTCTTGTTTGTTTCTTCCATAACATATATAAAAATTATAAGCAGAAGCCCCAAAGAACTGAAACTATGTGCATCTTCATCATAATCATATTGCCTTAACATAGTGCCTGAACACAGAAATACCCCAAAAGCATTCGTTAAAGATCACCTCAGTAGTTTTGCAGATAGCTCAGAAATTCTAAAGCTATTAGGCTCAAGGTATCATCATTTAGCATTTAAGATCAACATTTTCCTCATCCAATGAGCAAGAGTATGCTTAATTAAATTACTCATAGAAACTAATAGTTTCTGAGTATTTACCATGTGATATTGAGAAACATCCGTTTTGAAAAATAAATTTTTGTCTAGATATGTGGGCAATAGAAATGTAGTCAAGTCCTCTATGACCTTGTTACAGAGGAAACTTTGTCAAGAGAGGGTGACAAGAGAGGTGTTGTTTGGTTAGTTAATAATTTCAACAATCATAATGATCAAGTCAAAATGTAATAAGTAAATCCACCAAAGTTTTAAAGATCTTCTGTTGATTTTTAAAGAGAAAAAAAGTTGATTTTTTTGACACAATATTATAGACTATGTTCTCTCATGAAGTCAAAATACAAGGGAATTTTCCTAGCCTTTATTTTCATAGCAGAGCCAATATGATATCTTTCTTTATTTGATACATCATAATTTTTTTGCCTGAAATATCAATCATAGCATTTTAACTGAAACATTAAGCCGATAGAATACTATTTAATTTGATCTGCTAACGTCTTCATAAAATGAATTATTAACATCTGTAAGCTATCCCAAGTTTGCTTTTGAATGGTTATAGACTACAAAATAGCATTTATTAGAATGCATTTTCAGCGTTTCTTCATATAAAAATCATTTCTACAAAACAACTTATCAGTAACCTTCCAATTATAGACAGCTTTGGGTTATAAAAAACTAAATCCTTAAAGTTAAAATTTTTCAAAAATTTTTTTAAGTAGGCTCCATGCTCAGTGTGGGGCTTGAACACATCACTTTGTGATTGAGAGTTGCATGCTCTACCAACTGAGCGTCCAAAATTCTCAAGTTTTTAATCCAAAATTTAAATATGTTATATTTTTCTGCTTTTAAGTAGTTGAGAGCAGGCCATTTCACTGTGCCATCGATAGTAATTTTAAAAAATTAGAAACATAAGACTAGAATTTAACATTGTCATTAAAAGAACTAAATCTGGAATACATAAATAGAAACTCTAAGCCATGTGCTTATTAGCTCTACAATGATAAGCAACTATGAAATGAAAATAATTTGTATAATTTCATATTACAGCAACTTCTTTTTTTTTTTAAGATTTTATTTATTTATTTGAGAGAGAGACAGTGAGAGAGAGCATGAGTGAGGAGAAGGTCAGAGGGAGAAGCAGACTCCCCGTGGAGCTGGGAGCCTGATGCGGGACTCGATCCCAGAGTTCTGGGATCGTGACCTGAGCTGAAGGCAGTTGTCCAACCAACTGAGCCACCCAGGTATCCCTACAGCAACAACTTCTAAAGTCAGCTTTTTTTTCCTAATTATAAGTTGTCAGGTTTCCATGGGAATAACCTTATATTTTAATGCTGAAATGGGTTGTTATTTATTCATTTATCTGTCTACTATCAGAAAAATTGTGGTCATGGTGCCTCACGAAATTCAGCTTGCAATAGACATGGACTAAAAGGCATCATTCTCGGGTTTTGGTGTTTGATAAAATCCATATTTCTACTAATGTTAATGGGATAAAAGTTCCTTTGCAAAGAGTACAAATCCCTGACACAACATTTGTTTACTTATTTATAGATTAGAGTTCTACATCATTTAATGGTTTAGGTTTTAAAAAATCCTAAACTAGAGGTAAAATATTAGTTAAAAAATTAGTTCTTCTAAATGATTGAAATGAAATAGCAATGCAATTTAACACACGCAGGTATCTGAACATTCATTTGAAGTTGAGAGTTAATTTGACTTGGCTTCTTTCTGACTCTTTGAACTCTTGTATTATTTACAAGAAACACATTTCCAGATCTACCTGCAAATCTTAGCTTCAAGATACTGAGACAGTGCATCCTCTCTCTCTCTATATATATATATACATACAAGTATATATATATATATAAAATTTATTCATTTGATAGAGTATGTGTGGGTGCATGAGTGGGGTGATGGGATAGGGGAGAGACAGATGGATAAGGAGAGGGAGAAGCAGACTCCCCCCTGATTGGGGTGCCCAATGTGGGGCTCTATTCCAGGACCCTGAGGTCATGATCTGAGCTGACGTCAGATGCTTAATGGATTGAGCCCCCACCCAGGCACTCCTGTTGTCACAGTACATTCTAAGAAAAGGCAGAGAGGAGCAATTTTGAAGATTTCCCTCACTACTCTGCAGTCTGAGATATTTCTAGCAGTAAGAGTTACCACATTAATTATTCTGACTATTTAGAAAAATAATATTAACATTATGTCTAAGTTATTCTTCCATGTTTTTATTCATTTGCCTTAAACATAACAATGTATTGCTCGTGCCATGGATGCTCAGCTACTGTCTTCAGTTCTAACCTTCATGGTGAATGTCTTGAAGACAATTGGTGCAGCTGGAGTGCAGGAGGGTTAGCAGGTCGTGGTTGAGCTGGGACCAATGAAAGATGGTCTTCTTGCTTCTTCCTTTCCTGCCCCACTCTAAGATGGCATAGAATTGCAGTAGTTTGTACATCTTCTCTGAAGGTAGTTTGTGAGATAGAGCAGTCAACCACTCTTATTACAAGGCCATAACTAGGTTGGTGATGTCCCTTCTTTTTTTTTTCCCCTTCACTTCTGTGTCATTTCTATTTTATACTCTTTCCTGCTTCCTGGTGCTTGCATTCCCCTTATAGTGTTAACATATACATTATGGATTTTGTTTTGTTTTGTTTTGGTCCCCTCAGAATCAGCTTTGTAGGGAAGGGCTAAGATAATCTCTAACTGGAAGTGGCATATTCAAATTATTTAAAAATATACCAATAGAAACATTAGAGTGGCATATACTAGACAAAATCATATAAAAAGAAAATTTTAAAAATGCTCAACCTGAAAGTAGTTAAAGATCATTTAAGAAGATACTAAGAAATTATGTGCCATGAGATGAGGAAAAATTATTTTGGCTCTAGAGACTTAAGAATATTGTCCTATGATCCCTTAATTAGGGGCTTTCATATTTTAAAGCAGGTGTCAGCAAACTCTTTATGTCAAAGGGTTAAAATTTGGGGAAATATGTTTACCTATTTAATAGCATTTAATGAATTCCTGCTTTGTGCTAAAAAGACCAATACAACAATAACAGCTACAATGCCAATGTAAAGACAGACAGAAATATGCCGTGCCATGAATGTGATTCTTGATCTCATATAGAAATATAGCAAATAGGGCACCTGAGTGGCTCAGTGGGTTAAAGCCTCTGCCTTCAGCTCAAGTCATGATCCCAGGGTCCTGGGATCGAGTCCCATATCGGGCTCTCTGCTCAGCAGGGAGCCTGCTTCCTCCTCTCGCTCTGCCTTGCCTCTCTGCCTACTTGTGGTCTCTCGTCTGTCAGATAAATAAATAAAATCTTAAAAAAAAAAAAGAAATATAACAAATAATATGGAAGCATTGAAAGGGAACACTTAGGAAATTTACTGAAGGGTTCATGGTATTGATAACACTGTAAGAATTATTAAGAAATTATCTTTTCGGGGCACCTGGGTGGCTCAGTGGGTTAAAGCCTCTGCCTTCGGCTCATGGCATGATCTCAGGGTCCTGGGATCGAGCCCCGCATCGGGCTTTCTGCTCAGCGGGGAGCCTGCTTCCCTTCCTCTCTCTCTGTCTGCCTCTCTGCCTGCTTGGGATCTCTGTCAAATAAATAAAATCTTAAAAAAAAAAAAAAAAAGCCTCTGCCTTCAGCTCAGGTCATGGTCCCAGGGTCCTGGGATCGAGCCTTGCATCGGGTTCTCTGCTCAGCAGAGAGCCTGCTTCCCTCCCGCTCTCTCTGCCTGCCTCTCTGCCTGCTTGTGACCTCTGTCTGTCAAATAAATAAATAAAATATTAAAAAAAAAAGAAATTATCTTTTCAGCAGAGATATGAAAGAACATTCTAGACAAAGAAAAAAGAAGAATGAGAGGTAGATTCTAGTATTTTCATTCATGGTCATTGTCATGAATACTACTGAGTTCTGAGTTATGACTTCGTTCCCCATCTAAGTACTTTAGCTGTTGAAAACTAATGGTAGAAATCAAGGAAATGAAGAAAAAAGTATCAAGTTTATTATTGCTCAGTGCTGGGTTTGGGGATGGCATTCAGACCTGTAGTCACTGGGCAAGAATTACACTTACCTTTCTTTCCCCAGTCACAAGAAATGTTTGAAGATCACAGACCCTATAAAACTTGCATGTAGGAATAAAGAAGACTGGAATAAAACCAGTTTTGTGGAGGCAAAGTCCTCAGAAAGAAGGAAAAGGAATGTGTGATCATACAGTGCCCAGATTCTTCTCCCAAACTTGACAATCGGGCAAACTTCTCTAACATCCTGGAGAAAAAAGTAAGGGGTGGAGAGAAGCAGAAAGTTACACTTTAGGAGTGGGCATATTGTTCCATCCTAAAATCCCTTCCAGTTCTGTTCTTCATCTGTTGGTCTTTGCTGTAATGTCTACTGCATCTGAGGGCTGGGAGCCCCTTCTAAGTAGAGACAGACTTCAACAGGGCAGTTCTACTTTCCTGAAGCAAATCCTCTAAAACCTGATATTGGTCCTCATATATTTTCATATAAACAAGGAGAATTTTATCTTTTGCCATTAGAATATAAAAATAATCATTATATCTAAGCCCAAAGCTACTCAGAAAATTCATTCTATTCTGTCTTATACCACTGCCTTATCCAGTTAACCCATTAGAGGTTTTGCAATGAATACCAGCAGTTGACTGTTGGCTCATTTTCCCTATATAGTTTTGAATCAAACTTATTTGCTACAGAGTATAGTGAAAAAACTTCAGTGTCTTGATAAAATCAATCCTGTCACAACCATGAGGATTCAACTAAGCCTGTCTTCTCACTAACAAGTTTATAATCCAACAACTCGTAATAGTGCCTGTTAAGACAAGGAATGGGAGCACTATGCTATAGGGCAGCATTCTTAAATCTATAACTCCAATTCAAACTTTGCCTTTGACCTCCTGATCTTAATCCTATATCTCCATCAATCAGTTGGCTATAATATCCCTGGTTCTCATACGCTCATCTTTGGAAGCGGAGAGGCAAGAGCTTTCCCTAAGTCCTTCACTAACTTTCTTTCACTGTACCTATCCCCCATGCAGCTGGAAATGCCTGGCTTCCAAAATTTCCTTGTTAGTTCTGACTTTTTCAATCCTACTAGTGTTTCCAGAGGTTGGTTAGTAAGGAAACTTCCTCCCTTTGGATCGTCTCTTCCTCAGTCTCTCCAACAAATGTTAAGGAATAAATACTCATACAAGTTCTATTTTTCTGAAAAATACTTTACTCATAATTGTATACTCACATACCCATATGTTTTGCCAACCTTTGATTTGCACAAACCCAATTAGAATATGATTGCCACACTTGACAAATAAAAATATCCAATTAAATTTGAGATCTCATAAATAACAAATTATTCCAGAAAGGTACGCCCCGTGTAATATTTGGGACATGCTCATGGTTAAAACAAACAAACAAACAAACAAAAAACCTCTTAGAAATACTTGTTTTGGGGGGTGCCTTAGTTGGTTAAGCATCTGACTCTTGATTTTGGCATAGGTCATGATCTTAGGGTCATGTGGTCAAGCCCTAAGCTGGGCTTCACACTGAGTGAGGAGTCTGCTTGTCCCTCCCCTCCCCCTGCTTGCTCTCTCCCTCTCTCTCTAAAATAAATAAATAAATTAATTAATTAAATAAATTAAATAAAAATTAAAATAAATTAATTAAATTAAAATAAAAATTAAAAATTAATAAAATCTTTAAAAAAATACTTGTCTTGGGACCCTTGGGTAGCTCATTTGGTTAAGCATCCAACTCTTGATCTCAGCTCAGGTCTTGATCTCAGGGTCTTTAGTTAAGGCCCTGCATTGGACTCTATGCTGGGTGTGGAACCTACTTTAAAAACAAACAAACAGGGGCACCTGGGTGGCTCAGTGGGTTAAACCTCTGCCTTTGGCTCGGGTCATTATCTCAGGGTCCTGGGATCGAGCCCCACATCAGGCTCTCTACTCAGTAGGGAGCCTGCTTCCCCCTCTCTCTCCCTGCCTGCCTCTGTGCCTACTTGTGATCTCTCTCAGTCAAATAAATAAACACAATTAAAAAATAAAAAGAAAACAAACAAACAAAAAACTTGTTAATTTGAAATTCAATTGGACTGGACATTCAGTATTTTATGTGGTAACCCCCAATTGGAAGAAATCTGAGGAATTCCAGAATTAATGACATCCAGACTATTTTATACCCCCATGGAATGCCTCATTATGACTGTATGTACCCTTTCCTCTGTCCTCAGCCTCTTTCCACAAATAAAAATTTGTCATGACCTGTTTCTAAGAGTCTGCTTTCCTCTTCTGAAGCAGATCATGATGTCAATTACTTCTGCCAAGGAGACAACTGAAAATGTTCACTTGATGCTTTATCTATTTACCTAATGGATTCATGAAACCTGTCTTGTAGAGTTTCTTGGATTCTTTTGGTTTATAATAATATTTTTAATGGGGAAGCTAATTAATAGAGCTGATTCAACATTCTAAAAACTTGTAAGACTGAAGATGGGAGTATGCTATAAATATTCCTTGTTTCCTCTGAATGTTGCTACATGACCAATTGTCTAAGAGCCCCTTAGGTCAATGGTTCTTAAAGTGTGATGCCTAGAGCAGTGTCATCACCGTCATCACCTGGGAACTTGTTAGAAACACAAATTCTCTTGATTCCACCCTAGTCCTACTGAATCAAGAATCTTGGGAGTGAGGTCCAGTTATGTCTCTTAACAAGAACAAGTGTTCCAGATTATTCTATATCATGCTAAAGCTAAAAATTACTATCCTACTTGAGTGATGGACTTTTACTCATTTCCAATCATAATCTTTCAGATGAGTTCTTTCTATAAAGAAAGAAAAGTATTACATGGTGAATGGAAGGAATTACATTTTTACTTGGTTCCTTTACCTGCATACGTTCATCAAATGATTTGAAGAAGAGAGCAACTTGAAGGTGAAATTAATCAATGTAGATAACTAACTGGGATAATTGCTTCACTCTCTGCATTACTTAACCTGCATATAAATTGCCTTAAGCCATGTTCATATGCTGATGGTGCATCAGTTGGGGAATAAGAGGTTAATTAATCTCAGAGAATTTTGAAATTTGTGTGGTTTGGGGACCAAGTTATTATGAAGTCATACCACTAAGCAAGTACCTGGGAATCGATATACCCAAGGAGAAAAATGTTAAAAATGCATTTTGGTCATTGGGGCAAAGGTTTGGAGCATGGGCTGATGAAGGAATAGAAAGCAAGCTGAGGACAAAGGAGAAGTTGGCACCCTGCAACCCCCCCCCCCCACACACACACACGGGATATATGTGACATTCCTCAGGCATGTCTGGCTGCTCTAAAGGAAAAACAAAGAGTTAACTTGCAGAGGTCACAATCCTGCAAGACCTGAGTCTCTCTCGGTTTAAAAATTTCCTAGTGATTTATGAGATAGAAACTTTCTTATCAATAGCCTAACTCCCAAAGACACGTAACTCAGTTCCTGAAGCCCTAACATCATCTTCCCCTCCATAAAATTGAGGGAGGCTGAGGCAGAGGGAAATGCAAATAAAGTTAAATTTCTTCTAAACCTAAAGCTTATTCATAATGACTTGTGATAGCAGGAGTGTGACATTCCTCCAGGAAGCTCCCAACTATCTTACTGTTAATGCCTTATTAAAAGGAAAGACAACCTTAACTTGACAATGTCAAGGCCTTAGGTATTTCGTTGATCCTCTTTAGCATATGAAAGTTCTTTCAAACCTCCCTTTTCCTTACCGTCTCCAACCCCATAGTGTATAATCAATCACCCCTCACAACCAAGGTGCAGAAGCTCTTTCTGCCCATGGGTCCTGTTCCAGTGCTTTAATAAACCACGATTTTGCACCAAAGACACCTCCAGAATTCTTTCTGGGTCATCGGCTCCAGACTCCACCCCACTGAAACTCACTTATATTCTTCATCAGACTTCATCGGGGCTAAATCAGTTTGTATTGAAATAGCACTAGAACACAATATTTTATTTTTTCATTTTATTATTTGTTTTAAAGATTTTATTTATTCCTCAGGGAGAAAGAGAAAGAGAAGCAGGAGAGGGAGGAGCAGAGACTGAGCAAGGACTCAGTTTCAAGACCCTGAGATCAGACCTAAGCCCAAACCAACATTCTGAAGTGAAATGAACTGTTCCACCCAGGTACCCCAAGTTCTGCCTCTGCTAATTTTAATGTGGTGAGTAAGGAACAGGTGGGGCTAGGTGGGGAGAAATAGACAGCAGGCTATGGGATCAGGCTCACAGAAACACCAAAACTGTGGAGGCGCGGGGAAACCAGAGATCAGGGGACAAATCAGACCACCCTACCCTAGGCATCTGGGGTGGGTGTCTTTTTTTTTTTTTAATTTTTTATGATAATCACCTGTGACAACAAAGAATAACCAGACCCTAAAAAGGAAGTAGGCCACTGAAGGTGTTATCACTAGTCATTGCTCAATGGTGATATCAATAGAAGTTAAAAGGATTTAAGTTCCCTGATTAGCTTTCTATAAAAGACCAGTCCTAAAGGCCCTCATTGGCAACCCTGTTGGTCCAGACCCTTCTCTCTCTTGAGAGCTTTTTTGATCTTCACTTAATAAACTTCTATTGCTTTACTCACTCTCCTTTAAGAGATTCATTCTTCCACTCCAGCTCCATGAGACAGAACGTAGATCTGCCACTTCACTAGTATGAAACTTTTTAATAAAAATTCCTTTGAAGAGTAAATGAAAGTTGTTCATAGCAATATGAAGCATTTTGTGTTCTGAATACACATAGACACAGAATTATGAAATGTAAATTAAATGTTTATATGAATGAAATATAAGTATATATATGCACATATAAACTCATGAGATACAATGTCTATAAAAGGTATTAACTAACTTAGAGATTTTTTCCAATTTTTCCAAATAAACAGAGGCTTGATTTTAAAGGAGGCTGTATTTTTAAGCCAGAATAAAGTAAGAAAGTTGATCTGAGTCTTTACATTCATTTACATTTCTGAAGGGTCACACACTCTGGAAAAGTAAGGACGAGAAAAGATCCACACAAAGAGAAGGGAACTAGAAGGAAACATAGCTAGGTTGCCTGGATTCTAGGTAAGAATCAAGTTTCTCTCATCTATTGAAACTCAGAAGAGTTTTTAAGTATCTAGACTTTGAACTAGACTTTGTAACTATTTAGACTTTAACCAAGATCTTATAGGTATTTAGACTTTGAACTCCCAACATGTTGAGTATCTCTAAGCTGGCAATGAGTTTAGTTTTACTGATTGAAACTGAGTGGGAATCCTAGGGTATATAACGAAACAAACAAAAATCTTCTGTGAAGAAACATTCTCAACATGGGCCTCTCAGATTTCACATAAATTAAAACAGTCTACTTCATTGCACAGTCAAAATTTCAAACATAAGAAAATAAGCCAAAAGTGGAAGGGTCTATGAGACAATAAATATCAGAAATAGATCCCAATATTTTCAGATATTTGAATTTTAAGATAAATACAATAAAATAGTTTGTTCAAAAGAGCAAAAAGTTAACCAAATCGTTGAGAAGACAATGTAATATTGTCCAAAAACTCATGCTTAAAATAAAACTTCTAGAATTTACTAATAGTGCAATGAAAATGTATATTAATTTTACATAAAATACAGATAACAAAGGTTAATTTGCATACAAGATAGAAAATTTATACAACCATAAAGAGAACTAATCAACTTGAAGAAATACATGTGGACTGCACAGAATGCCATATGGATTCAGCACAAAAAAATACAAGGAGTTTGGGAATGATGAGTTAAGAGACATAGAGAGTAGAATGGCACAAATATGTGTCCAGTTGGAGTTCCAGAAGAAAATAATAGAGCAAAGATGGTGTTAGACAGAATTCAAAGAATTTGGGCCAATGATTTTCTGTAACTGACATAGAACATAAATTATTGGATTGGGAAATATCCGTAAATTCCCAAATGAACCACAGAAAATGACATAATGTTTATACTTAGGAACATTATAATAAAACAGCAAAGCATCAAAAAAGAGAGATCTTTAAAATGGTTCAAAGAGGGGGGAGATACCTCTTAAGGAGTAAAAAAATCCCACCTCTATAATAATAAAATAAGCATAAGCTTATATCATTATCACCAAAATTTTGATAGACTACTAGTTATCAACCAATAGTTGCATACTAAAATAAGCTATTATACTAGTGTTTGGGAGAAGGATTTAGTTAACTGAGTTAAGTTTATACTATTCAATTAATGAGAATGTTAAAATTTAATGGACATCCATGATTAAATAAAAAATATGTCATAATACTTTTCTAATAGAAAAAAAAAATAGAATGAAATACTGGATCAGGGGCTCCTGGGTGGCACAGTGGGTTAAGCCTCTGTCTTTGGCTCAGGTCATGATCCCATATTTTCCTTCATAACAATTGTAAACTTATCTATATAAAATATACTGTTAAACAGGAAAAGACAAAACATAGAAATAAATTACTTGGGACATGTATGCCAGGAAATTAATATATATAATAAATACATTATATATAATAAATATGTAATATATTTATTATATATAAATTTCATACAAATCAATTAGATAAAGGCTAACATTTTTAAAACACCAACATAATTTTTTTAAAAGATATGAACAAACATTCACAAAATAAATAATACAAATTCTGAATAAACATATGATAAGACACTCTACCTTGTATTCAGGGAAATGCAAAAGGAAGCCCCAAAGATGTACAGTTTTATACATATCAGTTAAGCAAAAATTGTTCAGTCTCTAAATATCAAGTAGTGAAGACAGTGTGGAACAGTAGGAAGCTTTATTTACTACTTATGAGGAAGGGCATTATTACAAGAAATTTAGAGAGCTTGCTGACCATGACCACTAGTGCTAGAATGTTGTAGTAATGACTCAACCATATTTTTCTGAGTCTCTGTTGGATGGCTTAGCAAGTGCTTTCACCAATGAGACGTTTGCAAACAAAGCAAACAGAACACTGGGGCTTGCCCTCTCCCTTGTTTGTTGAGAACCTGGACACAGCCATGTGAAGCCCCAGCTAGCTGACCATGGTGAGTCACCAAAGTTTTTGTTTATTTTGTTCTGTTTTGTTTTCTGTAAAGGGCCATCTAGTAAATAATTTAGACTTTGAAGATCACACAAAACTCTTTCTACTTAGTGTTTATTTTTGTTTGTTTTGTTATGTTTTTGCTTTAAACAACCCATAAGTGAAAAATATTCATAGCTCATAGGCCATGGATCAGATTTCAAAAAAAATCAGGCCATGGATCAGATTTCATTTGCCATATGTAATGTATTGACTCCTGGATTGGCATACATGAGCCCATAAGTCAGAGGATCCAGGAATCTCAGCATTTAAAGCCATCTTAGCTGTCTTCTCTTTCCCAATCATCCAGCCACCCCAGATTTTTGTGAGTGAATACAAATGGTTGTTGTTTTATGCTACAGTGTTTCAAAGGAAGCTATTTGTTACCCAATAAGTAAGTGATGAACAATTAAAGTGGAGGGTATGCATATATAATGGTGCAGAAAGTCTACTACCACAAGTATAATGGAATGCATTCAACAGTGCTAACAGAGTTGTGTTTAAGAGTAATCGTAGAAGTAAGATGTCAAGTACCAACAAAGTGGAATACTTAAATATACATCAACTGACAATTGAGTACATATATTATATCACATTTATATAACATAATTTATTCAGCATTAAGTGTGCATAAATTTTATGAGTATTTTCAGTATAGCTAAATATAAAAAACATAATTACGAGTAAGAGAATAAAAATGCACACAGGTTAATACTTCATATAAACCATAAAATACATGAATTGACACTACTGTCTAAGAACATAGGGTTTGTAACAAACTATCAAAAATGGGAAAATGGGAAATAAAAACTTCAGGATAGTGGTTTCCTCTAAGAGAATTCATACAATACCGCCAGGGAGGGATATACAGAGTTTTTCAATTTTTAGTCTTGTTTTATTTTTTAAGCTAAGTGATATGGATATACTATTAGTATATGGATGTACTATTCCCTATATTGTTCTTTATACCATTTTGTCTGAAATATTTCAATGTAATTTTGATGGATTAAATGTGACATTATTTGTTTGTAGCTTTTC
Organism: Martes martes; assembly: GCF_963455335.1. Taxonomy (NCBI): domain Eukaryota; kingdom Metazoa; phylum Chordata; class Mammalia; order Carnivora; family Mustelidae; genus Martes; species Martes martes. The sequence continues at coordinate 18,975,954 of NC_137888.1, forward strand.
TTCATCTTCTTTCTTAGATAGATGATAGATAGACAGATAATAGATAGATGATAGAATTTTTATACATAATACCTTTGCTAGGTATTTGAGAAACTCAAGAAAAAAGACAATACTCAAATGCTCATAAATGTGTAAAAAGCTAGATAAGAAAGCAACCAATTTCAATGCAGTAATGGAGGTCATGAAGTAGTATTGTGGACATCAAGATGGAGTCCCATTTGTTGAGCAGTGACATTAGCAGTAAAGGGCATGGCAGCTGAGACCAGATAACACCGAAAGCAGCACAGGCTGATGGCACCCAGAAGTGATAACCAGCAAAAAACCAAGAGTGCCGGCAGGAATCAAGAGCTGATAATCACTAGAACCAGAAGAATTCAAGATGGATTAAACTTCTTTTAAAAGGGAGGCCTTTTGCAGCAAACTGTCAGACTCTCCAGATGCCGACCTTTCCACATCTGGCTGCATTAAAAAGGCAGCTGGCACCAAAGGCTCTGCCCGACTGATCCCTGAACATAAGAGACCCTCCACTGCCTGAACATCATAAGCAGCATGTGCTCAGAGCTGCCCTGGGTGGGACAGAGGCTTCACCTGAACTGTGAGCTCCAGAATTGCCCTGGGTTGGTTAACTCCTCATCTCTTCTTCTATCTTGTTTGTTGTGTGACTTTGGACTGTGCTTTGCTCTGTGTGATATGTATGAAGTCAAGTGAAATGTGTAGTGAAATGTCATTGTTTGGAATCCTGAAACTGCCTTATGGTTATGTTAACCTTGTTTCATGATTGAATAAAGCTGACATTGTGAAAAGACACAACTCATGTGTGTGCCTTTACAGCATGCTTGTGACAAGTACATCATTAATAACCAACCAATGTTACCTACTTTCCATAATACAGCATTTCTTAAATTGAGATACGTGAAATATGGTTCAGGTAGTTGTTAATAAATCTTACAGAATGGGGTAACCCTCCAATGCCAAGTACATTTAGTGGTACCTGGATTTAATCAAGCTAATTTGGATTATTACTTCAGGAAATTTGAGAACTTTTAATAACTAATTTGTCTTTTCAATCTCTAAAAGAGGGAATATAATATACAGTGCTTTCCAAACTTAATTAAAAATAAAATTAATTTAAAAAATCATCTTAAGGTTCAGAATGTCCTATGGAGCAAACTTTTGGAAATTATTCTATTTCCAGAAGAGGAATGGTCACTTTTTGAAGGAATGCTCTTGCCATCTTTACGAAGGATTAAGATTTGAGGTGGATTTTGGAAAAGTATTAAGATGCTGCCTAAATGATAAAAAGTGGGAGATATTAGGACTAAATTTAATAAAACTATGATCATAATTCACAGATTAATTAATAGACATTTCATAAATGAGAGAGGCAACAAAATCATGTAACTTACATATTGTACTTCTTTTTAAAGACATTTACATTGAAAATGTAGACACTTTAATAGCAGAAATAAAATAAACTCATATTTCTCAACAAATAATTGTGTATTTGTGTGTGAGAAAGAATTTTCATGTGAATATTAGTGATATAAGAAAGTGATATATTTTTGTCAAAATGGAGTGCAATGACAACAAAAATAATTAACTTGATTTATTATTCATTGTAATTCATTAATAGAATCTGTTTTCAGTTCTTTCCTTTCAATGCAACACCTAGTTTGCTCTTCTTCTCTTCCTCTGATCGGAAGTCAGAATGTGGAAGATGATTACAGAAAAAAGTGCCAATGTTCAGAAGTCAACCAGGCTGCTTCTCATGTCCTTTGAGACAGGAAGGCATATGAGCCTATATTCAGGCCGTAAGCAGCACCAAAGACAGCAGCATTTTGGCTGCTCATATTTTACACCTAAAGTTCATGCTTTACCTCAAAAGATGCCTGGTCTATATTTCTTCTTCAGTACTGGTGAATATCAAAACAGGAAAAGTATTTTATGTCATACACTTCCTTAATTATACATGCCCCCACGGTACGAGGCTTCAGTTCTTGTCTTTCCTTTCTTTTTAAATAAAATTAAATCAAGACTTGTTTTTCAAATATCCTCAATGTATTTTTTCTTTCTATTTTTAAAAAGATCTTATTTATTTATTTGACAGAGAGAGAGATCACAAGTAGGCAGAGAAGCAGGCAGAGAGAGCAGGCTCCCCGCTGAGCAGAGAGCCCAATGAGGGACTCAATTCCAGGACCCTGAGATCATGACCTGAGCTGGAGGCAGAGGCTTAACCCACTGAGCCATCCAGGTGCCCCTTCTCTTTCTATTATTACACATTCATTAAGTATTACATTCACTGAGGGTTAGTTTGTCAATAATAAGTGTAAATATACATCATGCTCCTATTTCTTCTTTGATTTTAAAGTTGATTTGGCTGAAAATAAAATTATTATGACAGGTTTGGTTGTTGGACTATTATTATTGTTACTGTTATTATTTTACTTCATAGTGTTTGAATTTTTTTTTTTTAAATCCTTGGGATCTGAATGGTTTTTCAGTAATTCTCTTGAAATAATTTCAAATGTACATAAAAGTAGCAAGAAAACTAAAAACCACCCTCAAACTTCTCTTATCCAGATGACCAATTGTTACTTTTTTAATACATAGACATATACCTTACATAACACTCTTTGAAATATTGTTTATTGTCTCAATAGTGTTTCTTTTTTCCATTCTGGTCAGGATCAATCTTAGAGTATGTGGGTATACACAAAGTGAAAAGGCTTGGGAAAGGCTGCACTCTATAATATATGAGCAAACTGATCAGTGTGGGTCCTTTTATCATGGTATAAGCGGATTCTCCAATGATTTGCGGTTTTTGCCAAGTGGCTTTGGAGAAGTCTAAGCTAATTAATTGGCCTGAGATGAAGGTTATGCATGATTCTATCACCATGCTGCTACCTCTTAAGTAAATATAACCTCACTCTTCTATCACCAGAATGACTATGGTTAGTCATATTCTAATTTAGTATTCTTCAGTAACCTTTGTGATATTTCACTAGATTCCCATGTCCCATCAACCAGGACAGCCTTCTTCTGGACTAACTATTGTGCAACATTGTCAACCAGCAATTACCAGCAGGTCATGGTGGCTTTGCCCCATACTGAGTTTAATAGATTGAATTTTTCCATGCAGCAGATAGAAAAGAGCAGAGACAGTAAGGTAATGGCATTCAAATTTAAAATTCATTAAGCTTGCAAAATGACTTGCTATCACCAGTAGATAAAAATTCTGGTAACTACTAAGCCTTAATTATTTGAGTTGCTAAGATTTATTACTTTGTAAATTTGTGGTTCTCACGATTTGGGAGTTAGTGTACTGGAGGCTGATAATTAGAATATTGTTAGAAAATCTTCAAGGAGTAAATAGAACATTGGACTTTGGCATTTATTAATGTTAGCTATCTAGGAAATTTTACCAATTGCTAAGGAACCCTCAAATTTCCTCATGGCTTTGATTTGGGTCTTTAAAATATTTAGATGTCCATGGGGAAAATATTTCTATAAGAAATAAGGGAAATTGGCAGATTGTTCTGTAGAAGCAGTGTTGCAGACTGATAATGTTGAAAAAGACTGTAATTATTGCAGAAGACTATTATTCCAATCAAATAAGGTAAGATTTTTCTGAAAAGCAGAAGATTCAAATATGCCAGCTTCTCTCTTGTCCTTCAGTTGGAGACAGAGCCATGAATTCTTCCTAAGCCTGTTCAATCATTTCTTCTTATTCTTTTGTTTTTACACTACTTCTCTGATCCTTTTGTATCTCCAGTTAGACATTTAAAAGAAGCATTACTCTCCAATCCCCTGTCTTTCCCCTTAGGTAGTTTTAGCCAATATTGTGGTCAGAAATTTGTGTCCATCTTTTCCTAGAGGCTAAACAATATGTATTGTAATATGTAATTTCTTTTTGCCTGGCTAATGGTAACGGTGGAAGAAAAAGTTACAGTAACTTGAAGTGTCTTATTAACTGTCTGGAATAGGAACTGTTATATATGCCTGAATTTGACAATTTAATTGGCTTTTTAATAAACTATCAAATGCCTCAAACTTCCAAGGAAGGGAAGGGGAGAAGAAAAAGAAAAAGCGTAGGTGAATGACACACCTATAAGCAAACATCAACATTCTTCTGCTACTTACCACGATAATTTTTTTGGTTGCTGTGGTATATGGATCATGATGTTGCTACAGTGGAAGAAGACAGTATAGTAGAAGAAGGATAAACCAATACGATCTATTGAGAAGCTACTGTATTTTCAACTTGATGAGGATTCAGTAAGCACATTAACCATTAAATACATCATGGCAGTGTCAGTTCACAAACAGGAATTTCCTGGGAGAAATCTGAAACCTGAACACCAAAGGTAAGGAGAGACCAAAGAAAGAAGGAGGCCACTCCATATTGGTAGGGGCAGGTTTAAGAAGCAAGGGAACTTACAGATGAAGCTTATCTTCTGTGGCCTTAAGACAAGGAGATCTTTGCACCCACCTGCCATAATCTTAAACGCCTATATAGGGGTTTTATCAGGGTTCAGTTATGTATACCAGCCCAATAATCTAACAATACATTGCTCTGAGAAGTCCATACTGGAATATGGCTCCCACTGTGGGGAGTGTGGACAGAACATACTTTTCAAGGACAAGGGATAGGATGAGTAGGTCTGATTGCCCAGATCCTGCTAACTGGTCAATCAGTGGTAATGCTCCCTTGATGACCTCCTCTAACAGGAGAGAATCCAATTTCAAGTAGATTTCAGAGAATGCATTATACCCATGTATCTCTTTAGCTAGAAAAGTAATTATCTTGCCTCATGATATAACTTCACAAAGAAGGAAATTTTAAGATTTCCATTTATTCAACTGTTGATTACTATTAAGAAGAGGTGGAGGAACAGAGAAATAATAATAGTAGTGGCAGTAGTAACAACCAATTACAGATCTTCTACTAAGTGCTAGACATTGTCCTTGGTGATTTCCCTACATTATCTCATGTCACTCTTACAGGAAAGTTATTATTAGTTCTGTTTCCTATGAAGAAGCAAAAGCTTCCAGAGAAGGATTTATCAGTTTAATTTCAAACACATAAAAGAGCTAAAATTTAAGTGTAGGACTTCTGAACTTAAAGCCCTTGTTTGATCTACTGCATAAATGGAATGTCTCTTATTTGCCTGGGACTTTCCTGTGCCTTGGAAATAAGGCTTTGTGATAGAATTCTGCAACATTCACAGTGGAAGTCATCATAGAGAAGAAAAACTATCATCTCAATCTTGAAAAGTGACTAGGAATTTTACTGGCAAACAGGGTCATCAAAAGTGTATGGGGATGAGAAGGAAGAAGAGTGTATTTCATGGAAATCAACAACTTTTACCAAGTTTCAGATTTATTAAGGGAAAACAATAAGGCAAATTCTTTGTGTCAGCATCCTAGGGTACATACTGGGGGTTTAGGAGGTTGAAACAAATAGACTGACATACATTTCAGAGATTAAAAAGATAATCAAAAAGTCAAAGATATAAGATCTTAGAAAGTGATAGCAAATCGTCTCAAATACTGCCAAGAGACTGGGGCAGGTGAGAAATTAAGAGGATGTTATACTCAGGAAAGAGGTTATTGATCTTTGAAATGTGATTTTATTGCAGTGGGAGAGAGATACTGCATATGGAGGAGGGAGTATATGGTAAAAAAGAAAGTGCAGCAAACATAAAAGTCTCCAAAATATTAGTGGATTTGAAACAACTACTACTTTTACAATGTTTTCAAATGATTTGTTCTATGATCTTTATCACATTTTAAAGTTAAGAGTTCTCAGTAGATTGAATTTTCTTAAATAAATTTCCCTAATGTAGGGATGTCACACTATTTGACCTTTTAATGTTTGATGAAATGCCTACTATCTCTTTTGGATTGATTGTGTTCTTTTAATCCTCACAGGTTTTACATTTATACCACTTTGAACTGAAAGGTGAAATTGTGATAGCCATATTTTTCCCAACTATATCAGCTCCTCCCAACATGTATGGGCAAATTGGGAACAATGACTCCTAGAGACTGAAAATGTAACAGAAAGGGAAATGGGACTCAGAAAGCACTGTGCTAAAGCTGAGACCAAAGAATTTTGGGATCACAGAAGCTTCATAGAATCCAGGTGGATGGACCACACATTTACTTTGTAGAATGGATTTTAGCCCATAAATATACATTTGTAAACATTCGCCCTTTACAAGTTTTGTCTGAGAAGCTATACATATTGAATTCCTTATGGTTGCAAGGCAATTCATCAATGGAATACAGTGACAGTTGTGGATTACCTCATTGTATTCAGCTTGGTTACCCAAACTTGTGAATGGAAAGTCAAATCCAACACTTTCCAGTCAGAATTCACCTTCTCTCAAACTATCTTTTTGGATTTTTCCAATAGCTCTGGAGCAAACATATAGACATATTATTTACACATATGTGTGTGTGTATTCACATTTTTAAATATTCACATATTATATATACTTATTTCCCAAATATGACTCTCTGATCAAAAGGTGCGTACAAGAGTATTCATAGTGACATTATTTGTAATTATTCAAATCTGAAAAATTGAAGATATCCAAGTTGTCAACACTATAATGACTATAACATTGGAATGACTAACAATGTATTTGTACAAGTTAATAATACTTCATGATAATATATCTTCTGTGTGCAAAATTTTGATGACTCTTACAATCATTGAGTAAAATGAGACAGATACTAAAAAATAAATACTGTATCATTCCACTTACATAAACTTCAAATACAGACAAAACTAATGTATACTGTTAGAATAAACTCAGAGTTTTTAAAATATTTGTATAATAAAAGAGATTAGCATTTGAGGGGGGGCATAAACAAAAAGGCCCTTGGTTGTCATTAATATTTCCTTAATAATCTTAGAAATAATTACATGTATGTTTGTTTTGTGATAAGTCATCAATGTACACTTAAATCTGTACATTTTTCTGCACATCACTTATTTTAGTTTTAAAAAGAAATCATGTTATTTAAGTAAAATAAAAGGATATGCCACTCTATTTCTCCTATCCCTTACTCTCTCCTGTTGTCAAAATGTAATGGAAGGGCTGGAAAGAGAGCAGCCATCTTGGAAGACAGCTATGTTCACTGCTATAGCAACAGTGCTGGCTGGGAGCAGCCCTCTTTTTGGGAAGTACTAAGTTTCAAATAGCAGCTAGAATATGTGGAGATGGATAAATGGCCTAACAGAGATTTGTATTCTGTGTGAGAGAGATAATATTTTCTTGTCTTAAAAATAAAAACATATTTACCTGTAAGTGGAACAGTTTTGCCATCTAAAATGAGCCAATATTTTGTAAATATTTCATGAATGGATATGGTTTCTGTCTTCAAGGAACTGAAGTTGTTTTGCATCCAGGGGTTTGAGAATAAGATAGAAGTCCTACCTAAATCCATTCTTTCACCACAGAGAGATATATTGATTCCATTTCTTTCCCATTGAACATCAGTAGGATCTCTAAATCCAGTCCTTGAAATTAGGATTGGTTTTCCTAGGTTTTATTTGCATCCACTTAACTCATAATGTGTTTATAAAGTGTAATAGTGGAAGGTGCTTCTCCTACCACCTCCTTTCTTTTCTAGACCTAAACATCCTATTGGATAGACAAAATTAAGTGGATGAAAATAATGATATTAAAATTTTATTGAAATGGTTAAAATATTTTATGACAATTTTAATCTTGGAAAACGTGCTTCTAGAAGTTCAATAGCTTCTACTCAATGCAGTGCCTATTACGGATTGAATGATTGTGTACCCCCCAGATTTGTATATTGAAGCCTGTGTTCTTCTGATGTGTTTCTCCTCTACTCACAAAGAACACACTGACACTTCTAGTCACCAAATACATACAGGTTTTTCCCCACACCAAGCAATACCCTGTGACACCAGCTGGGTGTCCCATAGTTTAACTCAATTCTGACATTATCTACCAGAAGATAGCATCAGATGCCACAGGTTGAAGGGTCAGTCCTACAAGACTGCCCTCCTCACCACCACCACCAACAACACTTCAAATGGAGAAAAGAACTCATTAGAACAGAAGACACTGCTATCCCCCAGAAAATTCCAAAGGTTTTAGGAATTCCTGTGCCAGAAATTGAGGGCAGAAATTAATATGTATGTTTTCTATGATCTCATTTCTATGATCTCACAAAACACTAACCCCCAGTGTGATGGTACTTGGAGATAGGGTCCTGGGGGGTGGGGTAATTAAATGGGATCATGAGGGTGGGACCCATATGACGGGATTAGGACTGCCATCTTAGAATTCTGCCTGCCATTTAAGTTTTTGGTATGTCCTTTATGATGAATGTAATGATTGACTAAGTATAACCCAGTGAAGTGTGCCTGGGTGGCTCAATTGGTTAAGTGACTGACGATGGCTCAGGTCATGATCCTGGAGTCCCGGGATGGAGTCCCACATTGGGTTCCCTGGTTGACAGGGAGTCTGCTTCTCCCTCTGACCCTCCCTCTTCTCATGCACTCTCTCTCATACTCTCTCTCACTCTCAAATAAATAATACCTTAAAAAAATAAAATAAAATAAAATAAAGAATAACCCAGTGGAAAGTTGAGGGTTGCTTTCTTCTGAAATTCTCTACTAATCAAATTCAATCGTTTTTAAAATAAAGGTCCTGTTTGTAAAAATGACAATAATGATGAGGAAACTATCTATTAATATTTTAATTAATACTTTTTTCCAACTATATATATATTACACATATATAATATATATATATTTAAAAGTGTCACGAGTAAAAAGTTATTAATTGAATAAGATGATTCCTAACCAAAGTGCTAAGAATTATTATGACCCACAGTTTTTAGCAACCAATCAATATTTACAAAGAAAAATATTTATGAAAAAAGGAAAATATATGTGTAAAGGAGCCTACTTTTTGTGGGGGGAGAATAGAGCATTATCCACCACTGCATAGTTTATTATGTCCTAAACAATACAAAGTCTTTATACCCCACAGGAAACAGAAATGTCATATCTTGTTAATACTTATCTATGGATTGCTTAAAAATATGGAAAACAATTAGGCAATGTAACAAACCTAAATGTTCCTCAGGCTTCAGGCATCTGGCAAGTCATCTGGGCATATGCACTAATTTAATATTCTCAGACCTCAACCCCTCTAAGATGCCAATTTATTAGGTCTGAGACAGAACTAAGTCATTTTAATAAGTAATTACCAGAAATTAGTAATTTTAATAAGTACCCAAGGGGATTCTGATGTCTGCAATTCTCTTACAACAATTTAGGAAACATTGTCCTCAAATCACAAGCCTGGAGTCATTTCCTAGCTAAGATTTTAATTTCCTGAATATCTTGAAGAATGCAATTACTCCCCATGGCTGCTAAAACTTTTGTTGTTAAATATGTATATATATATATGTGTGTGTATATATATATATATCTATATATATATATATATATATGAATGAAATCAGAACTTTAAAAGACCATGTGTAATAAATGATAAATCTAAAAAAGTTATTGTGTTTTGTTGATTCAGACACATACTTGTCAATGTTTTATATATTTCTGAAATAGGAATGTATACCTCTTAGGGTTTAGTTAGGAAAACTTACCGGTTTAGATATTATGTGAATAGAGGAAAGGATTTAGTTAGGAAAGATATTATGTGAATAGAGCATGTGTCTATAAATCTTCTCCTTACATAAGTGCAGGAGAAACTGGGGGAAAAAAAGATTGTTGAGGAAAATGAGAGAAATATAACAACTGATGATTAATTCAGACATTTCCTTCTTTCTTGATCTTGTTTTGGACTTAATGGCAAATATATCTGGAAATCATCTGGAGCAGAAAATCTTGAAACCTTCACTGTTGTTTTGTGGTCTTCAAAATAAATATAATCCATAATAGCAGTGAGTGTTATTTTGACCTCTCTCCCTTTTTAAAAAAGATTTTATTTATTTATTCGACAGAGAGAGAGAGAACACAAGTGGAGAGGGAAGGGAGAGGGAGAGGCAGGCTTCCTGCTGATCAGAGAGCTGAATATGGGGCTCAATCTCAAGACCCCAGGATCAGGACCTGAGCCTAAGGCAGACTCAAAAAATGAGGCACCCAGGCCTCTCTTAAGATGCCTCTCTTTTGGCCTCTCTTAAGATTATGTATTAGCATCTTTCACTCTGATTTTGAAATAGTCAATCCAAGCTATGTATACTAGCTTTCTTTTGGTACTCAATACCTTTTAATTTTTTGCAAGTGAATTATTCATATTAAAAAGAAATCAAAGGGGCGCCTGGGTGGCTCAGTGGGTTAAAGCCTCTGCCTTCCGCTTAGGTCATGATCTCAGGGTCCTGGGATCGAGCCCCACATCGGGCTCTCTGCTCAGCAGGGAGCCTGCTTCCTCCTCTCTCTCTGCCTGCCTCTCTGCCTACTTGTGATCTTTCTGTGTCAAATAAATAAATAAAATTAAAAAAATAAAAAAAATAAAAAGAAATCAAATTCTGAAAGTTTTATAGCAACGCTTAGCTCTGTAATTTATATGACAAAATAAGTAAAATAGATGGTTAAACTACAACCTCAGATGTGAATACTACACTTTATTTTTTAAACCTCTCTCAATTTTTAAAGCATATAAAATGTTTATAACTTGATGTTTAAAAGATTTATATTCTTATTTTTTTAAATTTAATTTAATTTTTTCAGTGTTCCAAGATTCATTGTTTGTGAACCACACCCAGTGCTCCATGCAATACGTACCCTCCTTAATACCTACCACCAGGTTCACCCATCCCTCCACCCCCATTTCAAAATCTTCAGTTTGTTTCTCAGAGTCCACAGTCTCTCATGCTTTGTCTCCCCCTCTGATTTCCCCCAATTCACTTTTCCTTTCCTTCTCCAAATGTCCTCTGTGTTATTCCTTATGCTCCACAAGTAAGTGAAACCATATGATAATTGAATTTCTCTGCTTGACTTATTTCACTCAGCATGATCTCCTCCAGTCCCATCCATGTTGATACAAAAGTTGGGTATTCATCCTTTCTGAGGGAGGCATAATATTCCATTGTATATATGAACCATATCTTTATCCATTCATCTGTTGTAGGGCATCTTGGTTCTTTCCACAATTTGGTGATTGTGGCCATTGATGCTATGAACATTGGGGGTACATATGGACCTTCTTTTTACTACATCTATATCTTTGGGGTAAATACCCAGTAGTGTAATTGCCTTATTTTTTTTTTAATGAAATGTCTGTCTCACTAAGATGGATTTTTCAGGAGGCATTTACTTGAAAAAGAAACTTTTTTCAGTCCAGTCAGTTGACAGGAAAGTTAAAATAGACAAAGGTTCAATAACTTTTCAATTTTCCACATATAATATAGATGAGAAAGAGGAATAATGTTGATGTATGTCTTGTTGTGATCATTCAGATAACAAGAGTTCATTTTTTACTTTTAGCAAAATAATTTCTTGGTGTTTCTATTCTTTCTTCCTCAAGAAAGAGGTAATATGCAAAGTAAAGAGGTGAACTACATTTCTGGGGGAAAACAAAAGTCTGCTGGTGGAATCATAGTGGGTAAGTTTTTCTTATTAAATGCTAGGATGTGGTTGTCACAAAACTGTTAGGGAAGATAAAGTAAAATGAGCTCACAATGTTTCCTCAGAGTTAGATTCTATAAGGGTCAAGTTAAGAGACAAGCTTCCCAATCATGACCTTGTCATTGTTCATGTTCTCTGCCTGAATTTTTCTGTAGTATTCTCAGAACAAGGCCAACCAAAGATAGAAAGATATATAAGAAACTTCAGGCAATAATTATTCTTTTGAATTTCGGTGACATATTTTATTTCAAATATATTAAGTTTGGATGAATATAATCCTGTTTACCTTCAGGTATGGGTATTAAATGAAATAATACCTGAGAAATTATTTAATTGCTATAAACTTTTTCCAGGGATATCACAAACTTTCATGGTCAGTTTTTATTTTCAAGAAGAAAAGAGTCACACAGTTTATAGTGGTTAAAGAGAAAAACAGAAAATTCCAGAAATGTTATTTCACATTTAAGAGTAAAACATAATGTAAGACTCAGCAAAATCCCTCCATCAGAGGTGACTGGTTTTTTGAGGGGCGAGGGGGGGATTCTTCCAGATATTTGTTATTTGCAGAGAGACACAGAGAAACATCTCTAGTTTTATATACTTACCAAGTTTTTTAAAAAGAAATTTCAAATGATACATTAAAATGTGAAAGATGCTCCATTCCAGAGGGAGGTGCCTGAAAACTGGAAGAAATGAGGAAATGTTTCCACTGTCAAATAACTGAATTGAAAAAGGGAGAAGGGAACTGTGAGATTTTTCTCAAGAGACATCTTATGTTGAGCACTTCGATACCAGACCCCCATCTCCATCCCAATACTGGGTTTAGGGACACTGATTTGTAATTCTGGTGTTAATCTGTCATGAGAAATGGTTTCATTGAGACCACTGAGGGTCACTTCATATCAAGTGACAAATGTATGACTGTGGGAACACATCGCCATGGTCCCTCCTGGGGCGTGGAAAGAGACACCGTGTGAACTGCATCGTGATTGTACTTATTGAAATTCCGCTTGATGGGTGTTTAGGGTTTTTGTATATTTTCTGCCTCGGTGTATCACTTTTATAAATATTCTTGGGTATGCTTGTATACTTACCACTTTAAAGTTGAAAACTGAAAGTATTAGGCTGCAGTGCTCACTATATTTGGTCAAGTGGTATTTTTCAGTGAATTGGAACTAAAAGTAATCAAATATCACAAATAAAGGCAACATTTTGAAGAGTCACTATACAAAATCACAGTACATGTATATTGTAGATTAAATATGCATATGTATGTGTATTATATATATTCCTATAGATGATTCTGAATACATATACTTATGAAAATGCTTAAAAGTTGCTAATATGGATTCTAGAATCATATTGTAGATAATTATACAACATACCAATGTAATAGTCTTTGAAGAGGATAACTGGGTGCAGGAGAAGTCAATAGTTTGGAATGATGAAATATTAGAATTTTCATACATATTTTTTGCTTAAAAGGAGAAATTGAAGCACTAAACTTTACTAATATTCAGCATAGGGTTTGACACTGCCACTGTCACTCAATATTGTTATAAATAGTCTCATAGCCTATATTTAGAAAGTGTTCCTGAGGAAAAAAAATGGTAAAGCCACCATGCAAGGGGTTATAATTGACACTGTCACATGTTAATAGCTTTCTATTTCAATGCATTTCAGTTTCTGTACTGCAGAATACAACAGATGTGCTTTTTTTTTTTTTAATATAAGACTTTTATAGAAGGGACTATTTAAAATGCAATGTTAAGAATATGAGGGATGAAAATTAAAATACCTTATTTTACATAGAGATTCACTAATTATCCTACAGCAAAAATTTTGACATCAAACTTAAAAAATTGAACAATCTTGGAAAAATATTATAAAATAAAAAAAACCTTAAGTGTTCTAATTTTGTAGCTAATTCTGTAGTAAAAAGGGTCATCAGTATTTTGCTATGTTGTATATATTTTTAAAAAAATACACCTATCTGACATTTAGGCACACACACACATCCATAGACATACAACCTTCAAAGTGAGACATCTTATTTTTTAAAAGATTTTATTCATTTATTATGTCAGAGCGAAAGCAAGAGAGAGAGAGAGATAGAATGCATAAGCAGGGAGAGAAGCAGGCAGAGGGAGAAGCAATCTCCCTGCTTGAGCAAGGAGCCTGATGCAGGGCTTGATCCCAAGACCTGGGACCATGACCTAAGCCGAAGGCAGCGACTTAACCAACGAGCCACCCAGGTGTCCCAAAGTTGACATCTTAACAAACAGGAACATCATTTATTTCTTGAAAGAAACTTATTTTATGGAAATAAACTTTTGAAAACTGGTGTTTGGAATTTTTTTTCTAATTGTATTACTTAGTTGCTATGAATACTACAGTGAATTAGATACAAAAATCCCATAACTTGGGGCGCCTGGGTGGTTCAGTGGGTTAAGTCTCTGCCTTCGGCTCAGGTCATGATCTCAGTGTCCTGGGACTGAGCCCCACATTGGGCTCTCTGCCCAGCAGGGAGCCTGCTTCCTCCGCTCTCTCTGCCTGCCTCTCTGCCTACTTGTGATCTCTCTCTGTCAAATAAATAAAATCTTTAAAAAAATCCCATAACTTAAAGTTTTCAATTTTGGAAAAAAACTTTTTAATGTGATAAAAATACTTAAATAATGTGTCTTTCTTTCTTTCTTTCTTTCTTTCTTTCTTTCTTTCTTTCTTGTCTTTCTTATAGCATCCAGTTGACTTTAGAGAAGGTTGACATTTAACTGCTTAACTTCAAATCATTTGTGGAGCTGATAGTAGAATTAGAAAAATTGAATAAGATGTTATAGTAAATACTGACAAGGAGGGGGTTCTTCTATTTGTATGTTTCTATATTTCTTGTTTGTTTTTTCCAGTTACATCAGCTATGAAAAAGTTTGGAAGTATTCTGAACTCAGATTCAGAACTTCAAATGACTGGATCATAAAGGAATGTCAAAAGTAGCAATTATTTCAAATAAATTATACCATTGATATATTAATCACATAAATAGCAAAAATTATTATTTATATTATTATTACCTTAAATGTGATGTTTGGGCATATTTTGTAATGTATATAATAGTAAATAATTTGTAAATAATAGTAAATAAGAGACTATTACATTGGTATGTTGTACAATAGTAAAAAGTAATCTAATATATATAATAGTAAATAATGTATATAAGAGTAAATAATAGTAAAAAATAAATAGTAAAAAAGTAGTAAATATTTGTATAAAATAGTAAATAATAGTAAATAAGTTTTCTAATGTATATAATAGTAAATGATTTGTATATAATAGTAAATATTTATAAATAAATAATTTATAAATAATGTGTAATTTATAAGAAAATATGTTGATTTATTTTTTTATTGATATTGATATGAGGTCAAAATCATTTAGAAATGAAAGTACTCTCTGCTACCCTTTGGTACACACATGAATTTGTTCAATGAGTACTTTTAACTGCCTGTTTGGGGGCATCATAATACCATTATTGGTTTGGCATGAAGGTGAGTAGTTCTATTAAAAAAAATTAAGAAAAATTAACTATAGCTCTTATGCCTCAGAAATTTTGTCTGCTGCATTTTATGTATTTTTTAAGGACCATAACAGTTTATTAAATCAAGGGTTAATAAGTATGAAGTTATAAATATAGATTTTGTTTGTATTAATTAATGAGGAGAAAAGAATATTAAAGTATGATTAAATTTAGAAATATAAATTAAATACATTTTTCACTATAGAAAATGTGGAAAAAGTGTATGGGTTTAATTTAGAAAAGGAAATTAGTCAGATTCTTATCATCTAGTACTAAGATCATTAAGTATCAAGAATATTGTTCCTTACTAAGTATTCACAGAAGAGTATCTATGTCTGAAGCCTTGGGCACAGGGATGGGGCTATTCCTTTGAACTTTGCTTTATGTGAGTAGGTTTTTCTATTACATTTTTGTTTTTTTTTAGCAAAATTTAGGTTTTCTACTTTATCATTAGCCAACATCTGTAATTTGTGTTTTAAAAATTTATAATGACACCCCTTTTTCTAGGTTTTTTCTATGCCTTTACATTTACATATTCTGGATACTGTCTGTTCAATATTAATTGACCATTTTTCTAATTGGGTGCCATTCTTTTGATTTTAAAACTAGTTTATCATGGTATGATTGGCATAAAAAATTGTATGTATATATTTAATCTATACAACTTGAGGAGTTTGGAGATAAAATCATCACCACAATCTGTGCTATAAATACATCCGTCACCTCCATGTTATATTCTTGTTGGTTTTGAGAAATCCTTTATTGTGAATAGCGAATATTTTTTATATAGGAAGCAAGTTTTTCCTCAAGCTGTCAATTATTGCAATTTTTGCACAATGTTTTCTTTTGAAAGAAAATTTTAAATTTTAAAGAAGTTAATTTTATTGTTTTTTAATACAGCTTCTGTTTTTATTGCATTTTTAAGACATTTTTATGACAAGGAAATATTGTATTTTACCATAATTTTTCCTTAAAGTTATAATAGCTGCGTATATCTATGTAGCTAGCTTTCTATTTTCTATATCTTAACTTTAATAGTTTGCAATTATTGGTTCTTTCAAAAATTCTTTATTGTGGAATATCTCAACTGGACACAAAAACAGACAAAAGAGTATGATGGACACTTGTGCCCATTATTCAGTCTCACTGCTTTTTACCAATTATAATTACCAATTCATTGCTTTTTTTATTTCATATCTTACCTTCAGTAACTTCTTTTACTTTATTTACTTATTTATTTATGAATTTTTAGGGAAAACATTTCATTGAGGAATGCCTTTGTTAGTGTGCAGATCTCTTATGTAGGGAGGACCATAGCATTGCCACGTCTCAGCAGGGATGTCATCATGACTCTACTTCTCTATTAAAACTCTGAGTCTATTAAAATTTCTGTGAGCTCATGAAAGAGTTGATAGGGATTAAATATGAAGAATATATAAAGGATTTATATTTAGTTCATTGTCAAAAGTTGTATCTTCATAAAACACTAAAACGTTATTCAATGAGGAGAATATTTACTATGGAGTATTTGGGGATCAACACTTGTGGGAAAGGGGTGAGGGAGACAATATTCCACAGCTTGGTTTTGCAAGTTATAAGCCTAACGGCAGAGGGAAAGTGCGGTCCTGCCAAGTGCAAGGAGAAGCTTTCGCATTTTTTTCAACAAGGAGTGATGGTGATGGAGGTAGGAGCTCCTGACAGTGCCTGGTGGACAAGGCCACATGGACAAGGCTTGAGCCACAGTTGATCCATATCTTGTTGAGGCACGTGATCCTTCTGGAACATGAGAACAGGTGAGGCTTAGGAGAAGCTGCTGCAAGGCAATTTTTTTTACTTACTTCCCTTTCTACCAAGGAGATAATCATTTCTATTACCTCCCAGTTTCAGATAAAGTATGAGGATTTCTGACTTTCCCCCGCAGAGTACAGATACAGGCTACAAAACCACTTATTGCAGTCTAGAATGGGCACTTGGGCAACATTGCTTTGTATCACCCGTGTTGAACGGATCTTATTCCCTTTATTTCAGTATTGTTCTGCACAAAGTTTCCATGTTGGTCCAGAATAGTGGAACCTTTATACAACTGCCTTTATCAGTAACTGGGTGTGAGCCCCCTTATAAAAGGCATGACTTTTGACAAGTTGTCTTTCCGCAGTGAAGGCACCTGACAGCTAGAGAATATCTATAGAGTTTCTTCTCTGAGTAGCATACCACCATATCTGGATCACTCAAAGTCATCAGTGGCTATTATTATGTCTTTTAAAAGAATATTTGCATATCTAGACAGATGTATTTTTAGATATTTATTGATTATGATATCATCATAAATTAAATAATTTTAATTATGTTTTTCTAATAGGTCACTTGTGATAGATAGTAAAGCAACTGTGTGTTTTTATGGATCAACTCTTCATTTGGTTATCTTCCTAAACTCTTTATTAGTTCTATTTATTATAATAATAATTATCATTATTATTTGGGATTTTTCTTGTTTGTAGATCATGTAGTCCAAAAATAATGAGGATTTGTTTTTCTCTTTCAATATGCATGCTTATAATTTGTTGCCTTTATGACCGGTGTTGGTTAAGGTACAGTAAAAGATAAATAGTTGATGGAAGCAAAATTTTAGTTCTTTGATAAACTCTAATTGCATATTATTCTTTTTACTACAATGTTATATTCTATTTGCAAATATTTTATTAAGGAACTAATATTTCTATAGTTTCACTTTTGGGGTTGGTATTTTTTTATTTTGATGTGAGCTTTATTAGCCAGACCAAATATATTGTGAAGATGTACCTATTTTTATACCACGGTGTTTTCAAAACAATACTAAATCGCAATAAGATTTTTAAAAAATGAGTGATTCTAGTTTCAGTTTTGCCTGAGGACCCAAGATCTTAGATAATGTGTATCCCAAAAAAAAATTTTGTAAGAGCAGATGTTAGCAAACCCCAGGTTATAAAATAGAAGAAAATAATCGCTTGGTTATCCATAATTTCTTAGATCACATTTCATACAATTGCATACAATGTATTTTGTGTATACTGAAACATGGAATGATTACAAAAATGTTAATATATTCAAGGTTTAAACTTACCTTTCTTAAAACTTAAGAGTCATATATAAAATTACAAAGAATCATAAACTCTCCATCTACTAGTAAAAACAGTTTTATATCAACTGATGTTATCCAAAGAGAAACTTCAAACATTTTTTGCAGAATAAAATGCCATTTACTTAAAACTGGACACAACAATTTCTCATCCTTAAATACCAGATATAAAGGAAATACTTTTTTCAAATTGAATTTGCAACTGTCCATAGAATCTACATGCATACCCCACATTTCAGAAAGTATTGCTGTTTTTCATTATGGAGTGCTTTCTCTTTGACTAAAGAGCAACAACAACAAAAAAAAAAATAGAGCTGATCGCAATTAACATTCCCTTCCCTATACATTTTAAAATAATTACAACCTGAAACCACATTACATTAATTGAAATCTCTAAGGGAAATGTTAAGAACATAGGCGTATTATTAAAAAGACACTGCATTACATGATGCTATTGTACAGTGTGGAGTAACGGGAATGTTTTCAGATGTAGCCCCCCTTGTGTTTTAAATTGGCTCTAGTATTTCCATTTATTTCAAAAGTAAAGATTATTATGTTCCTTTCTGTAAAAATGAGTCTGCTCATTCTTCTGATAGAGCAGCTATAGGAGTACAGAAAAATTGGTAAACTGTGACTTATTCTTTTGCCTTTTTTAGAGAACTGCATGCACACGCACACACACACACAGAGGTAGATAAGATAGTCAGTGAGAAACTGTAGAACAAGATGTACATAAAATTTGTGATATTCTCTTGGGGCCTTGATGAGTCAGTGTAATATATCTGGGGATGGACAACTTACCTGTTTAATCTGAAAAAAATGTAGTAAGCATTTTGTGTTTAGCCGATACAGGTAATAGTAAACATTAGATCCTTTGTTTTTTATGTATTTATAATAATTCTAGCTCTCAGACAAATATTTATATAAAATTGAATTTTTTAGGTAGCTGTGCAGCATTCCACCTTAAGTATTTATTGGGATATTTAATGCTTAATGAAGTATTAGCGACAGGCTATCTAACATAAAATGTATAAGAGCTCTGGAGAAAAAAAAAAATAGTTCTGTAATTTTTGTTTTATATTGATCTACCATTTGGTTTTGTCTCCTATAGGATCTGATGTCTCTTGAAAGGGATAGATTTGAAAAAGTACTTCTGTCTTCAAGCAGTCCAACATGATGTTCCAGCATATGATAACAAACCTAACAGAGTCTAGAAGAGAGATTTAGATATAAGGACTGTTTGGAAGCTTTAATGAATCAATTTTTAAATTAAAATAGATTATATAATACTATATGGGACAACAGTGGTGAGAGTGGGCATCCCTGTCATGTTCCTGACCTTAACAGACAAGTTCTCAGTTTTTCCCCATTGAGAGTGATATTCACTGTGGGCTTTTATTGTAGATGGCTTTTATTATATTGAGGTATATTCCCTCTATCCTACACTGTGGAGAGTTTTAATCAAGCAAGGATGCTGTATTTTGTCAAATGCTTTTTCTGCATCAGTTGAGAGGATCATACAGTTCTTGTCCTTTCTTTTTTAATGTGGTGTATGATGTTCATTGATTTGTGATTCTTAAACTACCTTTGCAGTCCAGGAATAAATCCCACTTGGCCTTGGTGAAAAATCCTTTTAAGGTACTGTTGGATCATTTTGACTAGTGTCATGGTGAGAATTTTGACATCCATGTTCATCAGGGATCAAGGTAATGTTGGCCTCATAGAATGAGTTTGGGAATTTTCCTTCCCTTTCTATTTTTTTTTTTTTTTTTGAAACAGCTTCCGAATAGGTAGTAGTTCTTTTCTAAATGTTTGATATAATTCCCCTGGGAAGCCATCCAGCCCTGGACTCTTATTTGTTGGGAGATATTAGATTACTTCTTCATTTCTTTCATTTTCTTTGCCGGTTATGGTTCCGTTTAGGTTTTCTATTTTAACCTGTTTCAGTTTTGGTAGTTTATAAATTTCCAGAAATGCATCCATTTCTTCCAGACTGCTTAATTTGTTGGAACACAACAAAGATGCCCATTCTCACCACTGTTGTTCAACATAGTACTAGAAGTCCTAACCTCAGCAATCACACACCAAAAAGAAATAAAAGTCATTCAAACTGGGAAGGAAGAAGTCAAACTCTCACTCTTTGTAGATAATATAATACTTTATGTGGAAAACCCAAAAAGCTCCACACCAAAATTGCTAGAACTCATACAAGAATTCAGCAAAGTGGCACAATATAAAATCAGTGCACAGAAATCAGTTTTATTACTATACACTAACAATGAGATAGAAGAAAGATCAATTAAGGAATTGATTTCATCTATAATTGCACCCAAAACCATAAGATACTTAGGAATAAATCTAATCAAAGAGATAAAGTATCTATATTCTAAAAACTATAGAACACTTATGAAAGAAATTGAAGACACAAAGAAATGGGAAAAAATTCCATGCTTATGGATTGGAAAAATAAATATTGTTAAAATGTCTATGCTAGGTGTGCCTGGGTGGCTCAGTGGGTTAAAGCCTCTGCCTTCGGCTCAGGTCATGATCCCAGGGTCCTGGGATCGAGCCCCGCATTGGGCTCTCTGCTCAGCGAGGAGCCTGCTTCCCTTCCTCTCTCTCTGCCTGCCTCTATGCCTACTTGTGATCTCTGTCTGTCAAATAAATTAAAAAAAAAATCTTAAAAAAAAAAGTCTATGCTATTCAGAGCAACCTACACATTCAAAGCAATCCCTATCAAAATACCATCAGCTTTTTTCACAGAGCTGGAACAAATAATCCTAAAATTTGCATGGAAGCAGAAAAGATCCTGAACAGCCAGAGGAATGTTGAAAAAGAAAACCAAAGCTGGTGGTATCACAATGCCAGACTCAAAGTTCTATTACAAAGCTGTAATCATCAAGGCAGTATGGTACTGACACAAAAACAGACACATAGACCACTGGAACAGAATAGAGAACCCAGAAATGGACCTTCAACTCTATGGTCAACTAATCTTTGACAAAGCAAGGAAGAATGTCCAGTGGAAAAAGGACAGTCTCTTCAATAAATGGTGCTGGGAAAATTGGACAGCCATATGTAGAAAGAAACTGGACCATTTTCTTACACCATACACAATGACAAACTCAAAATGGATGAAAGACCTAAATTTGAGACAAGAATCCATCAAAATCCTAGAGGAGAATACAGGCAGAAACTTCTGTGGCTTCTGCCACAGCAGCTTTTTGCTAGACACATCTCCAAAGGCAAGGGAAACAAAAACAAAAGTGAGCTATTGGGATTCCATCAAGGTAAAAAGCTTTTGCATAGCAAAGGAAATAGTCAACAAAACTAAAAGGCAACCTACAGAATAGAAGAAGATATTTGCAAATGACATATCAGATAAAGTGTTAGTATCCAAAATCTATAGAGATCTTATCAAATCCAACACTCAAATAATAAATAATCCAGTCAAGAAATGGGTAGATATTTCTCCAAAGAAGATATCCAAATGGCCAACAGACACATGAAAAAATGCTCCACATCACTTGTCATCAGGGAAATACAAATCAAAACCACAATTAGATACCACCTCACACCAGTCAGAGTGGCTAAAATTAACAAGACAGGAAACAACAAATGTTGGTGAGGATTCAGAGAAAGGGAAACCCTTTTATATTGTTGGTGGGAATGCAAGCTTGTGCAACCACTCTGTAAAACGGCATGGAGGTTCCTCAAAAAGTTAAAAATAGAGCCCCCCTACAACTCAGCAATTGCACTAGTAGATATTTACCCCAAGATACAAAGATACAAATGCAGTAATCTGAAGGGGGCACCTGCACTCCAGTATTTATAACAGCAATGTTCAAAAATAGTGAAAGTATGGAAAGAGCCAAGATATCCATTGACAGATGAACGGATAAAGAAGATGTGAGATTATATATATGGAATACTACTCAGCTATCAGAAAGGATGAATACTTACTATTTACGCTGATGTGGATGTAACTGGAGGGTAATAAGAAAGCTTCTGAAAGAAATAAGTCAATCAAAGAAAGACAGCATATGGTTTCACTCAAATGTGGAATGTAAGAAACAGGGCAGAGGAGTGTAGGGGAAGGGAGGGAAAACTGAATGGGAAGTCATTAGATAGGGAGAAAAACCATAAAAAAACTTAACTATAGTGAACAAACAGGGTTGCTGGAGGGGAGGTAGGTGGGAGGATGAGGTAATTGGGTGATGGGCATTAAGGAGGGCATGTGATGTGATGAGCACTGGGTATTATGCGCAACTGATGAATTATTGAACACTATATCTGAAACTAATGATGTACTATAGATTGACTAATTGAATTTAAATAAAAAATAAAATAGATTACATAGATCATTTTTCTTGTTCAAAAACTCTAAGTCCTTTCCATGTTGATTTAGACAGTTAAATGGTGGTAATTTTACCATACACTCTCTAACTAACTAAATTAAATATGGATAGTTCATCTGCGGAAATTGATTCTGAATATAAATCTAGTATCTGGAGATAACAATATTAAAGCATTAGTTTTTCTTGGTGCTAAAAACACTTTCTTCCACTTCAATCTTAAGATTATGGGTGCCCCTTCTTTTAACCTTGGATGTGGAATATCTTTTAGATTTATTATTAAAGTCTTCCTGCTTATTGGCTTCTAACATACCTCTTCAAAAAAGCATGCTTTGATTCTTTCATGTAGGCTTAAAGGGTCCTTTTCTAATATAATGCCAACTTTCATTAAAATAAGCCCTATGAGGGCAGAGCCCTATTTTTCTGTCCAGAGTGACTCATTCCTTGAGAATGCCTGATACAGTCAAACAACTTAGTGTTTGCTGATAAATGATATGTTTTACTTTCATTTGGGCACATTTTAAATGGTTTAATGGCTAAAATATAAACATATTTCTGTCAGCATACCCTCCATAATTATTTTTGATTTGAACATTAAACCATAAACTTCCACATATAACATATTTTCAGGAAGGGAAGCCTATTGGTTGGTTCTGAGAATGGTCTAGTTGTTAATCAATATACACAGGAAGATATAGTGACACATTTTTGCCTCAAAATTGGCAGATATGTTTGGAAATTTTGGAGTAGTGCTGGCTAGCTCTATGAGAAGGGTATGCCAACATAGTGAAAATAAGCAGTAAGTTAGAAGTAAGATTATTTTAGTAATTAAGACAAATTAAACAACTATTGGATTGTTCAACCTAGACATTTCTTAATAAGTAAGATAGTAAATATTGTCTTCTTTCTAGGTCACTTAATTTTTGGGTTTTGTTTCTTTCACCTGAAGCATCAAAATGATGAACTTCTTAAATGTTTTACTTAAGATTTTTTTTCATTAAATTGCATTTGAATACTAATGTGTTTTGATCTATAAAATGTCTATAAATGCTACATTGAAATAAGAATTTTTAATAGCTTTGCTTCAAATGTGATGAAGTAGGCTTTAAAGATTCAAGCATTAAAAGTATCAAGAACTCCTCAAGAAAATGTTGTGTGGAGAAAAGGGAAAGATTGCTTTAATGTACCATGAATTGACCAAATTTTATCATCCAGTTGACTCAGAAGATAAAATTAGCAAACATAGTGTTCCTGTCTGTGTAGATTCTGGTAGTCTCTAAGAATAGCCCTACTATACACACACACACACACACACACACACACACACACACACACCCCACACCCCAGAACTGATAGCCGTGGGTGGGCTGAGTTATGCTTCTCATGGTCACTTATGGAAAGTGTCATCAACAAGATGGTGAAATAAGAGGTCTTCCATCCTGTCCCTGTTAGAAGAAATAATTTGTTTGGCTATCCCTGGACAAAAGTAAATTAGTGGGAGCTTTGGGATCTGGTAGGAGACTGTGAAACCCCAGTGAAGTGACCCAGAGACTGCAGAGACTCATTTTCAGAAGGCATCACTGCACCCAACTGACTTATTTGCTGACCATTGTCCTGTGTAAAAGTCTGGAAACAGCCCCATACCCCTGAAGGCTCAAATGAAGCTCCATTTGGCCTTGGATATGTCACCAAAACTATATAAAAACTTACCCAGGAGGAGTCACACCTACTTATGACAGAAATAATAGGCAAACAGAACTTGGTCTTGGCTGTGGATGTTGAAGTGGCCCATCACCCAGCTATAGCTTATTTTCATCATGGTCTGGGAGCCATAGAGGTAAATCTGATCTGACTATAGATTCCAAAATGGTCCTGTAACTGGGCCCCAGGCTTTCCCAGTTACAGTCAATGAGCATTAAATTTTTAGTGGCCTAGGGAACTTGTGGGAACCACTTCCATTTGTAACCCTGGAGAACCTAGAATGCCTTATACACTGCTCCAGTTGGTCTCAGCTGCTGTTTCCCAGAAAAACTGCAAGCCCACGGACTTAGTGGGATGTACCCTTGATTGTACCTCCAGAAATACTAGAATGGCCCTCCACTGGGCTTTAGCCCTCCCAGACATAATAAAGTAGTCTATCCTCCCATGGACCTGGTGGGAGCCGTAACTGTAAATGCACCTGGTAACAGGCCCACTCTCTAAGAATCCAACTGCAGACCTTGAAATGAACACTTGTCCACCATCACTCTACTAAACATGCTCCCAGAGACAGCCTCCTCCCCCCAGACCCAAGACACTAGTAATAAGTCTGCTAAGCATAAACTCCACTACAGGCAAAGGAATAGCCTCATAATTTGACTCTAAACCAGCATGACTACAATTCCAGAGGTAATCCCATAAACCCAGGGAAAAGACAGGAGAAGGTATTTACCTGCTGAAAAGTTGTTTACACTTTTAAATGCACAGACACCAACAGACGATTTCACAGATCACAAAGAAACAGGCAAATATGACACCACCACAGGAAACTAATAAAACCCCAGTAACCTACCATGATAAAATGGAGATTTATGAATTGCCTAACAATAAATGCAAAACGATTATCTTATAGAAACTCAATGAAATGAAAGAGAACACAGGTGAACATTTAAACAAAATCAGGAAAATGACACATGAACAAAATAAAATGTTGATTGAAGAAATAAAACCATTAAAAAACCAGAACCAAACAGAAATTCTGAAGATGAACTATGCAATGACAAAACTAAAAAAATCAATCAAGAACTTCAATAGCAGACTTGGCAGGCAGAATAGAGAATCAGGAAATTCAAAGGCAAATCATGTGAAATTAATCTGGTAGAGGAACAAAAAGTGAAAACAAAAATGGGATAAAAAAGAATGAAGAAAGCCTAAATAAATTATGGAGCACTATTAAACAGATGAACATTCCCATCATGTGAGTCCCAGAGAGAGGAGAGAGAGAGAGAACAGAAAAGATTATTTAAAAAAATAATACCTGAAAGTGTCCCAAACCTTAGGAGAAATATGGATATCTAGATACCAAAACTCAAAAGACCCTAAGCAAAGGAAACCCAAAGAATATTATCCCAAGGAACGTTATAATAAAAAAAAGTCTTAAGATTCTATTTATTTATTATTTTTGAGAAGAGAGAGAGTCCATGAGCAGCTGGGGAGGGGAAGAGGAAGAGGGAGAAGCAGATTCCCCTCTGAGCAGGGAGTGTGACACATGGCTCAAATCTCAGGACCCTGAGATCATGACCTGAGCTGAAGGCAGATGCTTAACTGACTAAACCACCCACACGTCCTTACAATCAAAATTTCAACAGTCAAAGAGCATTAAATTTAAAAATAAATAAAAGAGAATTTTGATGCCAGCAAAATAAAAATAACTTATTACCTACAAGGGAATCTACATAACACTATCAGGGGATTTCTTTGCAGAAATGCTGCAATCCAGAAGTAAGTGGAATGAGACTTTCAAAATACTGAAAGGAAATAAAACTGCTAATACTATACCTGGCAAAATTTTTCTTCAGAAATGACAGGGAGATAAAAGCATCTCCAGACAGATAAAAGCTAAAGCAGCTCATCACTACCAGAGAAATGTTAAGGGATATTCTTTTAAGTTAAAAATGAAAGGACATTAATTAACAATATGAAAACATGAAAGTCTAAACTCACTGGTAAATGTAAATGTATAGTCAAATTCAGAATACCTTAATACTATAATAGTGGTACATAAATCACTTTTATGTCTTGTATAAAATCTAAAGACTATAGTATTAAAAATGACTGTAGCTACAGAATTTTTAATGGATGCACAATATAAAATGATGTAAAGTGTGGCATCAATAGCATAAAGTGGAGGAGAAGTAAAATTGTAGCTCTTTTGTAAGGGATCACAGGTAAGTTGTTTAAAATACTATTATATCTGTATGATGGTTTTGTAAAGTTCTCAGTAACCACCAAGAAAAAATAGTAGATACACAAAAGATAAAGAGAAAGCAAATAAATTATATCACTATGAAAAATAAATAACAAAGGACGACAACACACAGAAAGAAACAAAGGTAACAAAAATTTTAGAAAATAATTAACAAAATGGAAATGGTAAGTCCTTATCTATTAATAATTACTTTAAATTTAAATGTATTATATTCTCCAATAAAAGACACAGAGCAGCTGAATGGGTAAAATATATATATCCGACAATATCCTGCCTAAAAGATATTCACTTTAGCTTTAAACACACACATAGGCTGAAAGTGAAGCGATGGGGAAAACAGTCCATGCAAATTGTAACCAAAAGAGTACAGTGGTGGCTATATGTATAACAGATAAAATAGATTTGCAGTCAAAATTAGTTACCTGAGATAAAGAAGGTCAGTATATAGTGATAACGGGATCAATTCCTCAAGAGGATATAACAAATGCAAATTGATATGCATCCAACAATTGGGCACCCAAATATTTAAAGCAAATATTAACAGAACCAAAGGCAGAAATAATTAGCAATACACTAAGAGTTAGAGTACTTCAATAGCACACTTTTTTTTTTTAAGATTTTATTTATTTATTTGACAGACAGAGATCACAAGTAGGCAGAGAGGCAGGCAGAGAGAGAGGGGAAGCAGGCTCCCCACTGAGCAGAGAGCCTGATGTGGGTCTCGATCTTAGGACCCTGAGATCATGACCTGAGCCGAAGGCAGAGGCATTAACCCACCGAGCCACCCAGGTGCCCCAATAGCACACTTTCAACGTTGGATTGATCATCCAGACAGAAAATCAGTAAGGACATAACAGACTTGAATAATACTCCAGACCAAACAGACCTAACAGACAAACAAACTATTAATCCAACAACCCCAGGAAAGGACACAACACAATCTTGAGGAAAAAGAATGAAGTTGGAGGTATCACACTTCCTGATTTCAAACTAAATTACATAGCTGTATTAATCAAATAGTATGTTAGTGGCATCAAAACAGACACATAGACCAATGGAATATAATTGAGAGTCCAGAAATAAGTCCACATGTTAATATTTGACAAAGGAGCCAAGAATAGGCAGTGTCTCTTCATTAAATAACATGTCTCCTCACTAAATAAAGCTAGAAAACCAGAGATGCATATGCAAAATGTGAATTAGGACCCCTATCTTACACCACTTATTAAAAACAACCTCAAAATGGATTGAAGACTTAAATGTAAGACCTGGAATCATAAAATTCTTAGAAAAAAATCATAGGGAAACTGTTACTTGACATTGGTCTTGGCAATGATATTTTGGTTATAACACCAAAAGCACAGGCAATGAAAGGAAAAGTCAACAAGTGGAAATACACCAAAGTAAAATGTGTCTGCACAGCAAAAGAGAAAAATCAACAAAATGAAAAGGCAACCTACAGGTCGGGAGAAAATATTTACAAACCATATCTCTAATACAGGGTTAGTACCCAAAAGAGATAAAGAATTGATACAACCTAATAGCAAAACAATATGATTAAAAATGGGCAAAGGACCAAAATAGACATTTTTTAAAAGAAAACACAGAAATACCAGCAAGTACATGAAAGATGCTCAACATCACTTATCACCAGAGAAAGGAAAACCAAAACCAGTAGATATCACACCAGTTAGAATGGCTATTATAAAAAAAACACAAGGATAACAAGTGTTTGTGAGGATATAAATTGGTACATCCATAGTGGAAAACAATACAGCACTTCCTACAAATATTAGAAATAGAACTACCAAATGTTCTAGCAATCCCACTTCTGGTTATATATGTGAAGAAAAGGAAATGACTATCTCAAAAGGTATCTGCCCTCCTATGTTCTTTGCAACGTTACTTACAATAGCCAAGACGTGGAAACAATATAAACATCCATCCACAGATGAATGGATCAAGAAAAGAAAATATATGAGTTATAAAAAAGAAGGAAATCGCACTATTCATGACAACATGAATGGGCATTACACTATGTGAAATAAGTCAGACAGACAAAGACAAATACTGTATATAAACTCATATGTGGAATCTCAGAAAGTCAAACTCATTGAAACAGAAAGTAGATTGGTTGCCAGAGCCTGGGTGGTGGGAGAAATGGGAAGATATGGGTCAAAAGATTCAAACTTCCAGCTATAAGATAAGTAAATTCTTGGAATCTAATCTACAGCATGGTGATTATACCTGGTAGTACTGTATAGTAATTTAAAATTTGCTGAGAGTAGATTTTAAGTATTCTTACCCTAAAAAAGAATAACTATGTGAAGTGATAGATGTGTTAACTAACCTTATTGTGGTAATTATTTCACAATATATAGAATACTAAATTATCATATTATACAGTTAAACTTACACACTAATATATGTCAATATATCAGCTAGATAAATACATAAAGTCCAAAAAGCTGGAAAAATATGTTTAAAAAGTAAGGTCACTTATAAGAAAACAAACAAACAAAAAAAAAACATCTCAGGAATTTTTTCCCCAACTTTATTTTATCATTGAAACTCTAGAAGAAAAGTCTTCACTGAGAACCAGAAGTTTCTCTTACAAAAAGCCACAAAGAAGAAAATATAAAGGTACCAAATTGAATATTGTATATTTCCACTCTCTTTAACATTGTATAGATGTTTACAGATTGTATTTTATAGACTGTTCACATATATGAACAATGGATATCTGTGGGCTAGATTTGGAAATATTAAGATTTTCAAATTCTCATATTAGTAAAAAATAATTTTCTTCTTTTAATGGCTACTGAAGAAAAGTAAATGAATTGATCTCTGGAACCAGTTACTACATGGAGTTGAATTATGTCCAACTGATTTTTGTACATTGTAATTAAGCTTTGTGAGCACTTAAGGAAGATGAAGTCCTTCTGTGTTACTGTTCTTTTTTTCTTTTGTTTTGTTTTAAGATTTTATTTATTTATTTGACAGAGAGACAGAGCACACAAGCAGGGGGAGTGGCAGAGGGTGAGGGAGAAGCAGGCTTCCCAAAGAGCAGGGAGCCCAACACAGAGCAGGGAGACCAACTTGGGACTGGATCCCAGGACCCTAGGATCATGACCTAAGCCAAAGGCAGGCAGGCTTAGCCAACTAAGCCACCCAGGTGCCCCTGTGTTATTGTTCTTAACTCCTTTTTTTACCTTCTCATTCTTGGCTAAGCTAGTTATTTCTAGTGAGTATTGTTGAATAAAATATTACTCTGGATGAAGAAAAACACAGATAGGTAATGGAAGAATACTTGTTTCCCCTTTACTTCATTAGTATTCTTGCGTCTAAATGTTTGGTATGGGCAAACTTATTTTATGTTGTGGTATTTAAAGATTCATCTAAATGGCAGAGAGTGCTTTTTATGAAATGAGGTTAAGAATTGTTCATTTGAATGTTATTACATAGAAATCATCTGTTTTTGGATAAGCATAGTTGTACATATATAATATTCCTACTAAATTGTTACTCATAAAAATAAATGGAATATAAGTTTGTGCTTAGGAAATCCATGAATATTTATGTGTAGTTTTACAAAAGAATTTTAGTACTTTTGATTGAAGAAAAAGACTATTATGTTTTTAGTTTTTATTCCATCATATCTGCTTTGTATAAGATTATTTTGGTAAAATAATACCTTCTTTGCCATATGTCAGGATATAGCAAAGGTAGAGCAGATTATGATGAATACATTTGCAAGCAGAATGATAAGCCCTAACCATATATTTTATTTTTTATTTTTTAAATTTTTTATTACTTTATTTTTTTTGAAGTCTTATATTCTTAATTTTTTAAATTAAATTTAATTTTTTCAGTGTTCCAAGATTCATTGTTTATGTACTACACCCAGTGCTCCATGTAATACGTGCCCTCCTTAATACCCACAGCCAGGCTCACCCATTCCCCACACTCCTTCCCTCCAGAACCAGTTTGTCTCTTAGAGTCCACAGTCTCTTATACTTCATCTCTCCCTCCGATTTCCCCCAATTCACTTTTCCTTTCCTTCTCTTAATGTCCTCCATGTTATTCCTTATGCTCCACAAGTAAGTGAAATCGTATGATAATTGGCTCTCTCTGCTTGACTTATTTCACTCAGCATAATCTCTTCCAGTCCCATCCATGTTGATACAAAAGTTGGGTATTCATCCTTTCTGATGGAGGCATAATATTCCATTGTATATATGAACCATATCTTTATCCATTCATCTGTTGTAGGGCATCTTGCTTCTTTCCACAATTTGGCGACTGTGGCCATTGCTGCTATGAACATTGGGGTACAGATGGCCCTTCTTTTCACTACATCTGTATCTTTGGGGTAAATACCCAGTGCAATTGAAGGGTCATAGGGTAGCTCTATTTTTATTCCTTAAGGAATCTCCACACTGTCTTCCAAAATGGCTGTACCAACTCGCATTCTCACCAGCAGTGTAGGAGGGTTCCCCTTTCTCCACATCCTCTCCAACACTTGTTGTTTCCTGTCTTGTTAACTTTGGCCATTCTAACTGGTGTAAGTTGATATCTTAATGTGGTTTTGATTTGAATCTCCCTGTTGGCCAATGATAATGAACATTTTTTCATGTGCCTGTTAGCCATTTGTATGTCTTCTTTGGAGAAGTGTCTGTTCATGTCTTCTGCCCATATTTTGATGTGATTGTTTTTTGAGTGTTGAGTTTGAGGGGTTCTTTATAGATCTTGGATATCAGCCCTTTGTCTGTAGTGTCATTTGCAAATATCTTCTGCCATTCCATGGGTTGCTTCTTTGTTTTGTTGACTGTTTCCTTTACTGTGCAGAAGCTTTTGATCTTGATGAAGTCCCAAAAGTTCATTTTTGCTTTTGTTTCCTTTGCCTTTGGAGACATGTCTTGAAAGAAGTTGCTGTGGCTGATGTCAAAGAGGTTATGGCCTATGTTCTCCTCTAGGATTTTGATAGATTTCTGCTTCACATTGATGTCTTTAATGTATTTTGAGTTTATCTTTCTGTACAGTATAAGAGAATGATGGAGTCTCATTCTTTTCTGTCCAATTTTCCCAGCACCATTTATTGAAGAGACTGTCTATTTTCCACTGGACATTTTTTCCTGTTTTGTAGAAGATGATTTGGCCATGGAGTTGAGGGTCCATATCTGGACTCTCTACTCTGTTCCACTGGTCTATGCCAGTACCGTGCTGTCTTGGTGATCACAGATTGTAGTAAAGCTTTAAATCAGGCAATGTGATGCCCCTAGTTTTGTTTTTATTTTTCGACATTCCCTTAGCAGTTTGGGATCTTTTCTGGTTTCATACAAATTTTAGGATTGTTTGTTCTAGCTCTTTGAAAAAATGTTGGTGGAATATTGATTGGGATGGCATTGAAAGTATAGATTGCCCTGGGCAGTATAGAGGTTTTAACAATGTTTATTCTTCTGATCCATGAGCATGGAATGCTTTTCCATCTTTTTGTGTCTTCTTCTGTTTCTTTCATGAGTGTTCTGTAGTTCCTCAAGTACAGATCCTTTACCTCTGTGGTTAGGTTTATTCCAAGGTATTTTATGGTTTTTGGTGCTATAGTAAATGAAATCAATTCTCTTATTTCCCTTTCTATATTTCCA